>NW_026947495.1:32633125-33250312 GCF_034190915.1 Cavia porcellus | reverse complement strand
TCAGAAAACAAAGAACATTCATGGGGAAACAAGATTAAAAGAGAAATTTCTAGCTCAGAGGTTAAAATTGCTACTATGGCAATTTGATGGGATTGGGCTCTCTAAGGTCTGGGACACGCACATTCACTGAGGCACAGAGGAGGTGGCAATAGGGTTGTCATCCCACGTCACGAGTTAGAAGTGATTTCTGCTTAAAGATAAGACCATAAAATGTCTGTGACGAAACGTAATGAGCTGAGATAGTTAAAAACAGGAAAGTTTGTGTGTACCTTGGGTTCTAGGTGAAAAACAAAAAGCTTTATGAGGAATTGAAAACTGATTCACACTGGTAATCTAAATCTATAATCTCTTTTATATAGTAGGCCTCAAGGCTGTGGATTCATGTAAAACTTCTTTAAAAAGTAAAGCCCCTGTGGCCTTTGGAAGAAGAAAATGTAAAACTTCCAGGTAGCAACCAAAAGCTCATGGAAATTCAACCTCCTCCTCACTCTAGTGCGCCTAAGGAAAGGTGTTCTTCACAGCACACGTAACGCTGTGTATCTAAAAGTTCTCAACCATTTGCAAGTCAGCAGAAAGAACACGACAAACAGATTCCTCAGAATTAGAGATTATAGAAAACGTGTCTAGAAAAATCAATATATTTAAGTTTAATAAATGATTAAAAATAAGACGTGGTATGAAGAAAACCAGAGCTCCATAAAAGAAAACTACTGTATGTTTATAAGAACCAATATTTTTAAAACTAAGTAAGATTAATAATTCAAAAAAGATATTAAATAGCTAATCAGTGATGGGTGAAGAGAGTGTTAGCAAACTTGAATACAGACATAAAGGCTGTATCTGGAAAGTGGCAAGGGTCATCACAAATGCAAATTCTAAAAGAATGACAAAGAGACTTAGAAAGCAAAATGCAACCCTCTGCCTCCCAGAACGATGATATTACAGGTGTGTGCTACCATATGTGGCTTCATTAATATTTTTGTTTGTTTGGGTTTTGTGTTTGTTTGTTTGTTTGTTTGTTTTGGTACCAGTGATCAAATTCACAACCTTGCGCTTACCAGGCAGTTGTTTACTCTGCTGAGCTAAATTTTTAACCTTCCTTCATATTTTTAATTGTGGGCAATTTTTCCATTAATAATTTGTTCTCTTTTGAGATATGTCTACTGAGATCTAAGATTTAGTTACACCTCTCTATTTTTTTTCACCATTGTGTTTTTTGGGTTCCTTGTACAGTTTCAATATTAACTTCTTGAATCTGGTGCATTCCTGGCAAATATGTTCTTCCATTTCATAGATTATCTCTTTGCTCTTTGATAATTTGCTTTGTTATGAAGAAGTTTTGTAGTTTAATGTAATCTCATCTATTTTAGCTTTTCTATTACAATCATATCTTAAAAATCCTTTTTACAGTCATATCTTAAAAATATTTTAGGTTGAGGTCATGTGTTTAAGACTTTAGCTCATTTTGTATTCGTTTTTATATACAGGATAAAATTAATATCTAATTTTTTTCTCTATAAGGATGACCAGTTTTTCCAGCATCATTTATTGAAAAGACCATATTTCTCCAATAATGTGTTGGGACATTTTTCTTAAATATCAATTGAAAAAACTGTGAGGAAAAATATTTGGAAATGGATTTCTTCCATTAACACTTTGTTGTTTTAAATGTCCATATTTTTAATCTCCTTCACAAAATATATTGCTATGTATTAATTTTTTATAATTAGCAATTAATTTTTAGCAAATAACATTTCTTGATTTATTTGACGATACTTCAACATTAGTGTACAGAAAGAATACTGTTTTATTCGTATGCTGTTTTTGTGTCTTGAAACTTTACTGTATTTGTTCATCAGCCAGACTACCAAAAAACCCATTAGAGCTATTTATGAGACTACATCACCAGCAAAAATAATTTGTATTCTTTCCTTATTTGGATGGCTTTTATTTCTTTCTTTCACCCAACTTTTCTAGTTAGGGCATCCAACTATGTTGAAAAAACTGACAAATTGGGAATCCTTGTGCTTGTGACTAATATTAGAGAAAAATCTTCAAACTTCACTGTTGAGTGTGATACTCAGGAGCTCATTGAGGATGTTCTTTTATGGTATGCATGTACACTCCTTTTGCACCAAATTTGTTGAATGAAATTAATCATGAATCCATAATGAATTTTGTTGAATGCCTTTTGGCATGAAAATGTTATCAGCTGAAACACACAAAGGTTGGATACTGTTCATAAACAGAGCTTAGCTTATTTCACAGTGTTAGGTTATAACTGAATTTTATACTGAAGTACAACATAAACATTTCTGTCTGTTAAATTCAACATTTTACAACTGATATAAAGGAACAAGTTAGGGGCCTTGTTTTTGTTCAGAAGGAGAAATGAGAATAATTAGGATTCAGAAAATAATATAAATAGCACCTAAATCTGCTAGACTTGGCAAGTGGCACAATGATATATTTTTCTCCTAAACAGTAACAACACAAATAAACAAAAATAAATTAATGGGAATCTTTTAAAATTCTCCTAAAACATGTATAACTCAAATGCCTCAACATATTCCCTCAAAACTATGTCTTTTTGTGTTAATCATGGATCTTGTGCACAGGTGTGTGTCTTAAAATTCAACCAAGATATGCCTACTTGATTTATTCATGAATGAGTCAGTTACCAACAGTTTTAAAAGGTCATGTGGCAGAATGATTTGTGCCCATCGTTTCAATTTAGTGATTTAAGAGGTAGCACGATGTTGTATAAATTGCCATTAAAACTACTGTACTTTCTGTATCCTACTGACTGACAAGCCTGCATGTAGTGCTTATATCTCTAGCCATCTGTAAGTCAGAGGCTTCAGAATATTTACGTGGGGATGTCTTCCCAAGATCTTTGTATAAAAATCAGTTCTGGAAAGTAATTTTTATTGCTGAGATTAATAAAGATTTTGTCACTAGGTTTGGTGATGTATGCCTGTAATCCCAGCACTTGAGAGACTGAATCAGAAGGATCACCATGAGTTCAAGGCTAAGGTGGACTCCACAGTGAGTTCAAGGCCAATCTAAGCTACATAACAAGACCCTGTCTCAAAAAAACAAAAGAGAGAGAAAGAGAGAAGAAAAAAAAATTGCGTCTCCATTTGAAGCAAGGGATGGTTTGTCTCTATAACGTCACAGGAATTTCAAGTTTCCTCAAATGTGACATAAACTTCACTTGTAAATGTCTCCTGATACATCTCCACGCTACTTTCATGGGACATGCAGGTCAAAAGAAACTGATGGGAATGTGAACCACATGCTTCCAAGGTCTTTGGTAAGGATCTGGGTGCTCCTGTCTTCTGTCACCATCTTTGCATATGTGGAAGAATTACTTAGTAACTTTGCCAGTAAGGCAAAATTCCAGTCCTTCACAGTTCTCCACACACTCCATCTTCCCAGTGTTTCCCACTTTGCAGTTATTATCATCTTAGTTGCTTGTCAGTTCATTCTTCCTTATTTCTGGTCCAAATCACTTTATTTCTTTATTTTTGCCCATTCTGACCACACCGTCACTATAAGGATAAAGTATCTAATGCAAAATTTAGGATATGATCTATACTTGTGGAATGCACAAAGTTTCAGAGAAATTTCTATCTCTGAAGAGTCTCTCTCCCTGAGTTTAATGCAGAATTTGAATTTGATGTGCATAATGTTAGTTAATTCAGTGTTAAGTTTCAACTGTTAATTTCCTTTTTAAATTGCAGGATATAGAATTGATTACAGCAATTTTATGAGCTATAGTTTTCAAGCATTTGCTGCACAATTTACTCCTTTCTAGGGGATTTCTTACTCTCTTTCTTTTGATGTGCAGGGCCATTCAAGTCTGCCATGCATTTCTGGAAAGCTAAAACTCCAAATCTAAGCCTGTTGAACCTCTTGTCACACAAGTATTTGAAAGAATGATACTTAAGGGAAATAGAAAATGACACTTTTTCCCTCGTCTTTTGAAGACGAAATGATCCACCCCCTTCAATTCTACCAAAAGAGATTCCCAGCTCATTTTCCTTAGCAAGAGCTTTAAAGTGTAAAAAAAAACTCATCAAACATCTTTTCCTCTGAGACAATGTCATCTGAGTTCAAAGGATGTACACAGCTCTGCAAAACTGCTATCTTGTTTCAGTGATAAGGCCTTGGCTTTCATTTTATGTTTGATTTTAAGAAAATCAAATCTGTTTTTATGTACAGTGTGACTATAAATCAGAAAATTAGGAAAAATAATCTATTTCTGCAGATAGCTTAGGGGAGTCCCACTTTTTTTTTTAATCCTAAATAACTCTTCAGTTTAGGTTATATATTCACTCTCTAAACCCACTTTGATTATTTAAACTGAAAACATATATTTCTCCTTCCATACAAAGGAGACCTCGACTGGGGCTCCTGTGAAACAATATTATTTTATTCTTGTGTGAACTTTTAAAAACATATTTGCTGGTTAACTGAAAGACAATATACACTTATTTATTTTTCCCAAAATCTGATCAAAATTTCTTCATCATGATTACTAGAACTTTAAAAAGTATCAAAGTCTCAGAATTAGTGACTGAATCAGAATTTTGGGAGACAAAATGTAGAACACATTCATTTTTAAAAGTACCCTATGATGTACAATTGTATCTTAGTATATCCTAATCCATTAAATAAACAGTATCCATTGTAATACCTGAACCATAATGCATCTTTATACATTCAAAATTATCCACAGCTTTTACATAATAAACTACATACATCTCAGTCATACTCAGAAGATGAAGAATTGATTACCTCATGCAAAATTAGTTACCATCATTCTGCTATGGAGAGTAGACAGATTTCTTACAAAGAAATGTACAGAAGTTGTAACTAGTTTTTCATGTTAGTATGTATTTAGAGGTAACCTAAAGATGACAAGACAGCTCAAAATGCACATAAAAATATTTGTCAAAATAAAATGTTAGCATAAATTTTATCTTAAATGAAAGATTTAATATGTTTTATTCTCATATGTCTAATTATGCAACTATCTAGAAAAAATATGCTATAAATATCCTACTAGATATTTTCAAAATGAAGGTGTTTGAGCTTCTCAAGAAAAATTTCACCACTCTATTCAATAAACATCGCTTGAGCTGGGTGTGGTGGTGCATGCCTGCAGTCCCAGCACTCAAGATGCTGAGGGAGGAGGATCCTTGTAAGCTTGAAATCAGCCTGAGCTACAAAGTGAGTTCAAGGCCAGCCTGAACTGCTTAGGGAGACCCTATGTCAAAAAGACAAATAAATAAATGAGCAAGCATCACTAAAACCCTTTGGTACCAGGGCTGTGAGCAGCCACAGAGCAGAGTGAGGACACTGCAGAAGGCAGGCTGGGATACTCCCGTCACTCTCAGCCCCTTCAATCTCATTTATAGATTCAGAATTCTGGTAAGAACCTAAGAAGTGAATTAAAATTAATAACACTTAAAACGTGAATTGAACTCTAAAAGATGTCATTTAAGAACTTATGAGTTGGGCCTGGGAACTTAATCCAGTGGCACAAATGCTTCCCTGGAAAGTGCGAGGTCATGAGTTTGATCTCTGGTACCAAAAACAAAACAAAACAACAACAAAAACAAAATGGAACTTATGAGTTATTAATGAAGTCTTTTGTTGTCACTCAGTTATTATATTTATGTTAACAGAGTGTTGTCAATGCATGTAAGTTATAGATAAATGTTTTAAAAAATCAAACTATTAAGCATTTTTTAATCTTTTAGTTCAGTCTTAGTTATCATTAATTAACTATGCACAGGATATTTTCATTGCAGTTATAATGTTTTATTTTCAATAAGCCTTAAGAAGATATGACACAGTAGGTATGTTCTCCTCTGTGCATCACTCTAACCCCATTCATTCTCTTTTCCATTTTTCCAAGTCTGCTGCATTACTCCATTTGAAGGCTGCCCCTCAGGCTGTCTCCCCCTCAGAGGCTCTGCACCCCGTTCCCTCCTGTCTCCTGGTCACCTTTTCCATGGCAGCTTCCAACAGGTCCTCACTCAAAGTCTCCTCTCTATTTCTATTAATTTCTATGGTATTAAGTTATTTCATCTATTTTTCTTTTTCATTTCAACACTTTTCCAAGAATATAAGCACTGTTAGGTCAAGTATATTTTGGTACCACTTATCATATGTATCTCAGGTGCCCAGCTGAGCCTGGCATAGAACAATTATTCAATAAGTGACTCGATTAGTTTTTCAACGATAAGTTCAAACTGCTTTTGAACCCAGTTTATAAATAATAAAGAATTTGTGCAAAATATTCCATAAGTTCATCCTTGAATATTGCTTTGGAGAAAATCTTAAGAGTATATTCAAGACAGGTAAATAAACATAAACTGTTATTTATTTTCTGTATTATTTGGGACTATATTATATTACATTTCCAAAAACCCAGAATATCAATGACTTAATCATATAAGTGTTCATTTGTCTTACATGATAAGAAATTTTGTACCTCATGGTGTCTGGCGCTGCCAGCAGCTTAACAGTGCAGGTGTCTGTGTAGCAGTGGCTCTTTTTGACCTTTTGGCTTCAAGATGGCTGCCTCAGCTCATGGCTGTGCTTCCCTTATTATTTTAAAATGAAAAAAAATTAATATGATACAAAATTTCAAAATAAAAAAATAGGAGACTAACTATGGTCAGTATATTGCATATTTTTATCTTCAAGGTAGTTGTGCAGATTACAAGATATAAGCATGAAAAAAATGATCAAATAATGCAAGCACAAACTGGTTTCTTCTTCTTCTTCTTCTTCTTCTTCTTCTTCTTCTTCTTCTTCTTCTTCTTCTCCTTCTCCTTCTCCTTCTCCTTCTCCTTCTTCTTCTTCTTCTTCTTCTTCAGCACTGGGGATCAAAATCACAACTTCACACTTGTCAGACAGGTGCTTCTACTGCTGAGCTAAATTTCTAATCCTAAAAACTATTCTTTTTGATGAACTAACCGAGATTAGTAGTATAATTATTAGTAGTATATATTAGAGTATATACCAATATACTAAGTATATTAGTAGTAATATATATACATATATTTTATATATATACATGAAATATATATATATACATATATTTTATATATATACATGAAATATATATATATATATATATATATATATATAAAATCTTTTCCTTTCTTTGTTTGATCCTTTGCTCCATCACATTTGTTCTTTCCTTTTGAGAAGTTTCTTCTCCTTTCACTTTGACAATAGCTATCGTACATTTTGGATCTTATTTACCTTCTGTTTTTTACACTAAGGAGACATCAGCTTCTTATATAACAAAAGTCAAATGAGAAAAGTCACTCTCCCAAATGTTTTACATAATAATTTTTTTTTATTCTTGGACCAGTACAGGCCAGAAAAATGGTGTGCTCTTTCAGACTGACATGCTGATAGCCACAAAGAACTTAGGATTCTGTTTCATAGGCCAAAGCAAAAAATGGTCATGAGGTAAGTCACTATTTCTTCTTTCTAATATGAATGTTTACTTTAAGATATTTTTAACTAAATTATATTAATTATATACCACTATGATTGCTATGGTGTTTTTATGTTTCAGGTCAAAATATAAGAGTAAATTTCTTTAATTATAGACAATTACAATTAATGAAAAAAATAGTTCTATGTGTCTAATATTTGTGCACATACTACACATACATGTAGATATAAACATTCACACATTAAGGAGCCCAAAGGAAAATAAAAACTGTGATTAAACTATAGCTCATTTTCAGTTTATCTTGTCATATGTGATCATTCTTTATCCTTAAGTCAAGAATCGCTGTCAAGCATTTGTTATACAATCTGTGTTAAACATCATTTCAGCATTTGTATTACAGATGTTTTCATTATTCTGTTCAATTGAGGAAATAGTTCTTGAGACACCAACTGATGCAAGACAACGCTGCACAGTAAGCAAAGGTTGCCAGTAGGGGAAGACATACTGAGTTCTTCAGAATGCAGAAATTCTTGAAGGCCACAATACTCAGCTGTCCAAACTCAAATATGCTCTGTCTTTTCACATTTCTTTAGACAAATCTTCCTGCATGATTTTATTAACTGGTTTCTCCATGTCCTTCTTGTTTCATTTTTTTGTAAAGGCAAATGGAATCCAAATCAGAAAAAAATCAAAGAAAACACAAATACATCATTGAATGCAATGTCAAGTATGACAAGATCATCTCACCAGCCTGAAGTTCTGGGAGAACTACTTGAAGAAGCCAGTTTGGTGTCAGTTTTCTATGTGGTTTGGTGCCACCTTGTGGCACTTGTTTACAGCAGTTTAAACAGATTAGGAACCACTGAGTTTTGAGTCTATTTGGGACTTTGTACAGTCATTAAATTCAGAAATCTCAGCTCTATGGCTCTGCAGTTAGTTGGAGCCTTGGTTTGAGTTCCATCAACCAAATATGGAGATTGGGGCAGAAAAATACTGGAAATGGAAACCTCACAGTATCTCTTGAGTCAAGGCTTCTTGGCTTGCTCTCTGTTATCCTCCTCTAGGAAGAAAATAATCTACCTTTTATAGAAAGGTTGGAGAACTTTTTTATAGCTGATTCTGACTTGCTTCAAAATTTTACTATATTTAAATATAAATAATTTGAGAACAAAATATAAGACAGGTGACAGGAAACAGGGAGGTAGACATTGGGGACGTGGGAAAGGGATCTGGGGAGGGACAGAGAGGCTGCAGTTTATGGAAAAGGGAAAGGGAAGTAAAAATTACTAAGATGTGATCTATATAAATAACAATTTCCTCAGATACATGTGATTTTTATGTATCTTAAGTACATATTACAGTTGCAATTTGAGAAGTTTAGAAATTTAAATAAGAGACCCAGCAGAGGGGCAGGATCCTTACTTTGTAAATATTCTCATCCTGTGAAAGAGGAGGGCACAGATTTTATAAGTGCTACGCTTGCCCTGGGGGTGGGGTGGCCTGCATACACTATAAGGGAGCAAAAAGGTTTGTTGTTCCCTCTTGTGCTCTTACTGCTTTGCTGTCTTCTGCTGCATTGAAGCGTTGCCTCTGTGCAGTGCCACCCTGCCTTGGAGCCAGCTGATTGTGGACTGAAACCTCCACAAACTGTGAACTAAATAAACCTTTCCTTCCTTAATTTTGAGTGTTGGGTGTTTTGTCCCAGTCACGCCAAAAAGTAACCAATGCAATAAATTAATAACAAAAAATTCTAATTTTCCTGTATATAAACTTCTTGAGATATTTCTTTTCTTTCTTATTATCCAAAGATAGTGGACAGATCCAAAAAATAAGTATGAAAACTTCAATATTTAGATTCTGGTAAAGTATAGACATTGATGAATCATTAGTACATACCAATCATAAACTACAAGTAGAGATTTTGCAGTATCTGATCCTGGTGCCAGCTCCACCTGGCAGACATGCTGCATATTTAACTGGTTGAGTGATCTAGGGCCAACAGCTAGTCCCCTAAAATCTCTACTTAAATTACATGTTCTTCAAATTGAGAAGACTTGAATCTGAATAGTCCCAGGACATTGCCAATACATCATGATGAAAAGTTATTACTCAGAGATTTCAAGTTTTATGAAGAATTTTAGGAAATTAAAAGTTTTTCCTTTTATATTTCTTTATGTAATTTAAATAACTAGAATAGCAATATTGGTACAATTTTTCATTTTTCTTTTCAATAGTTTTTAGCTGTTTAAACTGTGTAGGTTTTATTGACCAACCTAGCCAATGATTTGCTACTATCTTCCTGCCAGTCTCCAGATAACACATTCCAGATGAATATTGAATGTGGAAATTTGGTGGCTTCATTTATTTCAGAAGTAGGAGGTCATTACAATCCCAAAGTTTTATCGCCAATGACAATTCACGCATCAGTATGAATGACCTTAGATTGCTTTTTCTCTGTAAAGCAACCAAGGCAGGGAAAAGTTCCTTGAGATAAGACTTACATTTTAGGGGACCCTATTCTAGCTCTCTTCCCAGCCTTTTTGTCCCCATACTAGGAAGAGTCCATAGGAAAAGGGATATTTGACAAGCTAGAGTCTGTGTATCTGCTCATACAGACATTTACTTTGTCACTTAAGATTTGGGACCTGCTTCCAAAATTGCTCTGTGGCTCTTTCCAGAGCTTATTAATGTCCCTTTTATATGCATCCTTCCTAGACAGGTCACACAGCCAGTATGTGCACCAGGAAGCCTCAGGGTTGACAAAGAGAAACAAGGTTTTCTAGTGGAAGAGTGCATTCTACGTTAAACCAAAACAAGACCGCATCCATGACGCCAAGGTCTGCTGCCAGCTCAAGCAGTAATCTGGTTTACTTTTCTCTTGGTTATAGATATTCAGTGTCTATGAATCAAATCCTGAGGAGCCATTTCCCTAGGCCAGTGTCATTATGGAATAAAGATTCTCTGGAGCTCTTCTCCAAGCAAAGTCTCTGAATTTTGCAATTTTGAAGCTGCAAAGGGTGGGGTTCTGCTTCTTATTATGATGCCTTCAGGCCATCTTTTGTGTTATCTTGTTTTGAAATACTTGGCTTTTTCTTACTAGTTTTTTTCAGTGATCAATTTCTCTTTTCTTCCATCTTGGCAATCTGCAACTTTACTGCTGCTTCTTATTTGGCCAAACTCACTACACTTTGAATCATTTGACTGGGCTATTTGCTCTTGATTCGCAATATAAATCTGGCGAAAAGGCCCCAACAGGAGCCACATCACCTGTTTTGTTTACTTTTTTCTCATTGCTGAGACAAAATACCTGACACCCAAAATTAGGCAAAGAAAGGTTTAAATCTTACAGTTCTTGTAGGTTTTAGCCCATAGCTGGCTTCAAGGCAGGATGGCATGGCTAAAGGGCAGTTGTTCATGGAGGTCACAAGCAGCAAATGTGAACAGCCAAGAGTGAGAGATATGCCTTCTCCCTGCCATTAGACTGTACGTAGGCTTCAACCCTGGGCACATTAGCACTCACATTGCTAATCCCAGCGCTAGACAATGAACCAATCACAAATACTAGGTTCAGTTGCTTCTGTGACTGAATGAGCCTTTGGGGGGACATTTAAACAAACCACAACACCACCACTTCAAAATTAGACTGCTTTGAAATTTCTTCTGCCAGATTAATTGTCGATGTCCGCTCCCGGCCGGCAGGAAGGACACACGACACAGTCTGGTAGTGGACAACCTTTTCTTTTTATTTTCCTTCTCCATACAGCCTGCCCTGGGTTCTCCCAGCTGAAGCCTCCTTTGGTCCGCTCCCCGCGGCTCCTTTTGTGCTTCAGCCTGCCCCAAAGCCTCTACCGGTCCGCTCTCCGCGGCTCCTTTTGGGCTTCTACTTCCGGGCTTCTATCTGGCTTCTACTTCCGCCCAGGGGTGGCACCGGTATATATACGGGTACAGTGTCCAATCATGTTAAAGTAAGCAAGGCAAGCTGATTGGCTAACATCATCAGTTGCCAGGCAGACTATATTGTTGAGCGGGTTGTTTACGCGGTAAGCAGGAAACTAACATATTCGATGGGAGGGGTAATCTACCTCAGGCCTCACTCTTTACTACAGGCCTCACGTCCGCCAAGTGAGGCGACCGGGCTCGGGGCTGCGGCTCCCAACAATTAATTAGTCCACAGCTCTTAATTTTAGTCTCAGGAAAAGTCTGGACATGAGTAATGCAGACAAACTTCCTGCCAAGGAATAACACATATCATCCGGAGTCCAACAGCCAATGTAGTCCTCCTTCCCAGCAGAAACCTCTGAGCATAGTCCTTACCAGCAGGATTTCTTTTTCTTTTCTTTTTCCTTTTTATTGGTATTGGGGATCAAACTCACGACTGCCTGCTTGCAAGGCAGGTGCTTATGCTGCTGAGCTAAACCTCCAGCCCCACCAGCAGGGTTTCTAACAGCGTTCTTGTCTTCTGAGCTCTGACCAGAATCTCCCACCAAATATAATCTAGGTGTTTCAGCTCTTCTTTCTCAAGCTGCATCTCCAAACCCTTCCTAACACCTCTCACATCTAAACGCAAACCACAACAAACACATAATAAAAGTCTATTTCCATATTTTATTCTTTAAAAAGCTGTAGACCCATTTGTAATCTCCGCATCTTTGATAAGTGTCTGAACACAATCCCTAATAAAAAAAGAGTATAATTTGAAATGGAAGTTGTTTGCATGCTCTTGTCATTATAATTCTTCATATTTTCTTTATATATGTAATTTTATATGCTATAAATTACACTAAATATGCTCTTTATTATTTATTTATTCTCATCTCTTTTTATCTTATCACATTGCATTTTGCAGTTTTGAAAATTTTGAAAAAACATTGGTATAAACATACTATTACAGTCAAGAAATGAAAGTGCTGTAGTATAAATTAGTCACCATCTATTATGTAAGGTATATTTAATAAATTTTAAATGCAAAAATCTGTGCTTTATTTTTAGTTTTTGTTTATTTTGATGAATAACTGGAACTGAAATCTGAACACAAATACAGAAAGAATTTTGAAATATACACCTTAGAGTATTAACAAGTAATCTACTCTTGATATAATATCAGAGAACAAAATATCTGATAAACTCTATTGATTAAATACTGAATTGTTGAATAGAATTATAAATGGCTTTGAGATGTTTTATCTCAAAGAAAAATAATTGTGGTGTCATTTGCCTGCTATGTGAGTTTTGCCTCAATGTTATAAAATGTTGCTCTAGTAGTAATTGGGAAACATTGGACCACTATGTGACGGTCTAGCTCATTTTTGTGTCATCATGTCTTAGGTTAGAATTGTCCAGGAAATAATATTTTTAGTCATTGGAATCTTTTCCCACCCCAGCAAATTATAGCACCATAAGTTTTCATTTTCCCCGATGTCTTTCTGCTATAATAATGGCTTGAGGATTTAAATCCTGTGCTGTTATTGTGACTTCAAAGCCCTAAAACTGTAATTGAATGAGGCAGTTCATCTGTCATTATTCAAATATGAAGCAATTATGATGAAATAAAGATAAAATTTCATTGAGAAATCCTCCAACCAATTTTCACTTATATTTAACTAGAAACATAAAATGATGCTTAGAAGAATAAGTTTAGGTAATAAAATTGAAGAATAAAAAAGCACCGAATTACCGATCTAAACCTGAGTCATTTGTGAGGATTTCAGGGCATGTAAATGAAACGTGACATTAATATTAAGTGAAACTTTTGCATGATAAACACAAAACAAAACAAAAGCCAAACCAGAAAAAAAAAAGTAGAAAATCCTTTCTACATTATTGGTCAAAACAGTGTCAGAATTTATTATCTACCACAAGTGTTTTGCAGAATACTTAACACTACACTCAAGTCCCAAGTAGTTGGTATAAAATTAGGTTGACCAGGGTCTGGAGGTAGAGCTCACTGGTAGATTACTTGTCCAGCAAATGTTAGGCCCTAGATTTATTTACCAACACTGCAAAAATAAATAAGTAAAAAATAAATGAACATACATGACTTTTTTTCCTTTTTCAAACAAGATGTTTAATGCACTGACAAACACTTGTTACATCAAGCAAAACAGCATTTTATTTCAACTGGGCACTTTTTATTTTCTCATACCAACTGCATTTATATAATCTTTCTGTTATCATTAACATATTGCTTTTTATCTAAATTCAGTTTTCTACTTGTTTAATCAAATTGACTCCAAAAAGCCATCCAATAGAACGTTTAGCTGTGTTCTAAGAGGAGCTACAATAGAAATAAAATATACAGCATCATGTAATATAAGAATTACATATATATTATTTTAATGAACTGTTCTTCCATTCATTTTGTATAATTTTATTGAAAACTTTTCTACATTAATCTTTTTAAGTTCACATGCTTCTTACTCAAAGTATGTTCTACTTTTAGCTTGTATGCTCTATAATTTTCTCATTTTTGCTTATTATATATAATTTCTATGTTAAAAAGATCTATTTAAATTGGTGCTTCAGTTATATGAGATTTCTTACATTAAATGAATAGCAAATATGATGAATGAGTATAATATTGAAAAAAACCAAATATGTACATGATGAATGCTTACAATGCTCCAGACATCTGTCCGATACTTAGATGAGGACCAATAGATGAATACAGGTGAAAATAGAATTATAAATTTAGCAATGGAGGAAGTCATTTTGTTATGAGACTATTTAGTTAAGTCAGTTGATCTGCTTGGGGAGATAATGATCATAACCATCAAAAAATACCTTATTAGGAAGACATGAGGAATGAGCTGACAATAATCAGAGATAAAGTGTGAGAAACATCTTCAAAGTGTAGGATGGCTAATGCCACAAACTAAAGACAGTCCATTTTTTGTTGAAAAATAGTTTGGAGGTACAGATGTGTGATTAATTAAGCCTTCATGGACAACTAATTGACTTTAGTGCCACCTAGGGGATTAGTGAGCATGCTTCTAAGCATGTCTGGGTGGGACGTGAGGGTGTGACTGTGGGTTGTGTATCTGTCCCTTCGCCCCTTCCTCTCTGGCACTGTACCTGGTTCCCTGCTTTGCTTTCCAGCTCCCATAATCTAAGCATCTTTGGTCTACTATGCCATTTGATCCTTATATTTCTGCTTTGGAGCCAGCTGGAGCCAGCCCGACTTTGGAATGAATTCTTTGAAATTGTGAACAAAAATAACTTCTTGATCCTTTAAATTGTATATCAGGTATTTATTCCAAGAAGTGAAAATCTAACTAATCTAACCAGTTAAATATGGGGCCTTAACGGGAATGACCATAAACTATACTTCTTTTTTCCTGAATTCTTGGAAGTAGTGACAGTTTTAAGAAGGACTCAAAACTTATGTGCCTTTATAATGTATTTTCATCTGTAATATAAAAACTCAAAGAGTAATGCATAAGAAGTACCTATTAGTAATCCAAGATAAGCTAGATATGGTGTTACATGCCTGTAATCCTAACATGTGAAAGGCTGAGGCAAAAGAATCACGACTTCAAGGTCAGTCTGAAGTGCACAGTGAGATCCTGTCTAAAAAAATTTAAAGGCAAAACATGACTTAATCATAATTCTAGCAATGTTAATGGAGAAAAATTAATAAATTCTAAAGATGGTAATAGGTAGAATCAACATAATTCAATGATTGATTACATATGAGAGTTTGAGGGTAGAGTTGATCTACCAACTCTCAGAAGAAGGCAATCACTAAAGATGTGGCTGGATTTGCTGAAGAATGGACAGTAGCATAACTGAATAGAAATAGAGTGAAAGTAGAAGAGAGAAAACAAGTTTTATTTGGGTAAGTTGGGAAAACAATGAGTCCAGTCTAAACATGTTAAGAGTGAGATATCAGCAAAGCTCTGCCTTAGACCTGCTGAGGGGGGATGGGAATTATATTCATAGTTAAGTTCTGAGGACTCACTGGGTAGTAAGTGCTTGCAAGTCAAAGCATGTTCAACAGAAGCAGAATGAGAGAACATGGAGATCAATTTGCACATTTATTTTCTAAAACGGTTGCTGTACTATGAGGACATTATATTTAAATGAACTTAGTTGAAGGATACAGAATCATTGAAAGCATTCCAGTAAGGATACTCACATTGCGGTAGGAAATAATTTCAATAATAAACAACTTCAGTAATCCTTCTATGATGAACAGTCCTTTTTGTTATTGAAAGGAATAGCACTAGGCTCCAAACTCTGGTCCTGACCCTTGCTTGATCATTTCCTTTGCAAAGTCCTTTAGCTTCTTTACTCTTACAACAGCAATAGTAGACAATGGTAATACTATTTTAGAGCATTAATGAAAGCTTGAATAAATAAAGTGTGTACAAATGTGCATTTTTAGAAGTAATGTTTGGTATTACATTGAAAAAAGTAATGTCTGAGAAATCAATGAATAAATTTTAAAGGATTGATTTTTCCCCAATAAAATGTCTCATACTTTAAGTAATAACGGACATAAACCTGAGTTCCTTTTCAAAATTGATTGTCTCATTTATTAAAACCACTACTTTCTCACATCTGTCCCTGTCTAAGAGTGATGGTGTACATCACCCAGGAGCTCCAACAAAGTAAAACATACTCCCTGTCTTAGGACAGCTTCCTGTTTAGTTACTAATATAAACCCAGCACAAATGAAATAGCAAAAGAGCAATAAAAGGCCATTTGTGGGTGTTAAACAAAATTTTAAAAAGGATGGTGATAGAATGTAGACAATCCTTTCATGACATTTGAATACGGCAGCTTAGACAGATCACTGCTTGTCTGGTTGCCTAGAACACTTAGGACATATAAGATTTATTTTTATTAAACCATTGCTCATATAGAACCAAGATTAAAAGAGTCTGCATGTAGTCTTACAGATTGGCTTTAAATTCTGGTACCCCTAATAACAGCAACACAAACATAAGCTTATTATTATTTAGCCCTCAAAATCCTTGTTCTGAAATAGATTGCTATTATCTATCCCCTACCACTATTTAGTGATTTATATGGGTAATATAAAGCTCCTAGTGCAATTTCTCACTTATCACAAAAACTCAAGAGAGACTTCAGTGGTTAAAAACAAACAAACAAAAATCAAGTAATAACCAGAGCTAGTAATACAACTTTTATTACTAGCAAATTTTATAAATATTATGTAATTAAGTGTTCATGATTTAACCGGGAGTTGGATAATATTCTTAATCGTGATCATGAAAATAAGACTTGGTAATGACATTTTCAGACAAGGGAAGCAAGAAACATGAGGGCTTGGTGAAAGAACAGTGTCATAGAATTACTTTGGAATTTGAGAGTTAATAACCACACAGATGTGAAGAAATATATGGAAGTGACTGGATATCATTTTCATGTCTATTAGTTATACGACTCAGAGATATTGTGAAAATTCTTCAAGTTTATGAGTCTTTAGGAATAGGGAGAATGCTAACTCTAATAAAAAGTCAGCCTTTGATGGTGTTTACAGACTTTTGTGTGAAAATTTGACATTACTCAAGATCAAGAAAATAATCCAAATGTTTGTGAATTTTAAATTGGAAGAGTTCTGTGGCATCTTGTATTTGGACATAGGAAGTTTTATCAGAATCCCTCATAAGGCCTGACATGGTGCCACAGGCCTGTATACAATCCCAGCATTCTGGGAAGTTGATGCAGAAAAACTGCAAGTTTGAGCCCAGCCTGGGCAATTTAGCAACTCATGGAGACACTCTCCAAGTTAAATAGTTTTAAAATGGGGTTGGGATATAGATTAATGTGAATGCTTTAGGTTCACTCCCCAATACACTAAATAAACAAACAAAATCTAATGCTAGTTAGACAATTTATTGTGAACTTGAAGAATCACAAAACTGTAAGAAAACCTTAAGAGTTCCATGGAAAAGGTCATCTCCATGAGTGTGGTGGGTGTTGGAATTGTATTCTATATGTAGCACTGTTTTAATTTCTAGCAAGATTTAAAAACCAAAATATTTTAGATAATTAAACCCATGTTACGGTTGTTATTTTGTTATTCTTGTTAAGAAAACTGTACACTTATTTCAAATATTTTTAACTATTTGAATAATTTAGCCTGTTAGAGTAATTGGTCAGACCTGGAACTCCAGTTGAAAACATGCAATTGTTTAATCAATTTAAACATGAGTTCATAACTTAAATTATTAATTGATTTAGAGTTTTAGCACATGTTTTGGTATAGTTTTATTCTATTTTATAATTTAATTTGGTAACTGGCACCAAATATTCATTAAATACTTACTACTTGAAAAGGATTATTTTTGAGAAAGTTTAAATAGATTCACTAATAAAATTTTATTTTCAAATATTTGAAGGAGGAGAGTTTTTAAGTTAGACTATTTGAAGATTCTCTCTGCCTTTCCATTTCTCTTTTTCTCTCTTTGTTGTATCACTAGATATCTTTTACAGACCATATACAAAAAGAAAAAAAGGCCTGGCAAGGGATCACTGAACTCTTGACTATCACTCAGCTGAGTGGAATGATAACAGGCTTCCCAGAAGAGGTCTTAACACCATTAAAAGTTTATCTGAGAATTGCTTAGGCAGTTTATCAGGAATGTTAATTTCTTCCCAGAAAGGGATAGTGATTTAAGAGTCTGTCCCAGACTAAGTTAAAGACAATTTTCCCTTTATCTTTTTAATTATTAAATTTTTAAAAATTTTCTAAACACATCATGAAAAATAAATTTTGTGAACTGCTTTAATTCTAGAAGTTAATGAAGCTAATTTTTAAAATTTCTTTTATTTTTTAAACAAAATCAACTTGCTATTAGACTATCAGTTGGCCTAACCACCTACAAAAATATTCCTTGCTTCAAAAGATCCAACAATGTAACAACAGAAGCAATTCTTTTCAAATTGCATATAACTGTGTGCACATATATATATATATGCATTAAAGTATTTATATATAATGTATTTTTATGCATTATTGTATTTTATAACATATTTATACTAACTTCAAGCTTGTGATAGCTTGTCATGAAATATACATATATAATGTCCTAGACTCATTAAAGATAAAAATTTGAAACCAAGATGGGCAAGGAGAAGGAATGAGAACATAACCCTGGTCCTTTCATGATGACTAATCTCAACTTCTCACATAGGCCAGTATATACAAACAATAGAAAAGCAGAAGTGATTGGCATAGGAAATACTAGACTATTCCATCTCTACTGACTCCCAAATATTTCATTTTATTTTCCTGATTCAGGTCTGCTGTTTTTCCATGACACTGGTAGTCAGCCTCATCTTTAGGACTAAAACTCTCATTATGCAAAACTGTTATTGCTTGGACCTCTGCGGACTGATATCTCAGTGAATTTTAGGGCCTCTTCTGAAGCTATGTCCCCTTCCCAGAATCAGTTCACACCTACCGAAAAGGTACGAGAGACCTACTACAAGAAAATTTAGTCAAAGAGTCATCCCAGGCTGAAGCTTCTTGGGGGATTGGTAAGAAATTTTTTTGGAATGTGTTGAAGTTCCTTTTACAGCATTGCACTGCTCCCCCTCCCCTGCCCCAGCCACAAAAGTATTTTGGTCTCAAGAGCATATCACAACAAGCCCTTGCACTCAAATCTCCACCTGAGTTGGCTTCAAAGAAAACAAGAATAAATGAGATGGCAGCTTGCCTTTTAAAGGAAAATCTGCCTTGTTACTAGTGGAAAATAGTGCATGCAGGTAAAGTAATTTAAGGTAAAGTAAAATGAATCAGGAATTTCCGTGGTAGCCAACTCAAAATGTTTTGGTAAAAATGAGTTCAGGAAAGAAATGATATTCAAAGAAGTTAGGAGGTAGTGAATAAAAATTATTTTATATTGATGGTTCTGGCTAGAATAATTTTTAACAAAAGCCAGGCTGTGAGTATTGGTGAGCCAGCATTTTTATATGAGGCATGATGTAGTCAGGAGTTGTGCAGAGAACCATTAGAATTAAGACACAGTACTTATAATATTATTTTATGATAGTCATCCCATCAGAAAGTGCAGGAAATCTGTTTACAATATTAGAGACAGAGAATATTCAGCCAAAGGGCTGAATCCCACAGCAATGTCCTGCATGAGTGTAGATGAAAACCTAGAGCTAATGACAATGCCTCCCACGAGTGCACCTAGAGCCAATGAGGACTCACACCAGTCTGTTTTATGGATCTGTGCTGGGAAGGCCGAAAAATCAGTAGTGGAAGCTAGAAAGTCTATGCCAGTGGGGTGAAAGAGCTATGCCAGTAAGTTGAGGGTTCTACACTGGAGCCTAGAATTCACACTCAAAATAAGAACCAGAGCTGTCCCGAAAAGTACCACAGCCATCCTCAGTAACATGGAGGTCCTGAGCTCCTCCAAAGATGAGAACAGTTGAATACATGCCAGAAAGCCAGCAAGACAAGGTTCTCCTGGAGAGTAAATGACACACGTCTTCCACTCCTCAGCCAGGAAGCGACACTCAATACAAGGACCAAAGCTCCCCCAAAGTGAACTGCAGACACTCTCACCAACAAGGTCCGGAGCTCCTCCAATGACAATAGTTGAACTCACATTGGGGAAGCTAGTCATGATGAGCACCTCCAGGAGAGCCAGCAGCTCAAAACAGCAGCAGAAATTCACCACACCTCACTCATCTTCTCCATGTCTCTATTTATGTTGGCAACTTTCCTCAGGCAGAACATCTACACGCAACACCATGCTGATTTATTTCAGCTGGTGTTAAGTTGACCACCCACTTTTAATCCATAAAAAAGCATAAACAGGGGTTTAAAAGTGTGACAGGACCTGGAAGTTCTGGTTAGCTAGCAGCATAAGATTATCAGTTACAGTTACTGATTGTCAATCAGTTATAAGACGAGGCTAATAATCACAAAGCTTGATACAATCAGGTATCTTGAATGTTCTGTTAAGGTCTCATAGTTACAATGGTCAGGAAAGCAATTACAGAGACGTGAAACAGTTACAGAGCTAGGCAGCCTCAAATAAAACAAAGTTTAAAAAGAACCATTTTTTCCTAGTACAGTTTTCGCTTTCAAAAGTAAAGGATGTAAGCAATGCCATTCTGGATATTATGACATTTCACCCTCATTCCAAAAAATGAAAGCCTGTAAATACAATTCACAAACAGAAAAACCAGGCAGATGAGAAGCATTCAATTTTTGAGCTCAGGTATTAAGGGTAAAAAGAAGCATTTACATTCAACTATGAACTTTGGGAAGGCTTATTACACAGAAATAGATAATTGAAATGTTTTATTTAGGAGAACTGGCTAGAAATATAATAATAGCATTAGTGTTAAAGTGACTAACATTTCTGAAAAACAATAGATGGGGAAAACTTTTATTTCTTTAATTCATGATTCTTATGAGACCTTAGAGTAGTGTTCCAGGGAGAGACCGATATAGTCTAACATAATTCATTGCTCAACTCCGTGAAGTTAGGCTTTTTATAAGACTTCACTGAAGTTACAGTGTGAGCAATCAGGGGCTTTTTCAAGAAAGAAAAGAAAAAAATAGCCAATGATTGTATTCTTGGTTTTGATTGGTTTTAGTCTGCATTCAATTATTTGATTTCAATATGTATGAAAATATGGACAACTATTTTGAAGAAAA
The DNA here is from genome assembly GCF_034190915.1 of Cavia porcellus. NCBI lineage: Eukaryota > Metazoa > Chordata > Mammalia > Rodentia > Caviidae > Cavia > Cavia porcellus. The sequence goes on along the minus strand of NW_026947495.1, from coordinate 33,229,175 downwards.
CAAGAGACATTATTGTAGCCACTGTTAATTTCCTACCATCTTTTTCTGAAATCCTGTGTTATTTGCATTGTTTTACTCTGCTCTACTTTGTTATGTTTTGTTTTGCTCTGTTTTGTTTTATTCTCTTTAAAAATAAAAGAAGAAAAAGGAAAAACATGACTTTTTGTGTCTTCTAAAACTTACGGTATAAATGATTTAAAAAAAAAGTTTGGTGGAACATAGTTTTCAGTAAATTAGGAGCTGATAACTTTATCATTCTTTAGAATAACCTGAGTTATTTATTAAAACATAGTGCTGAGCCCCATGCAAACAGTTTTTGAATCAGGATTGTAGTACATGGTCCAGGAATTTGGGTTGCAATAAGTATCATGATGTTGCCCCTCTGCTGCTGCTGCTGCTGCTGACACGGAAACCACATTTTGAGAGCTACTACATTAAGACATGACAGATAAGGAGAATTTAGAAGCTAAATGGTATGTAGAGTATCTATCTGTAAGATTTGTTTAATAAGTTTGAGAGTTACTCAAAGGCTTAATGAGAATAAGCAGCTGAATATCTATAATTTGTTTTGTTTTGTTTTGGTACTGGGGATCCAACTCACAACCGCATGCTTGCAGGGGTTTATCTCGCTGAGCTAAACCCATGGCCAGAATATATTTTTCTTTCTTTCTTTCTTTCTTTCTTTCTTTCTTTCTTTCTTTCTTTCTTTCTTTCTTTCTTTCTTTCTTTCTTTCTTTCTTTTTTTGTTTTTTTAACCAAAGATCAAACTTACGACCTCCCACTTGCCAGCCAGGCTCTTATGCTGCTCAGCTAAATCTCTGGCTGAGTATCTCTAGTTTCATTACTGAGCCAAGGGAAGACTTTAACTCTTCAAAATGCTAAATTTTAAGTATTATATAGCATAGGTTCTGAGATTTTTTATTTGAAGCTTTAGGTTCCATATATATTTATAATTTAAATCTTGAAGAGTTAACCTGACTAGGAGAGTGATCCATCTCCAGATGGCAGAGCTACAGAAGTGGGGAAACAGTGGTGGCACCTGCTGCCGAGAAAGGGAGAGACTGCAATAGCTGTACATGCTCAGTTCCAACTCAGTCTTGGTTGTTGGCAAACAAAGCTCGGATAATAACACCACTTTCCAGGTGGAAATCATAAGGTAGATGAGTTTAAAATGATGAATAAACTTCCCTGAATGGGCCACAGGAAATAGTATCTAGTAAAAAAGAAACCCCATCAGGGAAAAGGAAATTTTTGCTAAAAGATGGGCAAATGGAATTAATACACCTTCCCACATACCATTAGAAAATCGACTTCATTCATATTCCTTAGGTGTGGGATATGTTTGAGTCAAGCAATGAATAACAATAATAAGCATATTAAAAATTTACTCTGTTTTAAGTGTTTTCAAATTGATTTATCTATTAATAAATTTTCAGTCCTCACAATAAGCTTATAAGGACAATTGTTAATGCCATCTTACTGATGGGGAATGTACGGTATAGAAAGATAAGTAATTTTTCCATAGTCACACATTAGTAAATGTCAGATCTGACAGCAGAACTCAGCAATTCTTTTCCTGACATGCTTAAGTATTATATAGCATAGATTCTGAGATTTTTTTATTTGAAGATTTAGGTTCCATATATATTTAAGATAGTAGAATTTTTCTGAAATAGTATGACACACTATACAATCCATGACACTTCTAACATAGCACCATTTAAGTGCACTGATGTATTGCAAAATATATAAATTCAACATGTAGTGGATTGGTAACTGGCGTTCAACTTAAAGCTGAACTGAATCAGTGTGGTGCTGAGCATGGATGCCCCACCTGAGGACTCCTGCCAGCACAAAAAGGAGATCTGGAGAGGAAGAGTAGTGCTGTGGGTTCCCCTAAGGGTTGTTGTTTAGAGTTGGTTCTCCTGGACGAGTTTGTCATGCTGGCTTCCCTGGTATGAACTTGGCTGTTATCATCAGAGGAGCTTGGGATCTTGTTGCTGAGAATGGCTGCCATTCACTTTGGGGGAGCTTTGGTCCTTAAATTTAAGAATTGCTTCCTAGCCTCAGAGGGGAAGATGTGGGCTGTTTAACCTCCAGAAGTTTGTCATGTTGGCTTCCTGATAGTTACTCAACTGTTATCTTTGGAGGAGCTCGAAACTCATTGTCGCTGAGGATGCCTGTTACACTTTGTGGGAGCCCTGGTCCTTATTTTGAGCATTGCTTCTTGGCTGCAGTACAGAACCCTTGGCTAGCTGGTACAGATCCTTCACCCCGCTGGCATAGACTTTCTAGTTTCCACCACTGACTTTTGGGCCTTTCCCAGAGAAAATCCATGGTATAGACTTGCACAGGTGATTGTTGTGGGCTCTAGGTTTTCAACTGAACCCATGTAGATTATTGGATGGGATCCAAGCCCTAGGCTGGATTTTCTAGGTCTTCAGTGTCTTATATATAATCATTTTCCTTGCGACCCCTGACTAAAACACAGCATTATTTACTTTAAATGTAACAAATAAAATCAATAAGCAACCACATGGGAATTTAAGGGTATTTGGGCAAGATCAAATTTTACCATACAATGAAGTAAGATTGTTTTTACTTATCTCCTTCCAGTTACTTCACAGGGATTCAGAGCAAGGGACACTTAGCGGGAACAGGGTGGGGTTGAAGACATTAGTTTCTGCATAATTGAGTTGCATTGTGTACATTTTCACTTTACCCTAAGATCATAAATTAGCAATTTAAGGCTTTTTTCTATCCATATAATTCAACAACATTTGAGATTGTCTCTTTTTTTTTTTTTTTTTTTGTCTTTTTTCTTTTTATCGGTACCGGGGATCGAACTCACGACTGCCTGCTTGCAAGGCAGGCGCTTATGCCACTGAGCTAAACCCCCAGCCCCGAGATTGTCTCTTGATGTTTGAGAAATCACCCTAAATTTTAAAGGTGAAAATCAATATATCTAATAAATGTTTTGGTCTGGCATATGAGTGGCTTGATTTTATGATACTCATTTACATTCTCCTTGCAAATGGACTGGTTAGAAGGTCCAGAATTTCTTTCCTCCCCTGTCTTATGCTTCACTAAGATAGGGAGATAGCTGAATTCCATTGATTTGCTGATGAGAATGTCTCCACCTGACTTCTTTAGCATGAGAATCTTAGAGTAAGTGACTTCCAGATGGTAGCCAGCTTCCCCTTGAGAGAGCAGTCTAAAAGAAGAAAGTAAACTTCAAGGATTCTATGACAACTACAGAAGGCCTGCATCTTATTAATCCTGGAACTGGCTGAAATCAGCTCAGATTCAAGAGAAGAGGGTTAGATTCTGCTTCTCAGTGGGAAGAGCTAAGAAGTATTGGTTATCACTGTTTTTCCCAGTAGTAGAGACTGAACACAAGGCCTTTATTTTAAGGTATATCATCAACCCTTTTTATTTTTTTAATTTAATTTAATTTTATTTTTGAGATAAGGTCTCATTAAGTTGCTAACTTTTTCAGCTAGGCATGAATTTGTGAATCTCTTGACTAAACCTCCCAGAATGTGGAAGGTACAGGTGTGTTCCATTGTGTTTCACTATGACCACTTTTAATCTTCATTCATTCAAAAGAAAGAAAAGACCATGATTCTCAGTGTTTATATTTCCATTTTTACTTTATTCTTTATTAACAATGATGAATATTATGTTAAATATTCATTGTTCATATATGATATTTATGTGTATATGTATCTATTCATGTTCTTTGTCCTTTATTTATTGTTTATTACTTCTTTAGTAACTTGTTAGGGCTCAATAAAGTTTTTATTTCTGCAACAATACTTTTTTTTTGCTTATGTGTTCCACATAGATATACACTAAAAGCATTAAATGAATAAACCATAAAACGTAATAAGACTAAATCATTTTTGGAGAAATACAAAATTGCAGAAGAGATTTTATGTTATATATTCTCTGACTTTAGGAAATTATTTCAAACTTGGGGATATAAATAAAAGAACACAGAAATACAAGATATTACATGCACATGTACACACAGCACATAAACAGAGATATATTTTGCGTGATTCAAGGATTAGAAAAAAGACAACTTCTAATCCTATTTTCAAAGATAATGTACATTTTATTTTCCTCTAAAAGATAACTTATCTTCAGTTCTTAAGGATTAATCTCCCTAAATTGATTCTAAATGAGAGTGGAAATACTTCATTTTGGAGGCTTCAGGAGACCAACTTCTTACCACCTTGTGAAAGTTTATACTTCTTGAAAGTTTTATGTTGATTATTTTGCACATATTAAATTAACTCATTTATTCAAATCAGTTTAAAGATAAAGGATACATCGGAAATGAAAACTGGCAGGTACTAGCGTCTGTGGAGTGTCACTTCAGTAGTATTATTTAATCCTCCCAGAAACCTAGCAAAATAAAAACAGTATGACTCTTCCCACTACCCACAATATAAATTTCAAACAATAAGGCATAAAGATAAGGGAAATCATAAAACTATTAAGTCTTGCAATAGTATTCCAATTTAGTATCTCTTTCTACTTTCATAAATTATGACTTTGATCCTCTCACCACAAAGTCACACTCTTGCACATGGTCTCTATTTTGAAAATGAATTCAGATCTCTATGAAAAACACTTGGAAGATTCTTGTTGGTATTCTGTTGAAATGTATTCGAACTAACAGACATGTGACAAACTTATAGCAGTATCTAAAAATGGTAAGTTTTAAATTAAAAATATTTTATGGAAATCACAAAGATCATTTTAAGAGGGTGGAAATTAAAAAGGGTAGAGCAAGTATAAGAAGAGTTACAATTTTCCTTCAAAAATACTGTCTGCAGTAATGTAATACATTTTGACAGCAAATAATCGTAAAATACTGACACCTAATGTCAACTTCTTGTATTTTAATCTTGGAAGATTTTTAGATATCTTAAAAATTAGGGAGCTATTAAAGAGTTAGTATTAAAAAGTCAAATTTCTAAATAAAGATGTTTGATTGTCCTTTATGTTAACAGAATATTCTTCAAGATGAAAAAAGTAACTCATGTATTTAAACATAATAATAAAGTAGGCACAAAAATAAGTTAAATATTTCCTAGTTTAAGTCTCTTGTAGATAACCTCCCAGCAAATTAGTATTTTAATCCATTGGTCAGTAATATTTTTCTGAAAATACCAAAGACAAAAAAATATATATAGGCATTGTGGATGATAAAGACCATGATAAATACACAACTGCAACATAATAGTATGGAAAATGACATGAATAAAATATGCATTAATGAGCCTAGTTGAATTTGAAAAATAGATTGGCAATGAAAGTGAACTTTATATAATATTCATGTGTCATGAAATACTGTTTTAATTTTTTTCACTGTTTGAAGGTATTAAAACCTTTCTTAGCTTATGAGCTAAAAAAGAGCAGATTGTAAATTGGATCCCACCCTATCTCCCTCCACAGCAGAGTTTGCTGATTCGGTTGTAATGGCTTTTAATTCAATGGGGGTTCATTTGGTATAGGAACAAATAGAGAAATACTTTTCTCTGTTTGTGGTAAAACAGATTAAATAAAAGGAACATTCAAAGATCAAATGGATATTCTGCTTGATTATGACAGCTACTCCTCTCAGAGTGATGATCCACAGGTATCTTATTTTTTTATATTAACTGGAGAAGCTATAAGAACTAATCAACTATTTTTAAGTGAAAAAAGAATTCAAAAAGATACAGAATTTCAAAACAAAACAATAGATTAACAATGATATATTACATACTGTTATCTTCAAAGCAGTTGCTCAAATTACAAGACATGAAAAAAAATGATCAAACCATGAAAGCACAAATGATTCTTTTTGACCAATGGAGTTCAGCATATAATTATACATCATATATATATATATATATATATATATATATATATATATGTGTGTGTGTGTGTGTGTGTGTGTGTGTGTGTGTGTGTATAAATAATCATTTCTCTTGTTTCCCATTTCCTTTCCTCCTTCTCAATTGTCCCTTACTTCCAAGTAATCTCCTTCCCCTCACTTTCACAATATCTACTGTATAGTTTGAATCTTATTTACTCTTTCAGGTTTTTACACTATGGAGACAATATGATGCTTACACTTGTGAGTTTGATTTATTTCACTTATGAATATGGTCTCAAGTTGCATTCATTTACCTATAAAAACCTCAAGTTTATTTTTCTTTATAGCTGAACATATCACATTTATATAAAAAATATCACATCTTTTTTATCCATAATACAGTTGATGGATATTTGGGTTGTTCCCAAGATGTAGCTATTACAAATTGTGCTGCTATACACATGAGTGAACATATATTGAAGAGGTATGATATGCTCAGTTCATCTTGGAGAATACTAAGATGGGGAGTAGCTGGAGAGAATGGGACATCTAATCACAGTGATTTCCATGTGGCTTCACCAGTCTACACTCCCACCAATAGTGGAGAAACATTCCTTTTTCCACACAGCCCTGCTGGCATTTTTTGTTGATTGGTTTCTTGATGATAGTCATTCTTTCTGAGGTGAGACAGAATCTTAGTATTGCTTTAATTTGCATGAACTACGTTTTTTAGAAAATTTAGAAAACTTTTCAACTTTAGATAGGAAATCTTGAACTAGGCATGAAGTTCAGTTGTTCAGTTTTTGCCCAGCATATGTAAGGTTTCAGATTCCATACCTGACACTAACTAAAGGAAAATAAAGAAATAAAACTATACACAAAGGAAATATTGGTGGATAATTATGATTCTTAAAAGTATGTCACTCATCTCAGCATGTTTTAATCTTTGGCACACACACTGTGCCCTTTGTTTGGAATGATCTGCCCTGGTCCTTTCATTTTTTGTTTCTTATTATCCAGGCCTCATTTAAATATCACTTCTCTAGAAGGGTTTTCAAGGGGGCTGGGGGATTAGCTCAGCAGTGTAAGTGCCTGCTTGGCAAGTGAAAATTGTACCACCCCCCCAAAAAAAGGGTTTTTACTAACCACACTGTATGTAAACAATAAATAGATAATAAAAACGTTATTTTATTTTTCTGTGCTGTCTTATGTTTCTTTGTCAACTCTGTAATTCTTTAATATGTTCAGTGTACTAACATTATGGCTGGTTCTCCAAATTGTAAACATCCTATAACTAAGATGATGGTTCCTTTTTTGCTCATCACTAACTTCTTGTGCCTATTAGAGGGCAGTGTCTGTAGCCAAAACTCAGTGAATAGTTTAGAATGATAAGTATGTCAATAAAATAAATTTGGTTGAACAATACGGAGAGACATGGGCCTTTATTTGGACTGATTCTTACTCTTCTTACTGATTTTAAGGAAATACATAATGACTCTATTTTAGAATGAAAAACCTGAAATCCAATTATTCAATATTTCATATCTATAAGAAGTATGCTTATTTTTTGGTTTTGGAAGGCATAAACTAAAAAGTTTAAGATTACTGGACTGAGTTCACTGAAAGAGATATTAAGCTTGGAAAGGTAATGTGGAAGTAGCAAGATGATTTTCTGGCAGGAGAAAAAACATTGAATATCATTGGTCTGTACAAAAGATATGCTAGAATATCAGAGTTCACAAAAGTCTTCCATTTTTGAAAAGTGACTGGAGTCAGTAGTCATTCTATATTATTTTGCATTTGAAGAAATGGATTTATAACATTAATATTTGAAGAGTTTCCATGTACAGTGTGAAAGGTGGAGTAAATAAATGGTTTTTCTGGAGAGCAGAGAAAATAGCAGCTTGTTAGGGGGCTGGATGGAAAGCCTCTGCGGGGAAGGCAGCTCCGATGCTAGAATTTGACAGCATGGAGAGGGCCAGACAATTGGAGGATGATTTTATTAAGCCAGGAGGAAAGCAAAGGGAAAAATAAAAGTAGGAAGAGGAAGAAAGGAAAAGCATGTGGGGAGGGCTGTAGCCCTATGCGCTCACTGAGACCCGTTCCATGCTGTGCTGGGTATGTTCTGGAGTCAGATGATCCAAAGTTGCACTGAAGCCACAGCTGCCAATAATGGGAGTCAATGAGTCCTGGGCCCTTGACGGGAGGATTGGCATGGCATGGAGTGGAGTCAAGAGGAGAGTGTTGACTCCTGGTGAGTGCTGGGGATTGGGTCCCGCAGCTGCTGTCTCTGGAGGACATCTTGGAGTTGGGCAGAGCCTGGTGCCATGGTGGTGTCAGTAGGCCGCCCCTGGTGCAGAGAGGATAGGTAGGCTCTGCTGGATTGAGCTGTGCCTCTGGTTGAGACCCAATAGCCAAGGACACAAAGGTCATGACTCTCTGACATCCACAAGGTACAACATAAGTCCCTGAAGGAAATTGCAGGCTGACTGGCTCAGAGGCCAGAGGCTACCCTGTACAATCCCTGTACCATCCTTGCCTGTACCTCAGATAACAGCAAATTAGGGAGGGCATCAAAACCCCAGTCAGCATGCTTTGGAAAGACCCTAAGCAATACCAAGAGGGCCAGAGACCCCCAGGACACACATGTCTGAAAGATACCAGAAAAATGACAAGAGATAGAAACCCTCCAGCCACTGACCCTGGGAAAATAAACCCAGGAGAGGTAAATACAGAAGAGAACCAGTGCAGTAATCATGCGATGTTAGACACAGCATCAGTCGACATGAAGAAATACCTTCATGACCTCATGGACAAATTTAAAACTGTACTTCTGATCCAAGTGAGGCAAGATATAAAAATATTAATTAAAGAAATGATAAGCCCCTCCCAAGAACACAGATAGAAGAATGGAGGAACTCAGAAAAGGAAGAGAAACCTTTTATGAAGAATATAAACAAAATCTGGAATACATGAAACAGATCCAAAGAGATTACCAGGAAACTAAAAACTCCACTGAAGTCTGGCAAAATGCCTTGACAGAAACTAAAGTTAGCCGTTTGAAACCAGAAGAGAGATTTATGATGCGTGATCATGAAAGAAAATATCTCTTAAAAATAACAAGGAACCAGGAAGAAACTATTCAAAAGCTAGAAGATGACAAGAGGATTTATAACTTAAGAATAAAAAATGTAAACGAATAAGCAGAATTAATCACAAATGAACTACAAAGAATATTCATATATTCATATATGGAAAACTTCCCAAGCATAGGAAAAAGAAATGATATCCAGATAAATGAGGCATACAGAACTCCAGCAACCTACAACCAAAACAGATCTATACCCAGACATACAATAATCAAGATAGCAGAAATCCACCACAAGAACAGAATATTAAAAGTGGCCAGAGAAAAGAAGCAGATCACCTATAAAGGACAAATCATCAAAATAATGACAGACTTATCAATACAAACTCTCAAATCGAGAAGAGGCTGGGGAGAAATAGTCCAAGCCCCGAAAGAAAATAACTTCCAACCAAGGCTGATGTACCCAGAAAAACTCTCTCTCAAAACTAATGGAGAAACAAGATATTTCAAAGACAAGGAGGAACCGTGGGAGTTCATGGCCACCAACCCAACCCTACAAAAAAATACTGAAGAACATTCCAGAGAGAGAGGAAAAAATACCAAGATTCCAGCAAAAGTGGCAGAGAGGCCTCAATGAATGGGGCAGATAGTGGAATGAAGGAGTAAAGTGGATAAATAATAGCAGAATAGAATAGCAGAGATAAGCCAGAGATGCTACACTATAATCTTTAATATAGATAGCCTTGATACACTAACAAAAAAGAAATACAGGCAGAGTATGGAGGCAGGATCCATATAGAGGCTCTGAATAGGAAATATACTCAACCTGAAAGAGGGTTAATAAACTGAAAGTAAAAGATGAGAAAACAATGCTATATGTGACAGGAAACCAGAGAGAAATAAGGACAACTCGTCTAGCAGCTGCAGGTAGATTGGAAAGTTATGACACTTATGTGCAGTGTAGAACTACACAGCTGGAAGGAAGGAAAACCTTTGTGGCTTTAGTAAATGAAGGAGTACAAGATTAAGCTCAGGGGAAAAAAGGGTTCAGCAACACTCAGATAGATAACAGGTTGACCCCCTAGTCTAAAAACTATAGGAGCTGATGAGACCCAAAATACACAAGCATCCTGAGAGGAGAAATTGCCTAAAAAAGGAAGCAGAAGAAATTGTTATAAGTGTATCAGAATTTAAAAGCCACAGTAGTCTTACCACTCTGTTTAGTTTGATTATATTTGGTTCTGTTCTGTCTACTCATATGATATTTGATGTGACAGACAGCCAACCCAAAAATAACAGGTTATACCACAGTAACTATCCTTTCCTATTAACTTAAACTTAAACTGAAACCCTGTATTACTTACATTGTCTTATTCTGACTGATCTTATTTGAAGCTGGTTTGTTAGACCGTTATTTTGCCATGGCTGATTTTACTCAAAATTGCTATGCTTGATAGTATCAAGTCTAAGAGTAGAGACAACTACTCTGAAGATGACAAGAGGTAAAAGACATCCATTCCAGTTTTGATTATTAACAGCTTTCAAGTCCTACAATGTCTCCAAAAATGTGTTTTTATAAAAATAGCTATGTAATGCTATGCTTAACTATATAATGCCTGATGATGTGGACAATTCTATTGAGAATAACAAGAGAAAGCATAGTAACTACTGTAGATTACCTAATATTGTGGTCTTATATCTCTTTTTCATTTCATGTTTTTCTAGGAATTTGTTTTGTTGTCTTGTTTTGATCTGTTTTCCCCTGAAATACAGAAAGGATAGATATACATGTAGAGATTCAAACATGGGAAGAATTTCTAAACTATTTATGGGAACAGATTATATAATACATGGTGTAATGAACAGATACTCTGAAGAAGAAGAGACAATGCTAATTCTGTAACCCAATGCTAATTCTGTAACATTATGATATAAAATCTAGCAATATGATTATTCACTGTTCAGAGTGAGATTAGTCTAGTCTATTATGTTGAATTTCAGCATATGTAAAGATAAAGATAGCTACTTCAAAAAGAATGAGAGACATTATGGTGGTCATTATTGACTTCTCCAAAATCAGAACTTGAAGACCGAAAAAACCTTTATTATCCTGTAATGATTTGATTAGTTCTAAAATGTTCAGTATATATTCAATGTGTGTGAAGATGGGGACAACTATTTGGAAGAAAACTAGAGACAATAAGATTGACAACGATGATATCCAATGGACTTGCTTTGAAATCTGTATTTCTTTAAATTGTTTCCTTATGAACTGTTTTGTTCTGTTTTGACATGTTTAATCTTACCCTCTTTAAGATAAAAAACAAGTGTGTAGGACTGATAACCATATTACTAAGTTTTGTTGCATCATTGAGCAGAACTGTTTATAAGGTCATTATTTGAATATCACTTTTCATGCTTTAATTTTATAAGTCGAATTACTATTTCTAAGATGACTATATGTAACTTGTCAACTAGTGATTTCTTACCGTTTATTTTTCTGAAATTCTGTATTATTTTCACCCTTTTTTCTGTTTTTTTTTCATCTTTAAATAAATAAATAAATAATTTTTCTGAAGTGATGGTGTTAGTCAAGGGATTTTTAAAAGTAAAGCTTTATATAGAATATAGAATTTACATAGAATATAGAATTTTATATTTTAGGATTATTTTATTTTTGTTTCTTCACTACTAATGTGAAATGTAGTGTCTTCAGACAATGGTCCTTTACCTCTATGAGTTAATAAAATTACTAAATGCACTTTCTGATTCACACAAATGTGCTAGGTTAGTTAAATGTTTCAACATTATCCCTCCTCTGTATTTGCCTTGTTTGTTCTTAATTTTGGCTGGAATCTCAACCGTGGCTATTATCTCATTATTGGACTGCTCCAAATAGCTAATTAGGCCTCCCTAGGACATGGAAGACCATTTCAAAGAAGATTCCAAGTATCATAAATTTGTCTATAGATTTCTTAGGGCTAGGCCCCCAAAGTTACAGAATACTATTTCTGCTATATTTCTAGATTGTGAGTTAGGTATTAAATTTCATAAAGCAAACACTACTTGACCTAGAACAGTAAGTTTACAATAAAATAATATTCACTTTAATGTTTCCCTCTCACCAATAGATAGACTATCTAGAAAGAAAAAAAAAACAGGAAAGAAACATCGATATTAAACTATACTATATATTAAAATACATCTACCAAATATTATATTTAACAACTACATATTACACATTCTTTCAGTTGCTCCTGGAGCTTTCTTTAAAATGGACCATACTTTTGTCTATAAGTCAAGTATTAATTAATAAAAATTAAATCAATATTTGTTCCTTATCAGGTCATAATGCAATGAAACTATAAATGAACAGCAAGAAAAATTACAGAAACTATACAAACACATGGTGATCAAACAATTCACTCTTGAGCAATTAGTGGGTCATTGAAGAAATCAAAAGGAAAATTACAAAGCTTCTAGAATCATGAAAAAATGAAAACTTAGTATACCAAATTCTGTGGGATACAGTTAAAGGAGTTCTTAGAGGAAGCATTATCGATATGAGTGCTTATATAAAAAATCAGAAATAACTCAGTTAAAAACTTAATGATGCATCTCAAGTTCTTTCAAAGAAGGGAACAAACAAAAGCTAAACTCAATAGAGGAAAGAAAAATATAGTTAAAATTAAAGGCATAGAGACTAAAAGACCATACAAAGTATCTATTAAACAAAGAGTTGCTTCTTTGGAAATGTTAACAAGACTGACAATCTTTTGGCTAAACTAACTTAAAGAAAGATAGGCTCCAACATAATTCAATTGCAGAAATGAAAATGGGCACATTATAATAGACACACCTGAACTATAGATGATCATGAGGCATGATTTTCAATATATAAGTTCCAAATGTTGTAAAATCTGGAAGAGATGGATAACTTTCTAGACATATAAGACCTGCTGAAATTGAACCAAGATCTAAAAAGTAAATCAATATCAGGCAATGAAATTAAAGAAGCAGTTTTTAATAATTTACCAAAGAAGAAAAGTCCAGTACTGTACAAATTTTTCACAGCTTCAAAACCTAACACTAATGTTCCCTAAATTATTCCATAAACTAAAGAATAGCAGTGCTTCACTCCATAAGATTTATATCCTGGTACCAAAACAATACAAAAACAGATTAAAAAATTATAGACTAATGTCTATTATAGACTCAAATAAATAATGGAATACAAGCTAAAAATACTTAATAATCCTTAACAAAATACTTTAAACCAAATAAAATAACATATCTAAAAGATCACATACCATGATTAATCATTTATGGATGATTCAGTATACAGACGTTGATAAATGTAAGCACACTAATAAAATCAAGGGTAAAAATCAGATTGTCATCTCAAGACATTTGACAGTATTCAACATCCCTTCATGATAAAATCATTAACCTAAATATAGAAGGATCATACTTTAGTGTAATTAGGGTTATAGAAGATAAATCAATTAGCTGACATAAGATTGAAGGGGAAAAATCTGGCAGCATTTTTTCTAAAATAATGTCGAGTGCCTACTGTTGTCATTCTGATTTAATATAGCACTTAAAATTTTAGCTTGAAGAATTAAGTGAGAGAAAGAAATTAAAGAAAAAAAATTAGATGATATGAGGCTATATTTTAAAAACTTTACAGATGTTGGCTTCACCAACAGACATTTCAGGTAAATAAATTTAGCAAGTAGTAGAATAACATAAGCATAAATTAATAGCTTTTCTATGCAACCAAAATGATCTTGCCAATAAAGAAATTGAGAAAACAGATGCACTCACACTAGTTTAAAAGATACATAAAAGTCTAACCAAGTAGATGAAAAATTTAAACAAATAAAATTATACAACACTGAAGTAACAATTGAAGAAGACACTAGAGGATGAAAAACCCTCCCAGACTCATGGATTGGCAAAGTCAAATTTTAAAATGGCCATAATTGCTAAATATAATCTCTGGATTCAAGGTAATCATTAAAATCACAAAAACAATTTTCACATAACTGAAAGATGATCACAAATTTCATATTTCACAAATTTCACAGAAGACACAAAATAGTCAATGCAATTGTGAGCAAAAAGAGCAATGTTGATGGTATCACAGTATCTAAATTCAAAATACACTACTGATACATAGTAACAAAAAATTATAGTACTGAATAAAACCAAGCCCATAGACTGATGGAGTAGAAATAAATCCTCATAGTTGCAAACATCTGACTCTTGTCAAAGAAGCTAGAAACAAATGTTGGAGAAAAGACAGCCTTTTCAACAAATGATTCTGGGAATTAGTTATTCATATTCAAAAGATTGAAACAAACACAGTCTCTCACTCTCATAAAAATCAATTCCAAGGATCAAAGGCCTAACTATGAGAACTGAAACAACCACAGAAACAAACACAGAAGAAATACTTCAGAATATAGACACAGGAGAGACTTTTTAATTGGACTGATAGTAAATAATAGCAAGAATCAACATTCAGAGTCACATCCAATGAAAAACTTGATAGCCAGGTGTGGTGGTGCACATGTGTAATTCCAGCATGCAGGAGGCTGAAGCAGGAGGATAACTGCAAGTTAGAGGCCAGCCTTGGCTACAAAGAGATTTAAAGCCAGCCTGAACTGCATAGTGGGACCCTTGTCTAAAAAAAATAAAATAAAATATAAATAAATAAATAAATATGCACAGAAAAGTAATGATTAACAGAATAAAGACAGATTACTAAGAGATAAACCTTTACTAGCAAACTCTTCTGATAGTCTTAATAGCCAGAATAAAGAAATCAAGAAATTAATTTAAAAAACCAAATTACTCAATCAAAAAATACAAATGAACTAAATAGACTTTCTCAAAAGAAGAGATTCAAACAATCAATATATCAGTCACTTGATCATAACGCAGTAGAGGTTTATTTAGGTTCATAGTTTCAGAGAGTTCAGTAGATGGTTAGCGAACTCTAATGTAGAAATGGCACGGCATATGGGCAAGGTGGAAGAAAGCTGCTCAATCTGGAAGCCAGAAGACAGGAACAGAGACAGAAGCAGGATCAAGAATCCATTCTTCCAAGTCATGCCCCCAAGGACTCCCCTCTGAGAAAGCCCTGACATATTCAAATATGAACATTTATGAATTAATCTACTGAAGAGTATATGGTCCCTGTAATCCAATTGAAAAATCTGTTTTCTGAACCTGAAAAGCGAGAGGAATTTCCCATCTAAATCATAACAACTAAAATATTCATCAAGAAAGTTTAAATTACAACTACACTGCTACTGCATTTCACTTCAGTCAGAATTACTATCACCAAATGCAAAATCGATAATGATGTGAGGAAAGCAGAACCTATATTCACTTTTGGAACAGGAATAAATTAGTTCAGCAAGCATGGAAACCAGGATAGCAAAGTCTCAAAAAACTAAAAATGATCTAGCTATACTGCTCATTTCTGTACAGCAGTAGAATTTAAGAGAGTGTATAAGTGGAGACACCTGCACATCCATGTTCTCTGTGGCACAGTTCACAACTGTCAAGATGTGGAATCAGCCTAGATGATCATCAGGCTTTGAATTTTCTCAGTTTTAATTTCCTATAGGCTTTCTCTTCTCTCTGTCCCACTAATACCAAGGAGACACAGTAGAAATAAGCATATTGAATGTCTACTTACTCTCCGATCTAGAAGAATATTAAATTGTTCTAATATGATTTAAATCGGTGGAAACTGCAATAGATTATGAGAATTAGACGGTCAAATGCATGTGCAGAACCTTTACCACAAAGACTGATTTGACCAGGCCACAGAACTTACAATAATTCTATTTGTGAATCATTTTATTTTTGTCTTGCAATCTATGGACTTCTCAGTATGTTCTATACCTGAAGAAATTTAAATCACAATAGTGAGATCAGAACATGCAGTGTCATTACTTGCATCTGTTGTGACTTCTTTCAGAATGAGAGCACATGATCATTGTAAGGGGAGGTATGCCCATAAACGTTTAAGAGCTGTCAATCTGAGTATATTCCTACATGAAGATGTTTCTTAATTATTTACACTGAAGGGCCAGATAGAGATAAAATAACAATCAATGATATTGAATATTTCTAAAATTTTTATATTTGTTATTCATAATGTAGTGGAGACAAGACCCATTTTAACTAAATTGTTAATATTTTCTCCTTAACTCTAGAAAATCAATAAAATAATATATCAATATTTTTTAAATTTTTTTTTTAAATTTTATTTTGAAAGTAGTAAAAATTCAACAGCACAAGACAAAACAAAGCCTATCAAGACAATGCAGTGAAATTGATACAGGATTTCACAGTAGGATACTGAGATAGTAGTAATATGTACTATGGCATATCTCTTTAACTTCACAATAGTTGTCCAGTCAATTAGGTATAGCAAAATCAAACCAAAAATAGAACATTATAAAGCCAATTTAGAGGACTGAATAGAGCAAAAGAAACATAACAAAACAGTGAAAACAACCTATGCCTTAGAACAGAAGATAGAAGGAGCTCCCCCATATTTGCTATACTGCATATGGTCATCCTCCCAAGAGATGCTGAGACATCTATCCCCAGTAGCTATAGGGGGAGGAGGTGGGCAGGGGAAGGGTGCTTGATTTTCAGCCCCTGTGGCAGTAGGCTCACAGGTAATGGTTCTCCTCTAGGCCCACGCTGCAGACACTTATCAAGAGGTCGAGTGAATAAGCTACCTGAGTCCCACCATCAATATATCAATCTTGATTTGTAGTGTCTGTCACTTTCTGTAGTCTAAATGGTCCTACTATGGCTGATTTTAAACTACCAGGTGTAATATTAATGAGTGGGAAATTGAAAACAGATATTACATTAAATGGCATTTTTCCTAGTTAGATGCAGTAGACAAATTAAAAATATGAATAATAGTATAATGCAAAGAAAATATGTTTTGATTATTTATTACTATCTTTAAAAAGGTTTTATTTGAAAATAATTATAGATTGTAGAGAAAGGTACAAGAGATATAGAGGGTGATTGCTTGTTGCATTTTTGATGTTTCTTGCTGTGCTATCTTACACAAACAGCATAACAGAGCACTTAATATACATTAGTACAATACACAGTGTATTCATAATTCATCAATATATACTTCCTTTATGTGGTTATATAGCTCTATGCAACTTATCATATGTGATACTGTGTAACTACTACAATGTCAGCACACAGAGATCTTCTGTCATTACCAGAATCTCAAATTACGCCTCTGTAGTCGTTTCTCTCTCCATTATCGAAACTTAGCTCCTTTCATCACAAATCTGTTCTCCATATCTTCAGAGTTGTTATTCCAAAAATGTTATATGCATTATTCCATATAATATATAACCTTTCAGAGAGGCTTTTCCCCTGATCATAGTTCCTTTGAGCCCCATGGAAGTCGCTGTAAATATTAAAACTTGTTCTTTTATATTTATAAGGTTTTACAGTATGGATGCATCAAAGGTCAATTATTCATCCACTAAAATATGTGCAGTTTTTTGAATGTTTAACCATTATGTATAAAGCTGCTATAAATATTTGCATTTATATTTTTGTTTAAATATAGGTTTTCATTTCTGTAGTATAAATTCCACAAGTATAATTGGGAAATTCTAATGTTCACATATTTTTTCCTCATTCTATAGAAGAAATTCACACATTATGTTGCGGAATGTATAGCCATTTTATATTGTCACAGGCCTATGAGTGACCTAACTTCTTAGCATCCTCATCAGCATTAAATACACCACTAATTTCAATTTTAGTTGTTTTCATTGGTGTGGATTGATACATTACCGTGGTTTTAATTTCCATTTTCCAAATGCTTTCCCATATCAAACATTTTTTCATGTGCTTATTTATAATCTTTATAACATCTCTGGTGAAATATCTTTTTATGTTATTTTGACATTTTGTTTTTTGGATTATTTGATATATAAATTGAGTTCTGAGGATATTTTACATATTTCAGCTAAAAGACCACTTTTCAATATGTGGTTTGAAAGCATTTTTTATTAGTTATTTTTCATTCTTGAGACAGGATCTTTCTTGGAACAGAAACTTTCAATTTTAGTATGGTCCAATTTATTAATCTTTTCAATAATAGATTGTAGTTTTGTTATCAAGTTTAAGGAAACTTCCTTTAGCTTTAAGTTTCAAAGACTTTATTTTATGTGTTTTTCTAATAATCTACAGATTTAAGCTTTACATTTAAGTCTATCAGTCATTTTGCTCCTTTTGTATACGAGATGATATTAGGTTGACATAGTCTTCATAAATAGGCGTCCAATTACCTCACATCAGTTCTTCAAAATATTCCTTTACCTTGCTGCTTTTTGCATTTGACAAAATAATAGGAAAAGCTGGTAAGAGTCGCACGTTGGCTGTCTGTTCTGTTCTATTAATTTACATGCCTCTTACCTTTTCCAGTATCATATTACTGTCATTAGCACACCTATATTACAATCTTTATTAATGAATAGGATGATCCTTAGAATGACATTATTCCTCTTTACATCATTTAGATTATCTGTTTTTATAGATAATTTTTCATGCCATATAAATTTACAATAAACTGTCTATGTCTATAAAAATTGTTTTGGAAGGAATTGTCTTAAATGTATCAAGTTAGAGAAAAATGTCATTTTACGATGTTGAATCTTCAAATTCATGAATACTGAATATCTGTGCATTTATTAACATGTTTGATTTCTTTCATAAACATTTTGTCATTTTCATCATACAGAGCCTGTGTGTGTTTTACACAACTTATGATTGAATATTGCATTTTCTTTGGGACATTTGTAAGGATCATTATGATTTAAATTTTTTTTTCATTAAATTTCTACTGTTTTGACTTCTGCTGTTTCACTGTTATGTGTAGAGATACACATTATGTTTTAGGCTGGAAACTGCTTGATTAGAATAATCTACATTTTTTTAAGACACAGTATTCCTTTTTTTCCTAATATTACTAATTTGAATTTTGTTATCTTTTTTCTTGGTAGATGTATTAAAAGATTTGTCAGTTGTGTTGATACTTCAAATAATTATCAGCTTAGGAGACATAGACTTCAAAGTTTTTCTCTTTTATTTTTTTATTCTAGACTTTACTGTTTACCTTACCTGCTTTCTTTAAATTCACTCTTTCTTTCCTAGTTTCCTAAAATGAAAGACTAGATTCTGGATTTAATATTTTTTCTCTTATTTAATGTAGATGTGTTCAACTACAAATTTCCATCTATGTGATGTGAGCCCATAGCTTAGATGTATGATATGCTTATTTTTATTCATTTCAAAGCATTTTCTAATTTCTCTTTGTTTCTTTGACTCCAATGGTTATTGAAAACTGTCCTTTTTAGCTTCCATAGCTTTTAACTTAACAGATTTATATCTCATTAATTTCTAATCTCATCAGATTTTGTTGAAAGACCTATTTGTATGATTTGAAGTCTTTTAAAAATTTGAAACTTATTTTATGATGTAATACACAGTTTATACTCAAAATATTCCATGTGAATTTCAGAAGAATTTTTATTTTCCTGTTGTGGGCAGGGTGTTCTACAGATAAGACTGTTCTTTCTAAGTTTTGCATTTGTTTTTAAATTTTATTAAAATTTATTGGTACAAGTTAGGTAAACATAATGATCACAATCATTATGCAGAATTTGTATTTTTACATGATATATCTTGATTTGTCTTTTTTCCCTTTCCTGTGCCCTCATTTCAAACACTCTACCCTTCCTCTCTCACAAAGTTTTGCATTTAAAAGTCTTTTCCGTATTGCAAAACTTAGGGAAACAGAAAGGAGGAGAAGAAAAGAAAAAATCAGGAAAAAGGATAAAATTGAAATAGAGCTTTGTGAAAAGGCAGGGGCTGGAATTTGGATATTGGAGTCTACAACAACTGTTACTAAACTATTTCTCACTTTTATTTATGCTTCACATAGTACTCGGTTTTTATGTTAAGAACACGTATAGTTACAAACCATTTGTCATTCATGTTAACATTTCAATCATTGTAAAGTAATATAACCTGTTTCTGTCCAGTGAAATCTATTGTCTTAAATTTCAATTTACCTGATTATTAGAATACTCATTATAGCTTTCTTCTGGTTACTGCTCCCATGGTATATTTTTCTGTTTCAATTTACCATTATGTTTGAATCAAAATGTGTCTTGTTCTAAACAACATAGAGTGGATCATCTTTTCATTTTTTTTTATTTTTTTAATTATATTTTGGGTACTGGGAGTCAAACCCAGGACCTCGTGCTTGCCAGACAGGTGCTCCTGCTGCTGAGCTATTCCTCTCGCCCTGGATCACATTTCAGACATGTTCTGTTTGCTTTTCAGAGACGTATTTATTACACTTGCACTTCATGTAATTAAATGACAAAATAAGGCTATTGCACTTTTCTTTGTTTATGTCTTCCTATTCCTTTACTGCATGTCTAATGCCATTGATTTCATCGTTAATATCCTCTTCCATATTATGTGTTCGCATATAAATATATAGTATGGGCAAACCCAGATCTCATAACATGGACATTTATGTTTATATCTCCATTGAATATATTGGTATTTCTTTCACTGTTTTTCATATTTTCTCTTGTTGCATTGGAGAATGTACATAACACAAACCTGTTTGAGTTAGCATGAGCTTAATTTCAATAGTATGGAAAAATATAAAATAGTATGTAAAAATATTGCTTCAGTATAAAGTCAGTCTCTATTTCTTTCTTTCTTTCTTTTCTTCTTCCTCTTCTTTCTCCTACACTCTGTCCTCCTTCTTGTCTGTTTCTCACTCTGCCTCTCTCTGTCCCCTTTTGCCTCCCTCTTCACCTCTTCTCTCCTTCTTCCCCTTCTCTTCCCTTTTCTCTTCTTTTAGTACTGTTGACCGAGACAGAGGTTTCCCCAGGTTAGCATTAACATAAGGTTCTCCTACTGCAGCTCCCACTGAGCCTTTTCCTTATGCTTTACCCCTGTTCCTGAAGTCATTATATATATATATATATATATATATATATATATATATATATATTCCAAATCCACAATATAATTTGAATGAAACACCACGCATCAATATTTTTTCCATCCTGGTGTAGTGCATAAGACAATTTTTAGTATTATTTTTTAAAAACATGAGTAGATGAATTAGCCCAAGAATTTGTTTCCTTATAACTACTCAAAGACCCAGAATATTGTATTACACAACTCAGGCACTCTACACATACAGAATATTTTTAAAACATGCAATATTCAAAATTCTATAATACCAAATACTTTTCCATTTAAACTTAAAAATTTTTAAATAAGATGAATAGAATATTCCTTATGACAAATGTTTGAAAAGGAAAGCTACAGTTTAGTTTCTTTGTCATGTCAACGCATTTTCCTTTTTACTTTCTTTCCTGAAATTATTTCTCTTTTTTTCCCCACCTTAAAAATGTGAGGTGATTTTAAAATGTTTACTGAAATATAAATAACATCTAAGTAACTAAAAACAATATGAGATAAGTGAGTAGAAGGAAGGGGATCAAGAGACGAAGGAGTGAAAGAAAGAAGGGACAAGGGGATGAAAAAAGTAAGATATATCCCATGTATCTACAGTCCCATGAGAACTGTGATCAATATGTACTACCAACAAACTAATAAAAATGTGTGTATTTTATACATTCATTACATACAATATGACATAAAAGTACCTAAATTTTTCTGACTAAAATTCCCTTTTAAGTGTTGTGTGATTGGAACTAATGACAGGTTAGTGTACAGATTTTGTAAGTCTTACCTCCTTCATTTTTCACACCTGCACACCTTTATTCACTGAGTTTACCTATCTATAAATTGTGCATGTTTCAAAGTTTACAAAATGTTCTTTATCTAGTAAAAATATAAGTTCCATTGTGATTGCTTTATAAAATTCATCTATTCATAATAAAATCCTTTATAAGTTTAAATGGAATGTATTTTTAGTACATTATCATATAATTTTTTCATATTATACATGTAAATGTGAATTGAAAATGTGTTTTTAATATAAGCCTTTATTTCCACATATATACAGTTAAAGTGTTGGTTACCTTACACTTCACAACATTGTTGTGAGTACTCGAATGTGATGTTGGGCACAAACCATGTTGCAGCATGTTTTGAGCTGGAAAATTCTCAATAAATGTAACTTTTAACTTTGTATTATTTCGTGTCTAAGTAGAATTAAATTATTCAATTAGCAGCAAACTTAATGCTAATTTTATGTACTTTATTACTTGGAAACATAGTTGATGATGATGTAACTTATTTGGATCTACAGGATTCTTAACTCGAGCAAATATCAATTAAAATTTAGATTTAAATCAGAGTAATAAAGCTTTTTTTTTTATAAAAGAGCTCAATCCATGAAGTAAACTTTCTGATTTTCACGTGAAAATCAGAGGTGACAAGGTACCACTGTATGTTGAAAATACTGTAAGTCAAAATTCCTTCAAGGCACCTAAATCAAGGAACATCATAGGTGAACAAAACAATACACTCAAGAGCATCAGTTACTTATCCTCATAGTCACGCGACTGACTGGGACCTGTAGCTCCTACCACTGCCTATCATACCATGGGAAGCTGGAGCCAAAACTCTCTAGTCCAGGATAATTTTTAAATTCAGAATTTACATATAATTTCTACTCATGGCCTATCACTTTCATGCCATTGTAGAGCAAAACTATCACAATTTTTAAAAAACTGTAAATAGAAGAGCATCTATAATTTTCCTTATTCACAATTTGCCTTTCCATTTCAATTACCTATGACCAAGCGTAATTCAAAACATTAAGTGGAAACCTTCAGAAATGAGCAATTCATAGTTTTCAATAACATTGTGTAGTATATAATGATTCTACTTTATTCTTATGTATTGCTAATTTCCTACTGTGCCTAATTTGGAAATTAAATTTTTTCACAAGTGTGTATTATTGGGGAAAAATTATAATACACATGAGATATGATACTACCCATGGTTTTAGGTATCCATTGGGAATATTGGATAAGAGAACACTATTGTATTAACCTAGCTACTGCAGTTGTGGTGATTTAACTTGAAAAAATTGATCAAAGTATAGCTGGTATTGTATTTCTGAACATTAAGGTTAATTATGAAATAATCAATTTAATTGAAACTAAAAGGTCAATTTTACATGGAGACACTGAAATAACTGAAAGTGATATGCATTTTTTAATTTTAAGTTTTGAGGCCTGGCTTAAATTTCAGACATGTCATGCTGTTTCATTATTAATTTGAATATATTTGTATCCTCCAACAATGCTTTTTAATATATATAGCAAATGTTTTTATATGTGTGTGTATATATATATGTATATGTACATATACATATACATACACACACACATATATATCCTACAACTATACTCGTTTCTCTAATTACCTTGTACTTAACATAGATTGTATTGTGCATGAAGACTTGAGGCAAAGAATTGGCCCATGCATGGAAGAGCAGGTTTCTATTTATACAACACCATTCTTCCTCAACTCACTCGAGCCTGGATTGCAGTATGTTGTCTAGCTTCTCCAGAAATCTTCCTTTTTCATTTACAATAATAAAAATTCATTTTTTGTCCACATGTTTAAAATGTTTTGAAGCTGCCATTCACTAACAGCCTTAGTTTAGTTACACACAAACTGTTTGAATGCCATCAAAATTTAAGTTACAGCTTTCTCCCTAATTATGAGCCATACATTATTGTCTATATCATCTGTTCAATAAACAGCCTTTGTGCCTGCCAAAAGAATATCTGGAGGTGCTCTTATTTACATTGTATTTTGAAAATATAAACAAAAACATAAACATGGTGTACTGAATGTTATAATTAATAAAACTGTCAAATCAAAACATTACCTTATATTTTCTCCCTTAATGCAGCTCTTTAAATAGAGTCAGTATTTGAAAAAAAATGGTACTTTTATTGAAGAGAAGACAAAATATTTAATATCAGTTTTGCTAAAATTTTGGATTCACTGTATATGAGAGTACATATGTGTTAAAATATGATGAGGAGTTGAGATTCTCTTAGTGTTAAACTGACATATACAGAGAATATCATTAGCATCTGATACCTATTGTAGATATAATACATTCAGGAGAGATAAATACTAGGATAAGCATTAATTAGCTTTCTGACATCATTAGTTACTAGCTGGAAATCAATGGTACTGTCTTTATTCCTTCCAATGAATGAGAATTCCATTTTTAAGAAGCTATTTTAATTCATATATTATGAAATACAATTGCATAGTTACAATGGACGCAAATTAATTTTTCATGATTAGACATGATTAAGAAAATATTTCTGTTCAGAAATTAGACAGTCAGTGATGGACTAGTCCAGTTTCAGTTGGCCTCTATTGAATGCTCACTGACATTTTTCAGGTTTTTTATACAGTGTATTATGTATTCAATACTAAACATATAAAAAACAAAATATTGTTTTCTTTAACATTTTTGTCAAAGTAATTGATGTAGTCAAAAGTAGTATGGTACTAATAATTATACAGATATTACGTAGTTTCGTATATCATCACAATTATTCAAACAATGTATGAGAGAGTACTATTATTATTTTGTGAACAGGGAAATCAAAGCATTAAGTATTGAAGGCATATGATGGTAATCTGGTGTTAGAAACAGTATCTGAACTCTGTATTTTGGTCTCAGAGTCTGTGAGCTTAACCCCTACAGAGTATTTTTTTGACCAGCACAGCTTTTATTATAAAAATGTGGTTTTCTGTCCATCCACACCAAACTGTATTTCCTACTAATGGGAAGCTAATTGCCATAAACTATTTTTTTCTGCCTCTACTTGTGTATAACTCAGAATTTTAAAATAATACAGAACAGTTATTTCTTTACTTCAGCTCTGCAATAATATTGCTTTTATCATTGTGGAAAATGAGAATTTGGCCATTCTAGGTCATCCTCCCTGCACACACAGCTGCCACTGCACACAAACGCATTGCTCTCCTCTCATTCTCCAAACACAGTGAGACAACGATGCTGATAACATCAATACTCATTGTATGCCTGGTTGCAACTAACTAAAAAGCATTATTTACAACTAATATTGTATACATACAAAAAAGTAGTGATTATCGGTTAAAATACATTGAAAATAGAATTTTAAAGTATTAAATATGGTGCATTTTGTACCCTATATACTTTACTCTGATATTGCTTTTAGCACATAATCTTATTTTTAAAGTGAATTATTGTTTTTGCACATTTGCTCAATATTACTGTTTCTTTAATATTTGAATCTTGAAATTAAATTCTCACAGAACTCAAAATTCTTCTCATAATAACCATATGTAGCAGGCCATGTGTACTTCATGAGTTAATGAGTTTGTGGGTCGAGGTGATTGAAGGAGAAGAAGGTAAACATATAAAAACACAGAAATGCAGAAACCCACTCCTCGGACCCTCTGATCATTTCTATCGTCTTGTGTGGTTCCTCTCTTGTGCTGATGAACTGCTGTTGTCAAGAAACTTCCCTTTGTACTTGTTTTGAGAATCTCATTGCCCCCTCATCCAAGATAGCTTCCTGAACAGTATGACATGAGTGCCAAACACTGCCAGGCCTCTGCCACCTGCAATTGTCTTTAGTCTATCTACATTAATTGATAATTTGGCTTGGCTTGGAATTCTAACTTGTACATCTTTTCGCATGTATTGACTTCTTATGTTAATCTTCTGATCATCTAATCTATTTTATTTTTGAGATAGTGTTGAGACAGTTTCACAATTTTGTATTCCAAAATTGCTTTGAAATTCTATGTCTCATATAACATTTTTAATTTTCAAGGATTCTTTGTTCTGTATCCCCTCATGTGGTTATTTCCTCTCTGAAGATTTTAATTATAGATTTTTTCCTTTTCCTCTGCTTCATCTTCTCAATTTTTATTGAATTATTTGTTTTGTTTGTTCTTTTGGATTCTGTCCTGCATTTTAAATGTTATTGTTGATGGTCTAGTGATACTCTGTGTCTCCATTCATTTTTAAAATGAGAACTCTAAAAACCAGGTGCACACATTTTGTGTAAGAGCAAAACTTTTTGATTGATAGACACTGTTGTACCACAATGAGCTCCATAAAAGGATTTATAGCTCTTATCAATTGTACTGGGCAGTTTTCCCAGAAAAAAATTCTATAAACATCTGGGATGGGCTGGAGCCTAGGTATAATGAGTAAGTTCTTGGGATACAAGTAGGGGTCCGTAGTTGAAACTTTTACTATTCAGAATGCAAAATATCACTGAGTCATTCTATTTTTCAGCCAAATGGGTCATATGTCTCCTCAAGTGTACTCAGCTCTCTGAAGCCAGAGCTACACTGATTCATTCTTCACGAGGAGTAACTTCCTGCAATTTCGAGTGTAGAAAAAATGCAGTATTGTGGTTCCATAGGCTAAAGAAAGAAATTTGGGCTCTGCTAATTTTACAGAATTTCCACCACCTGTTTTTCATTTCACTTCATCCTAACTCTCAGTGATATCTACATATTTCAGTGGATCTTTGACTTGAATCAAACTTTTGCAACTTGACATCCATCACCCCCACCACCACTCAAGGCAATTATATTTCAGCTTTCTCTACTTTGTTAAGTCAGTTTTCTGTACTTTCCATCTTTGAGAGTGTGGATCTTTCTGTCTCTCTGTCTCCCTGTCTCTCGTATGCTCTGGTTTCTTATAATTTGAAGATAGAGCTATTTTCGTGTTTATACCACTTTTATTCATTCATTATATTTTTTTTCAGTTAGACAGCTACAGTTACCTGTAAATAAAGATTATTATGAAGTGATTATAAGTTCCCCAACTTTTCAAGGAAAAGTAACTCAAAACATTTATTTTCTTATCACATTATTTCATTTTTATTTTCTCAGACACATGCACAGTGTGCATTTCTATTAACAAAATAGAAATTTCTAAAGCATATTTAATCATACAGGCATTGTGTGTTAAATAACACAGAATAAATCATAGTGAATAGATAGTAAAGAGACCACCTTCAACTGGACTGAAAGCCATTCAGAAGAAAATTTCCTATGAATTGCTTTCCTTCAAATCCTCCTAAATATTCGATACAAAGAAACATAAGAAAGAAGATAATGAATATAATTTATAATATTACAAGTGGCAAACTTGTTATGAAAGAAGTTAATATGGCCACCAATATAACCATGTAACAGTTATAAAATAGCAATATTAATTAACAGTCAGTGAAAAATGTGACATTTCGAGTCAGTTACCAATTTCAAGCAGTCTGGTTCTGTTGTTTCCACCTAAAAAAAGACTGTCTGTGGTTCTCTCTTTCTGTCTTTTTTTCCCTTTTAATTGCCATTTTTTTCCCAGACCAGCTGTAGCATCTATGTCCTGACTTTGATCCAACTACTTACTTTAACCCAAAGAAAATGTCTCCCAGAGACTATGTATATCACTGCAATGTCTCCATTCTTGACAAGCTTGCTGTTTTAAAGGAATAGAATGCAAAGAGGACTGTGGGAAGTGAAGCTCCCACATACTGGGGAAGAGAAAATTAAGACCTCTGTTAGTAAATATTGGCAAAAAGTGCAGATCCTTTCACCTAAAATAATACTGTGAACATGTGCGATTAAAATTTCCATGGAGGCCATGGAAACCAATGGTAGCTTGTTTGCCTTTTCTGAGAAGTAGCACATTGAAACATTTCCATTTGATATAGGACAATTAATTCATTTCATCTTTGGTCTTCAGTGAGAGACTGGCAAGGTCTTTGAGGTGTTCCTTGGGGAACTGCAAATTAAATTTGACATAACCGAAACATTTAGAAACTCTTCAGACTTAACAATTTAAAATTATATCCAATTGGATATCAGAATGAAATTGAATGTTTACAAGTAGAAAACTGGTAGCTGTTCAATGTACAAACTCTAAATAAGTCTTATTTTTGACATATTCTAGTATAGTCAGGTCAGGACCATATTCAGCCAGAATTTTGTATGAGCTTCTCTTTGGAGTGTAATGCTTCATTGATTGCCTTAAAGAAAACGTGAATAGCAGATATGATTTGTTAGAGCTTCATACTTCTCTTTAATTTTTTCTTTATGAGAGGAAAACTATATTTTCAGCACAGTGGTAAGTTTTGAGGGGCACATTGAGAAAACAAAAATATTAGCTGCATCACTGAGTTAACAGGGAAAAAAGGAAACACATTTTTGTAAACACAATAGAGAATATAATACTATCTTCTAAGTTAAAATTTAAAAAAATTTTATATTGTATAGTCATTAATTTAAAATATAACATAGGCTTTTCTATGCCAAAAGGCAGGCTCTGTCATGCTCTATATCTCATCTTGGTGCCTTATGTGGTTGTATTAGTCACTTTCCCTTTGCAAGAACAAAAAAATACAACCCCTACAACTTGAAAGAACATAGATTTATTTTGGCTTATGTTTTTGTAGGATTCAGTCCATGGTTTGTTGGTTCCAAAGCAGAAATGTATGGCTGAAGGTCGTAGTAAAGGAAGCTGTTCAATGAAAGCCAAAAAAGCAGAGAAAAAAGAAAAGCCAGAACTATGAACAAGAATACTCACTTGGGGGCCCAAGGATTTAGCTCGGCAGCATAAGCACTTACCTGGCAATTTCAAGGTCACAAGTTCTCTCCCCGGTAGACAAAAAAAGAATATACACTTGGATGTCATGCCTGCAGTGATCAGTCCCACACTCACACACTGATGGGCCCCAGCTCTATGAGACTTTGGGAGACTATTTAATATCTAAACCATTAACATTCTGCCCTGTTGCCAAATAGATCCATGTCTACCTTATTCTGAAAAAGTCATTTATCCCATCTTTACCAGTCGCCACAGTCAACAGTTCTGGCATTGTAGAAAAGTCCAAGCCCAGTTTTTCTCGTGAGACTCAAGGTAAAGTCTTTATAGTGTGCCCTGACAAAAACCAAAAACAGAATGAGATGTTTTAAACATTCAAAGGCACAAGCACAAACATTTTCATTTTAAAAGGGAAGGATATGGGAACAGAAAGGAATGGTGGGGCCAAAGCAAGACTGAAGCCAAGCAGGGCCAATATGAAATATTGTAGCTCATTGTCCAACAGCTGGAACAAATATGGTGAGACATGAATTCCAAGGAAGCTCTCTCCTTATGGCCTTGCTAGTTAGACTCTATGTGGCCCTCTCTTGGGCAACTTGTGATTTTCCTCAGGCGATTTTCCATCCTCCTCATCTCTCCAGCTTCCCTGGGTTTCTGCTTCACATTCAGCTTCACTTTCACAGTTTCATGCCCTGGCCCCGTAGGGCATGGTCAGTATCTTGTGACCCCACAACTCTTCTATTGTACATACTTGAAAAATCAGTTTCACATAGATGCCAAGGTTTGCTTCCAGCTCAAGTAATAGCCTGCCTCCTTTAAGCCACTCCTACAGAGGGTTTTGAGTGTCAAGATGCCTAAACTCAGGGATAAATTTTCATAGGCAGTCCCAAAAGAGCATATCTCCCTACAGCTTTCTTCTCCAAGCAAAGTTTTTTAAATAAGTTTACTTTGTTACACCTTTGAAAGTGCAATGGGTGGATGGAGCCTCTCCAACTCATGAGATGACTTGAGACTAACTTTTCTATTGTTCAATACAAAGAATTTGGTTTTTTTTTTTTTTAATATTTGTTTTTTTTAATTTTTGGCAACAGTGCTCTCTTTATGTGAATTTCAGGCTCTTCCTTTCTGGAGAAACTTCAAAATTTGTGCATTGAATTTTCTTTCTTATTTCTCATTGTAGATATAACTAAAAGGAGCCAGCAGTATTTATGCTGCGATCTAAACGCTGAGCTGCCTTGAAATGTCCTCTACAAGATTAATTAGTTTGCCACATTTAGTTTCCTTATAAGTCCCAAGATGGGGCAAAATATACATTCCTTATCAGGATATAATGTACATGGCCCATACACAGACAGCAAAACAACCTGTGTGACTCACCACTCTGATCTATACTTTGCATAGGCTGTTGGGACATTCAGTTTTGACCACCACTTAGTCACTGTGTGAAACTCTTAGAACTTGTGCATATTTGATTTAAAATGACCAATTAAACTTCATTGTAAGGAGCCTGTTTGATCTAATAAAGGCAATGATTCTCTTCACTTGTTCACTGACTTTAAAGTGTGTGTGTGTGATATGCAGGTATGCTATTTACCTCCCAAATATTTATAAGAAACAGAAGTAAAATGTTCCTAACTTATGTATCTGTCTTAGCTGCTTTTCCTATAGCTGAGACATAATAACTGCAACTCTATAGAAGGAAAGGTTTACGCTGGATCACAGTTTATACAGGTTTCAGTTCATAATTATCTGGCTCCAAGGCAAGGTGGTGTGGCAGAGCGGCATGGTATAGGAGAAAGAACCGGAAAATCAGAAAGAAGAGAGTGATCAAGGGACAAGGGAGGAAGATATGTGCCTTCAGGCCACACTCCCATTCACCCAGCTCCTCCAAATATGCTACACTTCCCAACATCACATTCAACTGTAAACTCATGGGTGGAGAATCTACTGATGAATATCACAGCCCCATAATCTAATCACCTCTCTAAAGCTCCACCTATAAACCTATAAGCTTTTGGGGGAACTTTTCTATATAAGCTAAAGTAGTCTCCTAATCAATGGAGAATAATTCCCAAGTTAAAGATCCTAAAATAATAAAAAAAATTCTATGTTAAGAAAAGTATAGATTTTTCTTAAATGTGAAGGTAGAAAAGACTTTTCCATTATAAGAATACATGGTACAAAGATTATAAATATGATTTTACTGAGATCATAAATTCTGAGGCAGTCATGGGTTTTTATTTATTCTACACTGTTACTGAGTTTTCCTTAATTTTAAAAGATTAAGAAAAATACAATCTCAAATATCATCACCCAGTTTTCAAATATTTCGAAATATTATCAGTTGTTTCTTTCCTTTGTTCTTTCTCACCTTCCTGCATGGCTTCCTTCCTTCTTTCCTTTCTTCTGTTACTTCTTTCTTTCATAAGATGAATGGCCATCAACACGTTCAAGTCTTTATCCCAGATATGTGGGTATTTAACTTATGTGGCAAAGGATGATTATGAATAAGAGATGGAGGTAAAGTCACAACAAACATAAAAACTACAAACTATAAAATACTTATCAGTATTAAGAATATTTGAAAGGAATGCTGTCATGCATTGAGTGTTCTAGACACAAAGCCTGAGAAAGGGTTTGTATAAGTATGAAAAACTGAGAGAGTAGAGCGTAGAGAGGCACATGAAAGGGAAAGAGCTAGATAAGGTGAATGCAGCCTCAGTAACAATGAGTTTTCCCTCAATTCACTGAATAACGGAGGTTTCTGAAGCGTAAACTATTCAGTTCCTCACTCTCTGTTCATGCAAAGGGTGGGAATTTTTTTAACATTGTCAAGGCTTTTCTTCAATCAGTCAGTTATAGGGTGCATTCTTACACAGAAGAGATGAGAGGAAGCTCTCGGTAGGTTATTGGCACTCAAAAACTGATGAAGGGAATGAAATGGGGCAACCTAACCCACACTGCAAATGCTTGGAAACAAAGCATGTTATTGTATTTTGTATTTCTCATAATCCAGCTATTTTATTTAATTTTATTTTAAAGAGGGTAAAATTCAACAGAAGAGAACAGATCATAAGAAAACAATGTAAGAGACACAAATTTCAAAGCAAGACAACACGAGATTTTCACTGTCACACTGTCTCTTGTTTTTTCCCAAGTTGTCCATATCTTCACATACAATGAATTTATACAAAATAAAATAATATTAAACTGATCAGAGCAGAACGGTGAAGGCATTTTAGGTCTTCAAGACCAGACAATAGGAAAGTCAACAATGGCTGCTATAATGTCTTTCATTATCTTCCAAATAACGATCCATACCTTCACATATGTTGAAATTTAACAGAACAAAACAGACTAAAATCACTCTGAACAAAAAATAATAGTATTGCTCTATTTCACACCTTGACGCTACGGAATCAGCACTGGATACCTTAGTGTCTTTTTTTTTTTTCAAAGTAGCTGTTCATTTCATCATGAATTATATAATTGATTCTTTTAAACTGTTTAGAAGTTCTATGCATGCATGAGTCTCTACATGTATACCTATTCTTTCTTTATTAAAGTGAAAAACAAAACAAATTCCTAGAAAAATATGAAATGAAAAAGACATATACACAACAATAGCAAAGAGCTCAGAACAGTGACAATATATAGGCCATCAAAACAAGGTGATATAATGTAACTAGGGCTGTTATTTTACATAATGATCTTCAAGAGTCCCTCAGATCACCATACAATAATATGCACAATTATTCCAATCCTATGAACGTTAACTATTTTATTTCAAGGACTTATAGAATTTGTAGCTCAATCATCTTAGCTGTACTGTGTTTATATAATTTTATATGTTTTTCTTTTTCCTCATTTCTCTGAGATATTATTCTTTCCCCTTAAACAGGTTCTTGTCTTTCACTGTGTTTATTGAGTTTTTTTGTGTCTTATGTACTCATCACCTCTTACACTAGGGAGACTGTATGGTATTTACACATGTGAGTTTGATTTATTTCACTTATGAGTATCATTTCAAGTTGCATTCATTTACTTATGAATATCTCAATGTGATCATTTTTTATAGCAAAGTAAAACTACATTGTATAAAAAACCACATATTTTTTATCCATTCCTCAGTTGATGGGCATTAAGGTTGTTTCCAAGATCTGGCTATTACAAATTGTTCTGCTATAAACATGGATGAACATGTATCACTGTGGTATGATGTTTTCAGCTCTTCTGGGAGTATGCCCAGAAGTGGAATAGCTGGGTCCAATGGGATTTCCAATCCCAGCTTTTTGAGGAACCTCCAGACTGATCTCCACAATGGTTGCATCAGTCTACACTCCCACCAGCAGTGCAGGAGAGTTCCTTTTTCCCCTG
This sequence comes from Cavia porcellus, assembly GCF_034190915.1. Lineage (NCBI taxonomy): Eukaryota > Metazoa > Chordata > Mammalia > Rodentia > Caviidae > Cavia > Cavia porcellus. Next base: position 33,196,112 of record NW_026947495.1, on the reverse strand, counting down.
CAACTCTCCAGCATTTGTTGTTGGTAGTTCGCTTTATCCCGACCATTTTTTCTGGTGTGACATCGAACCTCAGTGCTGTTTTAATTTGCATTTCTCAAATGACCAGTGATGTTGAACTTTTTTAATGTATCTATTTTCCACTTGTATTTCTTTGTCTGAGAATTGTGTATTCATGTCAGATGCCCCTTTTTGGAATGGGTCTTTGAATTTTGAGTATCTGATTTTTAAAAATTCTTTATATGTTCTGAACAGAAGCCCTTTGTCGAGGGACTGTTCACTAAGATTTTTTTCCCAATTTGTGTGTGTGTGTGTGTGCGTGTGTGTGTGTTTACTATGCAGGAGATTTCTTTCGACATGCAAAAACTCTTTAATAGGATGCGATCCCAATTATTGATTATGTGAAGTATTTTGCGTGCTGCTTGATTCTTTTTCATGAATTCTCTACCTACCCCTATGTCTTCAAGATTTCTACCTACTTTGTCTTCCAACAGATTTAGTGTTTCTGTTTTAACATTTAGATGTTTGATCCACTTAGACTTTAGTTTATTACATGGTGATAGGCATGGGTCTAGTTTTAGTTTTTGGCATATGGAGAGCCAATTTTTCCCAGCAACATTTATTGAAGAGACTATCTTTCTTCCAGTGGATATGTTGGGCACCTTTATCAAACATAAGGTGGCTCAGTGTGTTTGTAGTTGTAGTTGCATCTTCCAATCTTTTCCATTGATCTTCAGGTCTGTTTTTATTTGAGTGCCAGGCTGATTTTATTACAGTAGTTTTGTAGTATAACTTCAAGTCAGGAATTGTGATGCCTCCTGCCTTGCCTTTGTTGATTAGGAACTGCCTTTGGTAGTCTAGGTCTCTTCTGGTTCCATATGAATTTTAGGAGTGACTTCTCTAGATCTGTGACGTATGCTAGTCGCATTTTTCTTGGGATTGCATTAAATATATATAACAACTTTGGGAGAATTTTGTAAACATTTTCACAATTTTTGTTTTTCCTATCCATGAGCAAGGGATGTCTTTTCATTTTCTGAGGTCCTCTTCGATTTCTAGGTATTAAATTTTCCCTTAATAGATCTTTTGCTTCTTTTGTTAGATTAATTCCTAAGTATTTCATTTTGTTGGATGTTATCGTAAAGGATGTGTCTTCTCTTATTTCTTTCTCAGTGATTTTTTTGTAAGTGTATAGGAATGCTATAGATTTTTGAGGGTTCACTTTGATTTCAGCTACATTACTGAATTTATTTATTATACCTAGGAGTCCTTCATTGGAGTTTTGGGGGTCTTCTATGTAGAGTACCATGTCATCTGCAAATAATGATAATTTAACTTCTTTTCCTATGATTATGCCTTTTATCTCTCTTTCTTAGCTAATAGCTCTGGCTAATATTGCCAGCATTATATTGAATAGGAGGAACATCCTTGTCTTGTTCCTGATTTTAGGCTTTCAATTTTTGGCCATTTAATATGATGCTGGCTGTTGGTTTCTCATATACGGCTTTTATCATATTGAGATAAAGACCATGTATTCCAATTTTCTGTAAGGTTCTTACCATGAAAAAGTGTTGGATCCTATCAAAAGCTTTTTCTATATCTATAGTGATCACATGGTTCTTGTTTTTGACTCTGTTGATATGGGGATGAATTACATTTATTGATTTGTGTATGTTGAACCATCCTAAATTCCTGGAATGAATCTCACTTGGTCATGATGTATAATCTTTTCGATGATTTGCTGCATTTTGTTTGGCAAAATTTTATTGAGAATTTTTGCATCTATGTTCATTAGGGAGACTGGCTTATAATTCTCTTTTTTAGTGGAGTCTTTCTCAGGTTTTGATATTAGAGTAATGTTTGCTTCCAGGAATGAGTTAGTGAGGATTGTTTCCCTTTCAGTTTCATTGAAGAGTTTGAGGAGTATCGGAATTAAGTCTTTTTTGAATTTCTTGTAGAATTCCACAGTGAATCCATCTGGACCTTGTTTTTTCTTTGTTAGTAAGGATTTAATTCCATTTTGAATCCTGTTAATTGCAATTGGGTTATTTTGCAGTTTTATATCTTTTTGACAAAGCTTTGTTACTTCATAGGTTTCTAGGAATCTGTCCATTTCTTCTGTGTTATCAGCCAATGAGAGAGAGTTTTTCAAAATAGGTATTGATGATTTTCTGTATTTCCACAGGGTCTGTAGTGATTTCACTCTTTTCATTCCTTATTGGATGAATCTGAGTTTTTTCTTTCCTTTTTTAGTAAGGTTGGCTAGAGGCCTGGCAATTTTATTTATTCTTTCAAGAACCAACTTTTTGATTCATTGATTCTTTGTATTGTTTTCTTAGTCTCTATTGCATTGAGTTCTGCTCTGACCTTTATAATTACCTCACTTCTTTTGGGTTTGGGCTTGACTTATTCTTCTTTTTCTAGATATTTGAAGTGTAATATCAGGTTGTTTATTTGTGTTCATTCTGTTTTCCTGATGTGGGAATTCACCACAATAAATATTTCTTTAAGGACTGCTTTCATGGCATCCCACAGATTCCAGTAAGATGTATTTGTATTTTCATTTGCTTATAGATATTGTTTAACTTCTTTAATTTCCTCTGTGACCCACTGATTGCCCAGGAATGCATTATTCATTTTCCATATGTTTCTGGGGTTTTTGAAGTTTCTTTTGTCATTAATTTCTAGTTTGATGGTGCTATTATCTGATAACAATCATGGGAAGAATTTCAATTCTTTTGTTTTGTATAGCTTGGTGCTCCCAAATTTGCTGCACAGATAGTTAAGATTGTTATCTCTTCTTCTTGAAGTTTCCTCCTAACTAGTATATAGTGTGCTCTTTATTTCTCTGGATCATTGTTGGCTTGAAGTTCACATTTTCTGCAAAAAAAAAAAAAAAAAAAAAAAAAAAAAACTTACCCCTGCATTTTTTCAGGATCCTATTACTTGGAGTGTTGCTTTCCATTCTTTACTTTTAGTCTATGAGTTTCCTTTTGGGTTAGATGGGTTTCCTTTATACAGCATATGGTTGGATGTTGTTTCTTGATTCATTCTGCCAGTCTGTTTATGTTAATTGGTGAACTGAGGCCATTTACAATTATGGTTATAACCAATATATTAAGTTTACTTTTGATTTGTTATTTGCTCCTGTTGATTTTTTGTCTTTCCACTATGTTTAATTGTTTCCCTTGCTTAATGGTTTTTCCTATGTCTGTTTAGAACATCTTTCAATATTCATTGTAGGGTTGGTTTTGTGGTCATGAAATTCTTCAGCTGTTCTTTTTCATGGAAGTATCTTACTTCTCCATGCAGTTTGAAAGACAGTTTTGCAAGGTAATGGGTTGGAAGTTGTTTTTCATTAGGATATGAAATACTTCATGCTCTTCTTGACTTCATTGTTTGTGTTGAGAAGTCTGCTGTGATTCTGTTAGGCTTTCCTTTGTAGGTGATCTGTGTCTTCTCTCCTGCAGCTTTTAATATTCTGTTCTTATGTTGGATTTCTGGCATGTTGATTATTATATGTCTGGATGTAGTTTTCCTTTGGTTACGGTTATTTATATGGTTTTATATGCTTAACTGACCTGTATGTCAGTTTCCATTCTCATGTTTGGGAAATTTTCAGCTATTACTTCTGTAAATAGCCTCTTGATACGTTTGTGTTGTCACCTTCCTTTTCATTTATACCAATCAATCTTATGTTATTTTTCTTTCCATCATCTTGCAGTTGTTAAATTCTTATTTCCTGGTTCTTTGTTATTTTTAAATGATCTTTCTTTTCCTGTTCAATAGCTGCAATCATGTCTTCAAGGTATGAAATTCTATCTTCACTTACATTGAGAAGGCTTGGCTAACTTTTGATGGAATTTTTGATTCCCTGTATATCTCTTTGAATATTCTTCATTCAGAGTTTGCATCTTTTCACATTATTCCTCTAATTTTTAACTATGTCTTCTTTAGGTGATTTCAGCTTTTCTTTCATTAAATTTATCATTTCTTCTTTTACAAGGGAGATTATTTCTGATTTGAGTTCTTTTACACTTTCCCAGAGTTGTTTTTTTGGTTTCACTTGATATATTTTCAGGAATTGAAGGTGGATGGTTTATATTTTCTTTCGTGTCTATGTCTGCTAGGCTTGCTTGGGCTGGAAGTTTGAGATTGACTTTTTCTCTTTTATTTTGTCATTTTCCTCTATTTCTAGGTTTTTGAGCAATGTTTCAAAGCTACCCCATGCCCTGGGTATTACTTAGCCCACTTTTTGCTTCTGAGGCAGACTACTGGCAACTGCTTACTTACAGCTCACTGAGCATGGGTCAGGTGGGTCCACAGGTACACCTGTGTGTCCTCAGGTGATTTCAGATGCAGGGCATGGTCTTGCTGCCTGGGAGTGACTTTCCAAGGCTTCACCATGTAGTGGAATTCAACCTGCACATGTTGTGAGGGCCCAGGGCTGAATTTTGGCCCCTGATAGCTGCTTGGAGACCCTGGGCATGGCCCAGTTAGGCCCAAGGATACCTCCCATGCATTTAGGGTGATTTCAGACATGGGACATGGTCTTACTACCTGGGAGAGTAGTGCCAAGGTTTCCCCCTGCTTGGGATCCAACCCATGTATGCAGTCAGGGCCTGGGCTCATAACTTAGTTATTAAAAAAAAAAAGATAATCTGAAATATAGTCCAATCATAGTGATAAAAATTAAATATATGCTTTAAAATTTTTATTCAAGACCACAATCTGGAAATTCAAACATATAGAATATATGAGAAGGAAATTGTAGAGATTAATGAGAATGATGACAGTGTAACATAACTTATTGGAGTTCAAAAATAATGAAAAGGTAATTTTTGAGTTAATTATACTTAAATTTTCCAGAATTTAAAGTAATTATCAGATCTTAGAAGTACAACAAACAAAAAAGAAGTAAATATCCGCCTAGATAAATAATAGTGCAATAAACCAATGAAGATAAAAGCTCTAACAAGTACTAAAGAATTCAAAAGAAAAAAAAGCAGAAGGATTAGAAAGGAAATGTAAATTCTTTGTTTGTGGATAATGATTTCCTATATAAAGACACTGCATAACTAAGTGATTAAAATTGTAGTTAGAATTCTGAACATAGAAAAAAATCAATCTGTTAATTGTATGTCTATGTAGTGCCAACATGAAGTTAACATTACATTTTATAAAATACAATATATGAATAATAATGAAACTATAAAATGCATAAGAATATGTTGACTATTAATGCACAGTTTATTCATGGAGAAAATGAAACTTTTTGAAAAACATTAAAGAAGTCACAAATAAATGGTGATAAATGATATGTTCTTGGGTAGGAAATCTCAATAATGACATGGATCAATTCTTCCAAACTGATCTAAAATTTAATTTCCATTCAACTTAAATCCCAGAAGAAATTTTTATGAAGCACAATAAATCCATTCTAAATTTATTTAGATATATGCTAAATTTATAAGTAAAGATAAAAGAACTCTGCATAACAGATGATCTTTACAAAAGAAGTTGAAATTTAATCTAGCAGATGTCAGGCCCAACTATGTTATAGTAATTAAGGCAAAGGGAAATTGAGAAAAGAAGAAACAAAGTAATCAAAACAAAGTACAGCTAGCCGAAAAAGAGTTTGTATGCCAGGGTGTGTCTGTGTGTGTGTGTGTGTGTGTGTGTGTTTGTGTGTGTTTTACAAGCCTGTAGGGGAAATTAGCATGTTGAATTACATGATATTCAAATGATCTATATGGGAGAATATGAAGTAAATTTATCACTTAACATTGCTCACAAAATTACTTTTAGACTCGTCAAAATTTAAAGATCCGTTATGGGTGTAAGTCAGGGGCATAACACTCTCTTAGCAAGTGAGAAGACCTGGAGTCAATCACTAGTCATGTAAAAAAATTTGTTTAATTTGATTTACAATCTCTGTAAAACATTTGTTTAAGCTTAGAATAATCTATTAAAATAGAATACTATGTAGCAATCAAAATTACACTTACTGGGTGAATCTTACCAAACAGAGTGTTAACAAATACTAGGGAAGAATATGAGCAGGAGCTTTACATTTATACAAAGTTTATAGTTAGGGAAAATCAGCTAATGTATTTGTGAGTACACACATGAGTATAAAACTTAATTAAAGATAATAAATGATTTACACAGAATATAACTCTGGTTATTTCTGGATCTGGATAGGGAAGAATTTCCAGTGTTCTTTTATCTTTGGAGACGAGAACATGGTGCTGATTAAGCTTTGAATGATTTACATATGAATGTTAAACTTTTAATGTGGTTAGCATGAAATAGTTTGGGACATAACAAATAAGCACCCTGAACACTTTTCCTCACTCACCTATCTAATGAACACATTCTATGTCCTAATTCACAGTATCATCCACTCACCTTTCATAGGAGTTATAATTTATAATCATACACTTATTTGGGTGTTTCCACGTTGAGTATCTGTTTCTGTTACTAAGCTGAACACAGAGTAGAGAACTGAAAGCATGTCTATCTAGCTCTCCACTGTGAATTTCAAACCAACTCCTTCTAAGTGAAGCCGTATGTGATTGACTTTTAATACTTACAAGACACTTTCATCTATGAAGATGACTTTCACCATATGACAGAATGGAAAGCTCTGGTAAGGCAATCATGCAATCACTCAGTTAAGTGAGATAACACAAATGGTACAGCCCAATCTGTAGTGAGTTTTTCCATGTATAGGTAATGGATGTGGCAAGTTGTCGGTGTTAGATTTCACACGTGATTTAATGATGGCATCCAAAATAGTTACCTCTTTATTTTGTTTTAATTTAGTGAAGAGCAATATTTATGTTGTAGTCACTCTTTCTTACTAGTTACATGTGCATACATAGAATATCTTGCTAATTCATAAACTCTCACTGTAATATCAACTCTGAACACTGAGGAAATCCAGCAGGGCCGTGTTTCTCACTTTTCATATCGAATTATGGGGCCACAAACCTGGAATAAAGAGGTCAAAAGATGAAACAGGCATTGCCTAATTGTAATCCTCAATTATTAGTATCTTGAAAAGTCTCATTCACTACTAGAGAGACACAGTAATATTATAAATCTTATCAAGGTAACTTTTCCTAGAAAAAAAAAGAGATTATGATAGTATAAAATAAAGGAAAACCCTTCAAAACTGTTGACTACAAACAAGAGTGGGTAGGGAATATCAATGTAGTTTCAAGAATCCTTTCTTGAATGGATACATTAGAGTAATAAATATCAGAATTCAGAGACTTTATGATATTTTTCCTACACATAGTATTTAAAAATCAAATCTGAGATGTTATTTATTCATTGTGAAAGATGGTAATGCAACTAAAAGGCTAATGGTGGCTACAAGAAGTTAATTACTGAAAAGTACACAGGTCACCTTGTAAAGATGCTAAAATGGGATAAAGATGTCTTAGAATTAATTAAATATAGTATATACACTTTCTAGCATTGGTTTCTGATATGAAATACATTTTAGTGTATATTGTGGCTAAAAACATTTGAAAATCAATGATATATAAAATGTATTTTCCCCGGATTAAATAGAACATTATGAAATGATACAATAAAGAAGACTGTTCAACTACAGCTCTTAAAAAATACTTGGAAAATTAGTATTTCCAATATTGACTGAAGAATTCCACATCTATTATGAATCTGTCCATTGAATTACTAATTATACCAACAAAAAACACACCAAAGCCTATGAAATGTGAGAATGAAAACCCAATGGATTTGCTAAACACCAAGAAAGTAGATAGCCATATGCATTCCTTGAGACCACAGACATCTTGGAAAATCAGTATTTTTTTTCTGTAATGCATTTGATATGTTACTGGTTACATCCAATACATTTTGAAATATCTTTTAATAATTAAGATGTTGAATAGTAAAGTTGCTACTATACCTTTATGAAAACTTTAAGTTTTTCTAGCAGATCATTGCTAATTTTTTATTTCTTCAGAATCAAGTATAGAAGTGAGCAGATTCACAAACTTGTAAACATCATGAAAAGAATTGTAGAGAGGAACTGGAGCCACTCGAATGCCATGGGGCTCTCTCTTGTCACACTAAAAAGACAAAAATAAGTTAAGGTCAAAATATTACTAGCATTTTTTTACTTATTGAAAATCTACTTTAAAGATCAACTTTCATAAAGCATTCACACTCACTGCTCTAAACCTTAACATGTAAGTTTTGTGACTTTCTGTAAGATGTGGTATTTCTGCTATTTGATATTGTCTTCTGAATAAAAATTAAAATAATAACGGATTGGAATATGGATATCCTATGCAGTTTGCTGAATTCTACTGTGCAATTACCTTCTTTCAGCTACAAATAGATGAGAGGTCCTCAAATTCGTGACTATGGATTTGTACTAATCCATGGGCTGCCAGGAACCAGGCAAGAGTTGCACTGGCAAGCTACGGAAATCACCTCTCTTTGAATCCTGTCAGACTAGGGGAGCCATTTGATTTTCATAAGAGCAAGAACCCTACTGTGAACTATACAAGCAAGGGATATGGGTGGCCTGCTCCTTTGAAGTCATTCCAAAAGCACATACTCATACTCCACTGTCTGTGGAAAAATTATCTTCCATGAGAGCAATCCATGGTGTCAAAAAGGTTAGAGACTGCTGATAATAGATCTTATTACAGTTTTGTTGAGAGGAAGCTTTGGAGGAGACAAAGACTTTGGACACATTTAAGTAAATTAGAATGTCACAAGGGGGTTTCGGGGAATACAGTCAGCAGTGAGGCTCCTCCCTGGCAAGCACAAGGTCCTGAGTTCTATCCCCAGTCCCCCCGTACCTCCCCAAAGAAGAATGTCACAGGGGTCTAGACAGCTTTAGCACATTACACTTAAATTCTATTTTCTGATCTTTGATTTCACAAATAATGAAGTGAGTATATTTCTGAGGATATTGTGAGATCCTGAATTAAGACCGGATAATTTGTCAAAACCTGAAGGTCACTAGGGCAACTTTAAGAAATACATATTAAAAGATACATGATCTGTGTGGTGCCCCCATTAAGTTCTTCAAAATACATTTTAAACCCAAATTACAGATGAGAAGTTTCAAACCAACAGATCTTCATGAACTTTCCTGGGAATAGTCAGAGTACAAAAGGCTTAGCTTGATTTATAACTCGAATTTTCTAATTTGTTCCTTTGGAATCTGAGGTGACTTTTCCCATAGATTGGAGAGTGACTTAAGTGGAGCTAAATTATATTATCTTTAGAAATATATTACCATATGTTTCCCCTGAAGTTACTCAATTAATAATTTCTTAATTTTCTTCAGAGTTTCATAATGTTATTTACGATTAAGACTTAAAAAATAAAGAAGAAAAATAAAACATTGTTTCCTGTCATGCTACCATTCTAGAGAAATTTGTCCAACTATTGGACTGAAATGACAAAGGGAGGTGGAAGATGTAGTAAAATCAAGCAAATAAACAAGGCTGAATGTTTCTTTTGGTAAATTATGTCCTTTTGTTCTGTATAGAATATAAATGTTTATTGGAGCTTTTATGATTGAAAACTAGTGAGCTGATGAAAAATATTCTCTAATCTATTATGATGAAAGAATTCACTTCTGCCCTAATAGTTATTAAAAGGATTACTAAGTTATGTAAAAATTGTTTCTTATAACCATGATTTGCTCTTGTGAGAACTGACAGGTAGACAAAACTTTAACTTGTGCAGGGTAAATGTGTAATCGATAATTTATCTCAACTAATTGATTAATATGATATAATACATAACAATGAATATACCAAAGAATTCAAACTTTATCGCCAACATGTCACCCACAGAAAAAATTGAGCAGCACCTCAAGCAATATACTTACAACCACTCCTCTTTTATGTAGTTCTTCAAAAACATTTTTTTTGGATCTAGAAAATGCTAGCGTTAACTGACAACCCCGCTCCTCTATGCGGGATGGTGTAATTATGGTCACAGTTGGTCCCTTCGTTTCTGCATTCTTAGTGGTACTGTAAAGCCTGATCATGTATTCCAGGTAACCAGTTAACAAAATAGATTTTCTTCTCAAGGCTTTTATAGTTGCTTGCTTAAATATCTGCAGAGTAAGAAATAATCAGATTAACAGTGTCATATTGATTTACAAAGTAAAAATTAAGTGGAAAATCATACATAAAAAAAAAGAAATGCCTACTTTTGACCTATGCAGTAAACATTTCATTTTAGAAAATTTGTTCTATAAACAGGACATGTTTTTCATGTTTTGCTATTAAATATCAAAGGAAAATTTACATGACAGAAAAGTTATGCAAATATCATTTAAATAACATTTTGAAAAAAATTAAGAATATGTTCTTTCAGACGTTTTAATTGACAGCATAATTACTAAGTGAAACACACCTTAATAAACTCACTTAAATATTATGCAATTTAAACTTTTTCATATAATCATTTTACAAAATTATAACCATCCTCATGTATACTTCTTAGTTCCACAAAAGTACAACATGAGATACATGCGTGTGTATTCATGGAAGGCAGTCTTACCAGTTATCTGCCAATCATTTACTAATTCCTAAACCTCCCCAGAATAGAAGTTAGAAAACAAGCAGCTAAATAATGAAACTATATTTTTTTTCAGACACAGCAGCAAATAATATCCCAAACTATATTTGTTACTGAAGCATTAGGGATTTCTTTTTTCCTGCCTTTTTTTCTTCTTTCATCATTTTTTCCCCGTCAGACACTATCACTGGTGTGAAAATACTGTAATTTGCTGCCTGAAGTGCCTTATATTAAGATGAGTGACAAGGCCACACAAAACTGCTGTTTGAACATCAAGGGTCAGGATAGTCATGCTTTTCTGGCTTATCTCTTAAGGTCAAGTAGAGTTTAAAAATATATCCTTCATGTAAGAGCTGAACAATCCAATAACAGCATGATGTACTGGCATGCCACCTAATGTGCCTTTCTATATCATGAGCAAAAGTATCAAAAACAAGAATAGGGTCATTTGCTGATATCTAGACTTTTAACACATCAATGAAGGCAGTTACTTTTGCAAGTGCACATAGCCTATGTGGGCAGTAATTTGAATAGCACTCAAGCCTCCAGGCATAGATTTTCTGGTACTATATTGAGTGGAGGCTTAGCTAAAGAAAAGGATGGAAGACTGATGGGAAGGAGGGGGTGGTTGTGATGCATTTAAAATACATGTATCTAGAGAAGATAGAAGGAACAGAGAAGACAAAATAGTATCCATTTCTCTTCATGCACACCTTAAGGGATATGTTTGACGCCTCTGAAGGCATCAGCTGCAATCATTGGTTGAAAATCTTGTTTTTAGAAGGCACTGAGTACACAACCGTACCATAGGAGTCAAGTGACCTGAATTGTATGGAATTGGTTGTAGGCATTTTTTTACTTCCTATGTCAAGTAAAATGCAAGTAATCTTGGAATAAAGAGGAATCAAGGGAACTCAGTGAAATTTCAGATCAGTATTCACCCAGAGTCAAGGAGCAGACATAGGCAAGGCATGACCCACAAATAGTTTGACTGGTTGTCTAAGTTACTGAGACAAAATACTTGAAGTTTTATTGAATGAAGAAAGGAAGGTCTATTTATATTTCAGTTTTTTAGGTTTCACTCTATACTCAACTGGCTTCAAGGTAGAGTGATATAGTTTAGGGGCATGGCAGCCACAAGCAGCAAGAGCAAAAAGGTCAAAAGACAAAAAAGCACATCTTCTTCCCTCCCTTGTATTGTATGCCAGCTCTACTCCTGGGCAGGTTGAGCACTCACACCACTCATAACAGAGCTAGACAACAACCAACCACAAATGCTATATTCAGCCGCCTCCATAATTGCATGAGGTTTGGGGGGCCACCTACACACAATCCATAACACTGGGGAAATTTAGAATAAAAAAAAATAAAAGCAATTGTTCCAAGATTCTCTCTGGATTTAAATAATTTTTTAGGAAATTTTAATTTAAAATATTCTGTAAAATATTCTAGTCCCACTCTTGGCCCCATGATACAGAGGCAGGAGAAAGTATAGAGTACAATTGTCCTTAAGTGTTGGTAAGGATTGGTTTCAGGACACTCTATAGATTTCAAAATCTGAAGTGCTCAACTCCCTTATATAAAATGGCACGATATGGCAATATATCCAACCCATAACTTCCCTTTTTGTTATTCTGTGAACCTAGAGACTTGAGCATGCTAAGCAAGTACTCTGCCACTGAGATGTAGTGTTAGTACTCCTTATATGTTTTAAAACATCCTTAGATGACTGTAAATATCTAGTAGAATGTAAGTAATATATAACTAGCTGCTATACTATATTGTTTAGAAAATTAGGATAAAAAAGAGTCACTATGTGCAATATTTTTCATGAATATTTTCAACGTACATTTTGATTTCACAGAGGCAAAACCAATGACCATGGATGGCTGAAGGTATACTTTTCAAAATAGTTCATTAGTTCATAGTTCTTTTGTTGCTTTCATAATTTAATAATTCTTTGGAAAATATTACTTTTAGTTTTTTTTTAAGTTCGGTTGCTTTTGCAGATTACTCTTGATAACTAGACATCACATTTTATGGCAATCTGAATTTTAGTTTACTCTGAAATACTGTTTCTCTTTAATAAAAAAAAACTTTTAAATATAAAAGCATTTTCCACATTATGAGTAAAAAGTAATTTGTGTTCTGAAGATAATTTTAAATTTCTGCATAAGGGGAAAATACATTGTGAAGTTTCACATAAAGTAATAAAAGGATATAATAGGAGTTATGAGGGAAACAGAGCAAATATCCTCTTTTCTCTTTTCCAGAAAGTTGTCTACTTCTAGTATTCAAAAAGAATTTTTTTAATGAGAAAAAAAATAATGTATAGTTTGAAGGCACTCAAATTGTAACATAATTCTTGACAAAGTTTCTGCTGTGTTGGTTATTTTTCTTAATGAGTGAAATGGACATTTTTAGATTTTTTACTTAAATTCTTAAGATGTTTATGTAATGATACTGTAAAGAAGGTATGGAAAAGAAAGGTATCTTTTTGTGTTGCTCTTATGAGTCTTCTGAATTGCCATATATTTGTATTGAATTGTTATACGTTTATTTTGAATCAATTTATTTCACTATGAATTTAAATGTTGAGTAAATCTAAAAATTGTCTGCCTATTGCTGTTTGTAAACAGGATCCTTCAAGATAAAATATTTGTAAATTGCAAAATATAAAACCTGGAAAGGCGAGGGAACTTCTGAACTACTTTGCTATAAAAAATTTCCTTATAAAATGATCGCGAATGGACTCAAAAACAACAATCAATTATTTACTGTCATGTTTATTTTATGCTGTGGAGTGAGGTACTTGCTTCCTCCTTCCTAGTCTGATTCTATTTCCCTTTGTTCACAATATTTTTGAAAAGACTGTATAAATGATTACTTTCCAATGATACAAATAAAAATGTTGAAGCTCAAAATCAAATATTATTTTGATATCAGTCTATCATATGTTAACATGATTTATACAAAGTCATATTAATATCTTTTTAAAACCATTATATTGAGAATCTGAAGTTATGTTCATGTCCAGCTGGTTCTTAAGTATAGACTCTTGGGAAACCAAATGTGCATGAGTTGATTCCCAGCCCATAGGGGAAGATTTGGAATGTGGCTCCCAGGCAGTAAGAGCACTCCCAGTGTCCAATATCACCAGAAGATACACAGGAGGTTCCCACGGGCCTAACTTGGTCACACCCATCTCCAAGCTACTAGCAGTTGCCAGCAGTCAGCTCTGGAAGCCAAAAGTGGGCCAGATGACTCCCGGCACATGGGGGAAGCTTTGGAACATTGCTCAAAACCCAGAAATATAGGAAAATGACAAAACAACAGATCAAAATGCAATCTTAAATGTCCAGCCAAACCCAAGCAAGCCTAGGAAACATGGACACAGAAGAAAATGTGAGCCATACATCTGAAATTCCTGAAAAGATAACAACTGAAGTAAAGAAATAACGCTGGGAAGCTATAAAAGAACTCAGATCAGAAATAACCTCCCAGGTAAAAGAAGAAATGACAAATGTAATGAAAGAAATACTAAATACCTCTGAATAATATATAGCTAAAAAATTAGAGGAACAATGCAAAAAGATGGAAACTCTGAATGAAGAATATAAGAAACAAAGAGAATGCATGAAACAGATTCAAAGAGATATACAGGAAATCAAAAATTCCATCAAAAGTTGGCAAAACTGCCCCAATGAATGCAAAGATAGAATTTCAGACTTCAAAGAGAAGATTGTAGCTAGTGAAGAAGAAAGGAATGATCTTTTAAAAATAGCAAACATTCATGAAACAACAATTCAACAGCTGCAAGATGATGCAAAGAAAAACAATAGAAAATTGGTAGGTATAAATGAAACGGTAGTGATAACACAAATGGTATCAAGAGCTATTTACAGGAACAACAGCTGAAAATTTCTCGAAAATAAGAATGGAAACTGATGCACAGATCAGTGAAGCACATAGAAATCCAAATAACCATAACCAATATAAACTACACCCAGACATATAGTAATCAACATCCCAGAAATCCAATATAAGAACAGAATATTAAAATCTGCTAGAGAGGGGACAGATGACCTATAAAGGAAAGCCTGTCAGAATCACAGCAGACTTCTCAACACAAACAATGAAGTCAAGAAGAGCACTGAGTGAAGTATTTCATATCATAGAGGAAAATGACTTCCAAACAAGACTGATGTACCCTCCAATACTGTCCTTCAACACTGATGGAGAAATAAGATACTTTCACCACAAAGAATAGCTGAAGAGCTTCATGACCGCCACATAACCCTGCAAAGATTACTGAAAGACATTCTAGATACACACAGGAAAAAAATCACTAAGCAAAGCAAACAATTAAACAGAGTGGAAAGATAAAGAATCAACAGCAGAAAATAACATGTCAAAAGTAACCATATATATATATATATATATATATATATATATATATATATATCACTTATAACCATTAATGTAAATGGCCTCAATTCACCAATTTAAAGAAACAGAGTGGCATAATGGATAAAGAATCAACATTCAAACATATGCTGCATGCAGGAAACCCATTCAAAAGGACACTCATAGACTGAAAGTCAAAGGATGGAAAACAATACTGCATTCAACAGGATCCCAAAATAAAGGAGGGATAGCTATTTTGTTTGCAGACAATGTGAACTTCAAACCACAAATGATCCAAAGAGATAAAGAAGATCCCTACATTCATACTAAGACTAGGAGGGAGGAAGCAAGTATCTCATTCCACAACATGAAAACTTCAAGAGGAAGAGATAACAATCTTAAATATGCATGCACCAAATTCAGGAGCACTAACCTATACAAAACAAATATTAATAGAAATGAAAAATCAAATAAACAATAATACAATTATAACAGAAGACCTTAACACACCGTTGACACAAAGGGACAGATCAACCAGACAGAAAATCAGCAAAGAAATCAGAGCTGAATCACACCTGTGAACAAATAGATTTGATGGATCTTTATAAAGTGTTCCACCCAACAACATTACAATATACATTCTTCTCAGCAGTAAATGGACTGTTCTTTAAAATAGATAATATACTAGCCCACAGAATATGCTTAAGTAAATGCAAAAGATTTGAAATTATCCCAGGCATTTTATCAGATCACAGCACCATGAACTAGAAATCAATGATGAAAGAAACTGCAAAAAACCAAGAAACACGTAGAAATTGAATAATCCACTCCTGAGCACTCCAGAGTGAATATAGAGTTAATTAAAAAAGAAATTAAACAATATCTACAAGCAAATGAAAATACAAATCATACTGGACATACAAATCATACTGGATTCTGTGGGATGCAATGAAAGCAGTCCTCAGAGGAAAATTTACTGCAGTGAATTTCCACATCAGGGAAACCGAGCAAACAAAAATAAACAATCCAATGCTATACCTCAAACATCTAGAAAAAGAAGAGCAAGTCAAGTCCTAAGCCAAAGGAAGGGAAAAAATTATGAAAATGAGAGCAGAAATCAATGCAATAGAGACTAAGAAAACAATACAAATAATCAGTGAATCAAAGAGTTGGTTCTTTGAAAGAATATATAAAATTGATAAGCCCCTAGTCTACCTTATTTAAAAAAGGAAAAAAACCCCTCAATTTCATGCAATAAGGAGTGAATAGGGTAGAATCACTACAGACCCTGTGGAAATACAGAAGCTCATCAATAGCTATTTCAAAATCCTCTACTCTCATAGCCTTGATAATACAGAAGAAATGGACAGATTCTCAGAAACATATGAATTACCAAAGCTGGGAAAAGAAGATGTAAAATTACTGAACAACCCAATTTCAATTAATGAGTTTCAAAATGTAATTAAATCCTTACCAACAAAGCAAAGACAAGGTCCTAGGGATTCACTGTGAAATTCTACAAGAAATTCAAAGATTTAATGCTGACACTCCTCAAACTCCTCGAAATTGAAAGGGAAGCAATTCTCTTATCTCATTCCTGGAATCAAATATTACTCTAAGAGCAAAACAAGAGAAAGATCCAACGAAAAAAGACAATTACAGACTAACCTTCCTAATGAACATAGATGCAAAATTCTCAATAAAATATCGGCAAACAGAATGCAGCAAATCATCAAGAAGATTACACACTATGATCAATTAGCATTCATCCCAGGAATGCAGGGATGGTTCAACATATGCAAATCAATAAACGTGTTCCACCATATCAACAGAGCCAAAAATAAGAATCACATGGTCATTTCTATAGATGCAGAAAAAGTTTTTCATAAGGTCCAACACTTACTCATGATAAGAATCTTACAGAAAATTGGAATAGATGGTCTTTACCTCAAAATGATAAAAGTCATCTATGAGAACCAACAGCTAGCATCATATTAAATGGCCAAAAACTGAAATCCTTTACCCTAAAATCAGGAACAAGACAAGGATGTTCACCTTGAATATCAATATCAATATCAATATCAATATCAATATCAATATCAATATCAATATCAATATCACCTTGGATATCAATATCACAACTCCTGTTCAATATAGTGCTGGAATACTAGCCCAAGCTGTTAGCCAAGAAAGCAAAATAAAAGGCATAAGGATAGGAAAAGAGGGTAAATTATCATTATTTGCAGATGACATGATACTCCACATAGAAGACCCCCAAAACTCCATTGAAAGACTCCTAGGTATAATAAATAAATTCAGTCATGTGGCTGGATACAAAGTCAACATTCAAAACTCAGTTGCATTCCTGTACACTAACAACAAAAGCACTGAGAGAGAAACAAGAGAAGCCACATCCTTCACAACAGTATCCAAAAAAAAAAAAAAATGAAATAGCAAAGAATCAATCTACAAAAAGAAGCAAAAGATCTATTCGGGGAAAATTATAATACCCTGAAAAAGAAATCAAAGAGGACCTCAGAAAATAGGAAGACATTTCTTGTTCATGGATAGGAAAAATGAGCGTTGTGAAAATCGGCCATTCTCCAAAAATATACAGATTGAATGCAATCCCAATCAAAATGCCACTAGCATACTTCACAGATCTAGAAAAATCACTTTTAAAATTCATCTGGAACCAGAAAAGACCTAGAATAGCAAAAGCAATTCTAAGCAACAAAGGCAAGCCAGGAGGCATCATAATTCATGGCTTGAAGTTATACTACAAAGATGTAATAAAATCAGCCTGGTACTTGAATAAAAACAGACCTGAAGATCAATGCAATAGATTAGAAGACGCAACTACAACTACAAACACATTCAGCCAACTTATCTTTGACAAAGGGGCCCAACACATCCACTGGAAGAAAGATAGTGTCTTTAATAAATGTTGCGGAAAAATTGGCTCTCCATATGCCAAAAATTAAAATTAGAACCATGCCTATCACCATGTACTAAAGTCTAAATGGATCGAAGATCTAAATATTGAGACAGAAAAACTAAATCTGTTGGAAGACAAAGTAGGTAGAAATCTTGAAGCCACAGGGGCAGGTAGAGAGTTCATGAACAAGAATCAAATCACATGTGAAATATTTCATAGAATCAATAACTGGGATCATGTCCTATTAAAGAGTTTTTGCATGTTGAAAGAAATCTCAAACATAGAGAAAAGAAAACCCTAAAACTGGGAGAAAAATCTTAGTGAACTGTCACTCAGACAGAGAACTTCCTTCCAGAACATATAAACAATTTTTAAAAAGTTAGACCCCTGAAATTCAAAGACCCAGTCCATAAATAGGCATCTGAGATAAATACAGAGTTCTCACATAAAAAAAAAATACAACTGGAAGACAAATACATGAAAAGTGTTCAGCATCATTGTTCACTGGATAAATGCAAATTAAAACAACCCTGATATTCCATCTTACTCCAAAAGAATAGCCAGGATAGAGGAGACTACCAACAACAATTGCTGGAGAGGCTGTGGAGTAAAAGAAACCCTTGTGCACCGTTGGTGGGAGTGCAAACTGGTGCAACCGCTGTGGAGATCAGTCTGGAGATTTCTCAAAAAGCTGGGATTAGAAGACCCATTTGATACAGCTATTCTACTTCTGGGCATCTTCCCAGAAGAACTGAAAACATCATACCAATGTGATATATGTGCACCCATGTTTATAGCAGCACAATTTGTAATAGCCAGATCTTAGAAACAACCTAAATGCCCATCAACTGAGTAATGGATAAAAAAGATGTGCTATTTTTATATAATGGAGTACTATTTAGCTATAAAGAATGATCACATTGAGATATTTATAAGTAAATGGGTACAACTTGAAACCATTCTCATAAGTAAAATAAATCAAACTCACACATATAAATACCACATAGTCTCCCTAGTGTAAGAAATAATAAGAGTACATAAGATACAAAAAACTCAATAAATTCAGTGAACAGATAAGAATCTGCTTAAAGGGGAAAAATAATGGCTCCGGGAAAATCAGGAAAAAGAAAAAGGAAGGGACAAGAAAAATATGTAAAATTATCTAAACACACAGGATAGCTAAGATGATTGTGCTACAATTGTATTATAAGTTCTTGGAACAAAATAGTTAACTTTCATAGGATTGGAACAATTGTACATATTATTATATGGTGATCTGAGGATCTCTTAAAGATCATTATGTAAAACAACAATCTCAGTTACGCTCATACCACCTTGTTTTGAAGGTGTTTATTGTCAGTGTTTTGTGCTCTTTGCTATTGTTTTTATTTGTCTGTGGTTTCCTAGGAATTTGTTTTGTTTTGTTTTCCCCTCTAATACAGAAAGATAGGTATCATACATGTGTAGAACTTCTTGTAAACAGTTTATGAGAATCGATTACATAATGCATGATGAAATGAACAGCTATTTTAAAGAAAAAAAGACACTATGTTCCCGTGTTGCTTTTGTAGCATCATGCTCTGAAATCCAACAATACTATTATTCTTTGTTCAGACTGATTTTAGTCTGTTTTGTACTGTTTAATTTCAACATACATGAATCAGCTATTTTGAAAAGAATGAGAGACATTATGGCAGCCACTGTTGATTTCCTTATTGTCTGGTTCTGAAGGCCCAAAAGGCCTTCATCATCCTGTTCTGATCAGTTTAATACTATTTTGTTTTGCATGAATTTGTTGTCCTTGAAGATATGGACAACTATTTAGAGGAAAACAAGAGACAATATGATAGCCAGTGACGATCTCCTCTTTTCTTGCTTTGAAATCCTTGTCTGTTTCATTGTTTTCTTCTGATCTGCTTTGATATGTTTTGTTATGTTTAGTTTTACTCTCTTTAAAATAAAATTAAAAAGAATAAAGACTCTCTCCTCCAGATGCAGAGTGTTTCTAGAAAGGAAAGTTGTAACAGTTCAGAGGCTGCTTGACTTCTTTCACTTACTCATACTTCAATCATATTGTGTCTTATAATGCAATAATTTTTTTCAAAAGATAAGGTAAATGTAATAGCAAATTCAGTGATGCTGACTCAGACGGCTAAGTCCGAAATACATAGAAAAAGATCTCAAGAATCATAAGTATGTATTAATATATAATTGTAAGTTGCTACAATTTATAATAAGAATGGATTTTGAAAAACCATCAATATAAAACTTGACTAACAAGATAATTCTGTTCAGAACATAGCTCACAGTTCTACAAGAAGCTCTAAAAAATACTTAAGTGATAATAAACTCCAGCGATATGTATATTCCTCTTCTTGTGGCTTTCAGGATCCATTTTCTAGATTTAAACTTAGATATTAGCGGGAAAAATTTAAGCAGTGTTCAGATTCTGAGAATTGGTGCCCTGCTTAGGTGACTAAAACAGTCTGGTAGGAAACTAATAGAAAGAAAAACAGGAATTTGCCTCTTTCTCACATCAGCAAGAGTGAGTTTTGGGAGAAAATCCAGCTCTCTGCATCAACAGACCAAAATGAGAGCTCCTAAAAGGAAATTTTTAGATATGTCTGAGAAGTCATTTTGTAAAGATAAGAAAAATCAGAGGAAATTTATGTGAGGCACCATTCCTTCCCAAGGCATGACTGGGGGCCTTTCATTTTAACTTATTTTCTCCTTGAAAAAGATTTGCAAAATTGGCTAGAATTTTACTATATTTTAAAATCGTCAAACAAAATGTTTATCTAAATGGTTATTATAAAGCGGCTTAAATATTGGCATCTGATTTAATAATCATATTTTTATTTTAAAAACTTAGAAAAGAAAAATGTGTTGATGGCTGGAAATCTTGTCGCTGGGACTTTTCCAACGTCGGAAAAAAAAAAAAAAAAAGGCAACATGAAAACAGCACATGCTCCATCTAGTGGTCAATCAGGTTAGCTGCGCTCTAAATTGGAGTGAAATGGAAGGGAGATTATCACTCTTCAATGTGAGGCTGTATAACAATAGATGAAGAGTAGATAAACTTGACATTGCCAGCCAGAGACCAGAATGAAAAACTGCTAAAATGTTCACAGAATTACAGAAGACAGGATTTAGAAGAAGCTTATTTGATGCTGGAATCTATCACAGGATTTCCTAAAATGTCATAAACTACATGATTTTAGAATATATTGAAGAAAAAAATTAAAATTTTTCTTTTAGTAACTCTATATAAAATTTCTATTAGAATATTTTTACATATTTACTTAAAATATGTTTTACTCTATGCATAGAAAATTATATTTCACAAATGTATTAATATTAATATATGCTCTAAATTATTGATAACATATGAGCATATGAATGGATTTAATCTAGTCCTATACAATGGCAAAAATCTCTTTGTTTATATATATATGTATACATATTTAAATATACATATCTGTATTTATAGCATATGTATTATATATAAGCTATATATTGCATATAGTCTAGCTCATTATATAAATGTTAATTTTAGGGTGAGACTAAATTTATGCAAAAATGTGAAATAATATAAGATTAAATATTGACTCATCATAGAGATTATACTTGGATATAATGGCATAGAAACCCCATTAAATAAAGCAAACATCTACATTATAGAATGTGGCAACATTTTAAATGTTTAGCTTACTGTAATTATTCATACCCTCTTCCCACATTAAAGTGAGCCTTCTTTAACTTTGCCATATAGCACTTTTGCAATTCATTGGTTCATGGAACTAAAAAACCCAGGATTTCCAGAAATTGTAGTATCTGATCCACAATACTTTCACAATAAATACCTGTTGCTTGAGTGAATTGATGAAGAATTAAATATTACAAGCTTACTTTATTTAAAGAGAAACTGAGAGAAGATGGAAAAACTTATTCAAGCTGGCTAATTAGAGCAAAATAACGTTTCCCTAGTTAAGTTCCAGTTATTTTTAATGGTCCACAATATGCCAAACACATGAGAAAGTGAAATATAAAAGAAAAATCACGATCACCATATAGTCACTGTCTCAACAGAAAAAAGCTGTCTTTCGTTCGTTGTTCATTCAAACTGAGTATTTATAATCTTGTTAATTAGCAGAGAGAGCACAACAATCTGGCACATCCAGCAGCTTTATCACACAGATAAAGATGTGTGAGTGCTGAAGCACAGATCTCCTACCTCCAAACTAGCGTGCAAGGAACAGATCAGCAAAATGGGAGGATTGGAAATTCGGAATCCATTGACCCCAGGGATTAACTGCAGCTCTGAAAAAGTTAATACATGGTCATTATTATAGGAGATACCTTAAAAGACGCCCCAAGTCAGTAAAGAAATAAGACAATCAAAGAATGAGGCTTAAAAGAAACCTTTATTCCTTGGTGGAATTTCTGAGATAGTGAAGAGAAACTCAAGTGAAAATGCTAGCTTCTAATCGGCTAGGTTCCCATTTTTGGAACATAGTACTTGATGCCCATGATTTAAAGGGCAGGAAAGCAGGAAGGTACTTTGACTCACAGATTGCAAGGTTTTATTCCATGGTCATCTGGATTCAAGGGGAAAAGCTTACTAGGAGAAAGACACTTGTTATGGTTTGTGTCTAGATGTCCCTGTAAAACCTAACAAGGACATGAGGCGTGGGCTTCTTGGAGGTAGCTGATGATAGGTGTTATGGTTGATATACTGTGTCAATTTGAGAAGCTTAGAAATTTAACTAAGAGATTCAGCAAAGAGCCAGAATTTTTATGTAAATGTCCTCATCCTGTGCAAGAGGAGGGCACAGAGATTTTGTGAGTGCTACATCTGCCCTGGAGGGCATTTGAGGGAGAAAAAGAGGCTTTTCAGTTGTCCCCCTTTTTTTTCTGGCTGCTTTTGCTACCTGCTATTTGAAGGGTCGCCCCAGTGCTATGTCATCCTGCCTTGGAGCCTGCTGATTATTAACTGAAACCTCTGTGAGCTAAGTAAACCTTTCCTTCCCTAATTTTGGTTGTTGGGTGTTTTGTTCCAGCAAGGAGAGAAAAGTACCCAAGACAATAGGATTCATGATTGACTTATTGTCTAGTACGGCCATGAATGATGTGAGTGCTACACTGACCCAATGGTGGATAACCTGCATAAAATATAAGGGAAGAAAGAGGCTTTCTCTCTTCTTTTTTGCTCTTGTTGCTTTTTCTGCCTTATGCTGCCATGAACTGTTGCCCCTCTGGCATGCCACCCTGCCTTGCAGCCAGCTGATTACAGACTGAAACCTCCACACACTATGAGCCCAATCAACCTTTTGTCCTTCACTTTGAGTGTTAGGTATTTTGTCTCAACAGCAAGAGAATAGTAACTAAGATATTACTTAAGCTATTGTGAACCAGAAATAACATGGCAGCCAGCAAACTGCTCATTTCATGATAGCCAGGAAGCAGACAGCAGGGGAAGAGCCAGAGGGGAAGGGGCCAGGGACCCACTATATTCCTCAAAGACTTACTTTGAAGAGCCCACCTTCTAATTACTCTTTTGGGTTTGAGCTCATTATTGGGTTGACATGTTGATAAAATTAATGACTTTACAATTCAGTTAGCTGTTCAGAAATTTATGAATCCAGTCCAAGTGAGGATCAGGATTGACTGGAGCAAGCAGACCCCCTCTCTTCCCTGAACTACCATCTCAGCAGATAATAGGACATTTCAACCCTTACATACAACATAAAAGTGATTTCTTCTCCAAGTTCTCCTGGAGCCTACCCTCTGAACATTGAGTCCCAAGCCAGTATTCCCTGATCAACTTAATGGTTAGCTTTTTTATCATGAAGACTTGCCAGGAAAGAGAACATCAAGATGTGGACAGCATATATTATAATGTCCTTCAAAGGAAGAACAATGAATAAAATGACCTAACAAGGTGACTGTTAGCTCTGGAGTTATTAGTTCAAGTGGGTTTTCTTTCTTTCTTTCTTTTCTTTTTTTTTTCTTTTTTTTTTTTTTTGGAAAAAGAAAGAAGTTTATATTGTTTAATTTTTAAAAAGAAAATATTTACCTAAGAATGGTATAATAAAAAGATAAATTGATACAAATATTATCATACTCAGATAGAGTATAATGAATTACAGTGAATTACTTGTAAATACAAATGGTTAAGATAGTTATTTAAAAATCAAGTGAAAACTAAACCCAAGTATAAAGTGAAAACTTACAGCTTTTTAGAAATTCATCTAATTGAGGGACAATTAAATTGATGTGTAAAAAACTTATTTAGAATGTGGCCAAAAACATTTATCTGTGTTCCCCAAAGCTGTTTGCCTAAATTTAGTACTACCATCAAAGTTGAGCATTTGCCACAGAGAGTTTACAGGTCAAAATTTAAAATAATTCCCACTTATGTTTCACAAAAATGTTTTCCCATCATTGATCTAATTAATGTTCTTTAGTAAGAAGAACTCAAATAATTTAAATAACTAACACAACAGGGTCTGTTATTTGAGCAGCCAAGCTTACAATCTGCTACATAGTAGGTATGTAGAACAATGAAACTTGGCCCAAGAAAATTTATTTTGTTTTGCAGGATCACAGAATTATTATGCAGCAATTTGCATTGACATCCCAGACTCTCAGAACCTGACCTCAAGTGACAAATTTGCTCCGGCTTGTACTGCCTGATATTCAGACACCATGTTGATGGGATTTGATCATTCTACATAAGCCATATATTAGGTTTTGTTTCCTGTTACCTCTTTACAAAGCAATAGTTTCCGTGTCATATTAAAACCTATAAACAATCTTACATGCAAAAAATACCATTTCTTTCAGTGACATTTTCAAGGTGTACTTTTCATAGGACATATAGTACAACAACATTACAATTAAAATGAAATAACATTTGAAATGAAATTTAGTATACTTACTATTATCCATTTTAAATCTGGTTCTGAGTTCATGACCAAACCATCCCACTAACCTAAAATATAAAATAACATTAGATAGTTGTTATGGTTTGTGTCTGGATGTCCCCACAAAGCCTCGTGCAGTCATTGGGGTTCCAAGATTTGTGATTGATTCACCACTCAATGCTGAGATGTGAGTGCTGCACCCACCCTATGGTGGGTAGCCTACATACAATGTAAGGAACAGAAAGAATCTTCTCTCCATGCTCCTTCATTTTTGCTTGTGCTACTTTTGTTGTCTTCCAGTCATCATGAACTGTTGTTCCTCTTCTATGACACACTATCTTGAAGCCAGCTGAGTGTGGTCTGAAACCTCCACAAACTGTGAGCTAAATAAACATTTCCTTCTTTAACTTTGGGTGCCAGGTATTTTGTTCCAGCAATGAGAAAAAAGTAACCAATGCAATAGTTTAATCTACTAAAATAACCACAATTAATTTTGAAATTTAAAATGCTATTATTATTAAATAAATATTAAAATTCTTTGCGATTTATTATTCAATAAGCAATAGATGCTAGATGACCAAACAGCACAATTAATATTAATAATGTCTTAAAGAAGAGAATATAAAATTAATTTATTACTGCTAGTTATTTAATCTTTCAGCAGTAAAATTGCTGACGTTATATTTAATACACTTTCTTATTTAAAAATTAAAAAAATCAAAATTGTGAACTGGAAGCAAGTCAAAACTGGTCACGGGCTGTGTGTTAAGGTAGGCGAGGATAGGGAAATATTAGAGCTCAGTAGTAGACAGAGACTTGGAGAAACTCAAAGAATGGAGAATGGAACGAATAGGACAAAAAAGAAAAAGAGTAAAGCAGTGTAGCAGTGGTTAAGGGCAGGCAAAAAGAGGGACAAAGTGTGAACCCCAGTGAGCACAGCTAGCACAGAAATGCAAATGGAGCAGGAAGGCACTGTGACCATCGGTTATGACTGTCAATTTGGCTAGAATAACAGATATCTAGCAGATTAATAAGGCACACTTCTGGGTGTGTCACGGGGAGCCATGGTGGAATTGGGCCATGGTGAATCAACTTGATGATTGTGCCTGGTTTCTAGCCCATTTTTTTTTGGTAGTGGTTTCAGTTATGCCTTGCCTCCTAGCTGTTATGAATTAAGCTTTGCTTTACTATACATTCCACCATTATGCTTCGGCCTTCAAAATTGTGAGAAAAAGTAAATCTCTCCTCTTATTCTATTGTATATATTATATATACAATATATGGAATATATATATATATATATATATATATATATATATATATGAATAATATTGGGAATTGATGCCAGCAACAAAAAGCTGACTAATAAGGGTGTTGTGGAACAGCTGATCTGAGATCCTCCTAGTGATCTCCCACTCACCAGCTATACCTGGAGCATTATAATAGGAGCCATTTTGAGAAGACCCTGTCTGAACTTGTTGCTTTAGAAAATAAAAGCCCCTGCTTTTTCCTTTTGGGAATATCCAAAAAATATTACTATATTATTTTCTTGACTTTCTACCTTGAGAACCAGTTTGGCCCTTGGGTAGTACCATTAAAGCAAACCTGCTAAAACACACTGTGCAAGTGGCCAGTGCTCTGGAAAGCAGTGCACCTCACTTCCTCTTTTAGACTGTGGCCCTGGCTAGCCCACTTAAGGTATCCAGGAAACGAGGAGGCAAACATGACTATACAGGAGTCAGCTGGGTCTCAGAAGACCAGAGTTCTTGATGGTAGATTGTGTGGATCCTCCCACAGCAGACAGCTGTCCTAACCTCTGAGTAGGCTTCAGGTTAGGAAGTGGAGACCTAGACATACCACAGTGTCCTCTGGAAGCCCAGCCCTGGCAGTACAGTAAGCTAATTCTTTGAGGTGAGGCCCTGCCAGTGGAACTGTTAAACAGAACAACTGACAGGTATTCCAAATGGCTGTAGTCCTGAATTACTCCCAGTCTGTGCAAGGAACACAAAACTAAGAAGGAGGAATGAGTAAGCTCCAGCTTTCACAGAGATGCTACTCTCATGTTTTATTAAGACTTCATCTTTTGATATTAGCTGTTTAGTTCATATCTACACATGTATTTTTAAATGTTTCTTTTCTGTTAGTATTCAAAAATTTTTGAGTTAAATTTTTTGTTTTTTAAAAAAGCTTTCAATTTTTAATTTTACCTGATTTCCTTTCTCTTTTTGAATTTTCTCACTTTTTGGCATCTCATTTTCTCTTTTTTTCCATTAACTTTTTGAAAGTGTCATTTAGTATTTCAGTGTAGTCTCACAAAATAATTAGAGAATAACAACAGTTAGTATACTTTGTACAATAATCTTAAAAGAATAGTCAAAAGTTATTCAGAGTAGAAGGATCCTGAAATTTTTAACTGGGCTTACTTTATTTCTGTAACTGGTTTGTTTTTATTTCTTTTCATTTTTGTTATATGTTTTCCTCTGAAGCTTTAGCTAGAGACTGACTCTTCACATCTGTTGAAGAGGTGCTCAGCTACTGAGCCATACTCTTAACTCCGTTAAAAAAAATTAAGCCTTACTCTACCCATGACTTAGAGCCACTTGAATCTTGGTTGATTCTTGGATTCTTGGTTGAATCTTGAATTTCAACTTAAAGAATAGAAGAGATAAAAGCTTCCAGTCAATATATTCACTCCAGCTCAGTATGACTGGGTGAAGGACGTTGAAGATGTGTTCCTGAGTTTCTACTCAATACCAAAAGCAAAGAACAGAAAGACTGTATATTGCCCCAGGAGTGAACTCAACATAGGTTTTATTCACAACATATCAGATCACAGCTTAATAAATATAATAAAGCTCAACTGAAAGTGTCACTAGCAGAATAAATCTTGCGGAAAGAAAGAACGTTAGTATTTTGGGAGATTAATGTATTACTACATGGGTACATAATAAAGCAAAAATAAGAGTAAAAAGTAAAAAGAATATCCAAGATACATGGTTAAAATTAAAAATACTAAACAATCAATTATAGAAGTAAGCAAAAGAGAAGTCTAGGTACAAAGTAAATCATTCAGTGAAATAATATCAGAAAATTTCCCAAATATTGGGAGAAGTTTAGACAAGCTGGTACAGGAGACATTCAGAATCCCAAATAAACAACACCAGAAAGTAATATCTCAATGGCATGATGCAGTTAAATTTCCTAAAGTACCAAAGAAAGAATATTGAAATGCAGAAGAAAGAAGTGTCAAGACATATATAAAGACAAACCCATAAGAATATCAAGATTAGAAGTTAGAAGAAATGTGTCTTAAAACTATGTGTTTCAAAAAGTGAAAGAAAATAACAGCCAAGCTAGATTACTATATCCAGAAAAGTTATCCTTTAGAATTGAAGGACAAGTATATACCTTCCAAAATAATCCCAAACTAAATTCAGGGCCATTAAACCAGCAACACAGAAGATAAATAAAGCAATTCTGAATAGCAGAGAGGATACGATGTAAGCCACTTACTAAAGTGCAGAAAAAGAAGAAAATACTTTAGAAGAATAACAAGCAAATGAGAATTATGAAAGAATTAAATATTACTCAGTGAGGCATAAAAATGTTTTGATAAATAGTGGAAAAAGAAACACAGATTATTAGAAGTCATCTAAAGAAAAGTGAGAACATGAACAGAAATAAGTACAAATCTTTCAATAACCCTAAAAGTAAATAGTACAAATTATCCAATAAAAGATGCAACCTGGTCGATTTGATTAAAAACCAAGACCCAGTGATTTGCTGTCTGTAAGAAACATACCTTAATAGTACAGATATACTCATACTAAAAATGAAATGACAAATAATAAGAACACAAAATATAAAATCAAGCAAAAGTATCATGTTTACATAAAGAACATGTTGAGCATTTATATGATGATAAATTATGAAATTGAAAAGAAATGGGAAAATTTCAAAATTGAAAAATCGAATCTGCAAAACCTATACAGAACAATAACAAGCAATGTATTTGAAGCAATAATAAAGTCTCCCAACAATCAAAAGTGTGGGACCAGATAGATATACTGCTGAATTTTACTAAGTTTATAAAGAACTTACTTCACTACTACTGAAACTATTCCAGAAAATAATAGGAAAAAATATTCCAAACACATGCTACAGATCTGCTATCAAAACCTGACAAATCTACACACAAAAAAAGAAAACAATAGACCAATCTCATGGATGAACATACATGAAAAAAATCCTCACTAAATCCTTGTAAATTTAATTCACTAGCATGCTAAGAAAATTCATACGCCAATTCTCGCTTCCAAGTACTAACCAGACCAAACTTGCTCAGCAATTGAGACCAGGCGCATTCAGGATGATATGGCTGTAAACAATATGCACCCTTATCAAGTTGGTTTCATTTCAGGAATGTATAAATGGTTCAGTATGTGCAATTTGATTAATGCAATTCAGAACATAAGCAGAATGAAGTAAAAGAATCATATAATCATCTCAATTGATGCAGAAAAAGATTTTGACAAAGTGCAACATCCCAATGTGCCAAAAAACTTGAAGATGTACAAGTACCATATTTACATAGAGAATATTTTGAATAATTATACATTGATAAATTATGGAATCCTTTGTAGGATAATGGATGTACCTTGAAAAAATAATGGTAAGTGAAGTAATCAGAAACACAAGCTTACATATTGAATGTCTTCTCTAATACGATAAACTCAATATATATGTAAAATGCAAAATGCAAGACAATAAAGGAAAAAAGAGAAAATAATCCATCTAGCACGAATGATGTATCTAAAAGCTTACCTTGATTCAGTGTAATTATTTATATTTTTCACATGTTTTGGCCTAATGGTTTGGTTATGAATATGTATGATGATTAACTTTATAAGGACTTACAAGTAAGTGACTCTGATGATGGTAAAAGGTGGGGGCATGGAGGGAAAGGGAAATAAAGAACTGAGTTGTGCGATGCAAATGTACCAATTTTTCACAATGAATGTAATCATATGTACTTCCAATATATACTAATGAAAATATGAAAAATTCATTTTTGGAACCTGATACTGCTCTCCTTTTTACCACACTGGTTCTTTTGCCAGTACTGACATTGAATAGATTGAATGGTGAACAAGAAAAAAGGGGCAGTATGGTAGAAACTCAAAAGAAAAACTAAGAAAATTACAGTCAAAATATATTTCCTGAAGCAAGGTAACCGGTTGATATATAAAACTCACATCTTTGCAAGAACTGTGAGTGTGAGACATGATAGGGCCATTTGCCAAGTGGTGGTCATATCTTGTGTAGAAAGAGGGAGAAGGCACATCCTGTAAAGTATCATGAGTGGTTCTCATAGCCGTGAGGAGTCAGTGAATGAGAAAATTAAAAGAATACTCTGCTTTCATTTCCAGCCTCTTGCCTAGGTAACACACCCACCTAGCTAATCCAAGGAAATTCAATTCATTCAGTAATCAGCAATGAAAAAAGAATAGGTATAATCCTGATACGAGGACTCTACATGCAAAGCTGTGAGCAAAGCACAACCACAGATGAAAGTCATGCACCAGCAAAAGGCAGACAGAAATAATTAAAGCAATAGAGATTTAAATATCATGTTAGATGGAACAATGTCAATTAAAAACATAGGAACAGGAATAAAGATAGATGATAGACAGACAGACAGATAGATAGATAGACAGGTAGATACATAGATATATAGATACATAGAAACATAGATATATAGATACATAGATACTGATACCTTGAAAATACCAGGATAAAAATTAAGGGGAAATTAGGGAACAAAAAAATAAAACACATAAAGGAAATAAGGAAAGAGCAAATTAAGGCAGGAGAATTGTAAGTTTCAGCCTACCTTGGGAAATTAAGTGACATAAACAGACCTTAAGTCAAAATTAAAAAGAAGAGGAAGAGGAAGAGGAGAAAGAGAAGGCGGTAAAACAGACGGAGCTCAGTGTGAAGGCCCTGGATCCATGCAGTCTTCAGTCTCTCTGTCTCTGTCTCTGTCTCTGTCTCTCTCTCTCTCTCTATCTCTCTCTCTCTCTCTCTCTCTCTCTCTCACACACACACACACACACACACACACACACACATGCAAGCACACACAGATTTGGAAGGTATGAGAGGATTGGATTCTGGTGAAAAGGCAGCAAAGAGTAGCAGATACTTGCAAGAAAATAAAAGACATAAAAATGCTTAAAATTATTAGCATGATAAAGATAAATATAATATCCAGAGAAATTCTATCAAAACCAAAATGAGTTTCTAAAGAAGAAAAGTACCAAAAAATTAAGACAATTCTGGTTAAATTAAAAATTGTTTGAAAACACATATTATAGTTACCTAATTTAAAACACCAAGAAGTTATTCAACTTGCATATTGAAAAAATTGCAAAACATTTTCTAAGTTAAAGGATATAGACCACAGTGGCCGATTTTTGGCCCTTTCATGCTAAAATTAATAGATTTTAAAGATGAAGAAAAATCAGAGTTCAAGCAGAAAAAAAGTCAGAAAATAGAAAGATTAGTTTTGCTTCAAAAGAATAAATTTAAATATTCAATGGCATAATAATTTAGAAACACTTGTGTAATACTGAGTGGAAGCAAACTTGAGACAAAAATGTTGTTTGGGTGCATAAAACTACATAAAGTTCACTGGTATTAGACAAGTCTAGTTAATATTTCCTCATAATTCTTCATGAAAATTTTATGTCACAAGGGTAAACTGAAATCAGCCAAGAGACTAGATAAATGTATGACAAAAAGCATGGCACGATATTGAATGGAATTCATTACAGTTTTGAGATTAAACAAATGTGAGTATAAGGTGATAAAATATAATAGAAAAATATGCTACATAAAAAAATGAAAATGCATAATTTATATGAGTCATTTAAAAGTTTCATTTATTATCAATTATACTGTATAAAACAAGTAAAACAAGAATGATAAGACTGAATAATATAAAGCAACGATAAAATGTTAGATTTGTTGACTTTATCATTTAAGTTATGGGAAGTTAAATAAGAGAAAGAGGAAATCTCCCAAATCTATTATTTTTTCCAAAAACAAAGTAATATTTAATTAAAATATCTTAAATATTGCAAAAACTACTTAGTTATTCAAAAAAATAAAAAATAAGAAAAATATGTCATCCTGAAATAGTCTTTAGAAAGCTCTAGAGACAAAACATGACATTAAATGACTAAATTAAGATCACATTTATCAGCCAAAACAATAAATGTTAATGGATTTATAGAATACATTGAAAGAGAAAGCTAACAAACAACACCATGGAGCAAATAGTTCTAAAAAGGGATTCAGAAAGAAACAAACTGAAGAGTGAAAATGTGCAGAAAAATAGAAAAATAAAGGTACAATTTTCATATCCAAAAAGGAAGAATTCTGACTAAAAGGCATTAAAAAATAAGTATATTTTATAATGTTAATGATAAGTCACTACAAGATAAAACCATTATAAATATGAAGGTATCACATAGTGTAGCAATATTCATAAAACACTTATTTAAAAAAAATTATAGTGTCAGATATACATACTATTTTAGAACAGTTTTGTTAACTTTTTGAAGTCCGTGATAGATGATATGATCAAACATAACAATTAAGATGATAAAATTAAATGATGAATTTTAATGACACATGCTGAGATCATAGCTCTAAAACATGTTCAGAATGGATTGATTATAACTCAAACAATCAGTAATACAGTATTTTCAAAGTGTATTTTTACACAATATTTTTCTGATAATGATTCAGTGACACTAGAAACTAATAAGAACCTTAGAAAATAAAAGCATGCAATTGACCAACAAATTAAAATACATTTTATCTCAAATTACATGTAGAATAAAGAAGAACATATGAAATTGACAACTTTATAAAAAAAGAACGATGATGAAACACCACATATCAGCACCTCAGGGACATTGCTAGCATAGTGTTAGAGCAAAATTTATACTTCTAAATTTCAGATCAGTAAAGAAAATTTTAAATGAAAACAAAAATAAGACAGATTTTTATAAAATAACATATAAAAGAAACTGAAATAAAGTAGGAGTATATGATAGACATGTTAGTGTATGCTGGTAATCCCAGCATTTAGGAGGCTGAAGAAGGTGGCTCTTTGAGAGTTCAAGACCAATCTGGGTTACAAAATGAGTTCAAGGCCAGCCTGAACTGCACAGCAAGACCTTGTCTCAAAAAGACTAAATAAATAAATAAAACAGGAGCATATAACTAATAAAAGATAAAACCAACAGTTAGAAAATGTACTATACTATTTTCATTGGTAGATAAATCAAACAGTTTTGGTAGAGTATTCAAGTTCTATCCAGTTTTGGTAGAGTATGCCAGTAACCATATAAGACATTGTAGTCACGCACAATAAAGTATTACGTGAAGTGGTAATCATAAATAGGGAAAATTAAGAGAGGGATTGCTTGAATTAAAAAACCTAAATAAAGTGACATGCATTTTCTAAGAGAATGTTATTTTTCCAACCTAATCCAAGGAAAAGAATAAAATATAAACCAATAGTTTTTATTAGAAAAATCAGAACAAATTACAAATTCCTACATGTCATAAGAGAAAGTGATTTTATGGGGACATTCTATCAAAATTTTCCATTATATATTTACTACCAGTGCTCTTGAAAGCATACTATGCATAGAAAATAAAAACCAAATCAAAACAGCCATAAAAGAAGAAATAATTATTTTTGTGATACTAATGCATTTTTCATATTAAACTAGTTAGATTTGCACATACAAAAAACAAAATAATCTTATTTAAGTATAATAATATAAAAAGCAGAAAGTTAAAGTTAGATTTCATAGGGAAAAACCAAAGGCAATTTCATTGAAATGAAGATTTTACATATGTAAGATTTGGAAAGAGAAAGTAGATTTCTACTACTATTAAATTATGAAATTGTATACCAGGTATGAGCACAAAGATAAATTTGTATAAAGTTAACATGAAAAGAAAATTCTAAAGTGTAAAGTTGCAATTAACAGATGTGTTACAGAAAAGTGTTGAGTCCTGCATCCCAAACAATCACTAAAACTTGAACAATAGTCAATCTCAAGAGAAAAGCAAATTATCCACAAATTAATGTATAAATTTCTTATACATTATACTTGAACAAGAACATTATACAAGAACATTATACAAGAACAAATACAAGTATTTGTTTGATTTGTTTGTAAATAGAAAAGCTGATTTTTAGAAAAGTAATGAAACACTACTAAGAAATCTTTATGAAAACAGTAATGAAATATAACATTTTTATATTACTGTATTATAAAGTCTAAAAAATGAAGTATTATATCAACAAATTAATAATATATAATTTACTACATTAATACATTTATGTAGAAAAGCAAGATCATTATATAGGTTATTGAATTAGAAAAAAGTTCTGTTAGACAGTAACTTATCTTAAAAGTCATTTTCAATTCATATCACAAGGGATTAGCTAATTTTCTCATAAAAATATGTACCTAGTGAAACAACTCAGTCATAAAAGATAATGAAGTAGTGTCATCTGGGACAACATGGATGATGCTGTGAGACATTATGTTAAGTGAAATAAGCCAAGCACAGAAAGACAAGTACTGCAGGATTACACTCATGCGTGGAATATAAAAAAGCCTCAAAACAATTTAGAGTAAAATTGAGGTCACCAAAGACTGGAAAGGGAAGTAGAAATGCGAGGTGAGGAAATGCTGGTTAATGGGTGCTAAGTGCAAGTGAGACGAGAGTGAGCTCCAGTGTTCTATTGAAAGTAGGATGACTATAGTCAGTGGTTATGTACTGTGTGTCTCAAAAAGTGGGGTAAACATTTAATGATATTGTCATTAAAAAACCATAAATATTTGAGGAGATAGATTTAACCTGACAATCCTGTGTATTTACACATCGAAAATTACATGGAGTCCTATTAATATTTCTAATTTTTGTTTTTATGTGTCAGTTTAAATGAACTTCTTAAAATATGTAGAAATGAACAAAGCAGAAATAATCAAATAAGAACAGTCAAAGGGTATAAATATTTCATTTATACAAAGGAAAATTGTGCCTTAAAAGTTAGACAAACTCTACAATTCTTAATGATAAAAATACCAACAAACTACAGTGATAAATGATTGCTTATCTCTCACATGACAAAAATTCAGTTTGATTTTTGTATTCTGTTGTTAGTACTATGAGGTAAAGTATATATCCCAAGTATTATTGTGGGGATATAATTTGATGTGCTCTGGTGCAGAACAAATGAGCAATACTGTAAAAGCGGTGAATATATAAATCCTTATCTGGCAATTTATGTCCAGGAATTTAACTTGGAGTCATACTTATTTACATATGAAACAATGTGTGTGTAAGTAAAGGCATTTTATTTTTAAATAAGTCTACTATTAAAAGGTAAATAAATGTATTTCCTTCACTAGGAGGCTAGCTTTGTAAGTTCTGGCAAATCTAATGAATAAAATACTATATAGTGTTAAATTAGAAGCGAAATGAGTTATATGTATGATAAGAAATGATTACAACACACATGAGACCAAGAAACATGTATAGTAGAATATATTAGATTTTTTCATGCATGCTGAGTGATTATTGCTTATGTACATTTCTTTTTCTGTCCCAGCTGGAAAGTAAGTCATGAGGCTTAGGAACGTGTCTCTCAGTGTTTGCAGAGAAGAGTAATGTGGGTGATGTGTGTAACAGTTGACACGTGAAGCAAAGGTTGGGACAACTGACCTAGCTGGCAACAGCCAGGGGAAGTCCCCAAGTTTCCTTAAGCCCCCAAGTCTCCCTAATTTTCCCTAAAAAATATACATCTTATTGAAAGTTGAAGAAACATTTCAGAGCAGCATGTGCAAAGGATGGAGCTGAGAATATGCAAAGCACTTTGATAAAGTGACATTCCCAAGGAGACTAACACATGTATAATTGATGATTAAGTCAACCATTTGAAATGCAATTGATGTATATTGGAGAGGTATTACCTGGAATTTATTCACTATTTTAAAAATTGCTTTTATTTCAACCTTTTAAAACTTCCATTTAAATTGAAGCCAACTGTAAAATTATGTGTCAAAAGATATTTTTCCTTTTTTGCATTGCTAGAACACATGACAAATCATTCATAAGTCTAACGTATAAAGAAGAGCTCATAGAACTAATGAACAATGTAATTGAAAAAATGGCAAAATTGTTTACATAAGGTGCTCAAATTTATCTTAACAGATATTTGAGAATAATTAAGAACTTATTTAAAAGACATACATGGCAACCCAAGAATTTTCGGGTAACTATTTATGAAATCTATATCCACTCAGATATATGCTAACATATTGCATACACAAAAGAAAGAACTTTATAACCCAATTATGAAGTAACAAATTTGTCTTCTGTCTGTTTGTGTTCTATTAACATATCACTAGATAAATATATGAGCAAAAGAATTTAAATATAGGTGAATAGAAGGTCTTGCCCTCAGATGTGAAGAATGTATATCTCATTCCAGTTGAAATGGTAATGCTAAAAGTGATAGCAACCAACCTAATACTTTATATACATGTTCACTTTCACTTTTAAGTTTCAAGGCACATTTTATTTTAAATGTCAATTTGCTAAAATATTTCAACAGAATGAGCTTTGGGAGAAAAAGTATATTCTGTAATTAACTGTTGTTTAGATTGATAGCCTAAATGACAGACATTGAGGAATCGTAAGGAAAAAATAAAGGGAGATGAAGTATATTTCAAATTGGAGGAAATGGCCAATTTTGAGGGCAAAAAAATTGAACTTCACATTACTCCTATATTTTCCCTTTTGAAAAAGAAGGATATTAAAATTTAAGAGAGCTATTTCTTCTATAGTTACATAACAAAAATTTTATGATCCCTTGCTTTCCATGGAACTGATTCAAAATTTACCCCTTGCTGTTTTTTGCAATTTGAGGCAAACTGTGATCATGAGACAGAGTGGCACAAAAATATAGTAACTTTTTTTCATGTATTTTCAGTCAGATCAGCAAAATACTGCAAGCAATATTTTATTCTTACTGAGAACATTTTTCTTTCATTTTATATATTTAGTAAAGAAGTATGTATTTTTTATTTCTGTTTACAGAGTGATGTTAAAAATTCAATAATATGAGTTATGATGGTTAGTGGGTATATCTGACAGAAACTTTGAACACAGTAACATCCAGTAACTTGGTATTAAAATATAACTAGTTCTTAAAAATACATTATGATATGTTCATAAGCCAAATGGGAAAGAAACAAGGAATCAGAGACAAGGAAAATATGTTCTTAGAGAAAAATCTCAGAACTAGTTTCTTACCAGAGGTACAGACAATAATTCTTATACTTCATTTACTAATTTACAAAAGCATTTACTATTTCTAAAAAGTGTAAATACAGTATATCACATATCGAAAAAGGACTTCAGTGTCAACGTCCAACTTGCTTGATGATGCTAGGCCTCTTTTGAATTGATTTGCTAAAGATACTGTATTTTCTCTCTGGTGGTTTAGTACAAAAGACATGAGGAAAGCACCTGGATTCCGGGCCAGCTCCACGGAAGAGTCTGATTGTCTGCCATCCATCATCTTCCCCCACCTACAACGTGTGCATCTGCTATCCCTGGTTGGATATTATACAGTCCCACAAAGCATTTAGGAATTGTGTAGATAATTAAATTATTGCTTGTCAGGCCAGTGAGAAATCTTGTTTAAAAGTGTGACTGAGTAAAGGTCACACAGCTAACTACTAAGAATGATAAAGGGCAAAAACTGAAGACCCATTCACTGGAAATGGGCACAAGAGTTTCATGTGTTCCTTAGTAAACTTTGCACACTTAACAGTCTAAAGCAGGTGTTATTTTCATAATTTCATTTTTGAGAAAAGTTAAGGCATGAAGATGTTAAGTGACACATCTAAAGAGACACAGCTAGTAAAGTCTGTATTTCTCTAATAATTAATAGTAAAGGGAGTAAGAATATTCCAAACCTGGAAAATAATACGTTTGTACCAAACACAGATCAAATGTTAATATCTAGATGTGACAGTAATGTCACTGTATTTAGTGGTCAGGGTAATAATTTAAATTCTAGAACCAGTGGTGATTAATAGTTTTTGCCCCACTCATTTTTATGACAGTTTTTTCTTCTTTTGTGTCTTTATTCTGATATATTATTAATAATTACCTCCTTATTTTAATAATTTGTGGTATCTACCTTCAATCTTAATGAAAATTTGAATGTTATTTCTTCTGGAAAATTGTAACTTTTTAAGATTAATTGCTGTACATTTTCACTTCATAAAAAGGAATTCAATCGTTTAAGTAGGGTACTCTAACCAGAAATTGACATTTTATCCTATTACAACGTATTTATTTCCTCAGAATCTCCTGTAAAATAAAGAATTCTTGGGTTCTTCTTCTTTTAGGTGACATTTTTTAGTGTATTCAATATTTTCATGAGCAACATCAATGATATATCTTTCCAAATTAGATTCCATGATAATGTTTGATTAGCTAGCTAAAAGTTTTGTAAAACGTTAAATAAGAAAAAGAAATGAAAATACTGTTTAATCGAATTAAGCACTGAGGAAATAAACTCTGACGCATAAATCACTTTCCTCTTGACAGGAAGCAAACAACTTGAATCTGGAGAATTGATAACTTCTCAAACATGTAACTAAGCTCTTATAAAAATAGTCAAGCAGGCTTAATGTGAGTAGCTTAGAGAATGTGCTTCTAGAGAATGTGCTTTCCAGATTTAGTCTTTTTATAGATCTTAATAGTTTTGGGACTAGAAAAACAAATGACAATTAAACCTTGTAAGACAGATTGTTCTAAGCAGTCATTTTATTTTAAAAATAATCCATGAAATATATGCTATTATTCTCCACATTATACAGTGGAGGAAACTGAGCTTCTAGAGGCTTGACAAAATAATCTTTTTCTATAGCTTTAATTGTGGAGCCACATATCTTGATATTAACCATTATGGAAAGGATATTCTCAAGAAATGCAAAGTGATTACCTCAGGTTTTTAAAATTGTATTGGTATTTCTGTAAAAGCCATCATTTTCACATTACTTAAATAATGCATTTAGAATTTGGGGTGGAAAGGATGCTAAGCGAGATGGAGAATACAATGCTAAAACTGCCAAAGTATTTTAATTAGAGATAGTATATCCCCTCACCTAAAGACAACAATAACAGCATCAACAAGGACAAATCTGTTCTTTTGGTCTTTTCTCTTTTTTAGAATCTTTATAGTCAGTTTTCTTTCTTTAAAATGGATAAACCAAGATCTATGATTTACTAAAGCTGATTAAGCATCATTACTTCTGTATTACACATTAAAGGTTTTGCAAATGGGAGTGATTAAAGTCTTTTTAAAAATCAGTTTCAAAAAACGTCAAATTTAAAATATCACATACAACCTAGGAGAAAGCTAAATTAGTCCTAAGAGCATATACCTTAAAATTTGGAAAGGTAAAATCAAAACAGAAAATAAATTTAATTTAAATGAAAACTTGGCATAGATTCTAAAATTAAAGGCTAATGAAGTAAAATTAAAAACATTAAGTTAGTTTATAAGTAGCTATTAATACCTGGTCATAAATCATTGGTAGAATTGAATTTGAACAGGAACAATTAAGATGTTATCTCATTGTACTTCTACTATCAATTCTAATCTTTTCCCATCAAAAGTTAAAAATCAAGAGGAAAGTTAATTTACTTAGAATGTTGATATTAACAGAATCTTGAGAGAAGCAAGGTACTGGAAGAGAGCCAATGAATAATAACAAGTGAAGATCCTAATGTCCTTTTGTTCTTAGTACATCATAAATTACCAAAAGGAGTTTCAAATCATGTTATTAAATGAAAAGTGTGACTCTTATAAAACCATCTTTAAAGCATAATCAGTTTCAGGAAGAGAAAGTCACAAGGGACCTACTGAATATAACTTTGGATGCTAGGCATTATGGAATGAAATATCCAAACTCTCATTGATCTCTTTAACCAGACTTTATTGGCAGAATCTCCAGTATGAATCTTTAAATATTTTATGTACTGATTTAATTTCACTTATCCTTTAAACAGCTTCCTATTCCTCATCCCAAACCTCACTGAAACTAATCAAAACATTCATCCTAATTTCTTAGCACAAGTTAAAATAAACCTCCAGTATTCAGTTCATCTCTGAGAAAAACTCAAAATATAATAAAATCAGATCTCAATTTTGTTTAAGAATATATACTTTCATGAATGATTGCTTTCATAATGTTCTTCAACTTGACATTTTATGGCCTTACACTTAACAACTTAAGTGTGTAGTTAAAAATATGAACATGACTAGAAATGTTTTCTTTTTTTCTTTCTCTCTCTCTCTTTCTTTCTCTTTCTTTCTTTCTTTCTTTCTTTCTTTCTTTCTTTCTTTCTTCCTTCCTTCCTTTCTTTCTTTCTTTCTTTTTCTTTATTTTCTCTGTGCACCTCATTTCACTCTCTTAAGGTCAAAATTTACAATTAAACATAATTGTCTTACTATTTTCATGGCTTTAAAAATGTGTTTAAACAGATAAATTACTATAGCATGGCAAAATCTTGGAACATGTGGAGTACAGCATAATTGTTTATTCTTAAAATAAACAAAATCTGTAAAAGCAGTTGGGGATAAGTTAAAATATCTGTCATCTCAGAATTCTCTGTAGCTAAACCTCAAATATATTGCTTATTTTGCTCATCAAATAAGCATGTTTTATGGAGTCAAAATTTCTACAAAGGTTGTTTAATACAGAGACAAGTCAAAATTTAGTAATTAAGTAATTTTTATGCATTCTTACTTTTCATAGCAAAATGTTGGCATCTTGATTTTTAAAAATATATAAATATGGAGAGATATTTTTATTCCTATGTTTATTGTGGCATTACTCATAATAGCTAAGATATGAAGTTAATTTAAATGTCTGTTAATGAATGAATGAAGAAAAAATGATACAAATACACAAGGATATCATCCTTCCATAAAACAAAGCAGCATGTATGGAAACTGCAGTATTGCACCAGATTAAATGAGTCAGATATAGACAAATGTTACATATACTAAACAAACACTATCACATATAAGTGACTAGAATAGTGAACAGTAGAAGCCAGGAAAAGGAAGGGGTGGGTGATAAACAGAGACAATGGAAACCCTAACAGAGCCCAGAAACCCCAAAGAACAGACTAGTATTCAACAAAGCAGTAGAGTGATGCTACTCAATAGAAATGTACTGCATGTTTTAAAATAACTAAACAACAATTTTGAATGTATCACCACAAAGAAACAATAAAATTTTAAGATGAGGGTGATGTTAGTTTCCCTGTTTTCACCATTATACACTGTAAGTATATATGAAATAGTGACATTGTGCCCCAAAGTAGTGCAATTATTATCTGAATTTAAAAATAAAAATATAACCAAATAAAAAGAAATATATAGAAAATGTTTTTCTGTATATGGGAAAAGCCAAAATCTGAAAGTTATAGTAAAGTTTGATACAGAGTTGTCTGAACTTATTGATTTACTGCATTCACCTACTACAAAAATGTGGTGGTGGGGATCTCTAAAGCCAAGGATATTGTCAGTAACACACAGCTTTCCATTAAGTTTTAGTTTGTGAGCATTAAGTACCAGTATTTTACCTGAATCTGATGCTTCAGTTTTAACACTTAGGATTAGAGGAACTATTCCAGAGAATCCTTACTGCTTACTTTTCCACTGAGTAAAGCAAGAATGACAGAGAAAAAGAGACTTGAATTTGTAATCTTGTTCGATATGAACATTCATCTGTTCCCCTCTGTCTTTATGATAAAATCAAAATTTTTTCTTGAATATAAGGACCTCAGTGATCAGTTCTTGCCTGATACATGTGTGAACACACACTATCTAGAATGCCTCTACCCCAAATGCACACAGTGTCTTGGTTACTTTTTCTTGATGATAACACAAAATACTTGATGTCCAAAATGAAGGAAGGAAAGGTTTATATTTTTCTTACAGTGTGTAGAGGTCTCATTCCATACTCAGCTGGCTCCAAGTCAGGGTGGCATGGCTAAGGAGCAACCATTCATGGTGGCCACAAGCAATAAGAGCAAATCGGCAAAAGGCAAAAAAAAGGGAAAGTTGTACCTCCTTCCCTCACTTATATTGTATGTTGGCTACCCATTCCTGGGATGGTATAGCACTCACATCACCAATCCCAACGCTAGACAAGGAACCAGTCACAAACACTAGACTCAGATGCCTTCAAAAGGCTTGCTCCCCATGTCTGCATGGAGTCATCTAGACATCAACCATAACAAAGTAACCCTTGGATTTGAATTATGAATACTTCCCCAGTCTCTTTAAGTTGCATCAGAAAGGTTTTATCAACCTCTTTCTTTCTCTGCATGATCACATTGGATAATAATTTACAGAATGATTCATTCATATCTGTATCTCCAATGCTTTGCCTACTATTCTGTCTATGGCAGATGATCAAAAATATTTTTAGTTGGTAAATCATGTGACCTCGGAACAGTGATTTAGCATTTCTTTGTTCAAACATTAAAGTCATTTTGTATATAGGAAAAGTAAATTTTATAATGTAATCATTTATATCTAAAACGACCCCTAACTATTTCATCTGTTCAGAGGTACAGCTTTGGGAAGGTCATATGCATCAGTAGATTGATTCATAGATGAATTCACAACTGAATATACTGTTAGGAGTTGAGGTCTGGTTTTAAAGCATTGGATCATTTGGGTCTTGACATGAAAGGTTTGTCCTTGAGCCCTCTCTTTTTCTCTATTTTTTGGCCACCTTATAAAGTGCACATTTTCCTCTTCTGTGCCCTTGCACCATGATACCCTTGCTTTGGAACCAGATGACCATAAATTGAACCCCCTAAAACTGTGAGATGAATTAAACTTTTGTTTATTTTGTTGTAGGTGTCAGGTATTGTTTCTAAACACCAGAGTGCTCATTATTACAGATAAAGGCAGAGATTATTGGTTTCTTTGTTGGTATATCCTACTTGCCTTAAAAATTGCCTAGAATATAGTGAGTGCCCAATAAATGTTTCTTTAATGAGTCCATACATAGTGTGAAGGCATTATGGAGATACAATTTCAAAATTATAAGTCAGAATTCTTGTGTAATGGTTAGTGCGCATATCGACAATTTTTCATAAAACTGTGTATTTGTTCTTTATTTATGGTTGTTTTAAACAGGTGATGGTGAACTATTTAGAAAGAAGTGTCCAAATTGCAACTCAAAACTCACTTATTTTTCACGAAATGTGAACACTACAATAAAATATGAATACTGAGATTTTAATTTGACCTAAAACTTGATATGACATGACAATAAGCAGAGTATTTAATGCTAAATTGCTTTTATTAATTGAGATATCTATTATTTCTACTT
Organism: Cavia porcellus; assembly: GCF_034190915.1. Lineage (NCBI taxonomy): Eukaryota > Metazoa > Chordata > Mammalia > Rodentia > Caviidae > Cavia > Cavia porcellus. The sequence continues at coordinate 33,152,715 of NW_026947495.1, read as the reverse complement.
TATTAAAATATTCATCTAGTCAAAATTGTTATGCTTTTTTCTAAGTCAGGTGGTCTAATTCTATTCCAGAAAGCAGTTTGAGAAGGTATAACAAAGTTCAATTAGTTTTCCTCTCGTTTGCCTACACATCTGTAAATGTGAGTGGAACATTTGGTTCTGGAACCAATTATCAATTACCTCTTCAAAGCTCACTGTTATGGATTAAAAACTGGTGGTCAACTTAACACCAGCTGAATTAAATCAGCATGGTGTTGAGTGTAGATGGCCCACTTGAGGAAAGTTTCCAGCATAAAAGCAGACGTGGAGGGAAAGAGCTTGGCACTATGGGTTCTCCTAAATGTTGTCTGGAGCCATAGGTTTGCCAGGAGGAGCTTATCATGGCTAGCTTTGATCATATGAGTTGTGCCATTGTTATTTGAGAAGGTTGGGACCTTGTCACTATCAACAGCTGTGGCTCACATTGAAGGAGCTCTAGTTCTTACTTTGGGTATGGCTTTCTGGCTCCAGCGGGGAAGATGTTTGCCATATAAACTCAAGAAGTTTGTCATGATGAGATGTACTCAACTGTAGTCTTCTTTGGAGGAGCTCGGGATCTCACTGTCACTGAGGATGGCGGTGGTACTTTTGTGGCAGGCACTGGTCCTTATTTTGAACATTGTTTCTTGGTTCCAGTATAGAAATATCAATCTCTTTGCACAGATCCTTTTCCCCACTGGCACAGATTTCTAGCTTCCACTGCTGACCTGTCTGCTTCCCAGCACAGATCCATTAAATAGATTTGCATGAGTCATTGTCATGGGGCCTAAGCCTTTGTTGGACTCATGCAGGACATTTCTGTGGGACCCAGGCCCTCAGCTGGATTTTCTAGGTCTTTAGTGTTTTGTAAAGATTTCCTGCACTTTCTTATATTTATCTCTACGTGAACACCATAAAATATTATAAATTCTGTGTCCTGTATGCAATCATTCTCCTTGTAATTCTTGACTACAACACTCACTCTCCAGGACACTTTTTCAAATATGTCCAGTGAGCTATTAGTATGATAAGTATACTCATAATAATAATTTTATTAATTAAATAATGAAAATTAATTTCTGAATTTTTAGAATAATATTATTGTAAGAGTTAAATCAATATTTTTGGTGTGAAAAACATTAACAAAAGTCTTTCCAGATTTTCTAATGTATTTTCTTCAAACAGTTTATTATCCTAAAATATTGGTTTATGATATTAATGTTTCAACCACAAAAACAGAACAATGACTTTATCTGGGACTTTTGAAAGAACTACTTAACATTTGTTCATCAGTGTTGATCAAAAACTCAGGAAGAATTTAAACTTTGTGCAGTTAATTTTCATGGATATATTTGGTCTTCATAGAAACATATGGAAATGCATATTTAATTTGTCAGTATTTTGCAAATCACACTCCCTTCAGGATAATTTGCAAAGTAAAAATGTTTCCATATGCTAGAATGTGGTTTGTCTCTTATGGTGAGGGTAAGAAACCATATATTCCTCACAAAAGTTTTTAAAATATTTTCTTGGGCAATGAATTATCAAAAGTCATTAATAAAATAATGTCACTGCACTAAAAGAAATTAGAAAGTTTTTTCATCAATATTGGGTAAGCTAAGATCAAGTTTTAGTAGTATCACAATCCCATTTAAGAAGAATGCTATATGACCTTTATCTGCCTAAATTACCATGGTCAATGCCGAATTTTTTGAGAACTTGACCAAAGATGATAGGAGCAGGAAATGATATGGAAACAAGTCAGGTCACAAATCAATAGTGAGAATGAGAGATAAAAGGATGATTCCTGTCCAATCAATTTCATTACTCTGCAAGAATAAAAACATATTCTCCATGCTACACATACATCATTTCAATGCACTTCTACCCTGGGCCTTTTGACAGTCCTAAAGAACCAAATGGACACATGTATTTTCTACACATTAAAACATATAAAAATAAAAACATATAAGATTTGGTATCAGTTTCCCAAAGTTAACTGTAAAGAAACCCTATAGATTTGAAAGGTCAGTTGGAACAAAATAAAGTAATTAAAATAAGAGCCGAAGCTCTTTGACAAGTTTTACTTTTCATGTCTGAAGGGATCATTGACCTCATATATCTTCAAAGACACTAGACTGCAGTTTTAGAGCAGAAAATAAATTTTAAAATTTCAAAGGACTTCAGTGCTCCCAAATTAATGATTTTGCCATTATTATCCAAGGGTAGTGATTTGTGAAAAAGAATGGCCTAAATGTATCTTTTAACACCGATAATTACTATTTTGGCTTTCTTTAAGATTTGGAATAATTTCTAGAGTTGAAAAAAAAAAAAAGATTATTTACTAAATTTATTTTTAACTGTGATCATACCTCAAAACAAATAAGTTATTTTTATGATCACAGCTCATATTCACCACATGGGAAATTATCAGAGAAATATGGCATAGCAAAAAGTGTTAAGACAAGAAAAAGAGGAATCCTTTAACAATTATTAATCTAAAATCTTTTACAAGTACCAAGTTGCACTTGGTAAGCAGGTGTGCTGTGCCACCGAGTTGTTGGTTCCATGTCATGGTTTCATCAATAAGCTTTTTTCAGGTGATTTTTCTACTTTTAGGTACCTTAACGGAACACTTAGAAGACTAAGACTGAAGATCAGAGTGACTTGCTTTACAAGTGTAGCTCTGTAGCAGAACTTAAAGCAAGCCTGGTTTTATCACTGTTTATGGTTTCTAAAACATTGTAGAATAGGGATAAAGGGCAATTTTATGATAATGAGGCAGGCTTTAAAATGTTAAGTCAATAACTCAGATTCCATAAAATTCTAGTGAAGAGAATAAAAAGGAAAAGATCACTTGACATATACCTTTAAGAAGTGCCAGTTAAGTAATTCTTTCTTCTTTTTATGCCTACTTAAATTCATGAAATTTATGAAGTGAATCTCTCTTATAGGCAACAACTTCTACTTTCAAAGTAACAGAGAGTAAATTCATTCCCTTGGTTAATGCTGCCTTCTATTTTACAAAAGATCTGTGTCTTAAAGTTTCTTTTTCCTAGCTTGAGTTGTTCCTAAGTAGCTCTGAGTTAGTTAGTTTCTGCCTCCACTGTTCCTATGGCAAAATTATTCTGTTAACTTGTCCAACCACTAATTAAAGTTTGAACTAGGAGACCCATACTAATTTTGCATTGCTTTTTTTTTTTTACCATTTAAATGATATTTCTCTAAATAGTTTATTCCATATTTATTCCCATCAAGACAATTTTAGTAGTTATAGAAATGTGCCTGCACTAAAGTGTTTGGAGGTAATATTTGTTCATATCTCTCTAGTCAGCTCAGGATCATTCCTTGTCCTTGATGAAGCCACAAGTTGCTTGGAAAGATACATGAGCCTGAATAAAATAAAATGTGACCTTTATTGTATTTAATTCTTGAGATACAAAGATACACACATGCACATGTGCATATGTATATAACAGACACATATGTATATAGCCAAAATGGGAAGTCCTTATTATTGATGACAAATGTATAGGAAAAGTTCTTTGTTTCTTTCTTTTTGAGGAGTACTGAAAATCAAACTCAGGACCTTGCACTTGGCAAGCAGGTGCTGTGCTGCTGAGCTACATTCCTGGCCCCAGAAAAAGCTCTCTTAAAATAAGTTTAAGCATAAAAGAAAAAAAATTAGAGACATCTTAAAATATGAATATAAGTATTTTAATGTATATCTGATAATTAATTTTGTTTAAGTTATGATATCTTAGTTGCTAAAAACAATAAATTTTCTTACAAACAACTCAAGTTTATGTTTCTTTATGGCAGAAAAATATTCCAGGGTTGTGTAAATACTGTATTTTATTTATCCATTCATTTGTTGATGAATGTACGTGCTGTTTCTAAGACTTATTATGAATTGTACTGTTATAAACCTGGGTGTGCATGTATGTTTGTAATATGATGTCTTTAACACTTTGCATAAGGTACCTAATAGGGATATAGTTGGGTCAAATGGAATGTCTAATTTTAGTTTGTTAAGGAAATATTCATGACAGTTTTCATAAGGATTGTACTAGCTTACATTCCCAATAACAGTGCAGAAAGTTTCATTTTTTCCCTTCAGCCTCTCCAGTTTTGAGTTGTTTTTAGGAAAATGGGTGTACCTTCAGACCATCATGGAAAGTGACATAATTCAGACACACAGGCTTAAATGCCACATTTTTCTCTTATATGAGAAACACAGAGTAAAAATATAAGGAGAAAAATAAAAGATATACAATAGAAGTGGGGAAAAAGATAATTCTTAAAGGGAAGGGGATCAAGACATGGAGGGGGAGGCGAGGAAAGAGATAAGGGATGAAAAAAAGAATTGGGATGTGTTAGTACATACACCAACTCCACACAAAAAATGTAAACATTAGCTCCTACACATATGTAATAAATTTATAAGTCCAGCCTTCATTTGTGTCATTTACTGATTAAATATTATAGCAAATGAAATTCCTTTCATATTATATTTAACTTTTCCATTATGACAGAGTGTGATAATTTTCTCAAGTAGTATTTCAAATTCCCTCTATTTCACCTGCAAACAGCTCTGTTCTCATTGTTGCTCATTTTGTGATTCAGCAGCATTCCGACTTCACTTGTGTCATGAAAAACCTAAGTCTTGAACATGTTTACTTTACAATCCTGTTTGCACTGTATCATGTGATATTTCTATTCTGGAAGTCCAGAAAAAAACTAAGTGTGAATTATTCCTAAGGATAGATGACAGTACTAATTGGGAAAGGGTCTTTAGGTAAGAACTAATTTGATAAATAGGTAGTTCATTAGTGACTATTTCTGTATTATGATACTCTTTACTGCATTGTGTACTGAGAGAATGAAATGTTTAGATGATGAAGAATTCCTGAAATTTGTAATTAGATGAAAACAAGGCTAAAATTTGAGCAAGTTAATAAAACTAAATATGGAACTTAGTGTCTTCTACAAGTGTGTATTGTTGAAATCACGATTGTGCTAAGATACTGCTGGGCAAGAGGAACAAAGCCTGGGGTTTGAGAGAAGTAATGAAAAGGTGAAGAGGAAATCTTGTAAAGTATAGGACTGCCCCCAAGGGAGCAGAAGCTACAGAAAACAATGCCACAGAAGCTTAGAGAGTGGGAGGCGAATTAAAAACAAAGAGGACTGACATTTCGATGTTGTAGCCAATTAAAAGTTGTAACCAAGGCATCATTCATGTTAAGGCTGAACACATAACTCCAGTATCAGGCTACATTAGCAGATAGATGCCTATGAAAGCTTAGCTACATTACAAGTCTCGTTATAGTTTAACTGAGGATTCTGCAAAAATGCTAAGTAGTTGAGTTGATACTAGTCTACACTCCTTGAATGCGTTAAGAGTGTTGTCAGTTCAAGCTTCCTACCACTCACTGCCACCTGTGTTCCTTGTTCCCTCAGACTTTACCCAAGGGAACCTTATCCTGGTTCATTCACTCACACACACAAAAAAAGCTTATAAATAGTCAGATGGATAACTAAGAAACTAAAGTAAGGTTTAAATTTTAATAAATTTTGGGCAGGAGAATCCTCAAAAAGTTAAAGATAGAAATTTCATTTGAACTAGATATTAACATACTAGATATCTTCCCAAAAGAGTTAAAAGTCATCAAATAATAAAATGCATATCCATGTTTACAGCAGCACACTCACAGCGTCAAATTGGAGAAGCAGCCTTTCTGCCTACAGAAAGATTAGTGCGTAAAAATAGTACTTGTACACAATGGAGTAATACTCTACTATAAAGAAGGACATATGAAGAACAATGAATACCTCCTGAAATCACAGTCTCAAGTGAAATGAATCAGACATGCAAGCTTAAATATGGTATGATTTCTTTTATATGAGAACTCAAAGTGTAAATAATAAGAGAAAAAAGGTAGATAAAAGGAAGCAGATTGTTTCCAAGATTTAGCTATTAGTACAAATAGGACCCAAAAGGTACAATGTTGTAAAAGGTAAAGAGATTGCTAAAAGGAAAGAACAAGTAGGATGAGGGAAAGGAGAAAAGGAGAAAGAGAAAATACACACGCAGGATGGCTTAGATGATATACTTACTACTCATTGTATGAGTTCACTGAGAGGAACAGTTAGTACTTGTATTGTTTGATTAGTTTAGCATGCCTATATCTGGTAATCTAAGTGTTTTGAAGACAATAATAATCTTTATTAATTTTTTATTATCTCATTTGAAATTCTGTATCATGTTTGTTTAGTTTTTATTATTCTCTCTCTTTTTTTTTTTTTTGTTTTGTTTTTGTACTGGGAACCCAATTCAAGACTTCACACTTATTAGGTTTTTTATTCTCTTAAAAAAAGATAAATCTAAAAAGGAAACAAGGAAATAGATCTTTTGAAAATAGGAAAGAGAACAAGAGATTCATGGAGGCAAATAAAAGAATTAAGGCTGGTGCTGTACGTTACAGACACAATAAAAAATTAAAAATAGATGGGATCTATAAAAATGGAAGAAGTAAAGGGAATTGAAATATATGAAGTCAGCATTTCTCAGGACATATTTTCATGAAATTATCTCCCCAAATAACTTTAATAGCACAGTTGGGCCTAAGCTTATAATTTTTAAATCTTTCATCCAAAGATTATTGATGTATATTTCTATGCTTAGAATTTCCTAGGAAATTGTTTAATGTGTATTCTTTTCATTGCCAAATCGGAATCTGCATTGAACATTCACTAAAGTCAGCCAGTTTCTTCAGCCTATTCCTTTAGTCTAAAAATTACCTGTAACAGTAAAGATGACTTAAGCTCTGGATAAAGCCTGAAAAATGCTGCTTTTCTATTTAAAATTTCCAATCAGATAACTCTGAGGGTGGATATGTGTTGGCATGACTTAAAATCAGAGCATTCTCATCAAAATACTCATTAGGCTTCATTGTTGACCCTCAAAAAGCTCCAGGAACACTAGAGACTGAGTGAATATTTCAGGAGATCTAATATAACAGGGTATTTGCAAGTTTGTTATTCTAGTATGAAAAGTGAGGAATAAGAGGTTTCCAGAGTGTATGATTTTACTAAATAGAATAAAAAACTGATGGGAGAAATATTTATAGCTTATATGACCTACTTGTGTTTTCAGAGCAGAATCTCTATGTTTTAAAAAAAAAAAAGTAAAAAGAAAACGACAAAAAAAAAAAAGGATAAAGGTGTGTATATAGAATTGCAGCAAATAGGGTCTTGGAGAAGAATCTTTTTATAGAGTTTAGTATCTTTGAACACTTTAAAATCAAAAGGGTAAATATTGCACTTGAAGTATAGATTAGAAATGTCAATGTTGCAATGTTAAAACAAATTCAAGGCCATTAAACATTTTTGTTAAGTATACATTTCTGACTCAGATTTCTACAATTCCCTTTGTGAGTCATAGCAATAATTAATGTTGTAGACCAAACTGAAGTCTTCCTTGCAGCCACGGACAGCTCCTGAGATGTCATTTACTCATAAACCAGCCTTCTTTTACAGTAATTTTAACTGTAAACTAGCTTTAGAACGTGACATTTCAATGAGAGAAAGTAATGATGGACTAAAAAGGTTAAATTCGAGTTGAGAAGACAAGCTTGAGTTCGGATGCTTGATGTAGCAAACTGACTCTGTAATTTACTAACTCTCGTTATGGGCAAAGGACTCTTGGAAAAAGTCTTAGGTCATCAGTTTTGAACCGTAGCCAATGTGGCCGTTTAAACTGAGAAAAAAAAAAAAAAAAAGAAAGAAAGAAAAGAAAAGAAAAAGGTACTTGTGTTTGAAATTTCTAAGCCTGGGACCCACGGTGCCATTGTGTCACTTCTCCTCTAGCAGTAATGAACCTTCAAGCCTTCTCTCTGACCACACACCAAGAATTCTCCTAGCCTGCAGTTCCACCTTTTTCCTATTCTTCCTCTTTCTGAAAGGCTTTCATGGCAAAGTTACCGCATTAAAAATATGCAGTAAAATGATCACAGATAAAAGTAAATAATTTAAATTTATGTACTTTAAAATAGTTGTTGAAGTGTTAGTGGACCAGGAAGTTGGCTGAATAGTATTTATTTCAATAAGACGTTTAGCCACTAGATGTCACCCTTTTTTAAGCAATCAAGTGGTTTCGCTCGGTGCTGTATCAGCAGTTAAATTTGTTCTGTTTGATGTTCTCCATATGGTCCTCAACAACAATACTGAATACTTTAGCAAAAAAAGGCCTCCTTAGTCACTTCTCCTTAAGAAAGTGTCAAAACGTATAGGTTATGGGAGATTTAACACATTCTTACCCAGGTGATCTGGGTAGTAATTGAAATAAAAGCTTTTAATTGGCATAAGTATTCACACTGGAATGTGTGAAATTTAAATTGTGTATGATATTCACATTATAAATATTCACAAGAAAATTTTCTTCTCCTTATATTCAAATTAATTTATTTGTTAAATGTCATTATAATTAGTGTAGTACGTTTGCGATTTTAGCTTCTTTTTCCTTTGCAAATAATGTTTGATTTGTAGATTCAGAAAGAAGTAAAATATATTAAAGAGCATAGGTGAAGTTTTAAGAAAATGTTTATTTTTCTATCTGAGACAATAAGCATATTATGCGAGAAGAGCTTTTTGTTCTTATGCAAATCTAGTACATACCATTTCTAGTTAAAGATATCTAATTATCAACACAAATTAAAATCATGATACCTGGCACGGAGGAGGTAAGCAAGAATAGAAAGTGACAGCAATGGAATCGTTCAGTCTGACATGACCTTAATAGAAACCTTGAATCTGAGAAAATAAACAAATGGAAATGAAAAACGTAGGATTTCCTATATCACAGCTGTCATTGGTCAATAGTGATTCCTAAAGCTGAGCAGTAAAAATGCAATGGACAATACCATATATTTTCAAAAAATGTGGAAAGCATGGCTTTCATGTGAAGACCAAATGGACACACAAGAATGATCTGGAGTAATTCACTAATAAATGGAAGTCAATAAGATGATAAGCCCAGAAGAGAGATTCGACGAATGGAGATATATACAGTTACTTGGTCAAAGTCTATTGAAACAAACTGGCGATAGACAAACTGTTCTGTAAGGTCACAAACCGTAGCCTTGTAGTCATTTTTTCCGTCTTGAGAAAAATGATCTCCTCTAGCAGAATGGCTAAATGTTGACTTATTGTGAATCTGCAAAAGTACTTAGGTCTAAGTGCTCAATAATTACTAAACAATATTTACTGAAAAAACTTCCAATGACATTTTTTTTAAAATGCCACTCATTGTTTTCATTTATTTTTTAAAACTTTGGCATTTATGTATGTATGCATGCATGTATGTATGTATTTGATTTAAGGATTGAATTCAAGATAATTCCAGCCTTTTTTTTTGTACAAGTAATCAAACTTATTACTTCACATTTGCTACAAGGCACTTGTGCCACTGAGCTAAATACCCAGCCCCTCTAGCTCTTTTTTAAAAGCTCAACATGGATTTGAACTGGTGATCCTCCTGTCTCAGTCTCCCAGAGTGCTGGGATTACAGAGAGGTACCAACATTATTCACATTAGATATGTATTTTATGCAGCTCCATATGCACTGGTCACAACATGCTTAAGTGACCATATGAATAACTTTATTTTATTATTACAGACAGACAGAGAGAGAAAGAAAGAAAAAGAAAAAAAAGAAATAAAGAAAGAAAAAGAAAAGAATTATTCTTGAGATTGAAAACCAGCAAGAAACCATGCTAGAATAGGAACATGGTCTGCACAGTTGACCTTTCTTAATACATATTTAAACATTAGCTATATTTTGGTATTCCACAAAATGAAGTTCATGCACACTTCAATTGTATCACCTCTCCTCCTCATCTAAGTTGAGAAAAACCTCAAGTGCAATATTCAAGTATAACCTCAAGCTGAGTTTAGAACTTATTTCCAAAATGTTCCCTTTTCATAGCAATATCACCAGCTAGCCCTTGGAGTTGACATAATACATCAGATCCTCAATTGCAACTTATATAAATGAAGAATGCTGCTATCAAAGGTATTTGTTTTAAAATTAAAAGAATACTTTTAACATATAGTACATAGTATTCTAACAATACATGCTTTATATTTTTCTCAAAGTAACTGGGACATGGAGAGAAACCTATTGTCCTGAGTGCAGTATATGCAAGGCAGATGTCTGCCTGACCAAGTACATACGTTAAATTTATCCTTTAATTTTAAAATCTTGAAGAAAATTTAGACATGCTTAAATCAACTACAAAAATCACAAATTCCTAGGATTCATACGTACAGAACTTCAAAGATGTTAGGTGCTCCAAGATCTATTATTAGTTCAGCTTCAAATCCTGTGAAGATTATACCACTCAGCCAGAGGCTGAGAGGATGTAGAAATCTAATCAAGTTATTATATGGTCAGCTGGGAGTCTACACGATCTCTTCATAATACACATTGCAATACAACTTATAAAAAGACTTTTCTCTAGAATATTACTTCTTTTTCTCCACACCAGATAAAAATAAAAAGAACACTGATGAGTTCACCAGTAAAATAAAAATGTAAAAATGTGTTGGTGTATTACATTTGCATTTATACATGCTTTAAAACTGGAAAGGAGTTATATAAAATAGAAAAGTATTACTTTTTATGTAGTCAGTCTGTTTTTCAGTGTTCAGCTTCTTCAGGTTTCATGGATTATAAAGTCTTAGGACAGAAGATATTTCCTATAAGCAATCATGTAACATTTATAGCTTTAAGGATAGATGTAATTTTAATAATAACATGCCACATTTAAGGCTCTATAAGGCACAGCTCTGGTTGTCTTTGATTTACCCATCAGGTAAGGAATCTGAAATTTTTTAAAGTCTAATTTTTGAACAAAAATCAAGTGGTCTTTTACATTAAACCATTTGCTACACATGATTGAAGTGACTCATTTTTAGCATTGAAGCTTCCTCCATTTTTGATTGAATTTCCTGTTTAAGCACTTGAACTCTTCAAAAGCAATAAATTCTTATACAGCAAATAATTTTAATAGAGTAGTAAAGGAATTATAATTCAACCCAAATTCCTATCAAATAGCATTTTAAGAAACTTGTGTAAATTTAACGTATTGTGGGTGCACATTAATTTGTTCATCACTAAAGAAAAATATGAAATTGGTACTCACGCAGGTTTAATTGTATAGGCATGTTTTTCATGTACAAAGGCACCAGCAATACCTCCTGCTCCTGAATTTAAGTACTGAATTAAAAATAAATTTAATTGTGTAAGTTTACTTATTGTATACTTATTATTTTATTGTGTAAATAATACAACTATTATATTATTGTATAAATAAAATAATTGTTTGACTTTTAAAAAATAAAACTACAACTACTGAACAGTTCAAAACATGTAACTATCAAGATTTGTCATTATTTAAATAGAATCTCCAATCATTTCCCTTAAAGAAGAATAGTGAAAATGGTATAATATTCTGAAAAAGACATAGTTATAATTGTTTTGTTCAAATTTTATGCTGTCTAAGAGGTAGAAGTTTCACTGAGATCTAATTAAATTCAAAATTCATGCATTTAAATTATTTGTCATAAAATATTGAAATAATTTTGAACATATACTTAAAACCTATAAATTATAATTGTTTTTATTTTCATTCTCTTTAGTAAATAAATTATCTTCAAACACCAATACTAATTTGATTTCCTAAGAATTGTGGTTACACGTGGAAATTTCTTATCAATCAAAAAAGTAGTGATCTTAATCAACATGAACCAAGTCCTAAGTGTGGAACATTTTTTCCAGGACCTTCTAATTTTTTTCATAGCAGCCTAAAATTTAAGTAAGTTCTCTATGTAATAGAAATATTGTAAATAATTTATCATGTAATAGTATCATAGAGCTTCACTATTAACTATAATCACAAAACACAATAATAAATGAAATAGAGAAAAGTAACTCAAATCTAGAGTCAATTTTTCTCTACAAATTAATGTTCATGTGAAATAAAAGGATGTAAATACATTAGCACATTTTTACCTTGTAAGAACACCAGCAGGCAAAATCAACTCCCCAGTCATGTAAGTGGAGCTCAACATTTCCAACTGCATGTGCTAGATCAAAGCCAACGAAACAACCCTAGGGAACAACATGACAAATTTTGAATTCACTTAATGATTAGAAGTAGCAAGTATAGCAAGCCCTCCCTGTTAACTGGCACTATGCGCAAGTTGCTGTGTGGACAGCCGCCAAATTTTTCCCGTGAGTCAGCACCATTCATGGACTGTGAGGGAAGAGAAAAGAAGTCACCAAGAAGCAAGCCTTCCCTGCAAATCAGCACCAATCATGGGCCACTGGTGGAAGTGCCAGATGCTAGTCTCAATGGCACACAGGCTGAGAGACAAGAAGAGAACCCCCACCCACACCCTGCCATAAGTGACCAGCTGATCTGGAGAAACACAGGCTACAATGATAGCTAATAAGGTGGAATATAATTGAATGCTAGTAGTGTTTAGTGTTTCACTGACTGCAGGTCTAAAGCCAGCATTCTGATCATCTTTGAGAGGATGGCAATAGGCTATGTAGCATCCATTGTTGATTCCCTATTGTCTCGTTTTTAAGTCTTGTATTATTTTCATTGTTTTGTTGGGTTGGGATTTGTTGTTTTGTTTTGTTTGATTTTATTGTATCAGATGGCATGGGCAGCTATTTCAAAAATAGCAAGATATGTTATGGTAGCCATTTTTGATTAACTATTATCTTGTTTTGAAGTCCTTTACTGCATTCACTGCTTTGTTTTTATTGGTTCCATTCTGTTCTGTTTTGTTTGGTTTTTACTATGTGTGAAGGTATCTGCAGCTAGTTTGAAGACAGCAGAAGGAATTATGGTAACCACTGTTGGTTTCCTATTGTTTTGAAGTCCTGTGTCACACTGTTTTGTTTTGATTGGTTTAGTTCTGTTTCCTTTTGCTTGGTTTTATTCTCTATAAAAGAAGAGGAAGAAAAAAAAGTAGTAGGTACAAATATCTTTGAGAAATTCTTTGCCAAAGTGCTGTGCTATAATAATGGAGTAATATTTATAATAATGAAACATTGTTTCCATTCTTCACTATATAGGTATTTGCACTGAAAATGCAAAATCAGTGATCAGTAAATTTGCTGGCATCTTTTAGGAAATAAAGTGATGACACCAAATAACTGGGGGTTATTGCTTTCATCTGAGACATTCACTCGGGGTGAGGGTGTGCACATGCAAAACTCCTTCTTAAGGTTGTAAAAAAAAAAGATTTTAAAAACTTAGTAAATAAAAATACATTTTATTTCTTTTATCTTAATATTTAAAGTGGGAAATGCACATCATATACTTGGCCACATTCTGAGATTAAAAAAATAAAGTCTTAAATTAAAATGCTTGAGTTTCAAACTGAACTAACAGCTTTACTTTCATGGAGAATATTAACAAAACCTGACAAACAAATGTAATTCAGATATGAGTATTTGACAGATATTCTTCTGAAAATATACAAAGTATCACTTTAAAGAAATCCACTTGTAGCCTTTGTTCCCAGTGGTAAAATAAAATTGGTAAAACAAACACATTTTGGAAAGTTTGAAGCCTTGTCTATCAGTGAATGTATTTTCCATTAAAAAGATATTGCTGGTGAGGTTAGTTATAATAATATAAAAAATTATATTTAAATATGTCAATATTTTGCAGATATACATAATTCTATGGAACAATATTTTCCAAAAAAATAAATGCTTGATATTACATATCATACATTGATGAAATATTTATACAATCTAATAATGAATTTTAACTTAATAATGTAGAGAAATTTTAGTAATTTAGTTTTAAATTCCATAGTGTAACTACAAAGAAGTTATCACTTGGCAGATTCTGTTGTAATACCCAAACATATCCATAATAATCTGGAAAAACTATTGAAATTCTGACGTTTTAAATTATATATTGCTGACTTTTTCAACTGTAGTCAATTCTGACTTTTTCAACTATGTATCTGCATGAATAGTGTTTCTTCATATGTTTTACCAATAGCAAAATAATGAAGGCAGAGATATAGATAGAATCTATGTGACTTTTATCATGTCAGATGTTAATGAGATTTCCCAAAAATAAAACAATGCTACTCCTTCTGAGATGTGGCTACTCATTCAAATTGTTCATTGAGGGATGATTATTTAGTTAATTTTTTATGTTTTTCTAGTTATTATTTCCGTTTCTGGGAGTAGTCAGAGATATTTTCCCTTTTTCTGTAGACTATCTCTTTACTCTATGAGTTGTTTGCTGGGCAGATGCTCTTCAATTTCATGAAATTCATGTTGGTTGATTCTTGGTTTTGTGTTGTGTAATTGGAGTTCTGTTCAATAAGTCCTTGCTTAGTCTATGTTTTCAAGAGTTTTAATGATTTTGTTCTATTTCCATCACATTTAGTGTTTTGATTTTTGCATGGAAGTATTTGATCCATTTTTATTTTATTTTAGTACAGGGTGAGAGACATGGATCCAAACTCATTCTTCTGTACAAGTATAACTAGTCTTCCCAACACCGTTTTTAAAAAAGGGTATCTGTTCTCCCACATATATTGTTGGTTTCCTTGTCAAAAATTACATATTTAAGGATGCTTGAAGTTATCTCTGCAATTTCTTTTTCTAGTGCTTTTTTATTTAATGTAATGTAATGTAATTAATTAATTAATTAATTAATCATTTTTTGTACCAGTGATCAAACTCACGACTGCACATTTCCTAAGGCAGGTGCTTAAACTGCTGAACTAAATCCTCAGCCATAGTGCATTTGTTAATATGTCTGGTTTTTTTGTTTTTTTTTTTTGTTTGTTTGTTTGTTTTTTTTTTTTGCCACTACCATGCTATTTTATTACTGTAGTTTTGTAGTACCACTTAAAGTTTGAGATTGTAATATCTCTTTCTTTGCTCTCATTGCTCATAATTGTTTTGGGTATTCTGGATCTCTTCTGGATTCATACAAAATTTAGAATTTTTCATAGTTCTGTGAAAAATTCTGACAGTACTTTGAAGTTGCATTAATTCTGTGTATCATTTTTACTAAAATGGTCATTTTGTCAATATTAGTTTAATGTCCTCTTCAATGGCCAGCAAGTATATGAAAAAATATTCGATATCTTTGGTCATTAGATAAATGCAAGTTGAAGCAACACTGAGATTCTGTTTTACTCCAGTAAGGATGGCTATTATCAAGGAGTCAAAAACCAAAAATTGCTGGCCAGGTCGTGGAAGACCATTTTAAAGTTAATTTTGGTTGTATACTGTTCTGTCTATATACTGAGTTTAGGTACTGACAAGTGCTTAGGATCTGACACTATTCTGAGTGATTTACTTGTCATATGGTTTCAAGTGTATTTTGTGTCTTCCTAAAAGAATTTATTCTGCTTTAGAAAAGAAACGGCAATGATGAATACGTATACTCAAGCTATACCCAAGTATTAACTTTATAATTTAATTCCTTAAGGTCAAAACTATTTGACTCTCCCTATTTCAGAGCGTTCAACTTTTATCTAAAATATGCAAGAATTCCTTCTAAATGAAGACAGTTTTTTAATGAAAATGAATTTTAAAAGTCCTTAAATAAGACTGATAGAATTTTTCAAAATATTTTACCTCTGGATTCATTTATTATCAGTTTACCAGCTGCCCTTATAATAACTATATCTCAAATTTTAGATTCCCTATAACATCTGAGGAATACATCTGTTAACTGCAGTAGTGTTTGATGTTTTTTCTCTAGAGCAGAGAGATGCAAGTTATGACCTGTTAGTACAAATAAAATTATTTTGTGACACCACCAGTACCAGCGACATTTGTTTAAATATCACTCTTGGTAGTTTTTGTATCACAACAGCAGAACTGAGTAGTTACCACAGAACATATGCTCTGCAAAGCCTAAAATACTTAGTTCATAACAGAAAAGATATACAGACTCCTTTATAACCTTAGTTTTCATAGAGGAAACAATATTTTGAAATTTTAACTAATTAAAAATTATACTCATTATAATATTTAATCTAGTATTTCACACAAAAAAGCTATATCAAAATTACATAAATGATTTTGTTGTTCTTTCAGAAGCAGAAAGGCGAATTTGGACTTTGTTTTTACCAAAAGTTGAGCAATACATGTCACGTGAATAAGGTTATTTCTTTTTGTAAGTTATGTTTATCTCTATTAAGATTTAGATGAAGACCTGGGTTTACAGAAGAACGTTTAGGTTGAAGAGTCATGTAGACACATTTGTTAGTTTATATTTTAAGGTACACTTACAATATGGGTATTCCGTTTGGGGAAAAAAATTGGAGTTATTCTGAATTTGAAATTCTTTTTCTCTCCTTGAACATTTCTAGTTAGAAAGATGAAATGAAAATGTGAGTTTTCAGATCCATCTTCTCATGGTGCTTTTCATACAATTCGTCTTTGAAAACTCAAGGAACAGAAAAGACTTACTTTTATTTTGCTATCAATTATTTATAAAGAAGGACACTTTGAAGAAACCACAAGACTTCAACTCCTGAATCCTATTATTAAAATCTCTGTGACACAGCAGTGGCTTCACATCAAAACATTACTTGTGGCTCCTACAATTCGTTTTGATGCATTAACAGTTCTTTCCATACGGGCCTCAGAAAACATCAATTATTCAAATGGGGAAAAGGCTGGGAGATACAAACTTTAAACTTCCAGGATATGACATACCTAAAGTGTCACTAGATGGCAGCATCTTAAAAAAGAAAGTATCTCTATAACATTCCTGCTAGGTATTTTCATTACCTATATGACTGGGTGACATCATGTGAATAGGAAAAAAGAGAAACTACACTTCTCTGTCTACTTTAATACATTTTCATAAAAATCCCAATAGTTTTTGACACAGATTTGTTCCAAATTACCACAGATGCTCACTTCCTACTCACTGACAGGACCACAGAGGAAATTAGCAGTGTTCAACTAACACAAGACTTCACTATCTTATCAGTTCCCAAACTGTTGTCTTTATTGCTTAACCAATCTGAATACTTTCAGCCTGCTTTTCTCCGGTAAATTTTGTAAAGCACACATTTGAATATCAGACTCTTCCCCTTGGTGGGAAAATCATTCCATTCAGTATTTAACTCATAATCCTTGGTATGGCTCATACATAACCCTTGTGGACCTGGCTTCTTCTCCCTCTCCCTCTTGTAGGCCTCAGATCTCCTTTCCTCTACTTGCATAAACTTTTTTCTCTTTCTTCAGGATAGTGTTTCTTTCCTTGTTTTACTGGCCCTGTGGTTTGAATGTGCCCCCAAAAGTCCACATGTTGGGAACTGAATGCTCAGATTCTTATTTAATTCCATTCTGATTAAAGCCTTTGTACAGTAACTAGGATAAGATGACTGAGTGGTTGAAGCTGAATACATGTGCAGGGCTGTGGTGTGGCCCAGGAATGGCTGAATTAAGAACAAAGAGACACTTCAGGGGACAAGATAGGCCATAGCTGAGGCCACCTGGAGACTTTCTGTATAGTTTCCCTTAATTAGCATCATCTGTTGTTCTGAGGGGTCCTTGAATCCCTCCCAAGATCCTGTTGAGGTTTACCCCATTGTCCAATCAACTCCTTGCTTGCTGTGAATAAATACGGGCTGCTTAGTGTCAATCAGCTGGCCAGCTAGCAGAGCTGTGAACTCTGCCCAGGATTTTAGTCCTCCTGGAGCCCTAAAGTTCATGCCTCCTGTCTCATTCCTTTGGGCCTTTACCATGCCCTTGTTTGGGGGATTAGGGATCTAGGCACAGACCTCAACAGATGATGTGTTTCTGAGCCCTCACAATGACACTAATGGATTTAACAGGTAAGGAAGAGACCCCAGAAATGACACAGTTACATGGCCTTGTCAGGTGATGCTCTGCACTATGTTCCAGTGCAGAAGAAAGGATGCCAGCGGCAAGCTCATGATCTCTCAGCCTTCAGAATCACAACCTAAAATAAGCCTCTAAGCCCTATAAGCTACTTAGTCTACAGTGCTAAGTTATACCAACAGAAAATTGGCTAGGACACTTGGCTAATTCAATTTTCTTTTATCAGCTTTCTCCCTTTTCTCATAAAATAGCTCCATTTGAATATTTCCTTTACAATATTTTCCAATCATATTGTCTTCTACTTTCATACAATATGAACCCACAGCATTCTTAAATAAATAAATGAACAAATAAACTCATACAATTCTCAACAGTATTCTTTTAACTCAAAATTAAATTTTAAAAGAACGTTATCTGAAGTCCTTTGTCTCTTATGCAATCATACTGTATAAGCTAATTATTCTGATATGCCATTTTTTTAAAAAATGGAGGATCTTGAGCTAAGTAGAAGTTATCCAAATTTTCAAAATGCAGGTCAGTTAAGTAAAGAATATGATATGCGTTTCATTTTTGCCAACAATGCTAACATAGCACTGAGTTATCTAATCTGGAGTAGAATGACACAGGACTCATTGAAATTTCTAACAAACCTAAGCTCTCCCAATTTTGATTCATTTTTGCATGTTTATTAAAGAGAAATCTGAAGTGGAATACCTAGAGTTTTTAAAAAGTATTATCATTTTG
The DNA here is from genome assembly GCF_034190915.1 of Cavia porcellus. Taxonomy (NCBI): domain Eukaryota; kingdom Metazoa; phylum Chordata; class Mammalia; order Rodentia; family Caviidae; genus Cavia; species Cavia porcellus. Next base: position 33,134,036 of record NW_026947495.1, on the reverse strand, counting down.
ATAATTTTATTAATTCTATAACAATGACTTTCTAGTGTTATTTTGTTTCTTCATCTAAAAATAGTCCTCTGAATTATAAAGATCATTATAGTGACAAATTTGATGTGAAAAATGTATTTTATGTAATATAAATATTTATATATATACTTAGAATTGATATTTAGTGGGTAACCATTGGTAGGGTCATGGGATTGTTGAAAAATAAAAAGCATAGCTCTATTCCTAGGCCACCCAAATACCCACTCATGGTCGTACCCCTCTAATCCTGAAGGTATCTACAGAGATGATTACAGCTCTCGCAAATGCCAGACTCAATGCCCACTGCTAGGTGCCATACATACTCAATGCCTCATACAGAAGTAGCATGAAACAATACATGAACTATAATGCTAAAAATTTGAACACTATTACCTTAAGAAAAAAATGTGTTATGGGAAATTTTTTTTTTAAAGTTTAAAAAGAAACATTATTGGGAGTTAGAAATGTGTGTGGGCATGTGTTTGTGTTGGTGTGATGCTTAACTCTATATAGATGGTATAGATGAGAGGTCAATTAATACTAGTAGATTAGTTATTTAACTCTGATTTTAAGGTTTTTCAAGTTATAATCAGATTCCATACAGTCCCAGAAAGCAGAGAATGGAGAAGAAGAAAAAATTTAAAATTTCCTGCCACAGTTTGGAAAAAGGAATATAGTTACCAGCTATTTTTTAGTGTAGTATGTTAAGCTTTCATTTATTTACAGCAATAACAGTATCAATACTCCATTATTAAAGCCAAAAAAAAATGAGGACAAACACACAAATGAAAAGGTACAGGACACAATTTTCCATGTGGAATTTCAGGGAAACATTTTAGAAACCAAGTAATGTGACCATCAGAATCAGAGCATGAATTTTCTGTACAACAGAGCTCTAGTAATGCTGAAAGTTGTATTAGTTCCAAGACCTTTATAGGTAATAAGAGTCAAAAATAAAAAATAAAAAGTGGAGGAGGGAGGGAGAGAGGGAGGGCGCAGACAGACAGACAGACAGAAAGAGGCAGAGAGTGAGATAAAAAGAAGGAAGGAAGGAAAGATGGAAGAAAGAAAGAAAAAAGAGGAGAGAGAGAGAGAGAGAGAGAGAGAGAGAGAGAGAGAGAGAGAGAGAAACAGCATATATATTATAGAAAAAGAAATCCACAGAATATTTTATCCAGGAAACTAACCACCAAATCAGCTTTAAAGTTTTACATTAAAATTGAATACCACATAGTAACAACAACAAAAAAGGAAAACTAATATGATGAGCAAAATTTTACCTAGTTATTCTATGGAGGAAAAAGAAATAAGAGCATCTACACCAAGGTTATGTCCCCTAATCACAATGATATTTGCTAAAGAGAAGTAACAGTTTCTAAAGTGCATGAGACTCTGGATCCTGAACTGTCTGAATGCTCTCCAGGAACCAGTCCACATTATATTTTTTTTCTGGGCCAGCTTCAAAGGGTAAATGAATTGAAACACAATTTTTGCAGTGTTTTGATGGGGTATTTTTTCCATAATGGATCCGTCTTTTCCATTGTCAATCATTTATCACAGACTAAATTAATTGTCTGTTTGTATGCCTTATCTCTCATTTGATTTTGAACTATTTAAACTCAGGTCTGGTGGTAGTTTTTCTTAATTTTTACTTGCTCTCTTTTTAAACTCATAATTTCATTTAAAAGTAAGAGGTTAATATTCCAATGAAAACGTGAAGTTTTTTGAGAGTTCTTGTACCTTATTTACCACTGAATTATTCAGATTGTCTTCTGGAATTCTGTACAGTCATGATTTCTTTCCAAGCCATGTGGAGACTTATAAGATCTTTTCCACTTTTCCTCTTTGCAGGCAACCAAATCTTCAGCCATAACTATATCGCCAGTCCTGTGTGTCTGTGTATTTGCCTATCTATCTATCCATTAATCATCTATCATCTATTTTGAGGTAGTTTCTCTCTAAATTGCCCTGGATGGCCTCAAACTTGAGATTCCTCTACCTCAGCCTCTCTAGGAGCTGAACCTACAATTGTTTGTCATGACACAGGACTTGCAGTCTCCATGAAATGGAAAGATATTCCCATAAAGTACCTCAGATTTTACAGAAGAGATGATCATGGGGGTGATATTGGGGTCATAATTGCTAGGAGTGAATGCCCATGGAGCAAGTGGCTGAGAGACCCCTCAGCAGTAGTGGTGAGGGTCAGTTTCTTGGGCTTTTCCAGAGGAGAATGGTTGGGAGGAGTGGGCTAGTGGTGGTGAGAAAGGGCTCAGCTGAGTGATGGTACTGACCAGAACAGTATTTGAAAAGACTTCTATCTCCTATCCTTGAAATCCAGGAGTTAAAAGAATTATGCATTTTCAATATTTTCAAAAGAGAATATTACATCAGCTACGGGAACAGAGATCTTAAATTCTCAAGAAATGACAAGAAAGGAAGACATATTTTTAAAAAAAAATTTTTTTTTTTGTAAATGCTAAAACCTCTTCACCATTGCATGATTAGGTTACATGTTAAAAAGTCTGCATAGCTGGGGATTTAGCTAGGCGGCATAAGTGCCTACCTTGCAAGTACACAGTCGTGAGTTTGATCCCTGGCGCACACACACACACACACACACACACACACACACACACACACACACAAATAGACAGCATGAAAGAGAGCCTCAGTATGAACTACAAGTAGACTCCAGTTCTGTCGCACTATGACTGGTTAAGCTGGCGTGGCCAATGCTTATGCTATTCCAGACTCAGTTCTCAACTAAGTCACACTAAAACTTATTTCATCTATTAGAATTTTTGTGAAAATTGGATGTAATGTACTGCATCTCAAATGCCTGAAGCCTAGAAAGTCATTAATATCAGAGTATTATTACTATTTATACAACTCATTATTTCAGAATCTTGTTATTATTAAGGGCTTGATTTTAAAAGTAGATTTTTGGGTTGAAAATATAGTTCAGCAGCAGAATGTTTACATAGCATACATGAAGTCATAAGTTCAAACCTCAGAACCAATAAAATAAAGAGCAAACACAGAGGAGCTGACACTGGCAAATCCAGAAATAATGAATAAGAGAAGGGGAGGAGAGGTCCGTTTTCCTAATAAAATTGAATGTGTCAATTTGAAAGAAAATAGATAGGGCTAATAGCCACATAGAGAGTAAGAATATAGGATTTGACAGACAGGAAAAAAAAAAAAAAAAACAAAGAATCTCGAAATTCTAAAGCATTGAGTAATTTGTTAGTGAAAACCTCTTATGGTGTAGTAAAGCATATATTTTAAACAGCAAATTTCTGCTCCTTTTTTAAAACTGGGACAAACAATGCTTATTTTTCTCAGAAGCAGCTATAAAAGGAGGAAAATTAAACAAATACATTAGTACTGTTCTCTCCCAGAGTCTTTGGCTAGCATGAACCTCATATGAAATTGTTTGATTTATTTCAGCAATGCAAGATAGGAAAAGTAGTTAAAGGTAATTATTCACGCTTAATTGACTTCATTTAATGTTTAATGACTTAATGGAGAAATCTGAATGTGCTAAGTGTGTCAAAGAATAGAAACAGGATTTAAAAAAGAACTCAAAATTTATTTGAAAAAAATCTGATTTTATAATAATTATCCATTATGACAGATTCTGCAGAAATTTCTGATTACACTTAAATAGTTTCCCCTTTTAATGCAATTCTGGGATTGATGTGACCAACCTGACAAACACTTTTGCTGAGATACCCACGTTCTCCATTGTCTGGCCTACCAGGTACATGTTTAAAGATAGCTCAGGATGTTAAAAAAAACTTTTGAGAGTCTATAGAGTGTGCAGGATCCATTCAATCTGTTAGCATCTGCTGACATAAACCTACTAACCTGGAGAGGTAAACAGGCACAGTGATAATTATAAGGCAGTGGAGCTGAGTCTTGCCTGTGTTGTATGCTGCTGTATTCTTACAGCAAAGAGTAAAGTGAAATGCAGCCCCAACACTTATATTACTTGACTGACTCTTGTAGAGACAGGAATATGAAATCCTTGCTCTTTGTCATTAGAATTTTCTTGCAGTGTCAAGTTAAATATATCTTCCTGTTGTACTTGTATAACATGATGGGAACTATATCACTGGCCATGTTTTGCACTGCCTTATAATTATCACACACACACACACACACACACACACACACACACACACACACACAAATCATAAAGTGATTTTGACTACATTTCATGAAGAGTGAAAATGTGCTTTGTCATCATGTGGGAAAAATGTGGTACAAGAAACTGAAGTGTGACACATGCTGATCTCTTCATGTGCTTCCCACCAAACATAGCTGACTCTTCAGGTGCAGAGTGACTTTTCACCTTTGCTTATCATTGTATCTAGCTGTCTTTTTATAAAGTGTCTTTCAAGTACCTACTTACCCATCACTATTAAATAATGTTAATTATATCTGAAAACAACTTCAACTTAGATGACAGATCACCTGGTTCCATATTTTTCTAGTGATTATTGTGTCAATCTCAATGCTCAATTTCTTAATTTTTAAAAATAATCAATTACAATTTAACTTTGATAACATTGTATGTCTACAGGATAATTTTTAAAGACTTCTCCCTTGAATTTGTCTCCTTAAGCCAGTGTCTTATGACAATATGATTGTTATCTTTTCTCTTTAGTATACAATATCTTCAATAAAAGTGAATATTTTTCAACTCACCTAAATTTTGACATTTATATGCATAACTCTTCTTCCATAAGTAAGGTCTCTGATAAAATAATTTACTTATTAAGAATAACATGGGAGAAACCTCTTGTATTTAACAAGGATTTTTTTTTTCTGATAGAGAGGTTTTTGGTGCTCAACTTTGGCTGCCACAAGATACAGCATTCTCTTTCCATTCTTGGTGAGGTCAGTTTAGAATGGGGTTACATTAGAATAGAGGCAGACATTTAATGCTGGAAAATTTTCACTTTTCAGCTTAACAATATCAGACTTCTTTGGTTAGTCAGGAAGAATGAAAATAAAATATCAGAGAAAATACCCTAGACTTTAGACAACTATTATTTTTTAAAATGTACATCATCAACAAAAATGTCTATGTGTAATATCTCATTTGGGAGATCCTAGAGTTAGCTGTTACAGCAATGAGTGAGGATCGATCAGGAGAAACAGTTATTCCTTACGGGTTTTAAGAAACTGGTTGCAAAATCACATGTCCTGATTGACAACCAAGAAGCTTGTTTACTCAGATCTGTAATCCTAAAACAATATCTGGAGTCCAGGCTCCTCTGCCATTGGGAATTAATCACTCATGCTCAGATGGTCCATTTAATCAAACATTAAGTTAAACAAAACATCTAGTGAAGACTTCTTAGGAACAACTCAAAAGTTTTATATTTTTTGGCACTGTTTCTCATTAATATTTTGGATTTACTGATTGTAGGCTTGCACATGGATGGATCCCAGACTCTAGACATTTTACTATAGAGCTAACAGAACAATCCTCCAATATTTCCAAACAATACAGTTCAGTATATTAAAGGACCATTCCACCTAAAGCTTCTTGCTTTCCCCTTCTTCAAAGTGTAGCTACAAGTTCTTTGATCAATAAGTTCACATGTAACTGAAATACAACTTTTATTTTTCTATTGAGAAGATGTCTCAAAAATGTGGATACATTCCTACACATGCACACCCTCCCATGCACACCTCCATAAGCATACCTCACATAATTTCAACTCATCTGTTCTTGGACACTGTGGATAAAACCAAATCTAGGTTAAACTATAGGAGATAACCACAGACACTTGATTTCTGATGCATATACAACCTTAATCTTTATTTTCACTGAGGGAATAGAGGTAAATAAGATCTCCTGAGAGATCAAAATATATACAATAAAATGGATATATTGTCTGCTAGCTCCTGACCATTAATAATATGTCAGCTTGAAACACCTAGCAGATGAGTAAAGCACAGTTATTGGAGTGCCCGTAGATGACTGACATGGAGACAATACACTGACAGAGGAAAACCCACCCTGGATATGACTGGCATCAACTAGTAGGTCTGTAGCCTTGTTGGCATAAAAAGGGCAAAAAAAGAGGAAGTGGCCCCATGTTGAAACCCTCTGGTATTCCTCAGTAGGTCTGTCCATTATTACCATTATGTTGCATGTTGGTTTCTGGTTCTTCAGTTTACCCTTCCGACACAGTCTGACACCAGTGACTCTGCCATGATATTCCAAGCCTTTAACCTTATGATGGTTCTGCATCCCTGATCCTGTGGCTTGCATCTTTTTGGCTAAGAAACTGCCAGATTCTCTAGCCCCTAATTGCACAGGTGGTTTTGTATACTCTCCCAGCTCTGCTCCTACAAGCCACTTGCTAAATCCTAAACCATAATTACATATACATTTTCTATGATTCTCTTGCTTTAGAGAATCTTATCTAATAGAGTCTCTTTTATTTGAACTGTGTCATCAAAGAGCTTTACAAACTTACCAAAATAATGCAATTGTCTTCTTTTTACCCACTTACCTCTCCAATCTATTCTTATTCTCTGGGCAAGAATATCTTTCTATTTTAAAAAATAAATCATCTTAAATGTCCTATTTTTGAGAAGATCCAAATATGGTTTCATGGGCCTTTCTTTACCTGGAATTTGACTCACTAATGAACTCATTTTTTTTTTTTTTGCCTTCTTCTGATATTTTGCAATCAATTTACAGTGGTACCTTGCTTCACAAACTTCATTCATTCCATGATTCTGGGGAAGATGTGTTCATCACCTGATGCAAAGTTTGAAATGGAAACAAAATTTTGCCAAACTCTTCTGTTTGTGAAATGAACTGTCTGTGAACAAAAGTGTCTGTGAACTAAGGTATATACAGAAATATTTATTCCCCTGCAATCCTATCAAAACATTTAAGTATCTAAAAGGCCCCACCATGCAACCAGTCCCTCAGATTGGATTTTACTTGGTCAATGGCATGTTTCTAAAACTGACTCATGATTTCCCTTCTCTAAGAAGGTCACTTTGATACACCAAACTAACTAGATATTCCCATTTAGAACTCCACTACAATGATTTACGGCTCAAATATTTTCTGATAATGAAAGATCCAAATATGTATCAGTTGACTAGACAAAACGGAAATTATATTCTTTGTATGCTTGAATAACAAGATTCTCTCCAGTAATAGTAAAGTGATGTCAATAAAAAAGAACTTAATCTTTACAATTTCTAGTATAGATGGCTCAATATTAAATATGCTTGTATTATATTTAGGAAACAGGTTAATTTTATGCATGGAAATTTAAAACATCATGCCAGCCAATATGGAAATTTTACAAAAATGTGCTAATATTTTTTCCTTGTTAATTCACTGTGGAAATCCTAATATCCCAAGCATTACTGATAATCATGAACTATTGGAATTCATGAGAGATGACTTCTAATTTTTATGACTAGGACTATCACAGCCAAGTTTTTTGTCAAAACCTTTATAAATCATCTACTTGTTTCCTAGAAGAATCTCAAAAATATTTCTAGAAAAATTTAGGTTTTCTCCAAAGTTAAATGAATCATTTAAAGTGGTGATTGTTGTAGCTTGGAATAACTTGATGCTATCTTGAGCCCTGTATTTAAGTAGTGCCCTGTATTTGACTCCCCCAAAATAAAAAATTACTCAGGGCAAAAGTCCAATGAAAAAAAATCAAAATGAGCTGTACCCACAAAAAAAATTAACCTGCTCAACAAAAAAAGTAGGATACATGTGTCAACCAAAAAGTAATGTACGATTCTAGCTAAATTGTTTCCAACAGAATGTCTTTTTGTGGTTCTCTGTTTTAAAAACTCTATAACTATCCAGGTCAGGGCCACTTGGTGAGACTTAAAAACAGGGGTCTATGTAAGTGGTTGTTGAGCTCAGCTAATTAAATTCCAAATTTACCAATGTGGCTGTTTAGATTCCTATATTGTTCACAAACTCACTTCAGTTGATGATTCATATGTTGATGTTGCTTACATTCTTCTTATTTACATAAGCAATTTTGTTGTTTTACAAAGTATGTCTTTATTCATATTTCTGTTTTTGTCTTAAATTACTCTATACTTATAAGTATATATATATATATATATATATATATATATATATACTAAAATTTGTGAAAGGAATGAGAAATTATTCATTTATTTGACAAACATTTATTTACCACTTATTGTCTTCCAGATAATATATTTCATTGTAGTCTATGGCATTTTATGGGGAAATGAAGAGAGGAAGAGAACATGAGCAGTTTACACTGAGATCTTTAAGGATTGTATTAGTAACATTTTTATTAGTCCATGCCCTAGCATTTTACAAAATTTAGCCTAGTCTTTTGAGTCTTGATCAAAGTATTATGGTTATTCTATCTTTAGTTAAAATCTTTGGTTAAAATCTTGATATTTTACTTTCAATCTAAAATACTCATTTGTTTATTATTTTTCTAGAAAGATTGGCTATTCCAATTTAAATTTTTAATATGTTAAAAATTGCAAGCATTGAGTACTTACAATATGCTAAGAGCTAAGTATTTTAAAATAGTACGTCCCTTAACTGTTGTTAGAACATGTGATAAACGATTACTATCTTCCTCATTTATTAAGAAGACAAACTAAGTCACTTAAGTCCAATTAAACCAAAACATAATTTTGTAATACATAATTTCATAGAACATGTACTATATGAAGACACCTACTTTAATTTCTATTAATTATGTATGAATAATATAGAGGAATAATTAATATTTTAATATATAGTACACAAAATATACTATACTGTATAATTAATAAAGGCTGCATTCATGAAAATGCTACATGGAAGGAGTCCAGGTGGAGTACAGTTAGCATCTGTGCTTGAACACTTCATTTCCCATAGTAAACCCCAGACTGTTAGTCAATGGAATCTAAACGACGTAAATTTTACCATTTTTTAAGGCTGTCATTTACAATGTAATTGTACCTTTCCATACCCCTTTACCAAATAATTCCTCTGGCTGAAGCCAGACAAGAGTTCTAGGATATGAAATTCAATGAGCACAACCCTGAGATATCAGGAACCAGAACCACTGCATGGACAGAAAGCTGAACCCTGGCTTTTACGTGAACAAGAAAAAGAGAATTAGCAAGGTACAGCTGAGTATCTCTGGGATGGTCACTCTGAGATGCTGTGACAGAGGCCAGCAATATCAGCCCAGCCTGGGCAACTCAGCAATTTACCAAGGCTGACGATGTAAGTGGATGTGAAGATGTGGATTCAATCAAACTATCCAGCAATCAATAAAATAAAAACTATATTTAATAATGTACTAATGCAACTAATACACCAAGAGTTTTCAACTGCAATTTTTTATCATCTATTATGTATTTCTTATCACAATTCTACCTGACAAGTTATAATTTTCAGAAACATCCATTTATTTAAATATGAGACATAGATAGCCTCTGTATTCCTCTTTATAATTCATTGTATCACATTATTGCCTCATCAATTTCTTATGAACTGTTTTCAAATGTTTTGAGAAATGATGTGAGAAAAGGAGAGAAAGAAAAAGAAAGAAAGAAAGAAAGAAAGAAAGAAAGAAAGAAAGAAAAAGGAAGGAATAAAAAAAAGAAAGAAAGAAAGAGAAATTGCACAGAGATAAGAGAGAGGAGAAGGAATATAGTAGGTCAGAAACCAAGGGATCCTGTGTTGGCCCTGGTGGCAGTGGTGGGGGGCATAATTGAGACATGCTACTAGTTAACAAAACCAAACCTATTTCCAATTCTTCTTTCCTAGTTTTTTCTACTATGTGGATCTGCATGTGAACTCTTTCTTTATTCCTGCTTTTTTTAGCTACTGTTTCAGAAAGCAATGACTCATGTGCAGGGATCTGCTAGGCTAGGTTTTTTTTTTTTCTCCCCTGGGAAGATTTAGCACTTCTTATGAAAAGGACAGATGAAGCCGCATTGCAGCTTCTCCCTTTTTCCTTCTTTCTGCCTTAAATAGAAATGTGGTATCTGGATCCTGGACAACTAGCTTAGAACTGTAATGTGAAGAATCTGAGGAAACTGTTAAGAGAACTGGTCTCCAGAGGGGTAGTTAACTCTTGGGGACCAGGCTGGGTGGTGGCGGGGAAAGGTCTGACCCTGGCCCCGCAGTCCAGAGGCCTGTGTTGACTCAGCCTCAGGAACAGAAAAGTACTGGAAACCTGCGTGTTTCCTGTCTGTGTGAGGAGAGCTCATAATAGTGCTGCCAGGGCACGATAAATCTGCTGGGGACAATGTACGGACCGCTAGTACGCTATTAACTAGTGCAGGCAGCCAAGTATAGAGAAGGGCTTGTTCCTCCTTTAACATTTCCCCCTTTTAAAGTTTAACCTGCTCCTTATTTTTCAAAATCTCTTTCACCTGTTTTACGAATGACGCACGACCCCATCCCCCTATGCTTCTTGCTGATTAACAAAACTGAGTCAGCTATGAACATTGTCAAGCCTGTTCATCAGAAGCAAGCTCCTCCTCCCGGTCCCCTTGCACCTTTAGTATTGCTGTAGTCTACATCATTTCCACCTACAGGTGCCTGATCAGCCCCCAGCACTTAACTGAGTTTCTCCATGCAGCTCAGCAGCCCTCATTCTAAAGTCTTCTCTGATTAGAAAACAGAAGTCCTTGCTTTTTGTCTGATCTTAACTGAGATTCTGTTTATATGGCTTACAATCTTCATCTGTGATTTGGAAATATATTGCAAAAAGCTGCCAGTAATGGGGTAGAATTACAAAATACTTGGATGAAAGATCAAAAATAGGAAACCTGTGATGAGTCTAAAGGTCCAGCAGGGTGGTGACCTGAAACAAAACAGACATCTAGGGGGGAGACAAGCCATTCTGGAGCATTCTGATCCCGAGGTGCATACAGGACATCCAAATGCAATACACAGATGAGCACAACAGACATTTTCCTGCTATAGGAGTGGCCTGGAGCTTTCACACAACACTGATGGCTTAGTGAGCATGTGCACACGCAATGTGTGTGCGTGCGTGTGAGTACATGTGTGTGAAGGAGAATAAGTAAAAATCCCTGGAGACAGTAAAGCAAAGGACAACGGGAGACAGAAATAAAAGGAAATTTTTACAGAATATGAAACTACAGAAACATGAGAGCATAGCAGAGATCCAAAGAGATGGGTTAGTCAACATAATAAAATAACATATATGGCTTAAAATACAAAACATGAAATTGTCTTCAAACTGGTATCTTTTGCCACATGCCAACCTCCTCTTGTGATTTAGTTCTCTGAACTGACCCTGTTTCATTTTCCTTAACTTCAGTGTCTTAAATTTATTATAGGGCTTAGTCATATTTATTTTCCTCTTTGATGACTATTAGAAATTAAATATTTCCTTGTCTTTCAGTGTCAGTTTCTACACCATGTATAGCAAAGCCAGGAAAGGACTGATAGTCAAATAGAAAAGTGGGCAAGACAAGTATTTCATAAAACTATCCAGAAAGTCAATGAACACTTTAAAGATTCTCAACTTCATCAATAATTAAAGAGACAGAAATTAAAACTACATTATCACTATAACCTAAGCAGAATCGCTAAAACTTCAAGCACACACAATAGCAACTACTGGTGATGAGTAGAATAAAAGAAATTCTTGCCTACACGACTGAGAAAGAGCATATGCCAAATTAATACAAACCCTTTGAAACACTAGCATTATTGATTAATAATGTATACACACATAATTTATGATTCAGGAATCCTATTTCTAGGTACGCATTTAACAGAATTTTATATGAATGCTTACTTCTCCAAGTTATAAGAATATTAATGGCATTTATTGTGCTAGCCTGCCAGCAGTCATAAAAGCAAACTATTTGCCCTGATTAGAATAGAAAAAAGATTCTGTTCTATTTTGTGTAGTGTAACAATACACTGAAATGAAAAATTTTGCAAGGAATAAAGTACTGTTAAATATTGTAGGCATACATACAGTTAAAAACACCATAATTGCAAATGAGCAAACATTAAAAATGTATATATGTAATTAAATAAAGTTAAGTGGACAAACTTATGTATTTATATAATGACCAAAAAAGGCAGCAGAATGGTAACTTTGTAAGGGAGACATTGTGGTATAAATGTTAGCATTCCTCCAAAACTCACCAATTATTACCTAATACCAATTACCTAACACGAGGGTGCTGGTATTTGGGAGATGATGATGTCATGAGAGCTCTTCATGGAGGGAATTCTTGCCCTTATAAAAGAGGCCCAAGTGAGCTCCCTGCCCTCTTCTGAATGTGACGACACAGCAGCAAGGTGCCCTCTTTAAAGCAAAGAACAAACCCTCAGCGGACACCGAATCTGCTGATATATTCCTCTTCAATTTCACAGCCTACAGAATTCTAAACCACATACTTCCCCTTGTTTTTAAATTATTATATAATTGTCTGAAGGGGCCAACAGACTTTAGTAGTATTTGGAGGATGGCAGAATTGAGAGTTCAGAGAACTGGAAGTGTTTGGTGTTTGTATTAGGAGATGGCTACAGTGTTCAGAGTAACTCAGGAAGCCATCTACTTATGACAGTTCTGTTCTTGGTATATGTGTATTTTTATAAATTATTTTTCAACTTGTTATCCAAAGTTCCTCACATTGACTGGTTGGAATATTTTACTTTATAATACTGAAATTTTTACTTCCAAAGCTACTCATTGTTTCTCATTGCTCTATCCCACCATCTTTGGGGGTTGCAGCCATGCTTAATTTATGGAAACATTCCTCTTTTATCTTAATTAGCTAATCATAACAGTTTCTATCAGAAATGTTTTCCTGTCTCTATAATTTCCCATCTCTCTTTTGATTGACACCTTAATTTCTTTTTGCCTCTCTCTTCAGCTGTATTGTCATAGCCTACCCAAGGGATTTATGTAAGTGTTAGCCTAATTTCTTAACTTCAATTGAGATGGAAGGAATTGTCTAGCAAGAAGTTAAATAATTTTGATAACTGGTAAATCTAAGTATGCTCTATCCCCAGTATCCCAATGTTGTATGAGCATGGTGCTGACATAGATGTTCCACCTAAGGAAAATTGCCAGCATAAATAGAGACATAGAGAAGAAGAGGTAGGCACCGTGGGTTTCTCTAAGTGTTGCTGTTTCAAGCCTTTGGTTCTCCTGGAGGAGCTCATCGTGACTAGCTTCCCCAGTGTGAGTTCGACCATTGTCATCTGAGAAGCTCTGGACATGGCTGGTGAGAGTGGCTGTAGTTTACTTTGGGGGAGCTTTGCTTACATCGAGTGTCACTTCTTGGCTCTGGAGGGGAAGACATGTGCCATTTAAACTCCAGGAGAACCTTGTCACGCTGGCTTTCTGGCATGTACTCAACTGTTCTTTTTGTCAGAGGAGCTCAGGACCTCGGTGTCACTGAGGATGGCTGTGGTACTTCTCAGGGTAGCCCTGGTTTTAATTTTGAGTGTGACATCTGGGCTCCAGTGTAAAACCCTCAACCTACCAGCACAGCTCCTTCATTCACCCCACTGACATAGTCTTTCTAGCTTCCACTTGACCTTTGGGTCTTCCCAGCATGGTTTCATAAAATAGACTGGTGTGACTCCTTCTCATGGGCTCTAGACCACCAGTTGGACTTGTGGGAGGCATTGTTATAGACTCTAGGTCTGCATCAGGACTGCTGCAGGACATTTCTGTGGGATCCAGGCACTTGGCTGAATATTCTGTGTCTTTAGTTTTGTAGACAGATTTCCTGCATTTCCTGTGTTTAACTCTGGGTGACCATCATAAAATAATATAAATGTTGTGTCCTGATCTAATTATTTTCATCACAACCCCTGACTACAACAGTCACCAACAACATGAAAAAGAGACCTGTGAGGGAGTAGTGTTGTTGGTTCTCCTGTTGCTGTAGATTCTCTTGGAGGAGCTTGTTGAGCTTCTTTCCTGATATGAAATGGGTTTTTTCTCATCATCAGAGGCCCTCAGGACCTTGTTGTTGCTGAGAATTGCTGTAGTTCACTTTGGGGGAGCTCTGGTCCTTACTTCAAGCATCACTTCCTGGCTCTGCAGGGGGAAGATGGTATGCTGTTCAGTCTCCTGGAGAAGCTTATCATGCTTGGTTCCTGATGTGAACTCAGCTGTTCTCATCATTGGAGAAGTTTGAGATCTTGTCACTGAAGATGCCTGTGGTACTCTGCAGGGGAGCTCTGGTCCTTTGAGCATCAATTCCTAGCTCTAGTTCTGATCCCTCAGCCTACTAGCAACCTTTATCTCACTGGCACAGACTTTCTAGCTTCCACTGCTGACCTTTTGGCCTTCCCAGAGTAGATTTGTGAAATAGATTTACAAAAGACATTGTCAGAGGCTCTTGGTCTTCATTTGGACTCATGCAGGACATTGTTATGGGATCTAGTTCCTCAGTTGGATTCTTTAGGCCATTTGTGTGTGGACAGATTTCCTGTACATTTTTGTGTTGGCTATTATAAAATAATTCTGTAAATTATGTGTTCTGTATTAAATTGTTTTCCTTGCAAATCCTGACTACAACAGTGTCTATTCTTCTTTGCAGTCACATTTAGCTTTAACTGTTTACTCCTGCCTTTGTGTCTTTGGTTGAGAGCACCGTGATTATTTGATTTGGTAGTCATTTACATTTTGTAAATGAAGGAAAGTACAAAACACTTGGGGAATGGCTTTAAGCACCCAATATACTTAAGAATGAGAATAATGTATATAAAACCCAAGTAAACAAATTTATTTTGCTTTTAATGGGAAGTAAAATGATTTCTTAATCATTCCCAATAGTTTCATAGGAGTTAAAGGTAGCAGGAATCATTACTTAATAGAGAATATGTGCCAAATCCTAGAGATGCTCTGCATTTTTGTACTGAACTAGTGAGATAGGTGTTATTATTCCAAATTACCATTTTAGGAAAAGAGATCCAGAAAAATCAAGTAACTTGCCCAGGATCATACACCAACTAAGTTACCCAACCAAGATTTGAACCTTAGATTGTGTGATCCCAAAATCTGTTGTCTTCTCTATCTTCCTGTCTCACATCTAAGAAATTTAATGACATATGCATGTATACTAACAGAGCAGAGGCTGCTTGCTGATCACTTGCACAACATTTTAAAATACATTTTTGTAGGCTTTCTTTTACTTCGGTGCCTACCATTTAATATCTAAATTAAGAAGAGATTATTTCATATCTTTTGTAATGTACCACTTTCAAAGTTATCCATCAAACCAGTTGGAAGTCATGACTGGGAATTCCTAGAGACTGCTGATAATGGTGCTGAAATTCTTTTCATTAGTTCCATTCATTAGCTCAGTGACCAAATATATTAACTAGACCTTACATATATATTAAACCCATAACTTATTAATGTTCAGAATAAAATTTGATCGCCACTTTTTTAAATACATGACTTGATTTCTAAATCAAATGGAACTGCTACTTACCGATTTTAAATACGAATTGTGACTATTGAATTCTGCTCCCCTGATTTCTTCCTTTCAAGCTAATAAATGCTAAAATATTTTTTTAGCATTCATACACAAAGACATACAATTTCCAAATGGTAACAATTTAAGCATGATTTATCAGTGCATAAGAAAAATTTCTTGTGATAGGCAGTATAATAATTTCTCAAGTTTCTTTTAAAAAAAGGCTCCTTAAATTATCTTGGGTGAAACTTTATCTACTGATAAAATCTACTTGATCTGTTGATGAAATCTGCATTTCTTCCTCTTTAGACACTGAGGACTCAGTGAAAGCTGGCTCATTTTAGTACAGCTGATAGTAGGACAAATTCCTGAACTCTAGCAGTCTTTTTAGTAGTTACTTTCTTCAGTATTTTGTCTGCTTCTTACTTAGTGAAGGTGATATCCCCTGTGGAAAGCCTATCCTGCTGACTGAGGCACACACAGAAGGAATATCTGTTTGCAAGGAGATGAGACCACAAAAGTGACAAAAAGTGGATTAAATTAGAGATAGCTGAAGCAAAAGAAAATATAGAATTTTTTTTTTTTTTCTTAAAAAGTAAACAAGTCATGGTGGTGCACGCTTGTAATCCCAGCATTTGGGAGATTGAGGCAGAAGGATCTGCAAATTCTCGGCCAGCTTCAGTAGGCTACATAGTGAGTTCAAGGCCAGCCTGACCTGTATAGTGAGACCCTGTCTCAAAAAAATAAAAACAAAAACAAACAAAAAAAGTAAGACTCATTCTTAAAATAAGCCTTACAGTGATTTCACAAAGCATGCATGAAGGTACTTCATAGAAGTGCAGTCAGACTATGCTTCAGCTGGCTGAGGGCTCACAGGGGAGTGGGGAGGGACCAGGATGTGAATACCTTTGCTTGTCCAGCTTTTGTAATGGCAGGAATGTTAAAGAGCTGTCCAGTGTAAAAATGCAGCCCACTGAACAGGATCACTGCAATCGAGTCTCCTTCTTTCTCAATTACTTCAAGAATATCTTCCATCCTTAAGATTTCTTCCCCCTAAATCAAAGAAGACACAAGTTATGCTGTAATCATAATAGTAATTTGTCACTTCATATGTATCAATCTAAATTTCACCATCTTTCTCACTGTAAGAAGAATTAGAGGTAAAGTTTTATCCCCACACTCACGCTCTGTAAAATCCTGATGGAAGAGCAATATTTCAGCAGATGTATTCATTATTAACAAGTGAAAATAAAATAGTAAACAGGAGTTGTTTAAAGTCTCAGTCTTTGTAACTGATTTATCCTTTACTTGTTCAGTTAACCTTTATAATTTTGATACCTATAAATTGTTTTCTCATGAGATACAAGTTGTGACTGTATAAAACACTCAAAACATAAGAAATTCATGAAGATCATATGGAAAGAGAAAGTTGTTGGAAATAAGGAATTGCATTTATCAATGTAAGAATTATTTTTAGAAAAGAATTATTTCTGTGTCTTTGTTCTGAATATTAACTAATTTCTAACAGGTTAATTGTAAAGCCTTCTCCAAACTAGCAGTCAAAAGCCAATCCTGAAATATAAAATCAAAACTTTTCACTAATATCCAGCTTATTTTCTTCTATATCATGCTTCTATAACTTATGATTGGGAATGAATTTAGATTTGTGCTTGCCAACAATTTCCTGAAATAAACAGGCTAAGTAAAAACATCTATTTGTATTCTAACAATTCTCATCAACTTAAAAATTGTTTACAAATTTTCTTCAGTGATAAGTTTCACATGACTTTGTGGTCCATACATCATTAATTTGATTAATATTAGAGGAAAACTTCATAATACACTTCTACATTGTCCTTCAGTTTATCTTTAAATTGTAATTCTTGTTATTTGCTAGTCGCTCTGATCCATGCTCTATATTCCTTGTGGTTTGTCTGTGCGTGGAGCGTGGAGAGCTGTGACTGTGTGTATGTGTGTATTAAAAATGTCTGGAATTTGTTTACAAAATAAGAACAGGGTTGATATTGAAATGCTAAGTCAAAAATATACTTTAAATACTTAATGAGAAAAATTTAACATATAAAGAGCATAAATTATGAGCACTTTGCTAAGTAAAATTAAATATTTAGCAATTTGAAATTTTTATTCATAAAATAATTTAATACAGTTGCCTTGAACAATTAAAACTAAAGGGTAAGTATAGTACTGTATAAACTGAAAGTAATTTATTTCTTCAGGGTCAGTATTAAGAAAGGGTAGAGGCTTCATGTTGACTTGTTTTGGGCTAGCAGTGCTGAACACTGATCCCAATATTGTGATTAACTCTTGGGACATTAAAATTCTGGTTACTTATATAAGATTCAAACCTCTAATTGTTACTCGCCATATTCAGTTATACTAGAAATCAATAATTTGTACAAGACATGTGTAGTAAGTATCCTCTCACAAGTGTGAAAATATTTCATTTTGCTGATTTCCTGCATATTGGCAAATAGACGTGCATAGACCATGTGAATAGACCAGACGTGACTTTTTTCAAATAATTTCTGAGTGGGAGAAAATAATTATTGGAACATTGGCTTAATACCTTGGGATCTTTTTATGTGAAACCTGAAATTTATTCTGTGTGATTCTCTTGACAAATTATGCAAAGTATGATGTTTATATGTCAAAATCTGTACAACTTAGCATCACATCTCTATTAAAGAACATAATATTTTTAATATTTTAGATTTTCAACACGATCAGATTGTGTGTATATGTATATATATATATATATATATATATATATATATAGTTAGTTAGTTAGTTAGTTGTTCAAGTGTAAAGGAGTCCCAGACAGACAAAGTAACTTATCTAAAGTCATATATCCATACAGTGGAGGGTACAATGTTCCTCTCTCTATATTACTCAGGCTGTAAAGTCCAAATTTTCCACACTACACCTAATCCCTTTTTCCTTCTAAGCACAAAGGAACTCATCTGATACATAGATTATAAAGATTAAGACCAATGATAGTCATTTAATTTCATCAACTATCATTGATCTTTAACTTGATTTTAGTGATGTCCATTGACAATGATGTGTAGATATCCAATGTTTTACTCTCTTCACATCTTCTTGAAGACTATGGCAGATTTCAGTGATATAATTAGAAAAATAGTTCGCTTTCTGTATGGCTACCCCTTTGAAAAATGAAAACATACACACTTTGGAACTATTTTCTTTTTTAAACAGCATGATCTAATAGTAACAGAAATATTTTTTATACTTTCTTGAAAGTTCCATTAAAGTAATGAAGAACTTTTGAGGAAATGGAAGAAAAAAATCAATACTTAATAGAAGCATGATGAATATTATGTCTCTGTCACATACCTCTCTTGGCTTAATCATCCGCATACTTTTCTCAACATCAAGCCCATGAAGTTGAAGCTGTGACTCAATAGCATACTGGAAAAGAAGGGTAATTTATTTATTAAATTGAGCTGAATGCACAGAAGTGCACTGAAATAACAACTCTGAAAGCAATAAAGTATCAATAAAAATATGCTATTATATTAAAGCCAAGGTCAACACTAAAAGTAACTGAAGCATATATGAAAGAAAAACTACTTAAGACTTAAACAGGAATCTGATCATTTTTTAAAATAGTATAAATTAAAGACGAGTGGAAATGTAGAAGTCATTTAGACTTTAAAAGTTACAAGAGATTTTTATTCTAAAACTCTACTATTCAAAACCTGAATTTGAAAATGACTAGTGAGTAGCATGGACTTGTTAAGCTTCAAATGGATATAAAAGTTGTTTATCCTAGAAAAAGTAAGCTAGTGAAGTGAAAGTACATTGAACAGTCTGCCTGAGAGTATGTTATACATTGGAATAAGCAATCACAAGGATCCAATTTTTCAAAAATATTGGGGGTTTTGCTCCTTTTTAGTAAGACAATGGCTATTAGTTTCAACAACATAATTTTTACATGCCATAGATTTACAAGATGTGGACTAGAATAGTTAACATAAATATAAAAACCAAGTTTTTCTAACACTAAAGTCAAAGTATGTAATGGACTTGTGAATATGTGTGTGTGTGTGTGTGTGTGTGTGTGTCCAGAACAAATGAATTTCTTATCAACTGAATTTCTGGTATGATAGCACTCTTTTTGATAATAAGTAATATTTAAAGCTTCAATAAATATAACTTTTGACAATAAAGTGTCAATAATGATGCTAGCAGGCTATGAAAACAAAGAACAAAAAAAAGCTTTTATTTAAATTTTACATAGCTAAAAGTTTAAGCACTGGAGTTTGTATTGATTTGATTTCATGAAATAAAACAGCAACAAGAATTAATAAAACTTTTATAACCATAGTTGATTTAAAGCAGCAGTTTACTCAATGTCTTTTAAAAGACTAATAAATCAGTGTTCCTATTCAATTCTTTCCTCCCTTAACACGTTTTAGTTGAACAACAGGAATAAATCTACAATCTATAAAAACTTCTTAAATCAAAAGCATTTTACAGATGTTTCTATAGTAAAGTTACTTTCAGAAAAACTAATGAATACATATTCAAGTTGGCAAATGATACCTCCCTCTAAGAAGAGAAGAATGAACATAAATATAACCTGAGGGAATCCTTACATGATCAGAAGAGAAGGCTTTGGCTTCTATAAGAATTTTGTACCGTTTTGGTGTAGGCTTAAAAAACGATAACTGCAAAGAAATGGATTTATTGAGAAAGCATTAACATAGAATTTTACTTTATTTTTATAATCTCAAACATTTTAAAGGTATTAACTAAACATCTAAGATATCTGTTGGGGGTACTTTTTCAATCACAGTTGTTTAGGGTGAAGTACACAAAGGGAAAAGATATTGGCTCACTATGTTGATCAATAGAAAAGCAAACACAGGGGAATCTACCTCAGATAGAACAACTTCTCACACTTTACTTAAATGTTAATTAAAAATTTACCATCCAAAGGAGGTAATGATAATTTCTCTGCTATGAAACTGAAATATCTTGTTCTGTGTATGTCTTATTTACAATGACATACCATGTACTACTAATTTGGTTTCTATTACATAATTTCCCACAGTTTATTTTATGGTATTTATTTCAGTTCTAACTGAAAGGATAGCAGTATGAAACATTTGTCCTTAGATGCACCAGTGAGAAGTAGCCCATTTGTTCAATGAGGCTCTTTCATTTCTCCGGTTTCTGGTGAAATAGAGAATAACAATGGCGATGATCACTATTAATTAGCTGCCAATTATGGGCCAGGATATTATTGCAACTTTTACTTACTATCACATTTACTCTCCTATAGACCTATGAGGTACATATTCTTGTCCTTGCTTTTACAAAGGAAATGATTAAAACTTAGAGATGCTAAATATGTTCTCTAATGTCAATAGACATTAATTCACTTATCTGAGGATGTCTAAAAGCATAGAAATGTTTTCATCACACAATTAAAACAGAAGATCTAAATTTTTCAGGGCCAAGCAATTACTATAGCCACTATATCCCAAATTGAGAATGCATTTCACTTTAAGGTATAATTATTTATTTCATGTTTCAGATCCAGTAAGTACTTTAACTATTTAACTCCTAACATCTCTTTCCTCCAATTTAGTCTATTTCATATGCTTCAAATATATTTAAAAATTAATACACAATGGCACACTGATCAATGACCCTACTCTGCTGAAGGCCAGCATATTGGAAGGTCAGTGCTAAATGGCAAATGTGCAGCCTTATATTGTATACTTGCAAACAGTTTGCCTTTTCACCCTTTAACACTGTATTTTCTTGTGTTTTGAACTATTCTGAAACCTGCAAGATCAACTATCTCTGTTTACAAAGAAATCATTATATCACAGTTCAACATTCCAACATTTTCTGGTAAAAATGAAAATAACTTCATATCTTATTTTTTAAATAAGTAAAACCTCAGATGCTCATGAATTAAAGATGGAAAAGCATCAGATTTTATAAATGAGTGTATTCTAAACACTACTGGGAAAGCAAACTTACCAGTAGGAGATGTAAGTTAACAGTCAAAGCATTCATTAAGGCTATTTCTTTCTCGCTGGCTCCTGTAAAATAATCATATCATATTTTATGATTTTACTTAACGTACTTGGAAAAACAAGGCATGGAAGCTTCAT
Source organism: Cavia porcellus (assembly GCF_034190915.1). Classification (NCBI taxonomy): domain Eukaryota; kingdom Metazoa; phylum Chordata; class Mammalia; order Rodentia; family Caviidae; genus Cavia; species Cavia porcellus. The sequence continues at coordinate 33,112,356 of NW_026947495.1, read as the reverse complement.
TCAGTTGTTCTTAATGGTTTCAGAGATAAGGTCACACTTGATGTGTCATCATAAAGAAAGAAGTTTCCCCACTTGACTCATTTTATCAAATGGTAACTAGACTTACATGCCCACAGCCTGCTAAAAACGGGCTTTTTGAGGTTATAAATAACAAAACAAAATAATGAAGTCTTTCCTTCTGCCTGTAAACTAAAAATGATTTGCCCTATTTTCAACTAGTTTGCAAACTACCCAATGAGTTTATTTTTTGCAGTAAGTGTATTTTCAAAAGGAATCTGAAGATACAAAGGCCGATCATTTTCAAAGTTGCTTATTTCTAACATCATAATTTAAATGCATTATATTTTAAATACAAGATAGCTACTTTGCCAAACATATTTTGCTATTATTACCATGAGGTAAAATAGTTAATCAGACAAAAGGACTGTAAAGCAAAATAACCTAAGTAACTCCAAGGTTTATTTATACACACTGAGTAAAAGATAATAAAAATATGATTTGTTCAGTAAGAAAATATTCAAAATTAAGACACTTACTACATAATAATATTATGACATAACTTTTATAAGTAAAGGTTTTGGCCTATTAGTAAAGGATGAATCTAGAGAATACATTCGTTGCTTAGGAACTCAGGGCACCGTTTTAAATTTATGCTGTATCTTAAAGGCGATTGAACCTAAGTAATCTTCACTAATACAGAAATGGATCTATGTACCTTAATGTTTGTAAAGTTGTACCAGATATTAGAAAACATGTATAATACAAAGCCTGTATTTTGTATCTGAAAAGATACTTCTTATAGCATTCCATTTTAAAATAATGGACAGTAAATAGAAGAATATGTCTAACAGTTCCCAAAAATAAATTCATTTAAGAGGAAGTCCATGAAAATGAATGTTTAAATTAAGACAATTAAAATTTACAATAGTCATATAAAGCAGTACCAATGCTTCATTTATTCAATGAAAATTTCTTTCATTTGTTACATGGACTTCACCACTTGATATAATGGTGAACAAGTGATAAATGTCAAAAGATGTGTTCCGGGCCATTGTAAAATGACTAACATCTGAAGTCAAGGGAAAGGAAATCTCAATCTATATTTGAACCATTAAATAAAACCCTTCTAGACATATTAGATAGATGTAATAAGCTCATGTTGTGTGTGGTGGTATACCCTTCTATGCTGTATAGTATATACTGTATTTGCTCCCTGCTAGTGATTTACACACATCTTTTCTCAACAACTAAGTACCAAATGTTAGCAGGAGGAGTGGAAGGAGGAAAGGAAGTAAACCAGTATGACAAAGAGGGGAGACATGAGATAGAGAGACAGAGAGGAGAATTAGTAGAAAAGGAAGTATTTGAAAAAAATATAACGAGAACAAAACATAGTAGTTATCACAAAATGAAATCAGAGAAATAGTAGAGGTAGGAAATAATAGATTAAGGTCTTTCTATAGAAACTTAGGCATTCTATTTTGCTTTGCTGTTATATTCTAATTAAAAGTATGTATTTCTGGGAAATTCTGGTCCTCTGAGAAATACAGTACTATTTTAGATAACTCCTTATTTTTCTGGAGATTTCATGGGAAAATGACAGACTTACATGTATGTTCACCCACAGGTGCACTGATCTAAATTAACTCAGGCTTACACATGACCCTACCTGGTCATTAAAGTTTGAAAACATCAACAGAAGTGTTTATTGCAAATATTACCTAAACACAGCAAAGAGTCAGGCATTCTTAACATCAAAGAACTGACAATTTAACTGGTTTTCAGTTTATTTTCAAAAGAAAATTTGCATAATTAACTTATTTCTTTGGGTTTATGTTGTAGTTCTAGCATTGTTCTTCTAATTATTTCAATATTATTCACATTCCATAAGAAATCCTCCCACTTTATAAACAGAAATTCTTTCAACTTTTTTGTTGTTGTTATTCCTTTTCTTATTTCTAAGGGACCTTCTTTGAATTAATATAAAAACTAGACCTCTAAATCTGTAGGGAATAAAGACTTAAAAACATCTAGAAAGCTTAACCAGAATTTAAAGGATCTTTAGATGGTGTAATCTGTGGCTCTTGGTCAAATCATATTTGTGTGGTACTTATTTGTTTACTAAACATTACAGTTTGCTTTTTCAGGAGATGAAGCTTAGGTAAATGTGAGCACTGTCTTTCCATCTCTAAATCTGACAAGCTAACAATGTTCGAGCCATTGTTATAGGCCAACACTTCCAAACTCATGGTTTGGATTATCTCAGTCTTCACAACAACTTTCTACTGATTTTCTTTGTGTATTCGTGATGAAATGGACATCAAAAGACATGAACTAACTTACTCAAAATATGGCAGGAAAAATAATAATAATTTTTGCTTGCATTTATGTTTGGATACATTATTTGCAATATACTCATTTGAAAGTACATATAGGAGGCTGAGGCTTATAACCATAGTCTCTATTTGTCTTTCTCATTAGAATAAAATTACAAATCTTTCACAACACAAAGTTGACAATGGCCACAAGATGCTTACCACAATTCTATAAAGAGGGTCATTTGGGGTCTCCTAACTGCCACAGCATGTTCTGCAAAACTTATTAAGCAGATGCAAATATTATTGTGGCTTTGGTTATTAGGTCTGTAATTAGGCTAAGTGCAAGAGTTTTGCTTCTGTTTTTCAAATAGCAAATTTCTGTGGCCTCTAGAGGTGGCTGATGTATGGTAGAGGACCTCTGACTATTAGAATAGAGCTGCCAGAGATTATTGCTTCTTCAAGGCCAACCACAAATTCCATAAACCAAATTTATGTTTCTATTACAACATTTTTATAAGCTCAAATGCATGTATCTAGCCTTTTGCAATTTTTATGTATCTAGGGAGAAGGAGGCATAATAATAATACTAATAATATTCTTCAGCAATTTTATTTCTAGTATCTTGATAATATGACATTAATTATATGAGAAAGTTATTCCATGTTTTGCAGAATTGTTGGCTCTATATAAATGCTTCATTAATAGTTTTTTTTTTTTTTCACATCTAAAATTGAAACTTTCTGTCTGTATACATTGTCTTTTCCTTTTTGGATCCATTCCATCAATTTGTACACATAATAATTTTTATTATCCTCCCTTGTCACTTCATTTTAAGAAATTTTATGGTAATATAAAGCTGTGACTTTTAAAAACCGAGAAGATTTGATCTTGACCCAAATTATACACATTTCTATTCATGACACATGTATATAAGCATAGAAGGTAGGGAGAAGTAAATTTGATCTTCATTGTACTTGAATGTAGATATGATACAATTACTATAATTATTTCATGATTTAAACTGTGTCTACTTTCAAAGTTTTATGTTTCTATGTTACCATTTCAAAGAGAATAATACAAAATAATGATGTGGCAAGGGATGTAGCTCAGTGGAAGAGAACCGGTCTAACAAGGAGAGCTCAGGGGTGGAGTGCTTGTCTAAGCAGTAAGGAGGCCTGGATTTCGTCCATAGCACCAAAAACAGACAAACAAACAAACAATTAATGAAACAACAATAACAGCAAAACAAAAAGAAAATACAAACCAGATGAGAAGCAATCAAAAGTTATTAAACATTTTTTTAGTTCAATATCAATCCATTTATTTCTATTAATCATGACCAAAAGGGAACCTGCATGTAATTAAAAATAAATAAATGAGCCAGTATTAAATAAAAATTACAGGAAGCCACTATTTTGGATAAAGTTGATACCAGACCTCAGCATCCCTAAAAATCAAAAAAATAGAGTTGTTTAGCTGAGGTTCTAGGTCACTAAGTTGAAATGTAAGTGCTTACGTGACCTGAGAAATCATAATTAGAGACATAATCACATTTCCACCCAAAATCCAGTTTTAATTCCACTGAAAAAAAATAACCTAAAGTAACCAGATGTGAACCAGTCTATTTGTTCCCAGTTTGAAAGGAAATATCTTTGAAGTAAACAACCTATTTTATCTTGCTTATTTCTGCTTTCTTTAGCTCTTTCTAGATCTATAATCCCAACCTTTTCTGCTTAACTCACTGGAACACTTATTCCATTTTATGGAAGCATTATTCAATTTTAGAATAAAGAATAATGCTAATTAAGGTCTTTATTATATGTTCTTTAACACACACATACATGCACACATACACAATACTGTCTGAATTTTTTTTGGTCAGAGCAACCAGTGAACTGATATATAAATCTGATTTAAAGACCATTTAGCTAAAACATAGTTTTCCAAGTAAAGAAAGTTGAGAGACTATAATTATTGAAGTATTAAATGAGTGCCACAGGAACAATGGTAGATGCCTATAATCCTTACTTCTCAAGAAACTGAGGCAGGGGTCTTCTTGGGCAATGTGTCAAAATGCAATATGAAAATAAAAATTTTACAAGGGCTGTGATTGTAGCTCAGTGGCAGTGTTTGCCTAGCAGACACAAAGTCCTGGATTCCCATGTGCTGCCAAGAAAAGAAAGAAAAAAAAAAGAAAGAAAAGAAAAGAAAAGAAAGAAAAAAAGAGCAAGCCAGCCAGCCAGCCAAGCTCTGTGTGTGTGTGTGTGTGTGTGTGTGTGTGTGTGTCTGTTGTGTATGTGTTTGAGTGTGTGTATCTGAGGCTTTTAAAATATTGCTTATACTTCACTTTTGAAGACATGGACAATTGATAGTCTGTAGGTCAACAAAATTTGGTCTGATAAACCAGGAATTGTAGAAAAAAATCTATGTACTTAACAAAATAATTATTAAACTAAAGATCACTTTTGTTCACTGAAAGTATTTCTAAGGAAAGCTGAGCATGCATTTGCTACATAAGTTTTGAGGCTTTAAGATGTTATATATGTTATATTGAGTTTCAAGTCTACAAAACAGACTTTGTCCATTTCAAGAAACAATTTCCTTCTACATCTCTTACTATATTTTGGGACCAAATGTTGCTTAAGTTAATACCACATTCAAAGACAAAGATAAACAAAACAATACAGTTCATTCCAAGTGTGGTGTTTGTTTCCAATTCCTGATATGGAGCTCCTACAACCCACAGATTTTTTCTTGTATCTAACAAACCTATAGGATAACACCAAGTTTATGTTACCCTAGTGGCTAGGCTGAAGATTAGTGATATCTTGGGATGTGACTGCTCACTAGAAAGACACAATAACACAGTTGGAAATTTCAGCCTTACCTACCATTCTGGGGTGGGAGCAGGGCTGGAATTTGAGCTCTGTAAAAAGTCAAAAAATGAGATGCAGAGAACTTCTGAGCTGCAGAACAGATTTAAGTGCCAAGGGGTGGCCTGCTCAAAGAGGACATGGAAGTGCCTTGCTCATCACCCCTTCCCACATAACCTTGACTTCTGCAAGCCTTCCATTAGCCATTACTGAGCCGTATCCTTTATACTAAAGTGTTAGCAACAGGTTTCCTTGCATTCTGTGAGCTGCTATAGCAAATTATCAAACCAAAAGTGACAGTACCAGAAAGCCCTCAACATACAGATGGTCATTCAAAAGTATGGATAGGTCTGAGTACCTTTGGCAGTTTAGAGGAACTGACCCCTAACCATAGATGGTGAATGATTCGGAGCCATTAGTGTCAGAAATGAATTTTGGAACATTCATTTCTGGTATTTAGAAATGGTTGCTGGTTTTCAAAAATATTCCATTGTATATATTATATGACTTTTATGAATTTTGAAAGGCAAGGAAAAACACCTAGAGGTAAGGTTAATATATTTTCTTTCAGTATTAAGAAAGTAAGTCCTTTTCCTGTTCTCAACAACTAAATATTTATAGACCTTTCTGCTTTTTCCTTTGTACTTGGTAACAACGAGAGGCAGCTGTTTTGAAATTTCTGTGATCTCTATGTCACATACATATATTTATTGGGCAGGAAAAAACTTGCACATTTAATAAGTTCCAATAGAGCTATAAACTTTTAAATGGTCAAAGGAAATCTTTCTTCAGGGCTTATCGGCTTCATAAATAAATCTCACTAAGCAATATTATCTTATTTTTCTGGCCTGTGTATAAACATCCTAACTCCTGTTTAGAGAATGATAAATATTAAACAAAACTAACAAGTTCAGAGTGCAGTTTATGTTCTAAAAGAAACCTAAAGCATGAAAAAAATTCTAGATATCCTAGGTCAAATTAATCTATTATTCTATTGAGGCTTTTTTTTTTGTTTACATGTTGCATATTTGAATGAATAAAGTCAGTTTTCAAAAAATGAAAAAAAATGATGATTTTTATGAAAAAAAAAAAAAAAAAACTAATACACTTTTAAGTGCAATCCAGGATTTTTCAAGTGGAAGTTTCTCAGATGGTATACTCAGGTAATTCTGTTGTCTCGGTTAAGTGCTCTGAGAAGCAACCAGGATGGTAAAAAGGGTTTCAATTGACAATAGTCTTCCACGTATATACATAAATGTGCTGCAGTCATTGGGTGGTCCTTTCTCTCCCACCAGGAGAGGAGGCTCCCCCTAACCTAGTGTTTTACATCTTGACTCTTGTATTTCTTTTTTCTTTACTGTTTCCCCTCTAGAGTTTCAAGAGCTGTGTTGAACACAGAAATATTATGGATGTGTTGTGGCTTTCCACATTCGTACACTGATGTCCACTCCCCAAGTAAGTATATTTGGAGATAGCACCTATAAATTGATAATTATGACAAAATGACTTCATAACAGTGAGGCCTTTACCTGATATGACTTGTTTTTACCTAAAATGAGGAAGGGAAATTAGAGATCATTTTTTCCCTTTCCATGTACAGAAGAAAGCACAGGAGAGGACATAGTGAGAAGATGGCTATGTATAAACCTCAAAGATAGCCCTCTCCAGAAACTGATTGGACAGTACCTTGGCTGGACATGTCTAGCCTCCTCACCTGTGAGAAAATAAACATTTCTTACTTGAAGATCTGCAGTCTATGGATCATCATTGTTTTCCTGAACTGACTAAAACAGTGTGTACATCCTCACCCATTTGTATCCTTTGTGCTGATATTAACCTCTGTTCTCACCCTGGAGTCTGGTATAGAACTCATCAGGCAGCAGAGTATGGCAAAAGGATCTAGCATTTTACCTGCCTTTTATACCTGCCTTTTATACAAACTTTTCACACTGTTCTTTTATTTTTATCTTTTCCCTCACTTTTAGAGTTGTTTAATTTGGGTAATTTCTAAAGTTTAAAGAATCAGAAAAGGAAGGCAGGTGACTTTTTATTTTTTGCTATTAAGTGATTATGATTTAGTTTACGTTTTATTTATTTATTTACTTTTTGATAAACGTAATTACCACTTTCTGGCCTGCAGTTCAATTCACATTATTTCATGAGTGTTGCTTCTCTGGCCTTCTATGTTATTCTTTGAGAGTTTATAAATTTTAAACTCCTTTAAGATGGAGATTATGAAAAAAATGATTAAATATATCCTGTCCTTTACTAATTGGAAATATTTTTCTTGTAGTATGGGTAATGATTAAATTTTAAAACATTTTTCTTCATTATACATGTCTGTTAATCTTGTTTCTTTCTGTCTTCTTTCATTAAGAATCTCAAGAAGAAGAGCATACCAAATTGTTCTTATCTACTACTTCATCCACAGTGCCTGCATAAGTCCTTGCACTATGCAGAGGTGCAAAATTTGTCTTTTCAATAAAGTAGATATTCCCCAAGTTTTTGGTGTATCGCCATAATTCTTTCTGCATTCAAGTTCTACTTTCCTCTTTGTATTCCCATTTTTCCTCCAGGTTGATTTGTTCCTCTAGTTACTGGCCAGGATGGAAATGTGGTGAAGCAGTAAAGAGATACTGGCTTATAAATGAGGCATGAAAAAGTATTTTTAAAGTTGGAATTTCCTTAAAATATTCCCAAATAACATCTCTCCAATTGCTGAAGCATTATGAATTTCTAAGTCAGTGTTCTAAATCTCACATAATATTCCAAATAATTCTTGACTAATATTCCAAGAATTTCCTGGTATGGTGGTTCTCTGTAAACTGAGTCAAATGGATTTCAGGTTCCAACTCAGCGTGGGCAGCCAGTCTCAAAATAAATTTTTTTTAAAAAAAGTTAAATCCTTAGTCTCACATAAGAAAGAAGAAAAAGAAAAGAATGCAAAAGAGAACAGAAAATAGAAAAGATTTCAGGCAGTGGTGAGTATTTACCCAATGAATTAAGCAACTGCTTTCCAAAATACAACAATTTATCATCTTAATTTACTATCTAAAACTATCTTTATATACTGTTATGTAATAGTATTCATAATACATTTAAAATATATTACAGCACCCAAGCAGTATCAATTATGCTATTTTCAACACCATTCAACTATAGTTAAATATATCAACGTAAGTTAAATTCAAATGAATGAAGATTGGTGCTTGCAATGCTTTAGATCTAGAACATCCTCCTAAAGCCACATGTGTTCAGATGTAGGGCTTTAGACAGGTGGTTGGGTCAAAAGGACATTGTAATCATCAGTGGATAAATGCATTTATGAATCTATAGCTGTCAGTAGGTAGGGGCTGGTCAGAAGAAATAGATCACTAGAAGTGTGAACCTGAACGGTGTATCCCCCTCTCCAGACCCTCTTTTCTCTCTTTCGGCTTCCTGATCACACTTCTTGCCACACTTCTTGCCAAGCCCTTTCTGCCTTGGATCAAAAAAACTGTGAACTCAATACTCTAACAAAAATGAGCCAAAATAATCCCCTCTTACTTTGAGTTGTGTCATATGTTTTGTGCCAGTGATGAGAAAGTAATTAAAACATTTTTTGGTACCAGAGAAGTGAAGTTGCTGCCATGACTAATACCTAACCTTGCTATTTGGAAACCATTAAGATAAGCTTGTGGAGAAAAATTGGCAAGGTTTGGAAATACCTAGAAAAGCACTAGAATGTTATAAGCCAAACTTGACTACAATTTCTGATCAGAGTACAGTAGAGCAGAATGCTGACAGATGTGCACTCAGAAAAATTCGAGGGAAATGTGGGAGAATTTCAGCCCAGAACAAATACAACATTGGCAGTTGCACTCAAAGCCACATGTGTTATGGCCTGGCAAAAAATTGTCTAAATTTCTTCCATACCTTGAGACTTCTCAGAATAAAATTCAGGGCAGTAGACTAAATAATCTGATGATGAGAATTTCAAGTGATTTCACAGGCCCTTCTGGATTTATGGGTGATAGAAGTGGTTCTACTGGATTCATTTCATAATGCTCAGCTACCCAAACACTCAGAGGCCTATGCAGTCATGACCCAAAGGGGTCTGACTGCTGCTTGAACTGATAGCAGACGATGGTGTGATACACATGGTGGTAGTTATGTGGGCATGCAAAATTTAAGAGTTGTGCTATCTTGCAGGCCCTCTACTCACATTTCAAAATTCTTGGGATCTGGTCTATGCCCCTGAGAAGACAGAGTGTGAAGCCATGAGAATGAAGCCAAAAGTGCAGCAGAGATCTCATGGACTGAGAGATGCCAAAAAATGTGGAATATCTGCTGAGGTAAGCTATAGGCAGTGAGTAGAGGCAGCCCAAGAGAGAGACCATGAGAACTAGAACCAGCAAGGCCATAGCTACAGGGCTGTCCAGTTATTTATAAGTTTACATCTCATCACAATTGCCTTTGGGTTCTGGACATGGAGATAAAGTGTTTAATTGTTTTAGCCTCTTGGGTTTCTTTATTGCTTTGGTTTTATTCCTTCCTATCTACCTATTATTTTCTTCTTTTTGGAATGAGAATGTTTACTCTGTGTCACTGTATGTCAGCAGTGTGTGATTTTCTTTTTGATTTTCACATGGGATCAACACTAACAGTTTGCCATGAGTCTCAGAAATGCTTTAAGCTTATAATTTTCAGCAATTCTAAACTTTTAAAACTTTAGTGACTCTTAGATGCATACTAAGTGAATCTTAGATAAGAAATTGGTAAGAGTGTTTTGGGATTCTGGGGCCAAATATAATGGTTTGGATCTAGGGTGGCCTCCAAAAGCCTCATGTGTTTAGAGGTAGGGAATTTGGAAAGTGATTGTATCATGGATACACTGCACTCATCAGTGGATTCCTCAATGGGTTAAATGATAACAAAATGTGCTTTTAGGAGATGGAGATTGCTGACTGGGTGTATGGCCTAAAATGCTATGTCTCCCCCTTTATCTCTTCCCTTCTCTTTGTGATTTCTGACCACCATAATACAAGCATTTTCATGTGTGAGATCCTTCCAGTATGCCCTGCCTATCTTGGGACCTATCAAGTACAGACTGAATCATATAGAAACTCTGAACCAAAATCTCTTCTCTTTAAGTTATGGGTGTCAAGCATTTTGTCTCAGTGATTAAAATAACTGAAATGGTGCTTAACACTTTTACATTAGTGTTTATCATGTAGTGATATTATATAAAATTCATTTAACATGCTTTTTGAAATTGGATTAATTGTAAATTAACAAAATGCACAGGGTTTTCATAGGAGGGACAAATATTAGTTTAAAATTATTCAAGAAAAATAATAGATATATTTTATTTTTATACCTAATATTATCTATGTTGTGGCTTGTATCTAGACACCACTCAGAGCTTCATGTGTTCTAGATGGGGCTTTTTGGAGGTGGCTGGATCTATGGTATGTAAATATGAATTAAATGTGTGTGATAACTAAAGTAGTTTAGAATAGTTCTGAGTGTGGATAAAGAAAGTCCCACACTGGGTGTGAGTGGAACCAATCAAAAGGCTTGCAGTATGGATGGAATAAAAGGGAAAGGAAGGCTCACTGCTTTCTGTTTCGTTGTTTATTTCTATTCTGCCATGGACTTTTTCTCCCCTGCACTGCCCTTCTGCCATGCCTCCTTGCCTTGGACACTGCGGACTATGCACTAAAATAATCCTCTTCTCTTTTAACCTGTAGGGCACAAGTATTTTGTCTCAGCAATGAGAAAAGTAACTCAGACCATCAATTATACCAACACTTAAATAAATTAAGTTAAAAGTGTGAGTTAAAATAGAAAACTAGGATATTGTTCAATAAAATTTTGTCTTTTTAATTTTTGTTACTAAATAATATCTTTACAATTCTATTGGGGAAAAAAAGTTCAGAGCATTTTACACTTACCTACAATGTCCTTCATAAGGTCTACAATACTTTCATCTCCTATAATCCAAGGACGTTTTCCTACATCATGACCATAGGCTCCCCTGAAATTGAAAAATAACATTCTTAACTCTGTGCATGTGTTCTGTGTACAAGTGGGACTACATGTGAATATGTGTTTTCAAATATCAGATTTGCCATGTAGTCCTTTGTGTGGTGTCTTTTTAATATTTAAGTAATTATATAAAATTTGCTCTTCCAAAAATAAAAAGTAATTCATGAACAGACTATTTTATAACTTGACTTTTTTTTTTTTTGGTTGGAGAATGAATGAAATTACTCAGATAAATAATTTCATTATTTTGCTATATTTTAAAGTCTAAGATGTTATGGTTTTGTTTTATTACTTTGTCTTATATTTTGAAAATTTGAAGAATATTTGACACTTTTATACTTTTGGCATATTTTTATACTTTGTATGTATACAAAAAAGGTGCATACTATTCTTTAGGCCAGAGACCAAAATGATTATAAATTGAATTTTAAAATGCTGCTGCACTCTTTACATCAAGTAGAAATATATAAAATATGATTCTACTCATAATTACATTTTAAAGAAAATAATAACTTTAGTTGTGTTTAAAGCCAACGTAACACTTTGACCTATTTGCTAGCAAGTCACTTTTTCTATTCCATTTATATTTATAATGCTAGCAAATGTTCTAGTGGACATATGAAAAAAACACAAAATGTATAATACCTTAAGTCTCAAAAAGTTTCCCTAAGTGAGAAAGAGAAAGGTACTTAAAAAACATAGAGGAAACAAAGAAAAATGAAGTGTTATTATGTTTATTTGTATCTTACAAATCTCTAAATTAAGAGTATCGTTAATACAAACCTTTGTTGATTTGGAAGAAAGGAATGCATATGTTGGTTTTCTAATGTAAGACTGTGTTTGAACATGCTGAAATTCGGTAAGCCAGCAATGGCGGGCTGCTGTACCTGCTTCAAAAGGGGAGGGCAGACTGGAGTCTAGTGGAGACCTGGTCATCAGCCTTTGCTAATGTCCATGATATGAATCCTTCTGTTATGAAATTTCATTATGTCCAACAAAATTCTGAACGTTGACAATTGGCTTTTGTCATTTTATATGAACTGGCTACTGGTCTCTAATGGTATGAGACCACATTTATTAGATGCTGACAGAGTCTAACTCTCCACCATAGTAAAAGCAAATGAGTGACAATATTTACCTTAAGGAGTCACCATAAAAAATAAATGAGATAACATATGAAAAGGATGGCTGCATATCCCTTTTCTAAGTTTTCCTTCTTAATGAAAATCTAATACTAAAATTTTCTTCATCAAAGTGTGGCACAATTTTTAAACTAATATTTCCATTATTATATAAACTAGGATGAAGGAAGACCTTCATAATAACATGTATATGAAAAATATACATGGACTGCTAAGAAGGAATGGAGAAAGGCAATTGTTAGTTACTATTATCATATTATTATTAAATAGCCTGCAGCTTGCCTCTTCCTTGACTTCCATTATAAATGTTAAAGACAAAAATCATTATCATTAAATGGTAGTTAAAGGCAATTACTTGGATCCTTTTTTTTTTTTTTTTTTTTATTTTAATCATACAGAGCTCCATGGCCTTTGCTGGTAATACAATACATCTTATTACACTGAAGTAGTAAAATTCTACATTCTGCCTTAGACAATCTATATCTCAGAATATTATGCCACCTACTCCTTACTTTGGTAGACACATGGTAATAATCTTTAAAGATACATTTTTCCCTGCATAGCTTCTGGCATCTCCTTCTCTTTAAAAATATCACATATCAAGTCTGCTCCTCATCTTGTCAGTCAGCTAGCCTGGGGTAGTAAGATGCATTTAGAAAATGTTATCTAAATAAACTCAAAGAAAAGTGGCCTGTCATTAGAAAGAGTTGATATAGATTAAAGAGCAGTTATAAACATATATATTAGAGATAAGGAAAATATTATATCGCTCCCTTCAAAACTGCTTAAAATAGTTGTTGCATAGCTATGATCTACTTTTTGCAAATGCTGGAAAGGAAAAAGGAGAATAAGAGAGTTAATTCATTACCACAGCATAAATCACTGCCATGAATAGGGTGTTTTCTAAAATGTATATGAGCAGTATTTGCTCATGAAATTAGATTGCAGGATATAAAACCTAATTCAGAATTTAATAGAAACTTGGATGATCTTTACAATAAGGCCATGATTTAGCCATCTTCCAAAGTGAAAAATCATCCTGCGTTTAGAAAACTTTCCACACTTAAGTGAATAAATAAATTTTCAGGCCTTTCTTAATGATGTCACAAAGTTTTCCATTACCAATTTATCATTAGCCAAGAAAAGTGTTAGCTAATCTTCATATCATATCATTTATTTTCTTATACTTTTTTCTATGTACATTAAAAAAAATTTATTTGAACAAGATTGCTACAGGAGTGCTGAGGAAAATACTCTGACATGCTTCCTTGGTGTTATAGCCATACACATTACCATGAAAGAGAAGTTATTTTCTAGCAGTTTGTCTACACTTAATATGGAATGTGGTGGGCTATTTTCCTTTTTGAATAATCCTACCCAAAATTGTCATTCTTCTTACAAGAATTCTTATGGAGAAAAAATAGTGGCAAGTGTTTACTCCTATAAAAAAAGAAAAAAGCATTTATCTAGCAGACTTAAAAATTCAGGTGACTTATAATATTGTCATTTCATTTTAAAGCCATAATTTCTCTTTTCCAAAATATAAGGTCTCCTTTAGAACTGATCATTGCAATTATTAACCTATGTTATTCTCTTTTAAATAATTCAGACCATTAATAAATACTTAATATAAAATATTCCTTGGAAATTCTTTTAAGTTTTTAAAATACTGATTCTAGCAGACCTAAGGGTTGAAGCATATTGTTGCTTTATGTTAGTATAAAACCATTTGGTTAAGAATTATTATAAGTCAAACATGTGTGATGACATTCAGTGTTTTCCATTTCATAACAGCAAAATTACCTAAATGCTTTTATTTCACAAAACAAATATATTGTTCACAGCAAAATATTAAATCAGCTTTAAAAATCTTACAGTTTAAAATAAAGTTGCAAAATACTAATAAGCATTGTAAACAAGCACAGAACTAAGTGTTCCCAAGAAGATTGAACTTTCAGTTTTTTCTCAAACAACTGGAATTTTAGAAGAAATCTGTATGCTGCAATTATCTCAATGTGTCTCTGAAATTCATTAAAGTTCAAATGTAATCAACTCTGTGAGAGTGTTAAGAGGTGGGTAGTGACTCAAGGGTTCTTTCATGAGTAGGAAAGGCATCCTCATAAAAGAGGTGGATGAAACTCTTTACACCTGTACTGTGGGGAAACATTGCAAGAAATTCCATCTTGGAAGCCGAAAGCTGCCTTAGCCAGGTATCAAATGAATCTGATGGCACCTTAGTCTCGCAGAATTGTAACAAAATAAATTTTGGGCTCACAAGTTATTCAGTCTCTGGAATTTTGTTGGAGCAGAAGGAATAGACTAATGTAGTTCCTAAAATATTTCTCATATTAAAAATCCCAATACATACATACATACATACATACATACACTCTTAATGTACTTCTATCCTTGAATTTCATGTAATGAAGTAATCAGTAGATACCCATATGATTCACAAGGACAAGCTGCCTTATGACCAGAAATAAACTGTAGATAGGTCCAAAAAGTATAATAAACCATAAACACGAAGAAAATGACAGCCATGACTAAATGGCATTTCCAGAGTCATGATATCCCTGAGAGATATCTTATTTTGTCAAAACATATTTACTTTTAATGTTATATTAGGTTTACATGTTTTTACTTTGCTTTTCAATGCAACAGCTAACTTCAATATGCTTTAGACAATTTAGTAGATACGTAGCTCCAGCTGACGAATCATCTTTTACTAGCCAGGAGAGGGAAGCCCTGACCTGACTTGAGTATCAGCTAGAATAGGACAGAAGTAAGGCTGAAGCAAGCCAAGAATTGGTGATTATTCACAATTTTCCACAGTTCTCTGGATATAGAGCAAGCTGAATACATTAGAGAGATGTAATGTAGAACCTAAAGTCAAAAAATGAAAAATTCACCAAAGTGCCATGAAAATCCCGGGCAAAAAAAGCAGTTGCGAAAAGAAACACAGTCTGAACTTGAGCAGAGACCCCCTAAAACTCCAGCTGCTGTTGACTTACTTTCAGAGTCTAAGCACATATAAATTCAGCTACCATTAATCTCTTTCCTGGGGAACTACCAGCCAGGCATAATGCTGCCCATTAACATAAGTATCAATATGAAAGAGCCCTGTAGAAACTTCCTTATTTTCCCAGAGGGAAACTCTAAAATCACTTCCTTAAACTGGTATATAAATTCTGTCTCTGGGAATTTGGTGAGTCATTCCTTGTAGAATTTTTCTGCCTGCCTGTGAAATGAAGTTTCCTTTGGTCAAGGTCTACAGTCAGTCAACTTTTAGGCTTTCATAAGTTCTAAATTGGTGGAGGGAAAGAATTCCTTTTGGATCAAAGATGGGAGGAAGGCAAGAGAGAACAGAAATAAAAACCATGCATCTCCAACACCACTGGTATTTAGTAGCAGGCAAAATGAACAATGATAGTGTCTGGACTGCTACAGCCTTAAGGGAGAAGCCAAAGGAGGAGGGGGGGAGAAAAGATCAGCAACTTTAAGGTTGATACCTTTTGTTCAGCAAAAAATCTTTTCAGTTTACATTTTCTGAAGCATGAAAATGTACCTCCTTTCTGAAGCATTTGTCTAATAAAAACTACACAGGAAGATTTTATTTAGACTACATTGTCTATTTTCATAAGGTAGAATGCAAAAATGAAGGACAACAATAGGTGATATGACAGAAAAGCACTTTCTTGAGATATAATGTTAATGTCTTGAAAATAATCAACCATTTCCTTACTAACATAAAATAATCACAAAGATATGAATATCAGGGCAGCATCTTCTTTAAATGTCTAAAGAATAAAAATGCACAGCGGTGTTGAATGAATATCCAAGAGGCAAGGACACTCTCTAAAGTTCAGATTCATTCAATCTAATTCTCTGCTCTCTCTTACATTAAGGCCAAAAATGAATATCAACCATTTTTATTAACTATGACCCTCATTTATTAAATACTAAAACCTGCTAGTGCACAATACTTTCAAGTGGGGATATGTATTTTACAATTTATGCATAAAAGTTATGCAGATAAAGTTATAACAGGCTTAATAAATAATACAAAATCCTGTCAACTCTTGCATTAATTGGAAAACTTTCATTCTTATCCATGAATAGTAAGAACTCTGCAGTAGTATCTAATAGTAACTGTAGTAATTATTAGCATAATAAGAGTAAACTATAATGAACAGGCATTGCTGTAAAGACAGATCACTGTAATAGAGAATAAAGAAAGAGTAAAAAATAATAATGTTTTTATGAAAATCAAATATTTTGCCTCCGTGAGTTTTATTTGATTTGGTTTCATGTTTCTGAAACTTTGTTTTCTGATCTCCAGGTTGACATTGATTTTTCAATGTCCAATGACCAGAAAATATTTTAAAATAGAAAAATAATACAACTTAAATGTTTAAAACATTTCTAATTTCCATTTTATCAGTAATTACTGGGGAAAACAGAAAATATATAATGCTAGGTGATTTTTCTTCAGGAATTTGTAATGTAAGTAAGAATATTAAATGAAAGAGAATAGATACCTGTAAATTGACTCCCCAGAAAGAATAATGAAAGATTAGGTAACCAGCACGCAAACAAAATGAGCCAGAAGTAATAAGTTCCAGCATTTTGGATAAAGAAGAAAGAACAATAACTCTAGTTTACAATAACTCTTCTCTATTTTATGAATAACTAAGAAAGGAACTCAAAGGCTAAAACACAAACTAATAAAAAGGATAAAATATTAATTATTTTAAATAGAATTGCACACATTATATAAATGTGTTAAAATCTTATATGAGGTTCCAAAATTATATACACTTATTAAGCATTAATAACAAAGGTTAAAGAAAACGCTATGACACTGAAAGACATAATGAATAGGGCTACGAAGATCAGCTTTAGGATAAGGATTAAGGAGAAAGTGTGATGAGTTTCATTGTCAAAAGCGTAAAGCCAAGGAAGAAGAGATGGAGGGAAACCTGTCTTGACTGAAGAGAGCATCATCTTTACATCTAGTCTACTCAGCTAAAGTGAAATGGAACAGCTTTCTCAAGTTATCAAGGTCCTTGGGGAGAGAAATATCATCTGTGTCACCCAACTTTGTTTCTTCTTAACAAGCTTTGTTTCCTTATTTATGAAAGTGAATAAAAAATGCAAAAGAAATTAATGTGTTGTTTAAATAAGAACGATCAGAAAGAATGAAAAATCTAAATACTAACTGTGTTATTCATTAAAGAAATAAAATGAAGGGCTGGAGATTTAGCTCAGCGGCATAAGCGCCTGCCTTGCAAGTAGGCAGTCGCGAGCTCGATCCCTGGTACCGGTAAAAACGAAAAAGACAAAAAAAAAAAAAAAAAAAAAAAAAAGAAATAAAATGAAGTGATTGTGTATGATGCAGATGTGTCCACATATGGCAAAGACTCAAATGCTTAAATACTTTCAAAGTTTTTAGTTCACCACTGACTTGTCTGATGCTTTTATTATTCTCAATCATTTTATTAAAGCAAGTATTGACTGTCACAATTCCTAAATCATCTTTCTGGTTTAAGTTCATAGAACACTGTCATATATGTTTAAAAATATTGGCAATCAAATGTTATTTTTAAAATTCATAGATGAGATATTTAATTATAGCTTTTAAGATGGTACTGTACTTACATTTTGGCCCACTTATCTAATTCTTCTTCAAGATATGTTTTAACCATTTTTGGTTGAAGGCCAAGAGAGTGTCCCAAGAAGTAAATGGCATCATCATCCTTATTCACTAAAGATAAGTCAACTGGAATGGAAGGAAATACAAAAAAGTCTTATTGAATTAATTAATATTTTCATTTGGTATTGTCAATCTAGTGCAAACAGTTAATATAATTAACTCCAATAAGGATAGTAACCTACAATTATTCTCAAATGAAACATCAGGTTTTCTAAAAAATAATTAACCTTTTATATTTACTTATTTAAACATAATTTAATACTAGAGAGGAACTTGTGGGGGTTATTTCACATTTATTGGGCTATATGAGAAAATCTAAATTAGAAATTTCTCCCAAACATAAATAGCCAAAAGTAATAGAGTTAAAAACAGAAATTTATAAAAATCTGTCACCCAATCAAATTGTGCTAGGTTACCAGCTGTTAGGCAATACTGACACTCTAAATTAAAGTATATATATATATATATATATATATGACAAATTTTTAAAACTTGAAGTATTATAAATAAAATAGATATATTAGATTAATTTATTTTACAGTATATTTATACAGACACATATAGGCAATGACATTTCTATATCTATTTCTTATTCAAATAAATCAAACTTTTATGATTCACCCATCATACAATTTACCTTTGATAGCAACACTCCCTCAAACAAAAAACAAAGAAACAATTCGCACACTTAAAACAGTCTACTACATTTTTTGAAATTCTGTATCATTCCTATACTTTTTTTCCTGTTTTCCTTTTTTAAAATAAAATAAAGACAAAAAAACTTAGTCTAGGATTTATAAATACTTACAATCACAATTGTAAACTACTGAGATTTCTCTTCTATGCTGAAAAATCTAAAGTTTTTACGGATATTTCACTAAAATCACTGAACATTGTACTTATTTTCACATCAAACTAATTAAAACCTTAAAGATCTTTTAAAGGGTGTATTATCTATTTCACCTTCACAAGCACTAAGCCTGTTACTATTCACTGGCATCTTTTCAACCTGATGTGAGAAAAGAAGTGTTGGCATTTTTCACGCATTTAAGTTGAAGTGCTTTATAGTCTTTTGCTGACATGGAGAACAAATATCCATGGTTCTATTTAGAATTTAGAGCTCGAACTTGAGGTACCATGACCCAACTTTTAATTTAGCAATCACATAAGGACAATGTGAAGGCTGAAAACGTCTTTCCTGTTTTTACCAGTCCATCTACTAGCCAGCATATCTCTAATATTTCTCCTTCTCTGTATCTATCTCTGTGTGTCTGTCTGTCTCTCTATCAATATTACTAAAAAGTCTTACTTTCTAACAGAAAAGAGAACATGAATTTAACAATGCAAGAAGGCAAGGTGCAACCTGAGTTTGAGAAGAACAACCTCTCATCTTCAATACAACCTACTGAACACAGTTTTTCAATAGCTAATAATGAGAAACAATATCTGTGATATCTTTAGAGCAAGTGGAGTCAAGAGACAGCAATAAAGAGCCCTTGAGCGTGTGGAGAGTATACTTAGCAGCTGTTTGAAGAATATATCATTATGTGCATAAATTCTTATAATTATGTAGAGCAAAGTTGCTCTCCTTTTTTCTCCTCTTCTTTCAATTACTTGCTGCTTGCTGAAGTCAAACTATTTTGTTCCATATGAAGAAGAAAGAAAGTAAATTGAAGCTAGTATTTAAGTATTGTGATAAGACTTGCATTTATCAGCTTCTGGCTATTCTGGAATTATAGGATCCTTTCCATACAGGTTCTATGGTTGGCCAAGAGTTATTTGGCATTTGCTCCAGGAGGACCACCTTATTTAGCATATTTCTTATTTGCTGGACCTTTGGTCATCCATGACCAAAAAACTGCTTCTTATCCTTTAGATTATCATCAATCATTATGGACTATCACATGAATCATTACTGACAAGCACCTGTTACTTCCTTATAGCTAGGATACAAGCGAAGAATGTTGTAGAAAGCATTCAGGTCTCTCATGTTTTCCATGCTTTCTAGGACTAGCTTTTGACAATGTGTGAGATCTGGATCATGCATATTTTTGAGTTGTTTAGTGCCAATGATATGAACTTGCACAATTTGACTTGTGAGTTGTGCTGCATGACTTGTTATTTAATAATCTGGCCTTGTAGGCTAAAGAGAGTCTACTTTCTGAAGTACTTATTTTAGTTATTCTCCCAAAAGTAATTCAGGGTTGATGTACACCAGAAATTCTTCTTCCTTAGGACATTTTATATCATCTGATTTTTTAAAATTTATACTGGGGGCTTCATGTTCTGCCAAAATAATTGATGTAGAAGAAAATATAATTCCAAACCTATTAGATGTCAGGTTTTCTGAGTTTGTGCTCCCTAAAATCAAAGAAAGGCATTTCAAGGAATGATTGAGGTTAAGAGCAGAAAATATTTATTGGGAGATAGTTCCTGAGAGACAGGAGGGGTTCCACCACACTGCCACTGAGGGCTTTTGTCAGAGGTCACTTATACAGCAAAGTCACAATGAGAACACAATGTACATCAAACTATAATCAACCTATCGGATTACAAAGATAGCTGCTTAGCTAATATTGATACGATAGCAAACTGAGTCACATAGCAAAGAAACATGGAAAGAAGAAATATATTTTGGAGAAGGGATGGGATCAGATACTTGGTCACTCACCTGGGTAACTGAGGCCCATTTGGACTTCCTGGAGCAGGTGGTATTAATCACAGAACAATTCCAAGTTACTACTTAAGCCCTAGTAAACTTAGCAATGCTACAGATACTCACTATGCAAATAAATATGTTGCCTGAGTGATGCTCGGGGTAAACTGTTAAATGGTTAAGGGAAAAGAAAGGAAAGGAAAACTGGAAGGAAAATGAAAATAAAAGGGAAAAGTTATTCTCTGAAGAAAAACAATGTTTTTCCAAATGAGTGAAAAATAAATTGTTGCTGATTGTCTTATAATCAGTAACAGAAATCACAGAAATTCCAGCTGTTTTGTTTTGTTTATGTTTTAATTATTAGAAGTTCTACTGTTACTAAGAAGAACACGGAAATGTAATATGAATTTGTTCATAAGAACTAATTTTGAAACTGTCCCAATGTTAATGATTGTGGTACTAATGTGATTGCCTTGTGATTGTTGGTAACACTGAATTGCGTTTTAGCAATTTACAGTAGCACTTCAATGAGATTTATGTTTTTGTCTACAAATCTAAGACCATTCTCCTCTGAGGAATTACTGTAAAATCAGAATTTATCAGTGTACTGGACACAGCAATGCTTACCTATACTCCTAGCTACTTGGGAGGCTGAGGTAGTAGTTACCTTGAGACCAACTTGGGTAACACAGAGAAACCCTGACCCCAAAAGCAAAAAACAGAGTTTTATCACTAGACAAATAAGCTCCAGCAGCAAGTCAGTACAGAAGGTGCTTATGTACTTTCGTAACATAACACGCTGTACACATTGCAAAATCAAGATCACCTTTCTAGTCCTCATAATGAAAGACTGGTATGCTAACATATTCTGCTTTAAACAAATGCTATCAAATTAAAGCCTCTTCTTCTAACATAATTTAGATTTAATAGGCATTTTTTCCTTGAACTATGGAGAGCTACTTCTTGTCTTTTGTGCTTCAGTAGAAATCAGACACAACTTGACATGCTGCAGCACAACCTGCTCTGACTTACAGAGGTAACCGAGATGCGTTGAGAATTCTGTAAAATATAAGCAGATACACGCAGTCCCACAGTTGTGATGGTTCCACTTATAACTTTTAGATTTCACTTTTAGTTTTTATGATTTTACATCAAGTTTTTCGGTTGTCTGATGTTGCAAAACCAAAGTTTCAAAAGAAAGCATATTTCAGACTCGGGTATTTTTCTGCTCTTACGCAATTCAGAGCATGACCAGTGAGCCACTGTCCTATCAGCTTGTGACAGGGCTCTGTATTCGTACACTCTGCTATTCATCAGGCTAGATGTATTAAATGCATTTTTGATTTAGGATATTTTTCAACTTTTGATGAGTTATTTAATATAATGCCATCATTAAATCAAAGGGTATCTATGTACTGGTGTACCAACAGAACTCAAGTTACAATCTAACCAGTTTTCAGTTTCACGATTTCTATCAGTCTTTTGGGAATTCACAGACAAGCTAGATTTTAAGGCAGCCAGAAACTCCAAGTTATGAACTCAGTGCAGGCTGTAAGAGCCACAAGAGATTTTCACTATCCCTGTTTGCTGGTCAGAAGGCGAGTAGGTCCCTAATGCGCACAAGGAAAGAATGAAAGAAACTTAATAGGTATGTTTTTCTTTTCTTTTCCTCTTCCATGTTAGCCATTAGCCAGTCGTGTGATGGTGGTGGTGATATACCAGCCTCAGGCCTCAGGCACTCGCTCTCTGAGGAAGGAGGGATATGGGATGATTTGTTCTCTTTCTGTCTTTGTGCTTCTGGGCACCAGAGGCAAGCATCGTCACAGGACTTCAGAACCCAAAGGC
Source organism: Cavia porcellus (assembly GCF_034190915.1). Classification (NCBI taxonomy): domain Eukaryota; kingdom Metazoa; phylum Chordata; class Mammalia; order Rodentia; family Caviidae; genus Cavia; species Cavia porcellus. Next base: position 33,089,776 of record NW_026947495.1, on the reverse strand, counting down.
AAAGTCTATGTTTTCCTTCTACAGGAAAATGAACATGGGACCCCTGGAGCCAAAGTATGTGAGACCCTTTGCACAGAAGAGGGGGCTGAAGGACATGAGGATATGAAATTGGACATAAGCTACTGAGTTCATGCCTGCACTGGGTTTGAATGTACCAGAGCTAAATAGTGTACTAGATAATGGAGAACTGAGACTTGTTCCCAAATTGGTGAATGAGTGTCATATATAAATAATAAATCCAAAGAGAACTGTAAAGTATTTGAAAATTGAAATGGGTACAAGGCAGTTTTCCTGGATGCTGGTAAAATTTTATTTCTTGATCTAATATCTTGTTACATAGATTTGCTCAGGCTGTAAAATCCATAACTGTGTCTGTAGCATTAGCATCTAGGAGGCTGAAGCAGAAGGATCACATGTTTAAAGTTAACCTGGGCTACAGAACAAGACTCTGTCTCAAACAAGCAAAAAACAGCAACAAAAATCCATAGCACTGCATAGCTTGTGCATTTTACTAAATAAAAAGATCATACTTCTTTAAAATTTCAGAACGTAATGAATGAAAAAAATTTTAATATTGCCATATAGCTTAATATTAATATTGCACTCAGCAGTAATACCTTATTATTGTTAATTATAGCTTAGTAAAATTAAATTTTCTTATCTTGTCCTAAGAGAATACTGATGTTCCTCTTTTTTACAGGAATGTAAGTCTATGTTTACAGAATGCTTATGGAATTTTTGAATAAGAGAAAGATAAAGAAAAGTATGTAATCACTACAGTCCATGTGCATGTGGTCTTTATACAATTTTGTCTGATTTTGAGTACACTAGTCCTGTCTTAATGATAAAAGAAACACTTAACGAAAGTATGTATTTTAAGGATTTCAAAAAAGATTCTTCACCCTCTAGAAAACAAAGTTTCTTTAGGAAAAGATTCACAATTGGTAAAAGGAAACATACAAAACAACAACAACAATATATCTCTCTTGTAACTGCTATAATGCAAGATCAAGTAAATAGCAACTATGTTATTTGATGATGACAGCTTCTATAATTTCTCGGAAAGCCTTTCTTGCTTGATTTTGGAAGATTTCTTTCTCTATATACCCTGCTTTTCCTAGAATCTGTCTTTTATTGCCAGCCTTTCAAACTTTGCTTCTACCAATTTCAAACCCTAGATTTTATGTGTAAATAACATCATCCGTACCCACAATTTGAGCTATTAGCTAAATGCCGATGACTCTCAAAATCGTATCATAAAAGTACCCCCAATTGCCAGCTGCGTCCTAAGATCTGCTTTAGTTTTCCTTTAGAGTGATGTATTACTAGCCTGTGTCTGGCTACCAAGGACCAAAATGGCATTTTACTTTCAATTGTTTTTGCAGATCTCTAGGGCTATGGCCATACATGGCCCATGGGGTATAGGTAGACATGTTAGGAGACAACATCTGAAAACTTCTCCAGGGCAGAGCTTGCATGCATTCTGCTTTTTTCTTGGTGTCTGCCTGCTTCCAACTGCTTAAGACACAGCAGTTGCCCTCTTGGACTCTGGAGTCAAGGTTACAGATTTCAGAGGACAAAAGAAAAAATATTTCCTAGGTTCTCTTTAGAAGAGCAGTTCCCCCTAAACAAGCTAATTCCTTCATTACTCACCTAAAACAGAAAGCTTAGATCATGCCATTTCCCTTAACATCAAATCAGGGTTATTTTATGAGAATTTCAAATTTTCCTACAGATACTCTCCTTTTCTTTATCTCCTATACTCATTTCTTCAGCCTTATTTTCATTACCCACAGCTATTTATTTACTGTTTACATTTCAGAAGCATTTTATAATTAAAGAAAATGCATTCCTTTTGATAAAAATTTCTTTTGAAAACCCAAAACAAACACTATAATGGCAAGACGTCAGAAAGTCACAGGTGGGGCTTGTCGTTCTTCCTGAAAATCACAGAAAATCCAACACTGAGAGCCTCATTTCTTTCATTAACCCAGTATCTTTTAATGTTGTGCCTTATTGTTCAGGGTTGCTCAGGAGCATTTGCTTTTAGTGTGATGTTGGATTCTTAAAATATTTTGAGATGCCATGTTATTGTGAGATCTTCTTGGAAGGTTCAAATCAGAGAAGAAACACTGATTTTTGTGTGTGTCTATTTGTATCTTGTCAAAGAAATAAAAAGGAAACTGGTATCATTTTTCCTGGGCTCAGTGCCTTTTCCTGCAGTTCAAACTTGGGAAAGTAGCGACTCAGCTTCACCTACGTACACACATGGCTCACATTCTCACTGCATTCTGGGCTCGGCTTTGCTGCCACCTTATCAGTGTTGTCTCCTTTCACTTTGGGCAAAATAACACTCCTCCCTACACCTCTGTCACTTACTCAGAGAAAGACCTGAAAGTGAAACACACAGTTACTTGAAACTTTATTTTAGGTCTTCTTACACTAGATATTAACTCTAGCACGTTAAAACTTTCTTTTTAAGTTCTTTCAGCTATGAAGTATGCAAATAGAGGAAATAATTAATGTAAATCTGTTACATGAATGAATGCCAGTAAAGTAAGAAGTGACTAGAATGTGTTGAGGATTCAGAGAACAGAGATTAACTGACTCACCTTTACATTTCCATCCTAACTGCTCTAGAACAATAGGCCTCACCTTGGGTCTTTGATTTAGTAATTCTAGTACCAAATTTAAGAACTTATGTTTCTAAGTTCCCTGCAGATGCTCATGCTGATGTCCAAGAAATCACATTTTGTTTTAATGAAGTAGATTTTTATACCATTTGAAATTGTATTTTTTGAACAATTACTTAAAACTTTATTGAATTCACTCATCTTCTCTCATTTTATTTCTTTTTTAAAAATTATCAATGATTTATCCAATCTATAATTCTTTAGGATTACTTTATGTTAGAGAGGTATTCACAGCAAATGTTCTACATTTAATCAGAATGCTGGAGTCAATTCTTACACATAATAAAAGTGATAATATGTACAATGCTGTTTTTAAGGGAAACTTTTTATCTTTAATAAATATAGGGGCTAAAATATGCATAAAATACTATCTTAATTATTTCTAATTGTACATTTCTGAGATAAGCACATTTACATGACTCTGTGATCAGTCTACAAAATTCTTACATTTTGCGACACTGAAACCCTGTACTCATTAAGCAGTAACTTCATATTTCTCCTCTTCCTAACCCCTTCCTAGAAACCATCATTAAGCTTTCTGTTTGTGTGAAAGTAATTAACATTTTATATACATGCCATCATATAGTACTTGTCATTTTGGTGACTGGCTTGTTTATTTCTGTACAATATCCTCAAGAGAAATGCATGTCGTAGAATGTGTCAGACTCCCTTTCAAAGGCTGAATTATATGTCATTATATGTATATACCACACTATTCATCTGTAGTCACTTGTTTATGGACTTTGGGCTGCTTCTATCTTTTGGATACTGTGAATAATGCTGTTAAGAACATATGTGTACACAAATCTTTTGGGGGTGTCCACTTTTTATATATTCTTTTAAATATAAACATAGAAGTAGAATTGCTGAATTACCAGTAATTCTACTTTTTTGGGAAATTTCAAAGACATTTTCGTAATATTAAATCTGCAGCATTTTACACGTTCACCAACAGTACAGAAGAGTTCAAGTTTCTCTACATCTTAGCTGGTACTTCTCAATTCCTGTATTTTTGTGCTACTCCTAAACATGAGTGCAAAATGATATATCATTCTAGTTTTGATTTGCTTTTCCATAGTGGTCAGTGATGCAAAATGCAATTATTAAACTGTTCTCATCTAGTACCAAGTCCTGGTGGGCTGAAGAGAAAACATCAAGGCAGAGGCACTATTGTCCATAGCTGACTTAGTTCAAATGGGTCTTGTCAATCTTGACAATTTTCACAATGGAATGCACACATCACCAGACCTCCTTTTTCTCTGTCTAAATAATTCTCTTCCTGAATTTAGGAACTATCAGCAGCTTTCTTTCCCTGAACATTAAAATCAAAATAGTTTTTCAACTCCAGAATTATCTAAAAATATTTTTCTTCATGTGGTCTAAGATCACTTCTCTTTATAGTCATATTATTTGGCTCTGTAGTACTATCTTTTATGTCAGGGAGTCCCTTGATTGATAACCAAGCAACATTCAATTGGAGAGTGACCTCAATTGCTTATTTTTCTTTCTATAATTATACCAGTGCTGGGTATAATAGTGAGAAATGAATAAATATTGCAAATACATTATTTTAGGACAGTGTGTCCTTGTGTGTTTCATAACATACAAGCTAAATTAGAGTTATTTACATTAAAATCACATTAGCTGAGGTTGTTGGATTCTGAACACCCTATATTTTACCTATTTTATTAAATCTGAAGAACAAAAACTAGACTAGACTGACTACATATGTAAAGACAATTTGGGTTTAATAATTCCATTCAAACTTGTAGCCTTTTCTTTTGATGTAGAAGACATCAAAAGCAGAATTAAATACGGCAAAGTGTTTCATATTTTTATACTTGTAATACTTATAATAAACATGACTTCCTTGAAAACAAAAAGTCAGTGTACTCTGTTATATTCAGAAAGGTTTTTAGATAACTCTGACATTTATCTTCCTTGTTTAGAGTATGCAAAGATCGCTATTCAAGTAACATCAATGCTGTTATATGCAGATAACAAAGAAAAAAATCCTTCTAAAGCAAACATCATGCTCCCCTCAAGTAGGAGCCACAAAATGAGAAATGTTCTAATAGCATATTGGAAAGAATTGTTTTGAGCTCTAAGTGCTTATAGAAAATGCAAATGCCTCTGTCTGTAATTTGCAATCAGTATCTCTATTGTTCAAGGAAGTAGATGACAGGCTAAGCACTTGTTAAGTGTTTTATTCAGAGAACACAGAAAATATAAAGAATATGAATTCAAGGTAGATGGACAGGTTGATTTAATAGTATTAGGAACCGGCTGTTTCTCAGACACTCTTACAATGGCTCTATTATTTGGACAGCAAGGCAAACACCTTCTGAAGAAAAACTAAATTAATTAATAAATTGATTTTAAAAAACTTTCTAGTATTCTTACTTGGAGGCAGATCCTTCATTTTGGGAATATAAAAGTACTCCCTGAAATGCCTCAACACATCTTCCTCATCCAGGTGGAGGGCGACCTTCTCATCTGTTGGGTGACATTTGAGTTTGGCTGCAATGCGTTGTATTCTGTCAGCTGGCAGCTCCAGTGGTGAAGTCTCCATCACAAATAGTGCTCTGAAAAGGTAGAAAATAATCAAACAATCCAGGCAACCTCATTTCCAGAAGAAAGTTAGTTCTTTATGCAATATACCTTTTTTAATAAAAAGGTTAAGATTATCGTTTTCCCAGTTGCAGACATAATAACAGAAACACTGAATCTAGTGGATGACATAAATGGTGAAACTCTTGAGGACTTTGACAAAGGGAAAGAAATTATCAATTGAAGCTCAGTATTGTGAGAAATAATAGTAACAAATAATAAATGAGAATATATCACGTTAAAAAGATTTATACAGCAAAAGAAACTTTCAATACAGTGAAGAGATGACCTACAGAGTTGTAAAAACAATGTTTGTCAGCTACTCATCTGACAGAGGACAAGTGTTTAGAAAATGGAAAGAATTGAAAAAAGATTAGATCACAAGAAATAAGACCTAATGAAAAATGGGCAATTACAATGAATAAAAACTTAAAGAAGATGTGCAAATGATAAATATGTGTAGGAAAAATGTTCAACACTTTTAGCTATCAGAGAAATACAAAACAAAACAAAACAAAACGAAACAAAACAAAACCTCATTAAGATGCAGTATTGATCCAAAGAGAATGCTGGGGATATAATGCTCATTGGCACAGTGATTGCCTGGCAAGAATGAGATTCTGAGTTTGATTCCTTGTACCAAAAAATAAATCAAAATCTTCTACTGTGTTGGTGGAAATGTAAACAAGTTCAATCACTAGAGAAATCAACATGGACAATCTTCAAAAAGCTGAAAATAGAAACTTAGTTTTACCTAGATATTCTTTTGTACTGACACCACATTGATATATGATATCTGTGTTTACAGGGGCACAATTCAGATTAGTTAAATTTTAGAAGCAGCCTAGATGTACGTTAATGATGAATAGATAAAGAAAATGTGATGTTTACGCAGTAGAGTTCTACTTGAATATAGATTCAAGTCAACTGGAGGAAACTGGCTGGACCTTGACGTAGTAAGGAGGTGGACTTTTGGAATAAGAAAATGAGCTGGGGTGAGGGAAGAGGGGAGGACAGGAAGAGGGAAAAGTAGAATGGCTTAAAATGTGGCATGCATAGTACCAATTCCTCACGTTGACTATTTTCAGATAGATTCATAGCTATGAAGAAATGAAACATAGTAATGAGATGGAATCACTAGGCGTTAAAAGAGTTACATTAGGGTAGTTATTTGTTTCTTTCTGAAGGAAAAGATTAGGATCATTTCTGAATCAACCTTGTGAATGCCTGGGCCTGAAGGAGACAATAGCAAGGGCAAAGGTCCTGGGGAGGAGATAGGAATGTTCTGATCAGCTAATTCCCTAGGGATAGCTGAAGAGCACAGTGAGGAAAGTACAGCATGTGACATGGGCACAGTAAGAATTCAGAGTTTTGGAGGTAGAAAAAGAGTTGAATATTTTTCTGAGCTGCATGGGAAACCATTGGAGAGTTTTGAATAGCAAAGTGATCATGTAATTTTATATTGAATATAAATCACTATGCTGTGATAAGTTATAAAACTTGAAGAGACTTTTAAGGCTATTACAAAAATTTAAGGGAGAATGATGAGGATTAAATTGGGTCATGAGGGTAAAGGTTGAAAGAAGTGCTTTGGATTTTGATATAGTTAAGGTAAAATAAGTGAGACTGTGACAGATTCTGCTGAGAAAAGGAAAAGGGGTTATTTTAGCATTAAAATTTTTAGCAATCTGATGTAATATTTGAAATATGATAAAATAAATACCTGGGAAAGAAAAAAATTGAGGAAGAAAATCAGAGTTCTCTACAGAACATGTGAAGTTTAGGGTAAGCACTGAACATCCACATAGCAAGCAAGGTCAAGGTGACCATTGAAATTTGGGTTTGTAATTTAGGGGAATATCGAATAAGAAGTTATGTTTGGCATTTTTCAATTTATATGTGGTATTTAAAATCTAGAACCCTTCAAAACAAAATATAACAGACAGTTGACACTCCAAATTATTTTAATCATTCTTCTATGTTGTTGCCCTGTTCCCACTCTAACCTGTATACAGTGACAGATAGCAGTTGTACATCTGATATTATACAATGCCACTAGATAGTCGTATTTCCTCTGTGCTAATTTACATTCTTCTACTTATTTGATCATTTCTTTTCTCAATTGCCAATTATGTTAATAAGTCATTTGTTATATTCTTATGAATTTTTTGGTTTAGATACAGTAAACCAAATTTTTTTTATACAAAATCATGAATTAAAGCCATTGGACCCTCACAATGGTTGGGGATCAAATAGTTATGTCTCCTGAGCAAATGACTACAACATGATCCTATCTTGAGAGTCAATGTGTCTTTCCATGTAGCAAATTCTGTGCAAGTTCCTGGGGACCTGAGTGTTTGGCTATTTCTGAACTTCTATGAGTGTTTTTTCTGCTATACTCTTAAGTATGTCCTCAGAGTAAAACTGTTATTTAACATAACTTCATTGAGTTTTCAGGCTACTCCACTGAAAGCTCAATCTATCTAGGGCCTAAGTCATGTTTATTTTATTTTTATGTCCATCCACTATTGAGTAGAGTCTTTAAGGGAGAATATCCCCAAAATGACAAACAAGAGAATAAACAGAAAAGCTGGGTGGATTAGATAATAAAAACTATTGACTAATTCCTAAAAGGCTACCCTCTTTCATCCTGATCACATAGAAAATAAATGGAAAATCATTTTTGATGAAACTCAAAATCAAAAAGTTTGCCTCATATTCGGAAGCTTCTTTGGAGACCTGGCACTTTGGAACTTTACTCGTAATGATTTTAAATTCAAGGGTACCACTTAAATATTCAGATTAGTTTACTATAAATGTTAACTAATTAATCATTCTGAGTAAAATCCAACTTTTCTATTAAAATACCTTTTAGCTTTTTAATATCTGTCTTACGTAATCCTCGTAACAATCCTAAAATGTCAGAACTGTTTCTCCTCATTTGTGCATGATAGTGGAAACTCTTCTCTTCACTTGGAGACAGACATCTAGAAACAAAATCAGGCTCTGATGATAATGCTGTCCAGCCTTTACCTCGGAACTGTGCTTCAGAAGCTGAACCAGCTGGACTTTGAGAAGGAACAGAAGCTGACGCATGGAACCAAAATCTGGCTCAGAGATTTACCTCTGTCCTTTTGGGTTTTTTTTCATCTTATTTGCTGAGTTTCAAAATTAATATTTCTTTTGCTCACTATCTTTTACTTTTTCTTTTTATTCAGTCTTACAATGAAATATAAAGTACCTTGAGGTATATTAATGCATTTAATTTTAAACAATCCTTTTCAGTTTTTTACCAGCCAAGCAAAATTTAGAGTCTGGTTGTACTTGTGGGTTTTTCCTACCTCAGGTATTACAAAAGACTTGATAGGAGGCTCTCAAAGAGTATATCCTGATCCATCCCACCACCATGCACAGCCTCTAGCAGACTTAACTATCACCTTTTTTTGCAAAGTAGCACTCCCATCACTCCAAGGAAGTAACTTATTAGTTTATACTTTGCCACTTAATTCTACATTCACTTTATCAGGCAAGACAATGTTGTATAAGCCATTGTTTTAGTAGTTTTATTGGCTTACCATTTGCAAGTAAATTGATGAATTTATGTTTTGAAATTAAATTTTAAAATATATTTTAAAAAAGGATTTGCAATTAGTTTTGTTTCACTATTGAATGCCAATTTTATTCAGAATGTATTACAAATACACCAGATGATTTCAATTAAGGAATATAACTTCTTTACATATATTGTTTACTTCTTTACGTATATATAATATAAAGTTGAAATTTAGTTTCTTAAAGCAATCATTGTTAGGATCAATTAAAGTCTTTCATAAAAAGAATAAAAGATGCCTTTATAATATCCTTTATATTGTCTTTTGTCTTCAATTTAGTCTTGGAAATTTGGGAAATTGGGTTTTAATGATGTTATTTAATACGCAAAACTTTAGAGATAAAATTTTCATCTTTACTAAAAGCTGATTTTAGAGAATCAGGGTATCCCACTCAAACACTGGTTAGAAATTAAAACAGTTAAAGCATAGCGAATAAGCAATAGTTAATCTTTAGACAGTGAAATTTCATGCTTGAAATGAGCAAATTGTACTGTTCAAAGTTTAGAACCTAGTAAGATTATATATATATATATATATATATATGTTAAACATGGAGTTTTTATTGACAAGGATAGAAAAATCTTTAATTACTTAGAACGACCTCATTTAATAGTGTCACCATGAAATGAGTGACACTGCAGTCACACCTACATCTGTCATCTCTAGGACAGAAATGACTTGTAAGTTTCACAGAAGGAAGACTGATACATTTGTTCCAGTGCTACTATCTTAAAAATACACCACGTTTCTCAAAATAAAAGCAGAAAAAAAAACCATTCAATATATAGAGAAAAATACTTTCCTCTGCTAGGCAAATGTTTCACAGAGTAAAAGAGGAAGAAACTCTTCACAAGAATAGACATTTTCACTTCTCTAAATATTTAATGTGACTAACTACAGCCTAAGACAACGGGAATTATAAGAAAACAGAAGATCTAAAACTTATTTAAAGATATGTTTATGTTATCCAGAATTTGATCTAACCTTACCATTTAAATTCAGGTAACTGCAAGATTAACCTTTAATTGTCAAATGCAACCAAAGTTAGTAGATGAATTACAGTGTGCTTTTGCCAGTAACTCTTTCTCAACACACTGCAAATAAATCTCTTTACTTAACTTGTTTTGAAAGGTAAGAGCTTTTAGCGAGATTTTACCACCGTCTTTAATGAAGATAATTTGTGAGGCGCAGGAAATGAGCACAAGAAACCTCCAAAGCAAGCGTCAACTGTAGCAGAGAAAATTTTCAATTGGAAAAAAACACTCACAGGGACATTTGTGTGCAGAGTGCCTGTCAGTGCGTTGATACTTACCGGTTAGGAATAAGCAGAGTCCTCAGTGTCCAGCACGTTTCAAGGAACCGCTGGAGAATTCTTTGCAATTTGTATAGGGATCTTAGGGTGAGAGAGTAAGCTAACTGCTCAGACTCCACCCTTGGGGAATTTGTGTGGTGACTTTAGTTCCTCCCACCTCAGCTAATTTAATCCTCCAGAAACACACACACACACACACACACACACACACACACACACACACACACACACACAGCAAAATGCTGCTCTTGCTCATTCATGATGTTAAGCAAGTGTGCCTCTGCTGAGGGATCCTTCCCTCAACAGTTCGGACCTTTAGACTGAATCAACACTTTCCTGTCCACTATTCAGTGTGTGAGCTAATGGATTTGTCCTAGAGCTAAATTTCAAAACTTGCACTCATTCTTTGCCCTGGAATACTCTACACACCAGAGAAAAACTCTCTGAATTAAAAATTGGTGTACCTTCACAGCTGGCTCTGAAATGGATCTTAATTTTCCTTGCCTCAGTACAAAGGGGAATTGCTTTATATTTTTAAGAACTTTGATCACAGTAATGATTTTTACTGACCATCTTGTCTCCAGCATTTCAGGTTGTGGCAGGTATATGTAATATTCTTAACACATCTCTTAATTTAGCTAAGTCATCAAATTTAATTAATAAGAATCAGAAAAATTATCAGAAACAGTAGTGTATCAACTTTATTAAGAGCAGTGAAGTAAATTGCTCAAGATCATACCGTGAACACTTTATAGATATGATTAAATTAAATAATCCATTATCCAGTTGAGGCGGATTCTGAACATAGCATAAATGTTTCGGTTATTTGGGTCTAACGTCAATCTGTACTACTAATTTTGAAAATCCTTGCCCTATAATGTTATACCTAAAGAATGTTTATCATCAAATGATCAAGCTCAGGAGTAAGTCTGAGGACGTCGCAATACAGCAATATAGTTTATAGGCTTAGAACTTTTAGAAAAACTTTTAGAATTTTTTAGAAAAGAAAAATTTTTTAATTTTTTAAAAAGTTAGAACTTTTAGAATTTTTCTTTTTTGTTTCCAATTGCAGGATAAATTATTCCAATACATATTCTCCTATTAATTACCACATGTGTTATTTCAGTTACATATTGTTAGGTCTTTTAAAGTTAGAAGCTATGATTTTATCCTCAAAAGAAACTGGACATGAGTGGAACTAAATATCTATAGAATTGGTTAATTTCTGTTTGTTTTAAAGATTTATTTCTTTCATTAAGACTGATAGGCATGGAAGGAACATTCTGTTTAATCCACGACCCCACTCTTCAGGTCTGGTCCCTCACCATGACCCCCTGAGTGAGTAACCACTTTCCATTTGGTGTCACACATCTTCTTTGGACAAAATTCAGGGATCTGCTACCAACATGACCATAACACTGTGATGTTAGCTGTTCTGTTTGTTCAAATGAGTGACAAGGTGGAGACACCTGCTGCTGGGTGGCCTGTCCAGGTCCTCATAGTAGGAGGGGTTTCTAACAGTAAGAGAATGTTAATTTGTGGTAAAATGTTAAGTTAGGATTGATTTTAAAAAATAATACCTTCTCAATTTCACATCACCTTTTTCTTTTTTCCAATTAAATAAAAACCTTTTCAGGAGTTCAATTCTCACTGCCCCCTGAAAAGTACTTAATCTGAATCATTACTAGGACCCTGCTACCCTCTTCCACAGGGTAAAGTTCCCGGTGACTTATACAGCCATTTGCAGTCTAGGATGGTGCAGACAGCTTCTTTCTTCCTTCTTCCCCTTCTTCTGCCTGTCTTCTCCCCCACCCTGCTGTTCACACCCCAAGCATCCTTTCCCTTCCTCTTGGGGATAACTCATGGGACATATCATGAGTTTTCTCAAATGCCAGGACAGAAGGTTCCCCTCAAGCAGTTTCTGTTCAGAAGCCCACTAGCCACACACAATCTTCCCCATATGAGGAGGGAAAATGCAACTTTCCCTCTGTATCCACAGAGGACTGGTTCCTGAATTCCCACAGATCCCAAAGCTCTTGATGCTAAGTATTTTATGTGAAATGGCAGTTTTAGCATATGGCCTATACATGTACTCCACATGCTATAGATCTGCTATAGATCACTTCTAGATTATTATAGCACCCAGGACAATGCATATATATATAACATATGCATATATGCATATATGTATATGGTTGTGCAATATTAGTTATTGAATAATGGCAAGAGAAGAAAGTCTGTGCAGATGCAGCTCTTCTCTAAGTACCTTCTGTTCATGACTTGTGGTGTGGAGAGAGGGCCACATGAGGAACTGAATGTATCTGCTTTACCGCTCCATCGCTTTGCCAGCTGTCCTTCCTCTCTCCACTGTTCCCCTTTATGTCCCCCCTTCACTCTCTCCTGTCTGCCTCTTTTCTACTCCTTCTCTCCTCTTCTTTCCCCTGTCCCCTGTTCTTGCCTTTCACTCTTCCCTTCTTCCCTCCCCTGTCTTCCCCTCCCCACCCATTTTTCTCCTGTTTTTCACTTTCTGTCTGCCCTTACCCCTGTGTCCTGTTTCCCCTCCTTCATTTCTATTACAGGGAGAGCAAAACAAATTCCTAGACTAATGATCCACTAGACTGTCTTAAGACCATTTGTTCTTTTGTTTCTGTGAGATACATATTTCAGGTATTAGAAATATTTACTAGTGACACAATATTCCACACTTAGTTTCTTCATTTTTTCAGAAAAAATATAAGTGCTTATTTTAACAAATGATGTTTTAACAGTTAGTCCTTAAAATGCATTTCAAAATTAAAATTTGTATGATAATTCACTTCTCTAGATCAAAACTTCTCTCCATTATCAAGTTTACAAAATCATTTAACGCAATTATACTTTGTGTTGTAGCAGGGAAATTTTACCACCTATGTGTGTCTGAATGTCAATTTACCCCAATGTATTAGTTTACATGAAGAACTAGAATTAATAAACCAATATTATTTCCTCTGTATCCAAATAGTAAACAGATGGAGCAGTAGCTTCCAAATTTATTTTGAAATAAACAAATGTCTTTTTCTTTGCTACCTATGTTTTACATTGTTATCTCTGCTTTACTGAATCATATTTGAATTCATAGACAATAAATTGCCTGGTAAATTACCATAAAACATTTTTAAGCTTCCACTGAAGAGCAAGGTTTGCTTTTAAGCAAGTCATTCTGTAGATATCTCTAAAATTTGATAACAGCTTCACACAAATTAACATTGTTACATTATCTTGATAACTACATGTTCTCTGAGGTTCTTATAAATCACAGAAAGCAAGGAATAACTTAAGTTTTATTGATATCATTGTTTACATTACAATACTATTGATATAATTATGGCTCTGTGCAAAATGGGAATACACAGTATAAATTGTCTCCATGTGAAGATAAAGCATTTGTATGCTAGGATTTGTTTCTGGAATACAATAATGATGTCGGCTTCTTACTATAACAGCTTCAATCTCATAATTTTCTTTTAATATTAAAAATTACTGTAAAGAAAAAGAAGGGTAGGTGTCGACAAATAGCTCTTTTAGATCTTTTTATGTCATTTGACATATTTTCCTGTATCTGCTGGAAAATTGATTTCTATTGTCACTAATAAATTTTTCAAAGTACCCTTTATGGATGTGTCTAGTGTTTGTCTGTACAATAACTCTGCTAGTCATGTGTGGCTTCGCAAAGATGATAAATAATATAAAATTTCTAAATTTTCTTCATCTCACATTGTAGATTTAACCACACAAAAGTTAAAAAAAAAAACAAATAAGTAGTTAAGACTCTAAGAGTCAATGGAAATGTTTATTTTGAGAAGCTCTTCTTTAAGACAGAATTGCATTAATGAAGAGAAAGAAATAGGCAGATGGAAAAAACACAAACAGACTTGGAAATTTAGCTTGCTTGTATACATGGAAATAGGATTCTACTGTTTAAAAATATTTTTATGGGTTGAGGCAAGAAAATGATTTTTTTTTAAAGAGCACAAATTTTGAAAATTGACCAAATAAGAGAATCTCATTTTAAATATTTTTCAGTTTTTCATACTTTACAGAATCAGCAAAAGATAACATTGTTTCAATAGTTTTGTACATGATCTATGTTTATTTCATTTATTTTATTAATAAATACCAGCTGTACAAATTAATAAGGTTCATTATGTTGTCTCCATACAGGAATACAGAATTCCCATCCATCCACCCCCACTCCCCTTTTCCTGTTTCCCACTCACAGGCATCCTGTCCCTGGTAGTCACCATTCTACATTAAGGGCAGATCATTATTTATTTTATTTTTTTCTTTCCACATACTAACTCCAAGGGTGCACAAAGCCCTCTTTGTCAGCATGTCAGCCAAGTTACCTCAGCATTATCTCAACAGCTGAGAATCACTCAAAGTCGCCACACACATGCTCAGAAAAGAGTAGCAGCACCAGATGATGATATTACGAGACACATCTTATTTGTCTGAGCTCTCCCATGGCCGGTCAGTGTACTGACAAGGATACATGTGTATGACATATATATTTGCTTGGTCTGATTGTGAGTTTTAATACTTGACACAAGTTTAGCTCTGAAGTTTCCTATGAAAAATTGAAATTTAATATCTAAGATTTAGCAAAGGGATGTACCAATTCAGAGACAGAGATTCTTTTAATGTGCTGTCCCGTTGGCATATTTGAAACGGTAGCATCACAATTAGCTATTTGTGAAGCATTTATGAAAACAAGAGCAAGGATACACATGTTTGCTTGGGCTGGCTGTAATTTTAGCTGAAGCCCCACAAGCTGAGAAATGCACTCAGGTGCCTTTTTTAGAGCAGGCCAATAGTTCGTGGTCAGTGGGACATTGCACCCTTGCACTGGTGCTCAGCAAATTCAAGACTAATCCCACCTGAGAATCATTATCATTGATTGTTTATTCAGGAAATATCCAATTCTTTAGTGTTAAGGAACAGTGTTAGCTATTTTGGTATAGGGATAGATTTGTATTGAGTATTTCCGTTTTTTCAAATTTTATAGACTTTAAATCTTGAATACCAAAAAAAATTACTATAGCAAAAAAATAAAACTGAAAACAGATTTTGAAAGATCATTCTAAGAGGCCAACACAGAGTCATTTGGAGTGATTAAAAGCAATTGGAAAGTATTATGCGTTCTGTATAGTCAAAGTGTTGTATGCTACCTATCAAGTATCAGACAATATTTCTTTTTTTTTTTTTTTTTTTTTTTTTTTTTTTTTTTTATTTAAGGAGAAAAGAAAAAAAAACAGAAAGGGTACAAGTTATACAGATTTGCAGAAAAAAAAATGAACAGTAGGAAATCACTAGTTAATGGATTACATATTGTCATCTTAGAAATAATTGTTCAAGTCACAAAATTAAAGCTTGTAGAGTGGACATTCCATCAATGATACTGCAAACAGTTCTGTTCAATGATCCAATAAAACTCTGTGATATCATTTTTTATCTTATACACTTAAATATACATGCAGTTATATAGTTTAGAGCACTTTCTTTTCCTCTCTTTTGTACAATGACTATTACACATTTTGGGTTTCATTGCTTCCACGGTTCTTATTACTTTTTTGGAAGAGAGTAAAACCAAATGTGACATAACAGAACAGAATCGGTCAAGTCAAAAGGGTGGACATAATAGATAATGTGAAAACATAATACAAGGTGATCAACAATGGTTACCATAATGCCTCCCACTATCTCTAATAGAATTGCCTGTATCGTTAGTTATAATACAATTGAACAAAACAGTAAAGAATAAAAGCGACAAAACCAAAACATTGGAGACATTGTAGGTCTTCAAAAGTAGATAAAAGTCAACGAGAATGGGCGTTATAATGAATCTCATTATCTTCACAGCTGATGCCTAAACTTTCGAACCTGATACTATCCAGCAAAACAGAATAGGGGAACATCAGTTAAAAACCAGATGGTGAGAGTAATACAGGGCTTTAAATCGAGGTAATGGAAAGTCAAAGTGGGTTACTATAATATATCCTGCTATTTTTTTTCCTTTAATTAAAAGGATAAAAATAAAAAAGTAAATAATGGAGTGGAGATTGAGATAAAAGAAGGCATAACAACGAAACAGCACAGATCAAAACATAACCATTTAAGCAGAATAGTGTTTCACCACCAGATAATCCTGACCTAAAAGTAGTTACCATATTGTCTCTTTCCTTGAAATCCTTGAGTACAACTTCGTATACTGTAGCATTAAGTATATCAAAACAATGTAGAACCATTTAAGAGAATGACAGTATTACAGAGTATTTCGAATCGACTAACAGAAAATGAACAATGGTTTCTGTATAATCTCCTTGACTTTAAAAGGTTTTTGCTTATACTATCGTACATAATAAAATCCAGTAAGATACAACCTATTTAGACCATTGGAGACAGAAGGACAAAAGCTAGATGAGACTTCAAAACAAGATGATACTAAATCAGTATTACCTATTAAGATGTCATTTTCTCCAAAATAGCTGTTCCGATCATCCAATCTTCTCTGTCTCATTTCTGTTGAGCTCTTATTCTGTCAGTAGCTGTCAGTTTGTCTTCTTCACTTTGTTCTCTGCTCCATTCGTTGTGGCCTCCACTATTTCTGGATTCTTTGTATTTTTGTTTTTTTAGAATATCCTGCAATACTCTCTGTAGAGTTGAATTGGTGGTTGCAAATTCCCCCAGTTCCTCTTTATCCTGGAAGCACCTTGTTTTTCCATCAATTTCCAGGGACAGTTGTGCAGGATATCTCAATCTTGGCTGGAGATTATTATCTTTCAAAGCTTGAATTATTTCCCCCCACGCTCTTCGTGATTTGATGGTTTGTGCAGAGAAATCTGCTGTAATTCTGATGGGTGTTCCCTTGTAAGTGGTCTGTTTCTTGTCTCTGACAGCTTTTAATATTCTGTTCTTGTATTGAATTTCTGGAATTTTTATTATTATATGCCTGGGTGTAGTTCTGTTTGGGTTGTAGGTGGCTGGGGTCCTGTATGCCTCATACATCTGAGTATCTTTACCTTTTGCTAAATTAGGAAAATTCTCCTGGATTATTTCTGTGAGTAGCTTTTGTAGTTCACTTGTTTGTGTCCCTACTTCTTCTTTTATGTTCTTAATCCTTAAGTTATGGATCCTCTTATCATCTTCTTGTTTTTGTATTATTGCTGTTTGTTTCTTTGTTATTTTTAAGAAGTTTTTCATTTCATTCTCCCATATTACAAGTCTGCCCTCCAGTTCAGATAGTCTGTCCTTAGTTTCTTTCAAGCTGTTATGCCAGTCTTCGATAGACTTCTTAGTATCTTGGTAGTCCCTTTGAACCTGCTTCACGTATTCTATGCTTTCTCTGTTTTCTCCATCAAACAATTCTCCCCTTTTTTTCTGTTCTTCCATTCCACCACCTGTTTTTTCTTGGGTGGTACTTAGCATTTCTCTAACTATTCTGCCTACTTCTAGCTTCAGGTCGTTGATAACTTCATTCCTGAATTGGTCTATGAGGCTCTCTATATGGCGCCTTATGTGTATTGGTGCGGTGTCTGCTATTGCCTGATTCTCAGAATTGGGGGCCGAGGAGCCTTTCTTGTTGCTGCCTCTTCCCATGCTGCCTCTTCTTCTCTGTTCCTTATATATGCAAGCTTATATAAGAGGCCCAGCTTCTCTCCCAGTCAGCCACAGCCTGATCGAATTGCGCCAGTTAGGTGTTCCCGCTCACCGCTGCGCACCAGGGAGTTACGGACCAGGCAGCCTACGCGTCTCCCCTCCCGGCCACCGTCAGGCTCTGGGATCTGGGTTGGGACAGCCTACGGGATCCGCCAGCAGCGTCACGCAGGCCAGGCACTTTTCACCAATCCCGCCCAAGAGGGGAATGTGTGGTGGGAGTCGCCACCGCGCCCTGCTCCCGCAGGACTGCTGGGGCCCAGGAAGTCCGCTGGAGTCAAACTGTGGCTCAAACTGTGGCGGAGTGTCAGTCTCCCTCACTCACCTCGCCACAAGTCAGAACATGCCTCCCTGCCCGTCCTGTTTTCGACTCCGTTCGCAGACTCCCGCTCCCAGAGTTTCCGCGCGTCTCTCTCCTTGCTGAGCCGATGTAGAGGCGGCCAGCCACCGCGCGGCGGGAAACCCAAATCGCGGCTTCCAATGGCGCGGGGTCCAGCCTCGGAGCAAGGCTTTTCTGTTCCTGTTTTAGCACCAGGACTGCATTCCAAGTTGGTTTCTCTCAGCCGAGTTCGTTCCTGAGTCAGCAGAGCATAAATCCATCAGCTTATGTCTCTTTAGTCCGCACCATACCTGGCTTCTGAGCCTAGTTTTTCAGAGAGCCTCCGGCAGTTGCTGTTATCTGTCCGCCATGTTCTCCCTTCGACACCAAACACAAAAGGGTTGCTGAACTTGGTGAAACTGAAAAGAAAGAGGTTCTTGAAGGGAAACTGAGGAAATATCATTCCTAGTATCTTAGTATTTGCAACTATATTTCAAAACAAATCATCTCACAGCTGCTAGATTACAAATTTCACTATGCATGGCAAGACATGGTAAGCCCCTTTCTAATGGAAATTTTATCAAAATGGCTATGTTGTCTGGGAGTAATTCCTTTTTCCATAATTTCTCAAACAAGGATACAATTATACAATCCATCTCTGAGATGTTAGTAAGCAGAAATACTTTTAAAGATCAAGTTCTGCACATGGCAAGTGATATTACTCTGTAGCTCACCTCTGTCTTACAAAAGGCAATCTGTTACTCAATGTGCTTGGATGAAAGCACAGATATAAACAATCAGAAAAGGCTTGAAGTAAGTTGTGTCATGCTGTTGATGACATCATGAGAGAAGAGTTGGTGAAACTGGTGTCTTTGCTTAGAAAAACACAAAGGATAGACATCTGCAGTGCTGCGATGGAGGTTTTCTCTCACAAGACATAAGACCGGAAGATGAGGCACTTCACACAGTAAGGGCAACATCTGGTTTTGTACAGTTGTTTGTTAAAAAGGAAGTAAGTCAAACAGGCATTCCATTTCATTGTTGTGTACACTGTGAAGCGCTTTGTGCCAGGGAGAGCAGAAAAATTTAGATAATAGTCTCAAAGTCCTCACAAAACTAGTGACCAGCATAAAAGCTTGTGCTCTTAAATTTTGACAGCTTTAAGCATTTCTTGATGAGGGTCAAGCTCATCAAAGTATAATGCTTTTACTCTGGTACAATAATGTCTAGTGACTGAGCAGAGGATACGTCCTGGGGAAATTTGTAGTCTGCATGAATGACATTAAGCTGTTTATGGTGAAAAGGGACGGGAACATCCACAGCTTAGTGATGTGGCCTGACTTAACAACCTTATGTATTTTACAGATTTTACATCATACTTCAGCATACTGAACAAAAAACTACAAACTATAGGGAAAACAGCAAAAAGGATGTTTTGTGACAACAAAACATTTCAGAGAAAACTACAGGATTTTGAAAGAAATCTTGAAAGTGGCAGATGAAATATTTTCAAATCTAACAATGCATTTAGAAAGTTCAACATTTGCAGATAGTCCTACAAGTCATCAGGAAATTTACCAGGAATTTTCTAGCATTGCAGCACCTGCAAAGGAGAATTTCAACAACAGCTTTTGACAGTTCTGTAAGATGTAGAAAATTCTGTGTTTTCTTAGTTCTCCAGATGAAACCAAATTTGAAGAACTTGATCTTTTAAAACTGGTTAGACTTTGGAAATCTGAAAGTGTAGTTATTGGAATTTCAGGAAAGATGAATGTGTAAAAATAAATTCTATTACCTGTGTGCAACACTTGAGAAGACAGTGAAGACAGTGAAGGGATGACAAAGGACAGTACAGTTGGTAGCTCTACAAATGAAATCCTTAAACGTGTGGCACTCTCTGCCAAATAATGTTAAGTCAATGAAAGCATTTGGGATTGCTTTTCTTACTTTGTTTGGGTCGTGTTATGCTTGTGAACAACTGTTTTCAGCTTTGAGTTATATCAAATGTAATACAAGAAACAGACTATCAGATGATCTACATGCATTACAATCAAACTAACAAAATACGATCCAAGTGTTGACAAATTATCAGCATGGATGCAACAGCAAAGGTCACATTAATTGTGTGAAAGCACACCAAATACAAATTTTTAAAAGATGCTTGTGTCACTGAAAGTTCTATTACTGAATTTTTCTTTTAAAGCAAAAGATGTTAATATACGGATTATTTTTTCTAAACTAAAACCTCAGTATTCAGGTTTCATTACAGTATTGGCCCAGTGCGATATATAAGGGTTGCAGTATGGCACCCAGTCTCTAAAAGTTTCACCATCACTGGACTAAGTGATTCCTATCTTACTCAAACTATCGAGAACATAAGGATGATAAGCTTCTTTTTTTCATTTTCTGAAGTTAGCCAAGTCTGAGTTCCAAATTTCATAAGGAAGGGACTCAGTTAAAAAAAAGAAAATTACAGAACTCTGTGACATTTATTGATATTGGAGTCACTTTTTTTTTTTTGTTTAGAGAAAAAAAGCAAAACAAAAATAGGTAGAAATAATAACAGGACTGAAAAAAATGATAAATCACTAGTTGATAAATTATGTATTCTTATCTTAGAAGTGCTACTTAAGTGTGCATGATAGAGCCACTTGTTTGGAGGACACAGTAATTCTGTTGAAAATAAGTTGCACTTTATTTTCTCTGCTGCAGTTTTAGCATAGTTTGTTGTCTTTTAGGTGGTCTTGAACTCTTTTTTTTTTTTTTTTTTTTTTTTCACCACTTCCCCATTGTGTTGGAGTTTGAAGCCTGACCCTCAGGAATGTAAGGCAAGTGCTTTTCTGGTGGGTCACACCCTGAGCTAGTCTTTCAATTTATTTTTAAACTTTAAATGTTTTTCATTGCTTTACACAGAAATTTTTAGAACACTTTTTACTCTCAGAAAAATTTGTGGGGAGAAGGAGGATAGCTCTTCACACCCTTTTCCGCACAACTTATTTTTAACATTAATATTTCCACATGTCTTATCTTTTTATTATATTTTATTTTTATTATTCATTACTCTAATTTTGATTTTACACTTTTAATTCTTTTTCTTTTATTTTTAGTTTATAACTGACTTTCTTATTTATGCTTTATTTTTATTTTATTGATGTACTACTATTTATTTTATACTACTTGATCTTCATTTTCTTGTGCTACTCTATTATACACTTAAACTGAATTTCTTAGTTTCTTGTATTCAATGTATCCTTTTGTTTTATATCTTTGGTTTTAGCTCACATTCATAATTTTTCCTAATTATCTCACATGTTCCTAATAATGGTAGGACCAGGGATATAGATCAGCTGCACAGTGCCTGCCTGGCAAGCACTAGATCATGAGTTCAATTCTTGGTACCAAAATAAAACAAACAAAAAAGCATTATTATAAGTTTTACTTGTAAAGGTTGGCACAATTTTTTTTTTTTTTTTTTTTTTTTAATATGGAACGCTTCACAATTTGTGTGTCATCCTTGCGCAGGGGCCATGCTAATCTTTTCCACATGGTTCCAATGTTAGTACATGTGCTGCGAAAGTGAGCACAAGGTTGCCATTTTTATGGTGTCTGCAAAGCGGTTTAATATGAATGACCCAAGCAGGAAGCATTTGTCCCACTGAAAGATAATTTTGCATTGTCCATCAGAGCCCCTGGAAGTAGTATTTCTGAGCCCACTTCTCTGTCACAGTTTAATGAAGGGAGCAGAACTCTTGATCCTAGGCAGTTACCGCTGGGAAGCAGCATAGTGCTTTTCATAACCTGTGGCCTAACACAAAGACAACATTAGGTCTTAACTCGGGTTCATACCTCCGCATTTGTTATATAGCCTAAGATCAGTTTAAGTGTTAGAAATATTTCCTTCCAATTTGCAAATTTATGCTAAATTAACCCATTTCTTCTTTATAACTCCTGCCTTCCCCATTCTGGAAGAGCTCAATAGTCTTTCTTTATTTTCTTTTCCCAAGCATCTAGCAGTCCTTTGATTTTACAGATACTTCGAGTTATTTGGCAGCTTTTGTGCAACTAAGCTCTAGGGTGGATGATTTTACTCCATTCCTAACTCCTTACCTTTAGTTTCTGGCAGGTGCATCCAATAATAGAAGGTACTTTTAAATCAACCTACCTACCTATATAACTTCCTACCTACCCACAGTGTATGTACTCCAAAATACTTATAGTGTAACATACAAAGATATTTGCAGGATGTCTAGTCTGCCATTGTGCTGAAATTTAAAGTCTGTTAATGATTTCTCATTTCTGTTCTCATCAGTCTACTATTATTTGAAATCAATCTCTCACATTCCTTATTCTTTACTCCTTTAAGACTCTTTCCTGCCTACTACTTTCCATTTATAAAAAGTGACACATTCGAAATATTTTCAATCTCTTTGTCTCTTTCCTATTTCCTTCTATTCCCTGATGAGAACTTGGAAAAGCTTTCACTTATCTTTCATCCGAACACTCAAATATTAAGTTGGCTGAGATAGTTTAGCACTTATTAGAATTCTCACATTTTAGTCTTGTCCTTTTTCAAAAGACTTTATTTAGTATGTATATTTTCCAAGTATGTCTATGACAAGATAATATGCATATATATGAATATTACATTGCTTATTCTTTCTGTCTCATTTCTATTTTCTCTCCTGATTCTTTTTTTTTTAATTTGAGAGGTTGCTTATCATTTTTTGCAGAGTGACTAGAGATATAGTTAAGTAGTACATACAATATATACTTAATGTACTTGACAGCCTGAGTTCAATTTACAGCATTAATTTTAAAAAGTTTCATGTTTTTTTCATTCTGTACACAAGTGGCATATTAGCTGATTTTGTACCTATTGAAGTATTCTTTTGTTACCCCTTATTTGAATATTATCGTGTCCATTTATTGTGCGCTGGGCAATATTTTTTCTCTTGAGCTATAAATACTTTTGTAATTTCTTCTAAGCACATTTTGCAAATGATAAATGAGGTTTTCAATAGCTTCTTTTGTTGGGAAACTTGCAGATTTTAAATATACCTTTAAGTGCAGATGTTGTCTGATGATGTCTTTGTATGAAGTTTTTACATTATTAATTGTATTTGAAAATATGTGAACATTTTCAGTAAAGATTGTGCCTTGTATTTGGAGAATTATAGTTATCATTTTATCACAACTTTTATAACTTTTTTATTAACTAACATCCCTTTGAAAGCTATTAATTCATATATTAGATCCCCTAATATATTCATATATTAGTTATCTCTTAGGATCTATGTGAGATTAGCTCTAAAACTCTGTACTGGTTCCAAAATCTGTAGATGATCAAATCTCTTATATTAAATGGCATAATATTTTTGTAACACATTAACAGCCTCCTTTGTACTTTCTATCATTTATAAATTATTTATAAAGCTGATACAAAGCAAATTATATGTAAAGAGTTGTTACACTATATTTTTAGGGAACAGTGACATGAAAATGTCTCTATGTGCTCCATATGGATATAATTTTATTTTTTGGATATTTTCAGGTTGTTGGTGAGTTTGTCGATCCAAAACTCACTGGTATAGAGACTTACTGCTTATAAGTTTTCTGCCTTAATTGTCTTCTCTTAGAAAATATGCTAACCATAAACGATGATAGTCTCAGCACAAATATGTCTCTTGATCTCTTTTCTCTCTCTCTCTCTCTCTCTCTCTCTCTCTCTCTCTCTTTCTCAATCTTTGTTGTTTTCTCTTGCTTCTAGATGGGTAAATTATTTAAAACCTCAAGGTAGTTAATTAAATAAATCTCAGATATTATGGCATACAGAATATGTTAACTTATTTATATTAGATTTTTAGATTAATCACATTATATTCATTATTAAATTTTTTACTTTAAAATAATTATTCTCGCTAAAACTTGTAAGAATAGATCTTTAAATCTGGAGGTCGGTCTGGATATATAAAATGCATATACACTTCTCGGATGAAGAAGTAACAATGGCAAATAAATACATGAAAAAATGTTCGGCATCACTGGTTATTTGAGAGACATGAATTAAAATAATACTGAGATTCTATTTTTTTTCCTTTTTTTAAATTTTATTTAAGGAGAAAAGAAAAAAAAAACAGTGAAAGGGTACAAGTTATACAGATTTACAGGAAAAAAAATGAACAGTAGGAAATCACTAGTTAATGGATTACATATTGCCATCTTAGAAATAATTGTTCAAGTCACAAAATTAAAGCTTGTAGAGTGGACATTCCAACAATGATACTGCAAACAGTTCTGTTCAATGATCCAATAAAACTCTGTGATATCATTTTCTATCTTATACACTTAAATATACATGCAGTTATATAGTTTAGAGCACTTTCTTTTCCTCTCTTTTGTACAATGACTATTACACATTTTGGGTTTCATTGCTCCCACGGTTCTTATTGCTTTTTTGGAAGAGAGTAAAACCAAATGTGACATAACAGAACAGAATCGGTCAAGTCAAAAGGGTGGACATAATAGATTCTACTTCACTCCATAAAGAATAGCTATCATCAAGAAATTGACAAGTATGGGAACCCATTACTAGCTCTTTGTGATGGAAATCTTTGTTAACTGGAGATTCTTGCCCTAGTATAAATTACTGTACAATTATGGCAGAGGTTTATCCTGGCAGAGGCCGAAGAGGGCGTGCTTACCACTTCCTCCTTCTTCTTCAGCCCTAATTGCAGCTCCCCTTTCTGTTTGCACACAAAGAAAATTCCATTCAGTTCTTAACACATCATTAATGTCAATGCCTGTGCCACTTCTGATCAGAGGTCCTATAGCCCTCTGCCTCTCGGTATCCAGTCTAAGGAGATAGCCCAACTGCCATGGGTTGTGTGCTCTTTTCCACGTCCTCAATAAACCTGTTCTTTTTTTTTTTTTTTTACTTTTTGCTTCTCTATTGTGCTTAGATAACTCTAACATTAACTATACTCATAATTATCCTGTTGATTATATTATTTGGGCCATGTATGCTTAATTATTTCTTTGGCTTTGTCTCCTCCACACTTAATGCTATACAACCATCCAAGATGAAATTTACTAGTGTCTATCAGGGGCCTTTAGATAGACCTTCTATAGAATAACTCTGACTGCCCATCAACTACTATGCCCCTTTTTCAGCCTGAAGAAGCCAGATCTATCATTGCCCATTTCTCCCTCATGCAGTTCAGGATACTCCTTCAGAGCGGGGAATGTTACAGGCAGATGAGATAGTTAGAAATATTATAGGCAGTCAGACCGGTCTAGGACCTTGAGGAAGCTGTAACAGAGGATCAGATGTCTGATGATTTTGTAGGAAACACACACCTCTTGCTGTGGGCTAGATCTCAGGACAGCAGACAAAACAAATGCAACCACACCCTTAAATAAAATCCTTAGGGATTAAATCTGGATCACTTTGAGAAACCAGGAGTCACCATCCCAACCCACTATAGAAGAACCACTGATCCGTAAAGAATGCTGGCTTGCTATGTGACTCACCTCCCCATTTATCCCTGATTTGGTCAGTTTTACCTGAATAAGTAAGCTTATTGGTTGAGTATTGCTCTGTTCCACCTCATGCCCATCTGCTTTGTGAATTCCCAGTTTTTCCCAGCTTTCAACCATCCTCACCTCATGATTTTACTCTACAAAAATTCTGAGAAAATATAGAATCTTTGGCAACTCGCTTGGGACCCCTTCTCTCTCTCTGACAGAAGAAGCTTTCTTCCTCTCATTAAATATTTCTGCTCCAAAAAAGAAAGAAGAGAAAGAAAGAAAGAAAGAAAGAAAGAAAGAAAGAAAGAAATTGACAAGTAACAAATGCTGGTGGGGCTGTGGGGGAAAAGGAACCCTTCATTTTTGGTAGGAGTGTAGACTGGTACAACTATTCTGGAAGTCAACTCAGAGATTCCTCATAAAAATTAAAACTAGAGATTCCATTTGACCCAGCTATTTCTTTCTTAGTATTTTCCTAAGATAAATAAAAGCATCATACCAAGTTAATGTATACATATCTATTTTCCAGCAGCACAGTTTGTACTAGTTAAATCTTGGAAACAACTCAAATGCCCATCAACTGATGAATGGGTAAAGATGGGGATTTTTTATTCAATGTACTATTCTGCCATAAAGAAGGATAAATTTGTGACATTTCTCCATAAATGGATGCACCTGAGACCATAGCCCTACGTGAAATAAATTGGACACGCATGTGTAACTATCACATTGTTTCTCCACTGTGAGAAACCAAAAGTGCAAATAAGGACCAAAATATAAAATAGATATTGGGCAATAGCACAGAAGTGTTCAAATTGTAAGGAGAGCATGAAAGAGGGGAGGGGGAATGGAAGACAGAGAAAAGAAAAAAAAGAAGAATTGGAGAAAAAATGGAAACAAAGTTTTTATAAATAAGGAGTGAAAGAAAGATTGAAGGGAGGGGAGGACATTGGGGAAAAATTAGAATCAAAATACCTTATGGCCAGGCATAGCATTGGGAAGGCTGAGGCAGGTGGATCATTGTGAGGTTGAGACCAGCCTGGGCTACAAAGTGAGCTCGAGGCCAGCCTGAACTGCATAGAGAGACCCTGTCTCAAAAAGACAAAAACATGCGTTATGTACAGATATAAATACTCTATCAATGTGACCACTATGTATATCTGAAATGTACCAATAAAATTAATTTTTAAAATTGTAATAATTTTAAAAATTTTGTGAATACTCAAAATGTACCAGATTTTGACAAATCCTTTGTTCTCCTTTGCTGACATCCAAGTCAGACCATGAAGTTTGAAAAGTTTCATTGGTGACATAGGACTTTCTCAGCTTATTGAACGAGCCATATGAGGTCACTTTGCACAATTGTTGATGATTATAATTTGAATCAAAAGTGTTCAACATTAAGCCAAAGGGAGCTCTTTCAGGTTGACCATAATTTCACTTTGACATGTTACCATATAGAGTAAATTGTTCCATGTTAGCCTTGGATTTTGCCTCAGCCTGGAAAGAAGCCATTTAAGGTTAAGGTTAGGTTTAGGCATAAAGATAGAGTTAGGACGGCCTCTAGGCAGGAAGGATAAAAATGTTTGGCATAGTTAAAATTGTTTAGCTCAGTAATACAGTGCTTGTCTCACATACAAGAGGCCATGGGGTCTACCTCCTGCACTATACACTTATATAAACACACACACACACACACACACACACACACACACACACACACACAGACACGAATTAGTTCTTTATCTTTCTTTTATTGAGTCAGTGTTATTATGAATCTAAAATATATACAGATTTAGTTGTTTTTATTTCTATTAAATTTTGCTATTTCCCCTTTTTGTTGATTTGATTTTACGTTTTTGAATACTTAAAACATTTTGGTCCCATAAGTTAAAACTTTGATTCATAGGCATTCCATGCAATCTTTTCTTCAACTGAAAGATTCCTCAATCTCTAGACTTGCAGCTAAGCAATGCTTAATTGTTATTAATTGCTATTTGGCCCTTACGTTATTTTTCTTTACAAACCGAATGAAAGTAAAAGATTGTTCTGACATATAATGAAGTATCAACCATTTTGATAAACATGACTATAATACAATTTAGAAAATTTCTTTTTAGTGCAGAACAAAACAAAAGTAAATAAATCCACAATAACTGAAGACAAAAGACAAACAACAAATTGTAAAAAAGACTGAAATATGCAAAAATTCTCAAGGATTAATAGCAATAAAAATTATGAATATTCATATAAATCAATAGAAATCCATTTATCAACAATGCATTTTATTATGAATTCAATTTTTATATCAATATAAATAAAACTGCATTTTTGACTCTTTCTTTGTATATTTTCCGTACTTTTTGTGACCATTATCTTTTAGAAGGTACATAGCTAAGGAATTCTACACATGACTGTCTTTATATCTATATCTATTTATCTTTATTAAAATGTCAGACTATCTTCTGTTTAGTTGTCTCACATTTAGTCAAATGTTTCTGTATATGGAGGAGAAATTTAGCTATCAATATTTGTTTGGGTGACCTTGTGTGAAAGTTTAGATGACAAAGGTTCATCTGGTCTGAATGGCTTGTCATGGTGACGCAAGAGTAATAATAGACTGATGTAACAGTGACCAGGATGATTAATGAGTGTCATTTTTTTTATCCTAAAGGCACATCATGAAAACACACGTACAGGCTATATGTGTTAGGCCACATCAGCAATGCTCATGGTTTTTAGAGATTCTTATCTATAATTCTTTTTGTGATGGTCACTGCTGTGTATTAAACCCCCTCAGGACTTTGTACTGAGTGATATATCTTGTTCTCCCTCCTTTTTGATCCAGGTTTTTATTAAGTTGCTAATCACCTAGGCTGAGCTTCTAGTTAAATATCCTGACTCAGCCTCTGAAATAGAAGTAAAGGCCTGCTGACATCCCACCCGGTCGCAGATTAGTTTTTTAAAACAGAAATGAAACCACATTTTAAAATGTTTCCTAATGGCCTTTTAAACTAGTCTCTGGAAAAGATAAACTTCTTGACATGACACATAGACAGAATTTCTTAGGATATGATGTGTGAGGGCTCAAGGGCTATATTTTGAACTATTCTGTATGAATGAATGGATCCCACTCTAATCACTTCTGTATAAGAATTTGACAACCTTAAACTCTTTATTTACCTTCGTGCTTTTCCTTATATACAATTTTTTCCTTCTGGCTGAGCAACTTTTTTTCCTTAGTTGTCCTTCATTAACTTTCAGTAGTAACTTTTTTGTATATTGGTTTGCTTGTTTGCTTGAAACAGATTCTTTCTATATAATTCAGGCTGCCTTTGAACTCACTATGTACCACAGACTGGCCTCAAATTTATGGTGAAGAGTGCTGAGATTACAGGCATGGCCGTCCCTCCCCTACCTCTTTAATACTAATTTTAACTCTGAGGTTTTAAAACATTGATTTTCAATTCAGACCTTTTTTTGGTTTATTTTATAAGTCTTCTCATGATATTTTATTTATGTGATTGATTTTGTTGAGAGAGGTAAAAATCTTTGTTACTCAGAATCATGAATGAGATACTCAGGAGGGGTGAGGAATTTATCCACCCACATTGCCCCAACAGTTTTGCGATGGTCTCAGGAGAAAATCAATGTGGATCAAGATCGTACCAGCTGGCATGAGTTTTTATGTTTAAATGAGTTAGGTAACTCTGATCATCGTGAGTAAAGCCAATAGCTGCTGCTTTTTATTCCATAACAACTGCAATTTCTCATGAGAACAGCTAATTTATATACTTTAGTGTTGTATTTCTTGGAAATATTCAGAGTAGAACTAAATCTATAGATTTCTCCGTATCAAATTTTCCATAATGATTATTCTGGGTAAGCTGTTCTATGTGTCAACTAGACCCACACAACTGACCTTGCAGAGTTTCATTGCTACAGGAATTACAAGGCCCCCCACCCCACATGCATGCTGCCTAAATCTCAACCTTTATTCTCCTGAGCAGCTGTTCTTCATAATTTTTGTTTGGAATTATAGTTGTCTGTTTCATCAAAGATCAAATATTCTTCTGAATTTTAAAAAGGTTTTTCTAGTTTTCTCTTGCCTTCAGAAAGAAGAACCATGTGGAAATTCCTTTTCTTTATTTTTTGTGATCCCGAGGGTTGAACCCAGGGCCTTGTGCATGCAAGGCATGAGCTCCACCGCTGAGCCATTCTTCCAACCCTGAAAATTCTTGTGATGTGCTTTTCCCCTTAAATCTCATACTCACTTCCCCTGTTTTACTGGACCTTTGTTGGCAATACTGCAATGATTTCCTAATTGCAATCCAACATGCTTTCTCTGCTGATGGTCTCTACGCTGGACACTCATGTTTTTATCACTTCTCACTTAATTTCATCCTCCTTCTTCTCTTCTCTTACAGCCTTACTTTCCACTTTCTCTGGTTTCATAGTGAGAGACATCGCTCCTTCACTTTTGTACTTGGAGTCCTTTGTTCTGCAGCTCTTAGCAGCCCAGAGCACAGGCTGTTTTTGCTTTTGTCTGTATTTGTGATTTCTGCTATTGTTTCAGTGCATGTGTCCCTACAAAACCAGATGAAAGAATTTAATGGCCAAAGTGATAATATTAAATGGGACCCTTTGCAGGGGATTAGGCTGTTGGGATCTGCCCTTGTGAATGAGGTTAATGCCTTTATGAAAGACGCTTCAGAGAGCAGTGTTCTGCTTTCCAGCCCTTCTGCCTATGAAGTCAGTTTCCTTCCAGTGCCTCCAGACACTGTCAAGACACTGTCTTGAATGTAGAGAGAAAGATTGGGCCAGACAACAAATCTGTCAGTAAGTTGATCTTTAACTTCTATTCTGAAGAATTGTGAGAAGCAGATTTCTTATTTATAAATTACTCAATCCTGATTTTGTTCTCACTGCCTGAACTGATTGAAATATAAATGGGTACCCAGAAGTGGGCTGTTCTAACAAATGTTACTTTAAAACTTTTATATGGGACAATAGGTAAAAGCTAGATGACAAAGATGAGTGCTCAGAACAAGAGGAAAGTGGTAGAGAAAGACTAATCTTTGTAAAGCTTACTTACGTGATTGTAATCAGAATATTAATGTAAACAGTGAAGTTCCTTCTCATAAAACTTCAGATGCAAAGGAAGAACAAGGACTGGTTACTGGAGTAATGCCACCCATTTTTACAGTGGCAATTAATACAGCTGAATTGTATTTGTTTCCTAGAACATTTTGGAAGGTGAAATTTATGAGCAATGAAATGAGATACTTAGCAAAAGTTTATAATCAAAGTATTGAACATGCTGCCAGGATTCTCTTGACTGCTTGTTGTAAAATGTATGAAGAGAGAAATGAATTAAAATGGAATTTAAAAAAGAAACAGAATGTTGAGTTTAAGAATTTAAAAAATGTGTACCCTGGCCAGGTGGCACTTATTAAATAAAAAGGAGTGTTCTCAAGAGAATACCAATGGTGTATTCTGATGAATATTTAATAAAGACAGAAGTGTGACTATAAGGAAGGCAGTACATTTGTCAAGACAATAAAGACTACAAGACATCTTGTTCATTTTCAGGCTTCCGTTACTGTCTAGGCCTAATGTAATGGGGACTTGACTTTAGAGTGGTTTCAAGGGGAGTGCACAGGGCAACCATTGGGATTTAGAGTCTATTATCTAACATTAGGTCAAGTCTCTGCTTCTTTAATTTGAATACTGTGTTTGTTGAAATCCCAGCAGGCCTGGGAAAACCACTTGGAAGATAAAAAATCACTAAAATTGCTGATGTTTGTGTGTTAACTCTGTAGTTACACAGAAAGCAAGAGCTGCCGAGGAAAGGCTTCTCCTAAGTTTCAAAAGATGCCTTGAGAAGCCATTAGGCTTAGGCAAATCATTGCCCTAGAAGTAGGATGATCAACAGAGAACCTCCCTAGGGAAAGGTCCATGGTGACCTTGAGGATAGGGCCACTTCTCAGACCTAAATAACTATAGGGCTACCATGATCCAAAGCCAGCTTGGGAAAGTGGCTGGCACACAGTTCCAAACAATGAGAGCTGCTGGATAGGTCAGGACCAGAAAAAAATTTGTGTGATGTCCTCCAGAGCATTAGAAGCAACTCTTGACCTGTGTGTATTGAAGTGTGTGTATTACAGACAGCACATGGAACCATACATTATTCTCAAGCCCCAAGAGTTAATGTTGCTTTCTTCACTTAAGGACCCTTGCCTATTTCTTTCACGTAAATATAAATGTCTATGCTATACTTGTCCCAAGACTGAATTTTGAAAATGCACAAAATTTGTTTGATTTCATAAGCTCCTAGAAAGTGGGAAATATGCCTTATGATGAGTTTACCTTGATTCTCACCCATATCTGATTTAGAAATTTATGTGAGACACAGACTTTAAAATGCATGCTGGAATGAGAGTTTTGGAACCAGAAGAATAGAATGAATGTGTATTGTGTGTCAGAATGACATACATTTTGTGGAGACAGTGGTCAAATCACATGATTTGAATATTTGTGCTCTTTTCAAATTCATAGGAACTCTCACAGCTATAGTTGTAAGAGATGGGGTGCTGGGGAGGTGATTAAGCTGTGAGATCCTGGTTAAATGCCCTTATAAAAAGGTTTAGAGAGCTGCCTGACCACTTCTTTCCTTCTCCCATCGGAGGACACTGAACTGGCCCCAATCTATAAAGAATGAGTCTTTTTACCTTCCATCGCTCTTCCCTATGTTTTGTCCTGTCTTTTCCATGGGACATAGCAAAAGGTGCCACCTTTAAAATGAAATCTCCCTGTACCTTGATGTTGGATTTCCCAGAAATCGTAACTTTGAGGAATAAATTCTATTACTCACAAATTATACACTATTTTGTTATAGCAACCCCAATTGAATAAGAGATACTTTCCTTCCAAAATTATTTATTACTGGTACTCAAGGTTTCTATTTTTTTTTATTGCCTTTGCATATAGGAGAAAATCAAGTATTTCCCAAATTCAGATTATTTAATTATATTGTCCTAGTGTTATTGGTATTCATAAGTGCTTATCAATTATTAACCTTTATGCTGAAGAATAGTATCAGGTAAGATATTACTAATTGAAACCAAGAGCAAATAAGTGGCAGAATGGGGATACATGAATATGATCAAAATATATGATGAATGTTTATATTCTTCAAAAATTCATTGCAGGAAAAGACACATTGTTATTAATCACCCTCAAAACATTCTCCCTCATTTTGAAGACACTTACCCCATCATTCTTGCTTCTGCCTAAAGCAGTTCAAAAAGTCCTCTTTCATGTCTTTAGCTGTGCCATTGTGGATGCCTCAATATCACGAATTCATTCAAAGCATCTGCACCTCATGATCATTTTGTTTTCAGGAAAAAGCCAGATAATACCTGATGCCACATCTGGTGAAGAAGCAAATGAGACACACATTACTGTTCTTACTTGATAAGAATAGATGGGCTGTGAAGCATGGAGCATTGTCTTGATAGAGGATAAAATAGTTTGTCCATTTCTTTGGCTGATTTTTACTCATCAATTTAAAATTATCATAATATACAGAGTTTTTCATAATGTTCTTGAGTAAAAATTCAGCTTGTACAATTCCACCGGGGTCAATAAAATGCAGACAGCATCACCTTGGTAGTGAATCTTGACTGACATTTTCTTTTTCCCAAGAGAACTGGGTGATTTCCATTTGAGAAGTCTGAAACTTGGTCTCAGGATTATACATACAGTGAGATTTAATTTCCTGTTGTGTTATTTTTTCAAAAGCTGGAATCTCAAGTAGCACAGTTTCACAAGTACAACATTATTGACACAATTCATTTGAATATATTGCTCATAATATGTGATGTATGGCATATTTTAAAATACAGCTTTTCTAAAACTTGCTCGCAACCTATTGACCGTATTAAATAAGCCGAAACCTGTAACACATAGTTACTAAAATTTGAACTACTGGTTTGCTTTTATCCTATTGAAGATTTCTGCCTTTCTGCTGGGTTTGACTCAGCAGTAGCAGTCACCAGATCACACGACCACACCTTGTAGCTCAGTGCAGTGGCATAGCACTCACCACACACTGAAAAAACAAAACCAAAACAAACAGTACTATGACAGTGGAAGAGGAAGTTAGGTAGGGCTTAGTACTATGTATCTGTATTGCCTAGTACTTTGGAGGTTGAGGCAGAAAGATCACTTGAGCAAATAAGTCCAAAATGAGCCTGAATAACATACTGAGATCCTGCTGGATCCACTTGCCCCTCAAAAACTAAGAAAATTTAAAAGAACCAAGAAACAACTCAGAATTATACTTGTTTATTGCCTAGACTTGGCATTTTGAAAAATGAACACAACAGTTTTAGGATGAGCCAATACTAATCAACAGAGAAAGAAAAGACATTCCATATAAAGACTGTATTTTTGTTTTTAAAATGGTAATTTTTAGTTCTGCTAATATTCAAGAATTTACTTTTGTTTATCATGTAGGGAAGTATATTCAAGTAAAATGCTTTTAGTCATTCTTTTAAAAGTTTTTTTTTTTAGTCTACATATTCACGGTCACAAAATTGTATAAGTATTACAGTCTATTCTTTCAAAATGTACACTATAAATATAGGGGTGGTTAGGAAAGCACTCACATAGCCACATGAGATTAGAACTAATCCCTTCCACTGCCTGCATGTGCACACACGTGCATGTGCGCACACACACACACACACACTCACAAAGATTGTGCTTACGTTTTCAGCTACAAAGATTTTATGAAAAGCTTTTTTTCCAACTCTGTGCATTAGCCTAACAGTTGAACAAAGCCTTTGCTTATTAAATGAGTCCCACTCATGATTTATGAGATGAGATACACCTCACATATGTATTACTATCACTTTATGTGCACTATAACTTTGTTATGTAACAATTACAACAAAAATAACATTTTTCATTATGTTTTTGTGCTTCATTCTACTGACATATGGTTTATAGAGTACTGTACTATCTAATAAGACTTTCCTAATAACTCCTGCACCATATGAGTATACTTGTATTGCTTATTGAATTAGATAAAAGGATTAACTCAGTTTGGAAAGCCCTGGTACATGTGTGATTTCTAAGTGCATAATATGTGGTAGAATACTCAGGTAATTGAGTTTATTGATTAATGTCATAAAGATCCAAAGAAAACTTCAAAACTTCCAAGAGAAGTTGATATGATCTCATTTCATCCATTAGAACTCCAGAGGACATGATTAGAATTGACTCCCTCAGAATATTCTGTAAGTCTAAGCACATGGACTTTCTAGAGGTGGTGGCTGTCCTGCATGAGGAAGTCAGAGAAGTTTCTAGAGGAGGGCTAAACACGCACAGTGCTGCTCCCTTCTTCCTGGCCTATGGCAGCCCCTGCGACTGGAGCACACAGCACAGTTCTCTTCTGAGCTAGGATATTGCCTCAATAGAGACCCCTAGAGACTAATTTGAAAGTATGCAATATTTTTTGCCAATTCAGGCTGAGTGTTGTTAATTCTGTAACAACATGATTTTTAAATTAATCTAATTTAGATAAGCAAATGTGAGAGATTTCCCATGATTCCTTATTGAAGTATCTGACTAGGAATATTCATTAAAAGTGCACAGATAGAGACTGGAGTGAGAATTTACCAAGACAAGCAGTTTCTTTAATGGTCATTTCTGAAAACTTCTAAAATATTTTTAATGTTAGAATTTATTTAACACTTAAAAGGAAAACTTTGTACTAAGAAAAAATGCTATACACTTGTAAAAAGATTCAAATTGCCCCATTATTTTTTAATTTTCACCTGCCAATATCTATAATAAAATTTTGAGAAATTGTATCTTGCCTCATGAATTTATGAACAATTCTATTTACTGTTGTGACATTAGAAGGTCATTTTTTCTTTCCATAAAGAAAGAAAAAGTAATTTCAATACAGAAATCACATAAATCTTAGACTTTGTTTTTCATGATATTTTTCAAATTATTTTGACGTGCTGGGTGATATATCATGCAGCAGGTGCAAGAGTAATAGGGATGAAAATGTTACAGTTTTGAAAATACAAATATATGGATTTAATAGGTTCTTTCATCCATAGCAGGTCAGGTGCTTGGTGCAAAAAGGTAGGTCAGCAAGAAGGTAGGTCACACAGGCAAGAGGGTGAGACTAATGTGAGTTCAACATGTAGTAATAGCTTCTGACTTCCCAGCTGTGTTATTCTCCATCTATCACTATCTTTCATGCTCTGAACTTCAGAAGAGTAATCTGACACTTTGGTGTGCCACTAAATGTAGTACTACACAAATTATTCAACTTGAGTGTAAAGATTAACTAAATTTTCTAAATGCACACATATATCTACAAAGAAAGTACCAATTCATTTGAAAGAGATTTAATAAATCACTAATATTAATGAGATCCCGAATACATGGAAGATATTGTTCGAGTATTGTATATTTATTACAGCAGTGAGTCTTCAGTGGATAGAAGAATGTTAGGTATTATTACTACTTTTATTAGCAAAGCAGGAAATAGTAAAAATAGAATAGATTCACTTAAAAAGAAAAGTGACAGGTAAGAAAATAATATTTTGACTGTTGAAAGAATATTTCAGGAACAAATGATAGTAAACAAAATAAGAACATCAGGGGATTAAAATAAGCAGTTTACCAAGGAAAATATGAATATCTAGTGTTTTTAAAAGTCTTTGACAAACAGTTCAGGAATAAGAATGGTGAATGTTAAAAGAATGATGGGGAACTTCCACAAATCAATCAGGCTGACAAAAACTAAAAGTTTAGGTAGCGTCTGAAACTGAAAAGAATATGGAAAATCAGGACATCCACCGGGCACTTTAGCACAGGAAAAAGTGTTGTGGAAGGTCTTTCTGCAATTTATTGAAATGAAATAAGAACATTCTTTATGACCAAACAATTCTACTGTCATTACGTCTGTTTTCTGTCAGTTCAAACACTGAACAGACTGACTACACTCCACAAAGCCAACCCACTGAAGGCTTTTCTTTGTTGCAAGTATCAGAAATCCAAAGGACAACTGCAGTATGTGCTCCCAATGGGTCCAATGTTTGGATATGAGGACAGGGCTGAGTTCCTGACTGAAGCTGCAAAGAGTTGGGCCTATAAGTTTGGTTTGAGGGAGGACTTCTGCAAAGTTATCAGTTCTCCAAGTACTCCAACCAGGCCTGTCAAATCGATTAGGCCAAGTGCTATCAGTAAAGAAGCTAACTTTGAATTTGGAGCTTCAGACACTAAACAGAATATTATAAATTCTACTCATCTTGACCAAGAGTAAAAGATTCTAGGCATCTCCAGAGATAAAAATATGAGTCTTCTATTCCAGTCAGAAATTTCCTATATCACCACAAAATTCTATAGAAGCATACACACACTTAGAAATGTGGGCTGAGTACATTTTTTAAAAATCTGTATATTAGTACATGTGTACGGTACATAATGTTTCTGTTCTTTTTTTTTTTTTTTTTTTTCTTTTTTGTGGTACCGGGGATTGAACTCATAACCTCACACTTACCAGACAGCCACTTGTGCCACTAAGCAAAATCCCTGGCCCAGTGTTTATGCTCTTTATGTGGAGTTAGGACAGGTATGTATTGCACTTTAATTCCATTTCATCCCTTTCCCTTCCCTCTCTCTCCACTCTCCCATCTTCATTCTCTTCCCCTTTCAGAAATAGCTATCTCTCTACTTTGTGTTACTTATCTTTTATTTTGCTCTTTTTTACAGTTTGGATTTCTCATGTAAGAAAAATCACACAGCATTTAAGCTCTCATGTCTGATTTAATTCACTTAATGCTGTATTCTGAAGGTACATATATTTCCTATAAATGATTAATTTTTGCATCCTTTTCATAACAAAGATTTAGAAATGTGGTCAGGTATAAGGAAACTAATAGGAAGTGTGATGTGCATACAGTGAGATAGTATATAACAGGCATACAATGGGATAGTAGAAACAATAAACAAATAAATATCATTACAAATAGATATAAAAATGAGTTCAGTACAACCAAGAATCATGGCTTTTTTACAGATGTAGTATATAATGTAATTTATGACCATAAAACACACAGAAACATACTTTTAACATTATTCAAATCTACATGGATTTAAATAAAGGTACGAATAGTGGTTTCAGAAGGACATAAATTATTATGAGCAAAATAAATAAATCATATGGTAAAAGGGCACTGAAATTAGGGGAGAAAAAGAAAAAGAGATAGAGATGATAGAGATAGAATGAGTAGAGGGGAGAGAGAGAGAGAGACAGAGAAAGAGACCGAGAGAGGGAGAGAAAATAACTGTTACAGCTTATGTCTCCTGAAGTCTCATGTGGTCCTAGGGGCCTTTTCAGAAGCTGTTGGAGCTGGGGTATGTGATACTGAGTTAAGAGGTATGATCACTAATTAGTCACTGATTGGGTGGGCGTGGTTCCTGAAGCCCCTCCCCCGCCCCCGTGTTTGGATGGCACCACCAGAGGGTGGTAACTGAAAAGGCTGCAGTTGCTGCTCACTGCCTTGCTGCCTCCTGTACGCCTGGCTTTGCCATGGACTGTTTCTCCTCTGCAATGGCCGCTGCCCTGCCACTCTGCCTTGTAGTCAGGCAACTATGCACTGAACCCTCTACTAACTGTAAGCTACAATAAACTTTCCCTCCTTTAACTTTGGATATTGGGTATTCTGTTTCATCAATGAGAAAAGTAAAGATGACAATAACCATCAAAGTTACAAAAAATAATAATTACAGCTAGAAGCAGAAAAGAAAGCATAAAATAATAATTACAGCTGGAATCAAAAAGAAAACACTTCATGTTCATGGATAAGAAATAGAAAAACAGCAGTAAAACAGTGAACAGGGCTGACTCTGGGTCTAGAGGCGTGTGTATGTGTGTGTGTGTGTGTGGGTGGGTGTGGTGTGCACGCACATGTATGTGTCTCTGTGTGTATGCATGTGCATGCTGCGGGGTGGCAATGTTGATAATCACATGAAATTCTTTCTCAAAATAAATATATAAATAAAATTCCAAATCATATTAAGTAGCATTGCATTAGCAAAGATGTACACAGCTATTAAATACTCAGATGAGCAATCAATGCATTCCATACAATTGATAGAGAAATAAATGTTTCTAAGTATTTAAAAAATTAGGAAAAGTAAATCTGAAATGAGAAAACATGAATATAAAAGAAAACTAAAGTAAAATGTTGGTAATAAAAAGTATAGGCACTACAAACAAAATCCGCAGACAGTACGACTCAGGCTGTGTACAATTTGATAGATTTAGTATACAGCAGGCCTCTGAGTGTTCTCAATATAGAAGCTCATTGGTTGAACAACATACCTAATGCATTTTGCAACTTGACTTACAAAATCCTCAAACAAGCTCCCCCTCACAGAGATAACAAAGCTGACATCTTTCACTCAGAACTGTTTTGTCCTTAGTCCTCATATCCTGAGGAATTTGTTCAGATTGTTTTATCATTATCTTTTCAATCTACTCTTGAGAATTTATTCTGATATATGTACAGAATTATATTTGTGACTATTTTTCTTTCTCCCAGGCAAATGATTGGAAGGTCTGCATAGCTTCCAGGGTTACTGTCCTTTTCTTTTGATCATTGTCACAAGGTGAAGCTTTGCAGATATTTACCTTATATCATGTATCATTAGTATCATTAGCAGAACTTTATCTTTTAATATATAATTATAAATTAGACAGTGTATTATACAATGATATATTATCTATCCATTTTTGTAATTTTTCTTTTTAAAAGAAGTTGTATGGTGCTGGGGATTGAATTCAGGCCTTGGATTTGGCAAAATGAGTATTTTAATATAGAGCTACACATGAAACCAGGAATTCTGTTTTTAATTTTAATTTCGCCCTCATTATTTAAAACATACTTAAATATATCTGTAGAGAAAATCATACTAAGCCTGCATTAAATGTTAGCAATATTGTAATGACAAAAAGATTTAGAAAAATCCTATCTGCAGTTTTAGGTAAATGTTATTATATTCATATCACTCCACAGCATTGTAAAGGAAAAGATCAGTTTCAGCTTATTTGTACTTCATTTGTAAGTGACTTGTTTCTGTCTAGAAATATTTTAGATTTTTTTCATTTTCATTTTTGAAATTCAGAATTTTGTCGAAGCATTTCTGCATGTGTATATGAGCTCTGCATGGAAATCTCTTTATGTTTTTCCTTCTTGTCATTTTCATCTCTTTCTTTAAAAAATTTTTTTTTGTGGTCTGGCAGTTGAACCTATTGCCTTCTCATTCTGCTACATTCCCAACCTTCTCATTTTTTTAGGTTCATGCTAAACTTCTTGGCTGGGTTCAACTAGTGCTGTGCCCACCGCAGGCTCCTGAGTGCTGGAATCACAGGCATGTGCCGCGATACTCAGGTCCCATCATTTTTCTACCTCTCTTACATCTCCAAACCTCTTTATTTTTTTTCTTTTGCTTCGACATTACACATATTAAGCTTGCTACAAATGTTTAACGAAGCCCTTGTCCACCTCTTTTTATTACCCTTTAAAGATTCTAAGGTATCAATTTCCTTAAAATTAGCATTAATTTTCAATTCTTCTAATAATTTGTAGGAGATTTTTATTACCTGAGAGCCTATTCTGATACAATTGAGTTATTCTTAATGTTTCTTTTTGTTTCTGTAACAGTTACAGTCTTTTTTCTCCAGATTAAATTTAAAATCAATATTCAAATTCAAAACCATATTCAAACTTATAACAATCATATAACTGCTCGGATAGTTCTCCAGAATTTCCTGATCTCTTGGTGCCGAATTCTGTCAGGCATCCATTTACCCCAGCTTCATAGATCTAGCTTTTGAGATAAAGCTTTTAAGATAAAGGTGCTAGGCACTGACCCTAAGACAGTTGGTAATCTGTCTTCTCTGTTGAGGTTTCTGTATAGTTTCATTGAAAAGTATAGTACTCTGCAAGACCTGAATTAGAGTGTCTAACTGGTCTCCCAAGGCTGAAGTACAACTAGGACCCATAGGTGCTCAATGCCAAGCTCCGCAGAGTGGGCCCTAAATCCAACTCCGACCCCATCACACTGGCTAAAAAAAGCAACGTTTATTTTTGTTGATTTTTTTCCTTTTCTCTTTGATTAGATCTGTGAGTAGTGCTGGGTCTCATTTGTCTCTTTTCCTTTTTTCTCCTTATTTCTTTTTATTTAGGACCAACGTGGGGGTTGGAGATCCAACTGAAGATCTCACACAGGCTAGGCAAAGACTGTACCACTGAGTCCCAGGCCCCAGTGACCCAGTCACCATTTGGCACAATCATTTCCTTGTTTTCTCTATTTCAGAACACCTTTCCTCCTTCCCTCTCTCCCTCCCTTCCTGTTTTTTTCTTTCCTTTCCTCCTTCCTTCTTTCTTTCTTTCTTTCTTTCTTTCTTTCTCTTTCTTTCTTTCTTTCTCTTTCTTTCTTTCTTTCTTTCTTTCTTTCCTT
This sequence comes from Cavia porcellus, assembly GCF_034190915.1. Taxonomy (NCBI): domain Eukaryota; kingdom Metazoa; phylum Chordata; class Mammalia; order Rodentia; family Caviidae; genus Cavia; species Cavia porcellus. The sequence goes on along the minus strand of NW_026947495.1, from coordinate 33,048,454 downwards.
CATTCTTTCTTCCTTCTTTCTTTCTTCCTTCTTCCCTTCCTTCCTTCTTTCATTTATTAATTTTGCAGTGTTGGGGTGAACCCAGGGCCTTCATACTGAACTACATTCCAGTCTTCCTACTTCTTTTTAAAATTCATTATTTTTGACACTGATTCTTCTTAAGTGACTAAGTTGCCCATACTGCACTCAAACTTGTGGTCCTCTAGCTTCAGCCTCCCAAAACATTGAGGTTACAGCTGTTTGTCACCCTGCCCAGTTGGGTTCCAGTTCTTTATGTGATAATAGCAATATATCCTCTGCATGTTGTTCAAGGATGTGTGATGTATACTGTTGACATTCAACTACTATTTTTGCTCATACTGGCATAGAAAAAATCCTTCTGTTATCTATATGCTTGGATTTATCAATCTTTTTTCATTTGATAATGAGATGTTAGCTTTCCATTCCTATAACAAATACCTGACACAAACTTACTCATAAAGAGAAAATGTTCAGTATGATTTACAGTTTTGGAGGTTTTAGTCCATGATCACTCTGCCAAGTTGCTTTTAGACCAGTGGTGTGGTAATAGTTCATGGCCATGGTTTGCAGTACAGAAGACTCTACTTCAAGGTGATTGGAACAGAGAAAGGGCAACATGCCGGTTCACAGAATACTTTCAGACTTAAGCCCTAGTGACATAATTCCTTCTATGAGGAATCACAGAAGTTCTATCACTTCCAAATAGTACCATAGGCCTGGGACCAAGCCCTTAAGGTATGCGCCTTGGGGGTTATTTAAGGCCCGTATTATGACAGAGGTTATACATGTGCCACCAATATTCATTGCAAAAGATTTACTGAAAATGCAGCTACAGAAAATACAGTTCTCTCAAATATGTCTCATTTATGCTCCTCAAAATTAGTTCCAGAAAAAAGCACATCATTCTTTAGCACATTTCTGTCACTACAGCTACTCATAGTGTTGTTAATTTTTGCTTTAACCTCAAACTGAGATCGAAATTCCTTTGTTGTTGTATCATTGAGCTTATTGTTTTTTAATACAAAACTGCTCATATAACTGCTCAGGTAAACACATTTGAGAATTGACTATAGTGATTATTAATTTCAAAGGAGCCCTCTTTAGTGTTTTGTAAACTATAATACACCTTTGTAGTTGATGAAAATTATAAGCTACAATTTGATTTTGAGGTCGTGTACTCAGATTGTTGTGATAATTTTCCTTACACACTGAAACCTTATCAGGAAAATTGTATCCTGCATCTAAAATTTGTTATTTAAGAACTGATTGTCATTTAACTTATTTTGAATTTTTCATTCATTTTCAAATTTTTATTTTTCTGCAGTATTCAAAACATAAATACACCTCTAGATAAAATCATAATACACCTACATAAAAATTTACCTAGGTTGAAACTGCATATAGATACACATAAATCTTAGCTCTAATTTATATGAATTGCTTTCTTAAAAGCCAGATTTGTTACAAACACCATACAATGTTTCACATAACTCTCAGTCTGCATAGAGAATGAGTTTTACAACACAGGAAAATAAAACACATAGCCTTTTTATCAGGAGCCATATTTTCATTTAAAATATTTTGCATTTAAAATGCATATGCATTGGATATACATGCTGAGACTTAATTATAACTGCTTTGTATCCTGAAGAAATGTTCTATATATTCTTTTAATCTCCTCTACAATCTATTGTTTAACTCTAATATGAAAACTATTTTAGTAATTATATTTTTCCAATTAAAGTATTATAGGTGACATGATAGATCTTAAACACAGTTGTCTGAGTATTATCCTCTACTTCTGAAAGAATTTTTTCATTCTAAATCTCTAAAGTCAAAATATACTTTGTGGGAGGGGGAGTGTCTAAATAAGAGAATATATTTTGTGCTTCCCAGAAAATTATTACCTAGCATTATTTAGACGATCTTTGCATGCAGAATATCAATAGATTGCCATGTGAAACATGATTTTAAAAGATTTTGAGTTTAAAAATCTTGGGTTTTTTGTGTCTTAAATTGTGATCTTTTGTATACTGAATGAATCTCTGCACTTTTAATTGGAAATGAGATCAGCATGTTTTATTTAAGGTTATGGTTTCATGATGGTGTGTCTTAAGTGAAATCTCACTGTTTCTTGGATACAGCATAGTGTTTCTTCCTCTTATTTACCGCATTACTTCCTATATCTTACACTATCTTCCATTTTCATCTCTAAAACTCTTTGTCTTAAATCTTACTAGAATGTTCTATCAAAACAAAGAGGGTAGATCTTCCTACAAGCCTATCAGATGCCATAGAACATGAATGGTGAAACTTTTATAAATGAATGCCCAAGATGCATTTATCTATCCAAAACCCATTTATTTATCTCAAAGTGCCAACACTGCAATTAAATCTGAATACTGAGATTTTAGCTCAGAAAAAAAACAACTCATACATTAACATCTTTTGTCTTACAAGAAAATCAAATAACATGAGTACCCACAAGTTCACCACCAGTGCCATAGAACATCGATGCTTAGCTTTTTAAAGTCAGTATTTGCTTTTAAAAAGTTAAGAAATATTGTGATTTTGAAATATTGTAATAAATGTGTGGAAATATTGACAATGGTACAATAAATATTAGATTTCCAAACAGATTTGCTAAGGCAAAATCTGTGTCATCTTCTTCTTTGCTGCCTGTCATGGGCCCCAGTATTAAAGAATGTATCAGTGTTGACTGACAAATTATTTCCCTTATTTGCACACTGTTTTCTTCCCTGCACAGTAGAATTCTGGGTTTGTTGCTACTATCTGTACTCACAACTGCATTATATGGAGAGTCTGCTTGAACAAAGTATTTACTTCCCATTGTAGGCAAGCATTCAAATTCTCATATAGAGTATTATGTCTAGGCAAAATTGTAGAGCCATAAACAATTGCAAGTAAATGTTCAGAATCTTGGAATTAATGTTCAGAATCTTGTAAATGTTCAGAATCTTAAAATATTATACCATGAGCATCTATTTACAACAAAATATGTAGCCAAATTTCTAACACTAGGATACTTCAAAAGTAAAAATCAACAGATCTAAGTGACATTAGCCCTTTTCTTTTGAGATTGATTCTATTCACAAGTTCCTCAAAGAGAAGTTTAAAATCTTTGCCCTATAATTAAAGAAACTTGCTGCTTAAAAGACAAGACTATATTTAAAGAACAGAACTAAAGCTTCAAAAAGCATCAAGTAAATTAAGAACAAAATATTAACTACCTGAAAATGAATGAGAAACATAGAGCAAGATGGAGAAACACAGGTACAAAATCCGATCAGATCACTGGAAAAATGTTTCCAATGTTTTCCATTTGTTATGTAAGAGGAAAAAATAAAGGTTATAACAGAAACTATAAATATGTTATAGTGCATTGCACATAAATATTTGGAATGACATATTTGACTGTCATTACAAATGTTATTTCAGATATTTTCTACATATTCTTTATATGTCATCTCTACAATTGTCCTGAAATTTTGCTATAGGTAGAGCCATAGTCTCGTTGGACATTGTCTTTCCATTGGTTCATATTCTGGTACACAGAAAGAGGAAAAACAAAATCAGAGAGTGTTATCTCAAAGATAATGAATTCTCCTCCAGTATACTATGTGTGTTAATGTGTTGAGATATCAAATGCAATGGAAAAATTAAAACAAATTATGATATTCAATAATTTCAATCAACCTCATAGTTTTCAAGGTATCTCCTATTACTCAATAACATGCACTATTACAACAAGATAATTGTTTTAATGTTGCAAAATATTCCTCCAGCCTCCTTTTTGATTTTCCCATATAGAATTCCTTCCCAATATAGACACAGATGCCAGGGTCATGCTCCTTCTGTCCTATCTGTCCCTGTCTCCTCAGACGCTTCTTATTTCTCTGTATATTCATCATCTTTCAATGTCACTGGTCAGGTGACACTCATTTGACAATACTGAAGTCTCTTTTTTCTAATACTCTTTTGCTTTTGTCAATTGCATCAAAATAATCTAGCAGATGAACATAAGACACGCTCAGTCAATTTTATGATTTATTTTTCTGCAGATGCCAACATAAAAGCAAAGACCATGCATGTGAGTCAAACATACAATATTTATTACAGTAAGTCAGTTGGGCACTGTCCCTATCCATGCCTTGACACTTAATAGGGCACGAAAAGATTGGCATAGAAAAATATCACTATAATTGATGCTGACCTCATACGTCAGAAACAGAACTCAAAAATACTATTGTTTTCCTTGAGAACCTATAAGGAATTCTCACCATACATCACTTCATGGTACTGTATTATGCTTCTATGTTTCTAATTTATATAGTCAATTGATTTAAAAGTATATATAAAATCATAATTCTAGTATCCTCCTTTCTCTCACATCAGTTTACTCAGCGCTCACAACTTCACACCTTTCTACTTATGTAAGAAACTTTTAACTAGGTGACTTCAATTTCACAGTCTCACTTCTTCCAGATTCACTGCATCTTGAAGCATGAGAAAGAAATGCCTACATGAATTAGCACATTAGATTTGGTATAATTTGAAGCTATCAGAAGTAGGTCATCAGAGAATGGATAGAGAGTTTTAAGATGTTTTATAATTTTAAGATTTGTACATATGTAGTGCTTGCGAGGAAAACTTTTTATCTAACCTTTTAGGTTAAGTAACTAAATTGTGACTTAGACTACCAAAAGATAACTTAAAGGGAGAAAAACAGCATGTTTTATGTTCATAGGAGTTCAAATAATGAACACTGGAAATAATTTAGGCTCAGAATCTTATATATTGTCTTAGTTACGTTTTCATTGCTGGGACCAAGTACCTAATGTCCAAAAGTTTAAAGAAGAAAAGTTTGCTAGGGATTTATCTCAGCAGCATAAAGCGCCTGCCTGGCATGCACTATGTCTTGAGTTCAATCCCCAATACAACTCCCCTCTTTGCCCCACAAACAAAAAAAATCAAGGAAGAAAAGTTTATTATACCTAATAGGTTTTAAAGGTGTCAGTTCATAATCAGTTGGCACCAATATAGGGCAGAGCAGGAGACGGACAAGGCAAATGAGAAACAGGCCCTGGCAGAGCAGGGAGAAAAAGCAGCAAGCCTTCCTTTCCTTTCATATTCTTTATAGGTCACAAGTGTATTAGTTGGTGCCACTCACACCCAGGGAGGGGCTTATGTCCTCAGCAAATCCATTCAGTCATAACCAGAGCTATGCGAAACCAGTCAGTAGAGTAATTCCAGGTGCTACATATCATGAACCACACCTGTGATTCTGCCACCTCCTAAAACCTCCACATATGGAGCACACTAAGCTTTGGAGACATCTAGACATACACCATAACACATCATTTTAACATAGGAAAACAAAAGGGGAACTGAATTTCAACTGACAATAAACTGTGGAGAATTGACTATGATGTTTATGGCGGAAACTAAGAGCTACTTTAGGGGCGTCTGTTTATGGCAACACATCTTAATGTCATGTGTGACTCAGTGATGAGCTTTCTTTCTGGTACAGAGAAAAACTGGGGCAGATTTATAAAGAGAAAAGGGGAGAGGAGAAAATGCTTATATCTGTTGATTCTCTGTTGCCATCAGCTCAAATAATCCTTATGCCAAAATGGATTATGTTGGGATGGTAATACTGCTGTATAATGGAATAAACAGAAGACTGACACATCGGTTTTCATCTTTCTTAGAATATTTCTCATTTCCTTTACTTCATAAAGGGTTTGAATCTTCTGTTGAAGGAAATGATAGTGTGTAAGCAGACCAACATTTTCTTAGAAAGCAGAATAACAGAGTTCATCACTAATTTATAGAAGCAGTGTGTTATACATACGGAAGCAAGCACTAAATTGAAAGAGCAATGTTTGAATCCCATGTTTGATATTTTCTGTGAGACACTGTTTAGATTTTAGACTTTCCCTAATTGACAGCCTTTCCAGTCTGTAAATTATTGCTAATTACCTAAAGTTCTTATGAAATTCAAAAATAATGCTAAGTATGAAAGTATAAGTAATATATAAAACTTTAAAAATACATAAAATTTTGCTATTCTTTTTCCTCTTTCCCACAAAAAATGATTTGGCCCCATCTACAATATCTTTGATGAGAGAAAAATTTATAATCCTCATTTTTCCATTGAAATTGCCTTGAACTCTGTTGATATTACCACACTATCTTGAAATCTGTGTGGGGAGTTACAGAGTATGGACAGTGTAATATGAAATTTAAATTCAGAACACATGAGATACATATTAACAATCTGTCACTTTCTAGTTTTATAGCCTTTGCTAAATTCAAAGTCTTTAAGAATCAGTTTCCTTATCTGCAAAAATGGGGGCATTCATTATATGAGTTCATGAACAAATGACAATATACATAGTAATACACTCATGGGTGTCCCTTTTCCCCATGATCCATCCATCTCTGAATACCATTTTCTGTGATTGTGGGAGAAGGGCAAACATGGGTAAACCTGTATGAAAACTCTGGTAAACATTCATAGAAATGCTGATATAAGTTTAGAGATGAAAAATGGTTAACACACCAAGATTAAACTGCTAAAAAGACTGACAATATTAAAGATACAAATGAATATAGATAAAAAAAATATAGAACTGAACAAACTGGAAAACAGGACTAATGAGAAAATAACTATAATCAATATAGAAGTGTATAAGCAGAGCAGTGACTTAGTGCTTGTACATTATACAACAGAAAATAATAGGACAAAAGTTAATGCATAGATAATCAAGTTAGCATTATTTGTTCATTTGGTTCATCTGTATTTCTATATTTTATACCAAGGGCCAATTTTATATATTTACATCTATACAATCAAAAATATTTTGAAATTATGTCCAAAGTTTGTTAAAATGATGGTGCTAGCAGATTACTATATTTTAAATTATTTTTGTTGGATGCATTTTTAAATAAATACTATGTCTTTTTAAGGTGCTTTTGAGATTTTATCATTCAGGGAATTGCACTGTGAAAGAAAAACTAGCTTGAGAACTGCCTCATTTATTTGTTTGTAGATACCAGCTATATTCTCCCATCAGAGGATTGTTGGAAAATTTATCAGGATACTCAGCTACAGTGTCATTCGTATATGTAGGTTACACAAAGAACTAGTTGCCTCCTATTCATTATCATGTGGACTGAGTTGATCCTGCACTTAAAGAGGTGACTAATAAGACATTAGCAATGCATTACACTTGTGTTTGAAACACAAATTGTATTACCCTACTTCTAAGCCTGCCACTGGAAACTCACAGACCCTAATTCCAATCCTCAATATAATTAATGATGACAGATTTCCTATATCTACTTGCTGACTCTGTCTATTGCCTGTGATGTCGCACTAAGATAAATTACTTAGGCAATTGCAGATAAAAATGTTTTCTATCAAAAGTAGGCTGTGACACTACAATGAAAAATAAGTTCAGTCTGATCTTATGAATGGTAAAAATTTCCTTGGTAGAATGTGCGATGGCAAATGTTATTGTTAATATTGATTTCTAGCCTTACAAGAGTAACATTGCCAACAAGATCAATTCTGTTAGACAAGTCTGTTGTTGTAGGATAAAAATGTATCTACTTCCAGTCAAAAATGAATTTAAAACAGTATTTGTGGCTCAGACTTAAATTTACTTTAGTGCGCCAGGCTTTAGTTTGTAAGGAGGAATCAAAAGAGGAATTCTGATGATTTTTACTTATTGTTATTATTAAGGATAAATGTGCAATTTCACTTAGGAATTGAAATTTAGGGTTATTTCTTTAGAAATAGCTTTGAACTGGAATGACTGTCATTAATTTTCTCCCCAGATCGACAAAGATTTAGGTTTGTTCTACAGAAGTGAACACCTTAAAATGTGTCTGAAGATAAAACATAAATGATCAAATTAAAAATTTTATATTTAAAATAAACGAGTAAAATTACAAAAATTGTAAGACAAGACGTATGTGTGAAATTACATTAGTAAATCAATACTACTCTGTTGCTATATTTTCTCACGATAAATTCAAGAGAAGAAAACTACATGTGGTAAAGATATTTTTCCCCAGGAGAGCAAGGCTTTTTCTATACATTGCTGGAATGTTTTCTAAATGTGTGAAACAAATTATGTTATTTGCAGCATGAAACCTTCCAGCAAACTACAAGTGAACAAAAAGGAAGGCCAAACTCTTATCTTTGTAGGCCAACAAATTCCTACATGATTTAGCTTTTTGGACTGAAATTCACATCCTAATTCTCTTTTCTCAGTGATTGCCATACATATTGACCTTTATTCTATTCTTCAAACATGCCCATTTTTGAGCTATAGTTTCTTTTTTTTTTTTTTGCTCTTTATTTTCTAGTCATTTTATAGCAGATATAATGGGCAAGTTCAGAGCTCATCTCTATATAAACTCTTCATGAATGCCTTGACTACAAGTGAGATCCCCACCCTTTCCCCATTGTATGTTTACATTGCATTTAGTGTTGTCTGCCTTGATTCAGCTTATATGTCACTTGAGAGCCTCTCCTGGGGTTTGGAAACTGTCTATCTTTTTCAGAGCTATGTACCGCTGATATAGTAGAAGGTCAATAAATATTTGTTGAACTAATGTTTGAATATACTGACTATTTTATCAGCACATTTAAAAAGTCATTACCTTCATCCATACAAATTAGTCTCTCATGTGTTTGTGTTGTTCTTCTGTATTTTAACAACAACAACAACAAAAAAACCTAATCAAAAAGATTATCTGCAGCAATTGCACGAGTGTTCTGTAGCTGAAAGGAAAGACAGGGAAGATTAAAGGAGAGTGCTTATCATGATCCTGGTCTAAAAAACAAAAATGCAACTTTTAAAGTAATCAAATATTAACAATTCATTTTGAAATTATAAGATTCTTTATTACTTGCTCATCCTTTTACTTGCAAATTCTTTTAATTTATGAATACTTACTTGTAAATATTGCTCTTTGAATTTGAGCATTCATGGTGGTTAGAGATAATCATACAAGAATATCCTGATCTTTTAGAGTTTAGAGGAATAGCTATACCATAAAACTGAAAAGTAAGAATTACACATAAAAGTGTTAGCATGTAGTTGAAATCAAAGAAAATAGAGCAGGTAGTCAGGGAGGGCAGCAGGCTGCTGTTGATTATTGATAACTGAAGAAATATAGTGTTGTTCACATAATGTCATATCTCACACCATTGATAATACCACCCATTGCTATTCTGCACTTCCCTTGTTCCATAAGGCACAGTGATTTATGATAATATGCTGCTTTGAGCTTATTATTTATGTAATGCTAGAATTTTAGTTTCAGAAGGCAGGCTCATATTTCAATCTTAAAAACTATTTTTAAAAAGATAGGGAAACACTGATGCTAAAACAATTGGCTCAGACACATGAGGCCCTGGATTCAATCTTTAGTATCAAAAAAGGAAAAAAATAAATCTACTATTTCTCAAGCCTACAATAAGCTATTAAAACTTTGAAATAACAGAGTTACTCTGCAAACGTTCAGATGTCCCACCAAACATTGCTTCGTGGGATCTCTGCACTGAAGGGTCTGTGAACCTAAATGCACATGCATTAGATGAGAAAACTAAAAATATAGCTTTGTGATATAAAGATGTAGCCAGGCATGGTGATGCATGTCTGTAATCCTAGCAGTTATGGGGCTGAGGCAGGAGAATGGCCATAAATTCAAGACCAACCTGTATACTCAGTGAATTGAAAGCTAGCTTTAACTATACAGTGAGACCCTATATCACCAATGCACCCCTAAAAATAATTAAAAAATAAAAATGCATACATTTAATTGAGCCATAGAACACAGGTTCTGCATCTGCTGGCATTTTTTCTGGTTTTCCCCGAATAAGAAAGCTGAAGGAGAGAGATGGTGCAACTTTTTTTTTTCTCTTTGGAATATTTATACAACACTTTGTACTAAGCTATGCCCCCTCACTTTCTCTTTTTATTATTTCTTTGAAGCTAGGGTTTTCCTATGTTGCTGAACTATCTAGACTGGGTTGGAACTTGTGATCCTCCTTCCTTGCTCTTCCATAATGATGGCATTACAGCTGCATAACATCATGCTAGTTTTAATTGGATCATTTTAAAAGATGTAATCATTTCCTAACAATCCAGAGAGGAGATGAGAGGGTCTATCTCATTTGTGGGTCAAAATGGTAATGTGGATAATTTATTTATCCTTTTCTGTTTCTCTACTTCCCCCAGCTTCAGGTTCATAGCTGTAGTGATCCAAAAGTTTGGGTGAAGGCTGCAGAGAGGACAGTCACTGGAGGCTGCCGTGGGGTGATAATAGCCATGGGAAGAAAAAATCTAAACAGTTAATATTCTTCAAATCCTTATTCTGTTCTAATATCTATTAATGTATTAATTCATTTAATTCTGCCAACTCTGGAAAGCAGTACTATCACTAACATGTGAATCAAACCCAAGTAGATGGGGAGAGAATATCAAATAAGGAGCTGCCATTCTGACCACACAGAAACACTGTATGACCAGGTGCATTCCCAGTAGCTTGCTCTGCATGTTCTATTTGTGGAGGGTCCCTCTGAGAGATCAGGTAGAAGTATGATCAGGAAAGCCTTAAAAAATCTCCTCTTCATTGCTAAGAATGGTGAACTAATAGGTCTAAGCTACTTGGATTAGAATGCTAGGTTTTTTTTTAAAGGTTAAAATATTGCAAGAACATTGTTTTTACTGAATAGTTTTCACCTTTCATTCTCGCAAGCTTCTTTGTGAACTTTTGGAAAAAATAATCAGTAATGCTAAGGATATATGTTGCATAATGATTTGTAACAGAGTAAATTAGCAACTAGCTACAGAGCTTTCTTGGGAAGTTGATCAAATCATTGAGTACATGAGTCCCCCAAGGACACTTGGGAGCCAGGAGTTCTTGTTACTCTACTTTTTGTCATTACCACTTATCAAAACCAAGATGTTAATGAGGACACCTGCACCTCACATCTTACATACTGTCATAGTGACTTTTCTCTTTGCTAGAAAAAGAATCCAACACCCGAAGATAAAGGGGAAAAAGTTTAGCTGACAGTTTGTAGAGGTTTGAGTCTATAATCAACTGACTAAAGCGGGGTGACTTCACAGAGAAAAGTTCACAGAAGCCAGAAGGTAGCAAAACAACAAGGACTTAGAAGCTTCTTTCTGCTCTTTTTATTTTATCCAGGCTACTCAGGGTGGGTAGTACTCACATCCTTAATCCTGGTGCCCTTGATCCTAGCATTGCACGATGAATCAATTCCAACATCACACACTCTAGATGCAGCCACCACTGAGAAAGCTTCACCTGGTGGCAGAATACAACAAAAACAATAAGAGAGAGAGAAACAGAGTGGAGGAGGAGGAGGAGGAGGAGGAGGAGGAGGAGGAGGAGGAGGAGGAGGAAGAGGAGGAGGAGGAATGAAGAAAGGAGATGGGAGGGGAGGGGGGAAGGGAAGGGAAGGGAGGAGAAGGGAAGGGAAGAGAAGGGAGGGGAGGGGAGGGGAAAGCAAGAAGGAGGGGAGGGGAAGGGGAGGGGGAGGGGAGGGAAGGGAGAGGAAAGGAAGACAGATCCAGCATGATGTTTTTAGATGATGTCATGGTGTGTGTCTAGATGGCTTCCCCAAAGCCATAGACTTTGCCCTCCCCAAGTCATAGACTTTCTTTAGAGGTAGTTGAATCTAGAGTATGTGATTGATTTGTAGTGTAATGCTGGGATTAAGAGAGTGAGTGCCATACTGACCTAGGGATGGTAGCCTGTATACAATATAAAGGACAAAAGGACTCTTCCCTTCCCTTCCCTTCCGTTCCCTTCCCTTCCCTTCCCTTCCCTTCCCTTCCCTTCCCTTCCATTTCCCTTCCCTCCCCTCCCCTCCCCTCCCCTCCCTTCTCTTCTCTCCTCTCCTCTCCTCTCTCCTCTCCTCTCTCCTCTCCTCTCCTCTCCTCTCCTCTCCTCTCCTCTCCTCTCCTCTCCTCTCCTCTCTTCTCCCCTCCCCTCCTCTCTTCTCTCCTCTCCTCTCCTCTCCTCTACCTTCCTTTCTCTTCCCTTTTCCCCTCTCCTCCCCCTAACTCCTCCTCCTTCATCTTCTCCACCTCCTCTTCCTCCTTTTTACGCTCTTCCTCTCTCTCTCTCTCTCTCTCTCTCTCTCTCTCTCTCTCTCTCTCTGTCTCTCTGATTGCTTTTGTTGTCTTCTGCCACCATGAACTGTTGCTCCACACTGCCCTGGAGCCAGCTAATTATAAACTGAAACCTCCACAAACTTTAAGTTAAATAAACCTTTCCTCTTTTAACTCCGCGTGTCAAGTATTTTGTCTCAGCAATGAGAGAAAAGTAACTAAGATGGGACATCTGAACACAAGCCGTAACATCTACCCACCTTGACAGGCCCAGGAGAAACAAAGGCTATTTCACTTTCACACTGAGGCTCCAGTATCAAAAACCAGCTACGTAATTTATTTCTTTTAACATTATTTGTAGCTAAGAGACAAGAAACGAGAGAATGAGTGAAAAAGACAGTTGATGTATGCAATCATGAGTGCCCAGACTAGATGTCTAAGTTAGAATGCAGTAAAGTCAGAAGGAGCTATGATTGTGTTTTTACTGTTGACATTTATTGTACCAGCACATGGACTTGGCAGTTATCTCTCCTGATTATTAAGGTAGCTTTGTAAGCAGAATTAGCTAAGCTTTAGTGATATTTGGTACACCTTCATAAATCCACCTAACTATTTTTACAATCTTGGTATTTTATTAGGAGAAGATACATGTTTGTTTTTTGCATGCTGTAAATGTGTTTAACTCCTTCATAAGTAAATTCAAAATAAAAGCATTTGAAAGTTATAAGCGTGCTGAAAGTTATAAATATCAATCATTGGGCATCAAAATGGGTATTCTTAAGGGCCTTCAAAGGTTGTTATGGTGAGACTTAATGGAGCAAGAAGTTCATAAACATTTCAAGATAAACTATGAAATGTGATGTTCAAGTTGAAAAGTCTAGGGCGAAGCATTTTGCCTTGAGCATAATTCTCCAAACAAGTATAAAATATTTCAGAAACATTTAAAGGCGTATACTATACACACATTAGGAACAATACTATCAAGTACACATTGTTTATATTTGAGTTGTATATACATTTTTATTAGCTTGTTAACTGTTCTGCTTGGTTTTTGTGTGCACCGTGAGCCCATGCACCAAGTCAAGCCTAGTGAAGGTTCTGCTTTATATGTTCCTTGGAGTTTTTCAAGCATCTACACCACAGCATATAGAAAGCCTAAATACATTTAATGTGTTTTTAAAAGTTTGTATTTCCTTTGCTGACATATATTGTATGTGTAATATTACTGTGCAGTTAAAGAAGAATGATACTTAGAAAATTGTTAATCTCAACCTCTGCGCAATTTTTAAAATGACAGAGTATAGAGCTGAATACTTACGCTGATATCCAATTAACAACCCAAGCTTCTTGCCTCAATATTTACTTGCTATAAAAAAGGGAAAAAAAAGTTTAAAAAGACAATGTGCACAATACCTAAAAGAGTTTAAATTATTATGCTTTATTTTTCCAGTTGAAATTTTTATGAGAAAGAATTTCCTCTAAAATAACTCTCAGGGGACCGAAGAAACTGACTTACTTCTCTAGGAGTAGTACATCAGAGAACTTTCATTAGGACTCCTGAGTATTAGAAAAGAGCTTCTCCGCAGTACTAACAGTTCTCTCTGCCTATTGTTGTGTGTATCTGACCGCAAAGGGAATTGTTCTTTAGCAAAAAGAGGAAACTATGCAGCTCTGGACCTTACAAATTTCTCTTTACTTGGAATTTTATTCTACTACTGATTGAATGCATTTTAAATATATCCCAAATTTGACCGCAATTATTTGAGCAAAGAGACATTACTTCTTATACTTATGTTAATACCGTGCAACAACAAGGATTTCTGCAGGTAAGTAAAAAACATGTGTTAATTATTTATTCAAATGGATTGAACAGCCACAGGTCATAAAAATTACAAAGGCATATTTTTATCTGTGTAATTTTATTTGTGCAGCTTGGACAAATAGCTCACATTGCAAATGCCTTCAAATAAGTTTTTCAATCAGTAAATAAATATTTACTGAAAGGTTTCTGTGTTCTTAGTACACCATAGGATGAATCATAATAGTGCTGAGAGAATTCTTAAAACCTACTCTTGGCCTAGTTCTAAACAAAACATTTCTTTCCCTATATTTATTCCAATATCAAAATGACTGATTTTTGCAACAAATGTGGATTTGTTATCTAATGCATTTTGAGAAAACCATCTAGCATTGTTCTGTATTTCAGGATTAAAGTAAAATATTCAGCAACTTTTGAAAAGAAAAACAATAAAAACTGCTTTACTTTTAAATATATTGACATACATTTAAATTTGTCATATTATATACTAAAACATTTAACTTGGTTACTAAGAACCTCTTTAAGTAAAGTTTGATTTTTATTTTTAAAAATCATCTTAAAATTTCATTCTTAATATATTTAATATTAAGATATAGCCTGGAAGGCACAAAGTCATGAGTTCTATTCCCAGTACATATATATATATATATATGGATCTTGATATATTAATGTATTAATAAATATATAGATAAGATACTTAATATCAATTAAAATGATAATTTGAGATGATTTTTAGAAGGAAATATATTTCAGGATTGACAACTTGTTTCTCAGTGTGACACAGTAAGAATGACACAAAGCAGATTTTAAAATCTTAAACCTTAAATTCAAACCTTGGGCAAAAAAATGAAATTCAAAGTAAAAAAAAAATTAAGATACATAATAAAATCTGTCAATTTGACAGCAAACTGAATTTGTAAAATACTTAGAAGATAGTTTATATGTCAGAACAAAAGACTATTAATTGGACAAAAGAATTGAGAAAAAAGGACTCTATGAAATATTGGTTTTACCCGTATGATTAAAACAATGTTAGATGGTTTTCTCAAAACACATTAGATAAAAAAGTCACGATTGTTACAAAAAACACACAAATGAAATTTGGGCTAAGTATTAATAAGAAATACAATTCTTTTAATTTGTAATTGTTCATTTAAGACTGCCCATCCAAAATAAAAAGATATCAGAATATAGATTAAATAAAATTTTCATATAAACAAAAGTGGCTGAAGTACACATAAATCTCTAAGTACTTAAATAAAATTAATATAAATAGAAAATCATGTTCAACCTCTCATATAATCAAAATGAGGTTTCGTTTTTTACATACTAACAGAAAGGTTGAGAAGGAACATATTTTATATAGGAGAGGATGTGACAAAACCCAGGACTCCCGCATGATGATGGTTACTCGTAAATTAGGACAGTTTTAGAATAGTTTGATAACTAGAACAGTGAGCTTTAATAATAATAATACTCTTTAAATTAGAAGTTAATTTTCTGGTAGCATACTTTTGAATAATGGCCAAATAAATGCACAAAATGCCTCTTTGCATTGCTGAAGGACACATTAGTCCCAGCAGTCAGACACGAAATCAACCTCGATTGTAATGTCATGTGCAAGGGGTAAATAGCTACTAAATGTGACACTACTAATGCATATTTATTGACCTGGAATGTGGTGTGAAATATATTACAAAGTAAAAACCAAGACAAAACTTACTATATAATTATTTTAAGTCTTTCGTAGTGCTCATTAATTACATGATGAAAATGAAACTGCAAAAAACATTCCAGAATGTGGCCCATATCCACTCCTTCTTTCAATTTTCTCATGTTCTTTCAAAGGATTCTAACATTTGAACTGGTTTCTGTATATACATTGGCTTTGCAGATTTAACTAAACTCATTCTCCACATAACTAAATCCTATTTTTATTCAGTTTCAATTTTCAAATTTGACCTTGTGCATTATTTATTCTATAGTAACACACAGAGTAAGCGTAACAAAGAGAAGCAAGTGCAGAAATAGTGAATAACAAGGAAATTTTACAAATTGTTATGTAGTAAAGAACATATTTCTGACAAAGTTATAATTAGGTCCAACATGGAATGAAAACTCCAGCAGGGGAGAAAGGACAACAAACTCCCAGCCCTAAGGCAGAAAAGTGCTCCTGTCTGGAAACCTAAAAGGAGGGTGGTAGAAAGATTACAGTGAAAGCCATGAGGCTGTGGCAGCAGGTGAACTAAAGCATGCTAGACAAGGATCCGAAGGGTAATAGCTTCCAAGTCAAGGCTAGGTTTCTGAATTTATTCAAAAGTGTACTCAGAAGCTAATAAAAGTGTTTGAGGATGGGTCTATTGATATGATTTAAATTGTTAAAGGTTACTCTAGTTTGTGTAATTTTGGTTAGGATGTCCCTGAAAACAAATGAATGAACAATAAGAATAGCAAAACATTAAATATGAAAAAGTTATTCAAAGCAGTGACTTAAGAAGCTGGAGGCCACAGAGACAAACAGGATTGGACACCTCCTTTCTTTAACAAAATGGTTGTTATACAAGGATTTTGGCTGTTTTTTTCTGAATGTAGAGAACTTTTCCTGTTTTCAATTTATGGGAATATCATTCAAATAGAAAAGAAGCAATTTTACAGGCATAAGTTTAGTATTGGAAAAATGAATAATACTTAAAGGGAAAAAACCCAGAGGAGAGGGAGCTTCAGAAAAGCAAGTTCTTAAATTTACCTGCCAGTGTCTCAACTGATTTTTAAGTCCAGTGTCTTAAATATTAGTTCCCCCCAATATTCCAGCCGGCTAATTCATGGACTATGCCTTTGGAGTAAGATTGCAAGAAATATATCAGTAGCAAACAGAGATTTCGAAAACTCAGTTCTGTGAAGGTAAATGTCATTCTCTGAACCTTCCCAAAGGAGCGACTTTGTTAAACTCAGAGCTTCTAGCTGTGACCCCAAACACATCATAACTTCATCATGGACTCTGCAGTAGCAGCACAATCATAAAGGTAGACTTAGGAGGATAGTCTGAAATAGCTGCTGGAAGTAGGTTTAATGGAGGATAGTGAGTTAAAAACTTCAGAAGGAGGAGCTAAAGGTGGTCAGTTGATGAAGCTGACTGAATAAAACCTTAAACTTGACTTTTCAATAATAAGAATATTCAAGGTTCGCAAAAATTAATTCTTTGGAAATTTTTAAATTTTCCCCACTCTGAACGTTAGTTTGTTATCAAATATATGCATTTGGAAAGATTTCCTTTAAAAACTAGAATGTTTAGGGAATTTACTCTGCACTGTTTTCTATATTTGAACCACGAAATATTCTCAATTTCCCAGAGAAATTGAATGGATAGGATGTTTGCATAACTTCTATGCTTTTCTCAGTGTCTCTGTATATGCTGTTGTATTGATCTCTCTAGAAATAGATTGGATAGTTTATGAAAGGAAAAAAGAGAAATAAAGGAATAAGGAAGGAAGAAAAAAAGGGGGAAGGAGGAAAAATGGAGGAAGGAAGGAGAAGGGAAGGGAAGGAGAGAAAGGAAGGAAGGAGAAAGGAAAGAAATAAGAGGAAGAAGGAAAGAAAGAAAGAAAGAAAGAAAGAAAAAGAAAGAAAGAAAGAAAGAAAGAAAGAAAGAAAGAAAGAAAGAAAGAAAGGAAGGAAGGAAGCAAGGAAGGAAGGAAGCAAGGAAGAAAGAGAAAGAAAGAAAGAAAGACTTTTTAAAAAAGAAAAAGATTATGAAGAACTGGTTCACTCCATTGTGGAGACTGGCAAGTTTAAAATCTACAAAGTAGACTCAGGAGAGCTAGTGGTGCAGCATCTGGTCAAATGCTAGAAGGCTGGAGATTTAAGCAAGCCCACAGTGCACATAATACTTTTCCCACTCTGCTAAAGAGCTGTTTTTGGCACAAGGAGATTGTCTTTATTGATAGGGTATATTCAGTTACATCTGTAGCAGTTTATTGATGGGTATTTTTGTTTGTTGGTTTATTTGAGGCAGAGCCTTTCTAAATTGTTCAGGACGGACCCCAAATTGCCAACCTTCTTGCCTCAGCCTCCAGAGGCATAGAATTACAAGCTTGTGCTGCTATGCCAGCTAGGACATGCTCCTTCTGTTACAGTCAGATCTTGGAGGGACAGATGAGGGCCACCTCTTTCTAGAAGGATTTACTCAGATTTTATCAATTTGTTTTGATATCATAGAAAAACACAACCATGTTAACACCTAAAATTAACCTAGCAAGGTATAATTTTCATAAATTCCACAATGTTAAATGTTCAGCAAAATAACTTTGGACAAGTGTTGCCACCATTACATTTGAAAATATTTATGGGCCTCAGAATGCTTCCTCGTGCACCTGTGTGTCTACTCTCTCTCTATACCAGGAGAACACTGACCTGACATTTATAACCAGGTTCATCTTCTATAATTATCTAGAAAAGGAAAATGAATATCTGTCTTCTTTCACACAACATGTTTATTTCTATAAGATTCACCCATGCTTTTTAGTATTGTGATCATAATTTCATTTATATTGCAAGTAATATGTCATATAAATACTGTACATATTATACATAAATGTGTATGTATAAAATCACACATATATACTTTTACTCATTTTAGCTGATTTCTGAGATTAAGTATTATCAATAAAGCTTTTACTAAGTGTTGTTATTCAAGTGATTTTGGAAATATCAGTTTTGATTCCTTTGGAAAAAACATCTAGCAGTGAACTTGCTGCACCATGATAAGAGTATGTTTTAAATTTGTAATAAATTGCAAACTGATTTCAACTTTTCCATGTGATAATACCATTTTCTTTTGGGCAGTGATATACATGAGTATCAATGATTGGTCATACTTACCAACATTGGAAATGGTCATTTTAAAAAAAATTTACCAATTCTAGAGAAGTAACTTTTGTAATTTAATTGCATCTATTTGATAACTAATTATATAAAATACTCTGAAAATTGTACAATTTAGGAAAAGTTTCTATTAAATATTTTTCCTATTTTTATTGTATTTAATTTTTTAGTACTTAGTTGTAAAGACTTATATTGATATATACTCTAGGCACTTTTTTATCAGACAGAAAAATGGGACATATTATCTCCATATTTATGATTTCTCTTTTTATTTTTTTAAATATTCAATATAAAACATTATTTTGCTGTTACTGAAGTCTTGTTTACCATTTTTATTAGCAGTTTTTTTGCTCTAAGAAATATTTGTCTATCTTGTATTTCCTCTTTTTTTTTGGTACCAGGAATCGAACTTGCAACCTTGTGCTTTCCAGGCAGGCACTTATGCCACAGAGCTAAATGCTCGGCTATTTCTCTATCTTAATGTCATAAAAACATTTTTTAGAAGTGAAATATTTTCAGCTTATATATTCATCTGCTATCCATTTTGATTTTTAAAGTTTTATTGAAGTTTGTTACACAATAAACTATGTAAAATTTGATGACTTTTGAAAACGGTATCTGCATAAACGCATCATCACAATCAACATAAAAACATACCAGTAGACATATTTTGATCGTTGAAGAAATTGTACAAAAATGAAATTGTACGAGAAAGCAGGTGTGGCACCCTTACAAAGATCCAGGAGTCTCAGTTTCGTGGAGATTGCTTTATTTCTTGTTTTCACAGTTCTAAGCACACATTTTCAGGATATATTTGCTGTCATTTTTTCCCACCTTTGTAATATATCCTTTCAAGTCCAATATACTTTTTATTCTTTCAGTCCTATATCCTAAATTCTAAAGGGAGGCTAAATACTTTCACTCATCCTACTTAGGACCAGAAGTTTTTAAAAGTCACTTTGATATTCAAATTCTTAATTACTTTTTGCAATTTGTAGTAAAATACATGTTACAACAGAATTTAAGTTTTAACCAGGGTTAACATACATTTATTGATATTAACTCTGTTCACTTCATAGTGCAGTCATTACTGTCCATCGCTAGAACTTTTTAATTATCCAGGACTCATACTCTGTGACCACTGAACAGTAATTCTCCACCTCTCATTGGGTGCGGTAGCACACACCTGTAATCCTAGTGCTGGGAGAGCTATGGTAAGAGAATCCCGATGAGTTTGAGGTCGGCTTGGGCTAGCAGTAAGTTCAAATCCAGCCTGTATTACATAATGAAACCCTATTTCATAAAACATCAATAATATTACTATTGTTATTGGCATGAGTCTCCATTTCCAAACCCTGCAAACTGCTGTTGTACTTTCTGTCTGTAATTATCTTTATGCTGTTATGTGAAATAGCAGCAATAGATTCCCCTCCCCGACAGGAAAATTAAGTCACAGTGACACCTTCTAACCACAAGCTTTTACCCAAAAATGTTATACTCAGGTTTTGATTGGAATGACATTAATCTACAGATTAAGGTGGGAAGTGAGAACTTAAAACTATTCAGACTTCCAATCTTTGGAGTAAGATAAGCCTTGTTACCTTGTTCTTCTGAATATTTTGTATTTTTCTTTGTGGATATCATGCACTCCTCTCATTAAATGTTCCCTGTGTTTTTGCTTTAAATGATATCATAAATGAATTTAAAAATACTTCATTTTCCAATTATTGCTTCCAGGTGAACTGTGACTTCAAATATGTTTTCTTTAAGATCAAGATAAAACATAGTTACAGGTGTTGAGTAACTAGACCATTTATATACTTGATTTTACTTTTCTTTTCTTTTTCTTTCCTTTTTTAAAAACATATTTGGAATAGCAGTGACATATGTCTTTAGCAAATAAAAGATAGAAAGATTAAGTTGCATTTCTGGAGTGACAGATTAAGCTATTAACAGGCTTGAAAAAAAACTCTGAGCTGCTGATTCCTGGCCCAGGATTTTTATGGAAGGCAGTTAATTAATATTATTTTAATCAGTACTGATAATACTGCAAACTGAAGTATGGTATGTATTTGTATTTTGAAAGGACTAAAATCTTTTCAATTATGCTTGCACATGAATACAACATTTCCTATTGTAAGTATTCATAATACTTAAAGATCATTCTGACACAAGGTTTATGGATAAATACAAAAATGCATTTACAGGTCCTTTATAGTCAAGAGTGCTGTCAGTGGCATCTGAGTTGAGGAGAATATTTTTGATACTTATGTACAGGACTAGTAAAATGCAGTCTGATTGGGGGCTGGGGATTTAGCTCAGTGGCATGAGCGCCTGCCTTGCAAGCAGGTAGTCATGAGTTCGACCCCTGGTACCGATACAAAAACGAAACAGACAAAAAAAAAAAAATGTGGTCTGATTAACTATGGACTACTAGATCTTACTCATATTAACTCATCTGAAATTTTCTATGAAAAAGCAATGTATTTTAACCTGCATTGGTAAACTTATCAGCAAATTTCTTATTTACTAATCAAATGATAGTACTGTATTTTGAAACTTACCATTTATGGTATGTGATTATAAGGAAAACTTTTTTTTTTCTCTGCCTCTATATAGATTCAATAGTGGCTATTTAATTCTGGATATTAGCTAGTTCCAAGACATTTCTGGATAATAAAAATGATTTTCTGGTTATTTTGAATGACAAATGAAACTTCAGCTTACGCTATGGTCCAATTCTACATAATACAGCTCTGTGCATAATGTAACATCAGTTCTTTCTCAGCATCTCTGCTTGAGGTTGGTTTTGGCTGAAAGTCTGGTCATAAGGAACTGGGAGAGGTTGACAGGTCTATCTGAGGCTGGCGGCTAGGAGCACATGGAGAGAAATATATGTGTAGGCAGAATGGAGAAGAAAACATGGAAGAAGGAAAATTATTATTTTTTTGTTAGTCTTTTTTTTTTTTTTTTTTTTTTGCTGTTGTTTTTTGGAGAGGGGAAGTGTACCAGGAATCAAACCAGGCAGGCATGGTGTTACTTTACTTTTAAAAGCTAGTGCTTTACTTCCTGAGACTTGCAGATACTTAAATGATTCTTTCATTTCTAAATGCTTCTGCACTTTGTTTTGAGAACCCTGGGTACTTTTAACCATGCCAACTTACACCTTAGTTGTCTTCACCTCCCTGCACACTCCTGTGTTCATTTTAATCCCCCCCTCCTACTGCTTGCCAGGTAGGTTCCATGTTGCTAAGCTATATCCCCAGCCCAACTCTCTAAATTAAAAAAATAAATAAATAAAAATTCTTTTTGTGTTTTTAACTAAAGTAGGAAATCTTTGTTGTGTGAGGATCTCTTTAGGTAGGCCAAGCTGGCCTCCAACTCAAGGATCCTCCAGGCTCAAACCTCTTTTATCTTTGATCACTAGAATTACAGGCATGAGTCATCATGCCCTGATAAAGAAGAAAATTTGAAGGCAGACCTGAGTACCAATTCCTAATTTATTTCTAGGCAAGATTCTAATGATAGTTTTATTTAATTTATTTATTTTTGAGGTAGGGTCTCCTTGTGCAGTGCAGGGTGGCCCTGAACTCAAAACAATCTTTCTGCCTCAGTTTCCTGCGTGCTGGGATTATAGGTGTGCGCCACCGTGCTGGGCTAGTGAGCTTTGTTTTTATTTGGAGTCAGCTTTCCTCAGGTTTTTCTTGGCAGCTACTCATTCCACTCCTCCCCAGCCTGGAAAAAAGAGGGGACAAGGGGACCCCTAAAAGGAAGAGCTGAGGAAGGCCAGCAGCCCTCAGAGAAAAGCCTTAAGGAAAAGAGCTGGATTTTCCTGGAAACCCAACACTCTAGAAAGCACTGAAGCCTTCCAGGAGAGTCCCCAGGACTGGAGACCTGTCCTGCAAAATATCCCAAATGCACCTTAGGGGTTGACTGGAATTCTTCTGTCCAACAGGCCTGATAGTTTCGCCTTCAGCCCCACTTACTTGGGAGGGCAAACTCCACAAGTGACTCTCTGGTTTTCCGCGATGCTGTCCGATGTGAGGGTGCAGGGTGTGTGTGTCACAGCTGTAAGGTCTGGAAAAGCCACATCGCCCTCAGTCACCACACTGCCTTGAGCAGGACGTCCTCCGGCTTCAGGGAGCCACCCCGCCGGGGAAGAGTGCCCCCACCCCTCTTCCGCAGAGAAGAGGGGTCCCCAGCGGACCCGGGAGGAGGGCGCCCCCCGCTGGGCCACCCGGGAGGCCGGCGGCGGCGGGCGGGAAGGGAAGGCTTCCCCGCCGGCTGCAGAGGGCGCCTCCCGCCCAGGGCGCGACCACTATGCAGTCTCAGCCCGGCGCCGGGGACACCACGCTCTGGGCCGCGGCGGCCGCTGCTGCTTCCACTCGGCCGCGGCCTCTGCAGTAGCCACCACCGCCGCGGGCTCCCTCGGGCATGCATGTTAAACACTGTGCCCTCTGCCTGTCTTGGCCCGCTGTAGCTCCTGGAGGCAGCTCTGTGCTACTCACGGTGGCGTTCCCTCACCTGCATGGCCTGCAGGTGGGGGACAGCAAGGCTCACCCTTACCCAGACTCCCATTAGGGGCTCTGCTGATCCGTGTCCAGCTCATTCAGGGGTAGCACTTTAGAGGCTCCGGAAGAAAAGTTGAGTCCCCTGCCTCTGGAGATGCAGTTGTCACTGTTGACTTAGAATAGAGGGAGAAGTAACTATGCTAAATGTAGACATTACAGCAAAATCACCCTCCAAACAGTCTGGTTAATCCTCTTTTAACTTTGATTAACCTTTCCAAGCCTTTTATATAATTTATTTAACACATTTCAAATTTCTACCTTAATATTTTCTTTCAGAGTATATATTATCTTGACTCATCAATTTAAAATGAGACTTTATTATAGTTTTTTTTTTTGAGGTTTAACTAGTACATAATAAACTGCACGTATTTATACTGTACCATTTAAAATTTTTTTTGATTTGTGTATATGCATTTGAAAGCACCACAATTACAACCAAGCATCAGGCAGACCCATCATTTCTAAAGGTGGCTGATACATATGTATGCAATTATTTTTTCTTGTCCTATTCATCTTGCATTCCTCAAGATGTGTTTTTTGTCACTGTAGAACATCCTGTACTGGATAAATGAATAATATGCTAAGATTGCTTCTTTGTGTGAATTATTTCATAAAGCATTATTTTTCTAAGATTAGCCATGTTATTGTGGTTTTTTCTTACCTTGCTAGGTATATTTTATGGGCCTATCACAGTGCATTTATGCATTAAGTTTTGATGCTTAATTTGTTTTGCATTGGAGGTATTATTATGAATACAGTGCAGCTATTACTAATACTCATATGCAAGGCTGTGAATGGACTTGTATTTTCACTTCTCTTGGGTTAATCCCCAGAAATGAAACAACTGGTTCTAACAGTAAGTTTATGTTTTACAGTTTTTTTTTGTTTTGAAACTGTCAAGGTGTTTCACAAAGTTGCTATACAATTTTACATCCCCACCAGCATTTTATGAAAGTTGTGATTCTCTCTGTTATTTAGTTACTCTAATAGATGATAGTGATGTTTTGTTATGATTTCAATATGAGTTTCCCTAATGATGTACAGCGTTCTTGTGCTTATAAATCTCTGTGTATTTTTTGACGAAATGAGGTGTTCAAGATTTTTGATGTCTTACTATTGAATTTTGACAGTTCAGTATAAAATTTATATTTAAAATATGTTTTAAAAGTATTTTTTCAGGGCCAGGAATACAGCTCAGCGGCATAGAGCCTACCTGGCCAGTGCAAAGTTCTGAGTTCAATTCCCAGTAGATAGATAGATATAGATATAGATATAGATATAGATATAGATATAGATATAGATATAGATATAGATATAGATATAGATATAGATATAGATATAATTATAGATATATCTCTCCACCCAAGACTTGTTTTATTTTTATTTTTTAAATTTTGTTAATGTTTTCAAGGAGTAGATTTTTAATTTTGAGAAATTCTTGTTCATCAGTGGAATATGTATGTGATTTTATGTCTTACAAATCTGCAAGATTTTTGTCAGAAAGATTTTCTCTTATGTATAATCATAGAAGTTTCATCTTTTGAAAAATCCACATTAAGATCTACAGATCTATTTATTTGTGTATATTGTTTACTATAGTAGGGAAGTTTTATATACATAAACATGCAATTATTTCTGCATAATTCTTTTAAAAATAAACTATTCTTTCATTACTAAATTGCTTTATGAACGTTTAGGGAATTCAGTTGGCCCTGTGGGAATTCTCACTTCCCTTCCATAAAACTATTTGTCTATTTTTTGTATCAATAATGTACTTCTTTCATCACTATAGCATTACAAGTCTTGAACTAAATACTAATAACTCTCATTTTTTTTTCTTTTTCAGAGTTGTCTATGTTAGGTCTTTTAAATATTTGTATTAATTAAAACCTTATTGGGGCCTGTCCTAGATCCCTGATCTCCCAAATGAGTGTACGGCAGAGATTAAATTTAAAAAAAAGACAAATCGTATGATTTTTAGGGCTCCAAAAGGGTCAAAACCCTTTAATTAAGCTCGAGGTCAAGGGAAAAGACAAAGAATTTTCTGGGTCAGTCCACTATATTAGGACCAAGGACAAAGGGTGGAGAAACTGAGGAAAGTTCAGGCAATGAGCAGGACCTTGGGAGTCACTTCAAGGACATCTCCAACTAATGAATCAAGTCAATTCATCAGCACTGTCTTATCATGAAGACCATGGTAGAAGTGAAACTGTGGGAGTAATCTTTGCAGCTGCAGTCTCTACCTTATTAATTGGGGTTGGAGCCAGTGTCCACAGCTGTGGCCTTATCTTGCCCTTTGATGTATCTCTGGCCTCACAGGCCATTGCATGCCTCAGCCAGGACCAGTGATTCATAGAGGTTCATTTACTAGGAATCAGTTCCCATCGTCAGTCAAGGGGTGTAGGCCTAGGACAGACTCACAGACAAACATAAAAAGCCAATTAGTAAAATTTAAATCCAATTCAGAGCCGCTTCATAGTGGTCTCCAACAAACCTGCTTTTGATTTTTGATAAAGTCTTCTGGAAATTGAACTGATTGCATTTTATACAGAATTGAACTTGGGGATAATCAGATGTTAAAATATATCTAAACATCTGATTAAAATATATATGTATATTGTGTGTGTGTGTGTGTGTGTGTATTTCTGTTCTGTGAGCTTAGTTTGTCTCTGTTTTATTTTTTCCTCAGCAAAGTATTACACTTCTTCTGTATATATATTTATGTAGTTTTGTTTTGTTTCGGTGCCGGGGATTGAACTCATGACCTCGTGCTTGCCAGGCAGGCACTTAAGCCACTGAGCTAACTATTATACATGCTACTGTTTTTTAACTTGCATTTTTAATAATGCAAAGAATAAAAAATTATTTTAATATTGATCTTGCATCCTACAAAACTGCTAAACTCAATTAGTAGCCTAAATTGTTGAAAGATTTCATAGGATTTTCTAAATAGATGATTATCTTGCTTTGGAATTGAAGATATATATTTATTCATTCCTTTCTGGATGTCTTACATTCCTTTTCCTGTCTGACCAAAATTGCCAGTATAATATTAAATAGATGAGAAGGGAGTAAACATTTCTTGTTTTATTTCTAATATTAAGGGGGATGCACATTTAGTCCTGTTTTATCAAACATACTATTAGTTATAGATTTTTCCATGGGTACTTTCTATCAAGCTTAGGAAATGCCCTTCTATAATATTCTTAATTTTCTATAAGGCCTGCTTCTACTTTTTAAAATCAGTAGTAAATGTTACCTTTTCAAAGAATTGTGTTAGTAAGCTTTCCATATTTGTAACCAAATACCTGAGAAAAACAACTTAAAGGAGAAAGATTTATTTTGGCATTTTGCTTTAGCAACAAGAAAAGTGACTAAGACAGTTGTCTTCCTTGAATACAATAAGACTCTCCATTTAATGAGTTTTCAATGTATTTTATAATATTTAGCCTATATATTCCATCCATACTTTATTAGACTGACTTCTAAGCATTTTATGTTTTAGCACATTCATTGAGTCTTGAGTTGGTTTTTTAACTAGTCTGCCTTCTTTTTTTCTCCTTTTAGAATCTTTTTATATTTGATTTGCATATAATAAACACATTTTTTAGAAGAAATAGAGAAAAGAATATTTATTTCTTATTTGAAGGCCAGAATCATTTTAAAAGTTATTTAAATGTTAATTAAAAATACATATCATCTCATGTATATTTTGAAGTGCTTTTTATCCCTGTTGTGTAAAGACAGCATTCTATCTGTTTTTATATGTTTTTCTCTTTGAAAGGTGCCCTTTAACATTTCTCACAATACAACTCTTACAGATGATGAATTATTTTAGCTCTAATTGTCAAAAACCTCTTTACATTTATATGAAATGTATTTTTGCTCACAATTGAATTCTTGGCAGACTTTTTGTTGTTTTTCCAGTATTTGGAATGTATGTCATTTGCATTGTGTATAATGAGAAATTTGCTTCATCATTCTGTTTGCTCCTCCCTATATCATTTGCCATTTTTCTTATGCTGTTTTTAGGATATCTCACCTAACTGATTTTGATAAATTAATTTGTATTTATACTTTATAATTTTGAAATTATGGATGTATAATTTTAATCCAGTGTGGATAATTTCTTCAAACATTTTCTGTATCTACCCTTTCCCTTAAGAACTTTTCCACTTGAATTTTAGTTCATATGAATTTTTATTTCAAAACATTTTAAAAATGGTAGATTCTCTTTAAAGAAGTGGTTTCTATATTCTTTCTGTGGTAAGCAAAGAATTAGTGAAGTGCAAATGGTAGTCAGGTTTTACATTTATTAGGAATTGGAAAACAAACAGGCAATATGGAGCATGTTTAGTCCAAGTAAAAGTAGGAAAACAAATACACTCTACAATGTGAGAACAGGCTACTGTGTTACTGTGAAAAAGCGCAGTAGTAGAGACATCAGTGGTGATGCTGCATTTTGTATTTTCTATTCTTCATTCTGATGTCAAGTCTGGGCTGTTCTATAAAAACATCTTAAGTTCTAATACGGGGTCCATGTGGAGAGCTTTGAGAAATGTTCTGTGTAAGTGTCCTTGGATTTTGTAATTATCAGTTCATACCTACTTCCCCAGCCAGTCTGCGCTTGTGTATTCTCCTACCTCATTTCCTAGTGAGAGACACACATCCCCATAATTTCCTGCATATAGCTAGGTCCTGCTGAAAGGGGCTTTAGGCTCTACTGGGGATTATGCTGTTCAACCAGCTTGGAGTGTCATAGCTCACTTACTGGGCAGAAGAAAAAGAAACCTGTCACAAAACAATGAGACAGACAGTTAGTGATGAGATGCCTGAAATAACTGAGTTAGTGAGTGCCATGACCCATGTGTCTCTTGAGGTTCTTGGCCTGAAGGACCACGACATGATGTGAAAATAAAGAAGAGACAAAGCTGGATTAGGTGGAGTCCTTACTCTCCTGATAGGAGAAAAGGAACTGCTCAATCACTGTAGCATGTTTATTTATACCCTCTGAAGAATAATGTTAATTTCACCTCTATTGCCCAGCAACTTGTTGGCCTGGGCCCCTTGCTTTCTTAGTGCTGGAACAGCTTGTTTACATAGCTCACTTTGGGCTGTGTTTTTAGGGCGAGTCTTGTTTTAGCCTCCACATGTGATCAATCTCCAGCTTCAGTGGCTCCTTATATGTGATAAGAGAAGACAATTTTACTCTTAGTTTGGTGATACAGAGCACAAATATAAGAAGCCAGCCAGATTTCTACAATTTCTAAGGAGAAACTACGGTCAAGAGGTATGTTAGGTAAATTATGAAGAAGCTGAGAGCTATAACCTGAAGAAGATTACTCACATTATGCATTTAATTAAAAATAGATGTTATACTACAGGTTCCCAATAAAGCTGTGGTCAGTTGGGATAACTAGGGACTCAACTTATCTATACCCAGAGTAGTAATAAAGACTCATTGTTTGAAAAGCAGACTCATATCTTCTAGAGATTCACAGAAGTAGCCTTCTTTTTTGAGTGTTTTTTTTTTTTTTTTCCCTCCAGAAAGTTCAAGTGGAGCTCTCTTTATCCTAGAAAGATGAATCTAGCAAACTATGTCTTACACCTTTGTTGGGTGGGAGTGGCAATGATAATTGAAAACAGGCCTTTCCCGTTTGGTTTTAATTATTCTGCAGGAGCCCTCCTTTTCCAAGTTTTAATGAGCACTGGTTCTCCCAGATGGACACTAGGTGGTCCCTCTGGGCCAGGTGCTAACAGACTGTGTTCCCATATATTTGGATAGAGTGTTGTACTCCGCCTAACATAATATGGCATTATAAAAGCCTTGTGGTTGCTGGATCTACTACCAAATCAGAAGACAGAAAAATAATCACCCAATATAGCATAAAACAATGGACTTATATTTGAAAGGATTTTGCTCTAGAATAAGATATATGATATTACGGAAGTGGGAGGCAGGACCAAGGGATGTTTACTTTGAGGTCACTTCCTCCTTCCCCTATGACAACTTCCTTTTTCTTTACCAGTGGCAAGAAAAAAGTCCCCATGAGCTGCTCACACATACATCACCAATGCCCACCCTAAGCGCAAGCCCAGGTCAGAAGTTAAATGTGTATCCCATACCCACATTCGTATTAGAAGAGGCCCGACTGTCTTTGGTCGTTGGACTCTTCTCCAGTCCTTGGAATAAAGGCCACTGTTTCTTTATATTTGTTCTCTTTCCTCATGCTGAAAACCCTGTCAATATTTAGCTCAGGTTTTGGGGTGTTTCAAATTTTTTTGAGAGTTACTGCAAATAACTGTGTCTTGGTTAATTTTCTCTGGTTGCTGTATCAAATTATTCATGCCCAATATTAAAAAGGAAAAGTTTGTTTAGCTCACAGTTTGTAGAGGTTTCAGTCCATAATCATCCAGCTCCAAGTCGGGGTGCCGTAGCTGAGTGCAACAGTTCATAGTGGCAGAAGACAGCAAAAGCAACAAAAGCAAATCAAAAGCAGAGGACAGCAAGCCTCTTTTCCACTTTTATGCTGTAGGCAGGCTACCTGCCCTAGGATGGATGTAGCACCTACACCATCTCTGTGCTCTCCTTTTGTACAGGCTCGGGATGTTTAAAAAGTGAGAATCTTGGGCCCCTGCTGAGTCACTTAGTTAAACTGCTAAACTTCTCATGTTGACACAATTAATCAACCATTACAGCATCCTGGGCCATGAATAGTCACTCTGGGGCATGTCCTACTACTGAGTTACTTAGTTAAGCCTCAGAATTTATCAAAGTGACACAACTTGTCAACTACTGCAAACTGGAATCAAAGTATCTTTGGTCAAAGTTTTGTCAGAGCTAACTTTAGTCACTGGATAACTCTTAACCTTTCCAGAAGACTAAGAACTTCATGTATGATGGAACTGGTACTTTATTTCTAACGCTTTTACAATCCTCTAAGTTACTTGAGAAGTAAAAGAAAGCCCATTATCACTCTGTAAAGACTGTAGTAGTCAAAAACACAATATTTTCTTTTTGAGGAGCCCTTGGACCACTTCTGGA
This sequence comes from Cavia porcellus, assembly GCF_034190915.1. NCBI lineage: Eukaryota > Metazoa > Chordata > Mammalia > Rodentia > Caviidae > Cavia > Cavia porcellus. The sequence continues at coordinate 33,017,935 of NW_026947495.1, read as the reverse complement.
GGCGCCTCCTCTTCTGAGAACGTAGGGTGGCCTCAATCCAGTGTATAAAAATTGTCAGTTGGGACAGATATCTGTTTAAATCCCCTACATGGTTATATGTGGGTAGAGTAGTTGCCAGTCCTCCATAGGGTTTGTCTCTCTTTCTGCATAAGTTCTAATAAAGAAGATAGTTTGTGCTTGCCATGGTTTTTGTAAGCACAGCATGAGCAAGATTTGTAGACCTGTAAGGTGGTTTTCACTAGTCAGTCTTGTAAAAATTTGAGTGAGCATTTTCAGTGCAGCATCTCTTTCTATGTGAAAGAATCATAAAGGAAATTTATAACCTTTCATTGTATCCCTTAAAGAAAAATCAATTTGTTTTCTAAATACTACGAGTTCCATTTGAATTATTCTTTGTCCTAATGTCTACTTATTTGATAGGGGTTAAAGAGTAGTTTTGATTCCTCAGGAACTGGAATAAGGTCAGAGTTTTGAGGGTCTGCAGGGCTGTCCTTCTTGCCTTCCTATCAGCCTTTTTATTTCTTAAAAAAAAACTTTAGACCTGTCTATTTGGTGTCCCTCACAGTCCATACAGGGATCTGCTTAGAAAGATAGATGCATCTAGAAGTTGAAGAATTTCCAGCTTGTGTTTTATGGATGATTGCTTATTAGTTAGCACCAGCTTTTCTTTCCAGCTTGATTCATGGATATGTAGCACCAGAGAGGTATATTCAGAGTCTATAAGGATGTTTAGTTTTTTGTCTTTTCATTATGACAAGGCCCAATTAGAGACCAAGCTCTACTTTTTAGGATGAGCTACTTGGGGGAAGGGGTTTGGCCTCAATAATGTGTTGTGAACTGATAACAGCATAATGTGCTTTCTCATGTCCTTGGACAAAACTACTTCCATCACTGAATTATACATCATCAGAATTTTAGAGGCACAGGACACTGATGTCCTGCCTCCTTATTTAAGTGTGAGAAATCATCAATTTTAAGGGGAATAGAAGCACTGAGTTGGGGTCATCGTAAATCTAGTTATGATGTAGATCAAGAGAAAAATTTTACAGAGAAGGAAGCTAAATTGATCATTAAATTTGCTTACCCATTGCATTCATGGTCACACAGATGTTCTTGAAGGAGACAGAGCTATCTGTATACAGAAGAGGGCAGATCATCCAAGGACTCTTCAGAGCATGAGATGAGGGTTTTGGCTAGGCTAGTCCCTCTATGGGAGTAGGGACATTCAATCCTCCAGTGCCACGAGTCGGGCATATTAGCTGGCTGAAAAGTGAAGCAGAGGCCAGGTGGTGGCTTGGTGTACTTATGTGTTCAGTGTTTGGTATTCTTGCACTTAAAATAAGAATTATTTCCTTGACTGTCCTGATGTTTTCCTTAGACATCTTGCCCATGCTTAAAGGATTGTCAATTGTGATAACCAAAATTTGGCCTGTCTTTTTTTTACCATTCTCTTTTCCTCCTCGTGTAGGTCTTGATTTTCCAACACAGAAAATGCATGCCTAGCAATTGTGTCATAGAGCTCCAGGAGTTTATCTGAAGTTTTTGTAATTTACAGCAAATATCCAAGGCTGATTGACTAATGAAATCATATCGCATTAGTGTCTGTCCCTTCCTGGAAAATGGATTGATGTTTGTATAATTAGAAAAGACTTCTACTAATCTGGGATAGAAGACAACTGCATTTTCTTCTTTGCCCCATGTGATCTTTTCACTCTTTCATAATTAACATACTTCTTAATGTACTGATTTATTCCCAGGATAAGAGTAGTTATGTTAGATGTCATGGTTAGCTCATTGCTAGTATTATGGTCCCAGCTTGATCCTGTTACAGGGACAGCAATCTCTTTGGGATGATTTCTTTCCCTTTTTGCAGCAGGTCGTTCATCTGCATACTCCCTAGCTCTTCTAGGATTCTTCATTTTATATCTAGAATACAGCAAGTGGGCAAGATGAATTGGATGTCTGATCACAGTAAGTCAAAATCAGGAGGCATTGCTTGAAACTCATTTACAAAACTACTGCGGTCCTCTGAAAGTTGGCCTAGTCACTCTTTATATTTCTGCATATCTTCAAATAAAATAGGGATAGGGACTCAAATAGTTCCCCCCATGATCAAATCGTTCCCTCTGTTTCTGGGACCTCTCTCAGCAGCAGGACAAGTTGTGAGTTAGAGGAGCAGAAAACTCCACTCCAAGTATGTGCTTTGGGACTTAAAGCTGTCTAAAGAACATGAGGAAAGGGCTAAGAAGTACTGATTCTTCTGGGCGGTTGGCTCTGGGGAGCTCAGTGAGGAGGAGGGATTTATGTATAGGGTTGAGAATTATAAGGAGCAGGATACCGAGACCTTCCAGTATGGCATTCTTCATTAAACAGATTGCAGGGACCCATATCCCTCTAGAAGCCAAGCAGGGATCTGAGAATAGAATTTTTAATAATACCACTCCCTTATTCTTCAGGTACCACTCTAAACAACTTAGTTTCTGGGTTTTCCCAGAGATAAAGAGATGTAAAATTCTCAGTATAAGATTTCACACCACCTTCCTAGTCTTTTGAAGAAGTGATTTAACTGAAAAGTAGTAATGCAACTTAAACTACCAACATGTACTCATGTCTCCATATTCTCTAGTTTGTTTATTCTGGATGTAAACTATACTGCAATAATAGATAAGGCACAACTTTTTTAAATTGGTAGGGTCAAACCTCTTCCACTGACAAAGGTATGGCCTTATTAGTGAGGTCAGGGGATCTGCAGGATGCTTTTCATTGTTTCTCTGTATTCATTTTGAGGCCTATAAAAAGACAGTGTGAACTAGATCTTGGATTTTTCAGATGTGGCCCATGCAGAAGGAGATCTATTTATTTGAATCAATAAATGATTTCTTGTGAGTATTTTCCCAAAGCTACAGCAACACCAGTGTCTTTCCTAGAAGAGCAGAGCCCACTGAGGACTCTCTCAGCCTGAGAACTCTCCATACTGTGGCCCACTAACTCTTTAGGGAGAAAGGTAAACCTTCCAGTGGCTCTACTGAAGACTCCCTTGAGATTAGGATGAGGCCTCCCCTCTACTGGGGCTATCTTAGCCAGTTGAGATACCTTTAAGGTCTTAAAGGTTTCTGGGTGGAGCTCCCTGTCCCAGAACTCTGTTAGAAACAGTAAACACTTGAAGACATTCTGGTGAAGCCACTTGAGAATCAGTATTATTTGCTGTATTTTCTTTAAGACAGGAGAGATAGAAAACTCGTTGAAAAAAGGAAAGTTAGCTTCTAAGAACAAGTTTGACTCTACTTTGTATACTTACAACCACAAGTTGAGCTTTCGCTGGCTGCTCTTTTGTTTTTCTCTGGCCATCAGGCATAGGTCTCTAAATTACTTGAATTTCCATTAGAAGAAATGAGGAGGATAGTTAACCCAATTCAAAAGAGAAGAGGGAGGAAGCTTCCATGTTTCCCTTCAGAAGGGTGAGATTTCTTGGTGAACACGAGACTCACGGAAAAAAGGGGAAAAAATGAAAATAGCAAACAAGCATGATGGAATCATGGGACTGACTTAACTAAAATGGCCAACAAGCATTCCTGAATCCATGTGACTGAGCCACAAGATGAGACAAAATGGCCAACCCATGTGATGAACAACACGGTAAAACTGTTGTACTAAATCATATGATGAACCCCAGTTGCTGCCAATCATGGCAGAATGGTGAGCTGGAATATAATGAGGGCCTGAGAAAGCAACTCACTACAGAAATGCAGAGATAAATGCTTCCAGGAGATAGACACAGATGAGGCTTCAAGTACCAAAACAAGTAAACTAGGTTAGGCCACTGTTTAAGCAGGAGGTCAAGTTACCAATAGGTGATTTCCCCAAAAGAGTAAGAAAACTGAATAAAGTCTCCTGGAGAACAGAAGCATGGACATGAAAGGGCATACTGAATTCTAGGCTGCACAAATGGATCTGAAGAATCTGTTCTGCAGTTGGGTTAATTGCAGAAGAGGCTGTCTGGCTGCTTTTTCCTGACTCTTACTCACAATGAGTGACAGGAAATGAGAAAGAGAAGGAAGAAAAGAAGAGATAAACTTGAGGTGACTCTATAGCTTCTTAAAGTCAGGGATAAACACAAAGGGCACTCAATTCACTTCCCTTTCCTGGATGTTAGGAAAGGTAGGAAACCATTCCTGGTACCATGAGAAAGCCTAAATTCCCCAACTGGGGGCTCCATACGTTAGGCTCACTGACTCCTGTGATAGCTGTACATTAGGGAGAGAGAGAGAGAGAGAGAGAGAGAGAGAGAGAGAGAGAGAGAGAGAAAGAGAGAAAGAGAGACAGGACAAGACAGAGACAGAGACAGAGACAGAGACAGAGACAGAGACAGAGAGAAAAGAATGTTTCTCCTTACCTCTTCCCTGGCTTTCCATGTACATTATTGGGCTTTCGATTGTTGGAATTTCCTTCTAGAGATTGTTACTATTGTTTTTTTCTGCCCTGAGCAAAAAGCAAAAAAATTCTTAGACAAATGAAAATAATAACAAGATTTTACATTTACTAAATGTAGGAAAAGAAATAGGCTCTACAGAGCTAGTTTGGGCCAAGTAAATGTAGGAAAATAAGCAGATTCTACAAAACAAGATGGGGCTACTGTGAGAGATCACAGTAGTGAAGGAATCAGTGGGTTCTGTCCTTTTTTGAAGTTTATGCTGGTAGGAGATCTAAGCTGTCCAATTAAAAGCTGCCTGGATTTGTTGTGTCAAGTCCACATGCAGAGCTGAGATTTGGTGATTAACAGGTAATGCCTACTTTCCCAGCTAGGCTCCCAACATCTCATTTCCTTGGCTGTGTATCTCTTTATTTTCCTAATTGTATTTTCTATGTGCTTTATTTTTGATAAATCTGTTGGTAACACTTTACAGATCACTAGTTTTTCTTCTGAAATTTTTAATTGTTCATCAAGCTCGTTTTTCATTTTTTGTCACATGTATTATAGTTTTCATTTTGAAGTGGGACTATATAAATAAAAACCAGGCACAACAAGCATGAGCAATTCCCTTTCACTTGCATATGGGTTTTCTACTTGAAAAGGATCCTTTTTTACCTGTGAATAGACAACATTTTCATTTCTAAGTTAGGATTTCCCCTATTAATGGACCATTATTTTACTGTTGGTGGGCCATCCTTCCATATCCACCATAGATTTCCACCATATACCACCTTCCCTGTAAATTAGACCACTTCTCAAAACACAGAAAGATCATTTTACCATGGGTGGGTCATCCTGCCCATTCCACTAGACCAAGATCAAGACAATAGAATTCTCAAATTCCACAGATTTGCATCAACAAAACACAAATATTTCCACTTCCAAATTATAGTGTACCCTTTCTCCCTAGAGCCTTAATACCATTCTTGAGTATATCCTAAAATCTCTGCCTGATAGACATCTGCTTTTGCTCTTAACGAGATGTCCTGGTTCTTCTTTTTCTGAGACAGGAGTCAGGGAGCCTGGAAACTTATACTACAAAATGATGGGTTAGGCTCCTTATTCCTACCTCAGAGGCCGCCTCAGATCCAGCCTGGTGACAATTTTGAGGTTTGATATGAATCTTTTAAAACTTTATCCTATGCCTCTTCATAGCATTTTAAATATATGAAATGGAATTATATGAATGATTTTTAAATATTTTTCTGATAGTTTAGTATCTATTTAAATATTAGGTTGATTTTAATTATGTATTTTCTTTGTTGTAATGTAGACAGTACAATTGTGGCTTATGAAGCATTCCCCTCCATTTAGCCTGAACCTGGGCAACATCCAGGGCTAATCTCCTGAACTTTATCCTAAGGGTTACTAGAGACAGAGATAAGAAAAACAAAGGTCCCTAAAACTACTCCAGAAAGTTGTGATGTTCGAAATTAGAATGCAGTTGTACCAGACCTACTAGCATGACATTTCTTCACATGAAGCACACTGAAGATTCACATATGTGGACTGCATCACATAAATCCATTTAAAACAGTGAATTATCAGAAGAAAAATGAACAGCAGATGGAGCTGACATGACTCGACACCTTGTCAATCATACTTTCAGTTACAGTCCTGAGGACTCAGTGAATGGGAGGCACCTAGGTTTGGAGCCGCATTTTAAAGCCCTGATCCTGGCTCCTTCCGCGCACTTCCATGTAAACCCTTCTTGCTCTGCTCATGTCACAGAAATTTAACTTCTTTGCTTTTGCTTACTGTCAAGTGCCATGTCCAATTATTTGTTCATCATACACAAGCACCTAGAAACCAATGTGAGGCCCAGTCACCCATGGCAACAATTCTATGGCTTTGTTTTCCTTCTCTGCATTGTTGATAATCTTTAATTGGATGCATCCATTTTGAAATTTGCCTTGTGTGTACATTTTTTTATTTATACAAATGTTGGAATTTGGAGACTCAAGTATGTTACTTGGAAAAATATAACTCTTTTTGTATTGTTTCTTTAATTCGTAGCTATATCTGGAGCAGTAATTCTTCCCCACTTGACAGATAAAATCTTTCCATGTGCTGCATTGCCTATGTTATGGATTTATGAGTTATGGAGATTTCATTTCTAGTCATAAATTTATTCCATACCCCATTCACTCTAATTGTTGTTGTCTTTTTCTTAACTTCAGATAGAGCCACCCCGGCAGATCTTCCCGGATTCTTTATGCTCAAGTATTCTGTGCTGTGAAATCTTGAGGCCAAGCTTCTTCTGATTGTTAGTTTAGTGTCCTTAACCTTGCTCCCCAAGTTACACAGTTTCCTCTTTATTGTGTTACGTCTGAAAATTCTTTTAAGACAGAAAATTAGGAAAAAATATAAGACTCATTCCATTTTTTTTCAATCATGTAAGGGACAATTATCCTTCCTTATTCAATATCCTCTCTAGTCAAAAGTTTGTTAGTTTATTGTTTCTGCTTCTTTGTTTGGTGTGTTAGTTCAGGCTACTTTCATTATTTCAGATGACAAGCTTGAGTTGAAAATCTAAGACATTCTACTTAATGAACATAGTTTGTCAGTTTTTTTAAATTGTTGTCATATCAAATTATACAAAACTTAATGACTTAAAATAATATGAATTATTCACCTAGCAATTTTTCCTCTAAGGCTTGGCAAGCTGCTTTTCTACAGGCCTTGGGGGGAAATATTTCCTCTCCTTTTCCAGTATTCTTTCCCTTTTGGGCCCTTTTCTTCTTCAAGGTGAATCACTCCTTCCTTGTCTCATCGCATTTTCTCTCCCTGGGTTTGCTCCTCTTTCCTCTTCTCTCTTGTAAGGACCCTGATAACTATTATTGAGCACATTCAGATAATTCAATATGACCTTTGTATCTCAAGATTCTTAGCCACACCTACAAAGTGCTTTTTATTATGTTGAATAATATTCACAGATTGGTAAATCAATTCAGCCCACTTAAATAAGGGCAATTCCAATTAGTGGACTAATTTAGTATCACATATCCTTAAGGCTAGCATATCATGCATCCTAGACCCAGCAAGTTCTGAAAACTCTGAGCTAGAGCACAAGAGGCACTGGGAAGACATCTAGATACTAGCCATTACAGACAGGGTCTTGCTATTTATCTAGGCTAGCCTTGAACTTACTATGTAGTCCAGACCAGGATCAAACTTGTGGTGATCTTGTTTCAGGCACCTAAATCCTGGGATTATAGGCAAGTATCACCCCACCCAGCTCTCTCAAGTATAGATTATTTTAAACTCTATCAAATCAAATATTTGAGAAAAAGGAGTATTAGGAATAGGTATATAAATAAACTTTAATCAGCCGTTTACATTTTCACTGAGATAAAATTTGCAATATTATTATTTATGAACTTTTATTTTGCTATCACATGATATTTCTTTATAGAGTTGTGGTCCAGATTAGAGATTAGAGTTGGAAAGACTTATTTTTAAAGCTCTTTAACTTGTGGCAAGTGTGTTTACCTTTGCATACCTGAATTCTATAACATTATATACCTCATAGAGTTATTTTAGGATTAAACTAGATAATATGAGTAACAATTTTGGTAATTGAATTACCTAGAGATAAGCATTTAGTGTTTAGTGACATGCAATTATACCTTAAAACTGTCATTGGTAGCATATCTGGCCTTAAAATATTAAACAATTAGAGAAATACAGAAAATAGAACATTCTTTTGTTACATGATTGTGGATGGTTCATTTACTAATAATCCAGTGGAGATAATCTTGTTCTTTCATGTAAGGATTAAATGTGGAAAACAATATAAAATAATTTACAGGCATTCTTCAATGTGCCACATATATCAGATTGAATAGGAGTAAAATTTATTGTTTTTTTTTTTTTTTTTTTTTTTAGCTATCTAAAATTTTGTTCAACTCTGTAAGTGCATTTAGATACTTACCTTAAAATAAAATAAACTACCTGTCCTGGAGATTTGCTGAAAGAAATCAAATACTGGCTTATCTAAACCTCAGTGTGTGTATATCATATAGTTGCTAACTCCTTTTTGTGTACTTGTTTATCTAAGGTCTAACATATCACAAACATTAAGGAACATATTATTTATGGTTATCTCACATGTGAGTGATACAAAGATCTAAATCTAAAGGAAAAGTTTATGCAGCATTTTTTAAAAAATTAAATTATTTAGAAGATAAATTAGAAATTCCACTTATAATAAAATCATATTTCAAATGTAAGCAAAATACATCTTGAAAGGAGTAAAACACTGTCTTTTTCAAAGTTTATAATAGAAATTCACAGCGATAGCAATTCAAAAGACAACAGGGTAATTTAAGTTTCAGTGAGTATGATACAAAAATTACTTCTAAATTCTTCTTAAAACCATCACAAAATTATTCCTTGTCATAAAATAAATGACATTAAGATTTCTAATAAACTGCATCAGACTATAATGGAAATAGGAAAAATCAGAAAATACAAGAAAGATAAAACTCATTTCATTTTAACCTTTGCCTTACTCTTTCATGTTGAAAATGCCTTTCTCCCTGGTTACATAGATAAGTGAGATTGTCCAACATCAGCTTATATACCACAACCATGTATGCCTTGGAAATATAGCAATTCGTGTCAATTTTTTCTCATTCCTAACAACATACCCTGTGTGAAACCTACCCCCAAATAAAAATATCTTATTGAATATCTTTAGCAAGGACTAAAGTATGTACTACCATCTTCCTTATAAAAAATACTATTTCAATTTCTGTAAATATATATATGGGTCATGTCAGAAATTTTGCTCAACTGTTGTTGCTGTTTGATTCAACTTACTGGTGCTTCTAATAATTTAGAGGAAAATCCTCCACTGTTATCTCAGGACTTAGAAACCACTCCCACCATGTTTTGATCTGCTATTTTGATAGTTTCACAGGTAAGTCACAGGAAAAATGTCATGATTGTTTTCTAGCTTATTGCTGCTGTGTTACATTGTTTATTTCAATACAGCTGTAATTTCAAAGCTGTTAAAATACAAAATGAATTAATATCTTATGATTAATGAAAAAAGTAACAGTGAGAATATTCAAATATCAGTTCAATGAGAGGTTTGATTTAACTTTTAAGTTTAATCAAGTGTTAAAGTCAGAGACCAAATTTTATATTAATATACTAAGTTTTCATAAAAAGTTCAGAGACTGAGGATTTAACTCAGTGGTAGAATGTTTGCATAGTATTTGTGAGATCCAATTCCTAGCATTCTAAATATACAAGTATAGAAATATATCATTTATTTTAGAATTAAACTAAAATTTCCCTATGTTCTAGCTCTCCTTTAAGTTAATATAGTGTTAACCTTAATGCATTTCTGTAAAATGTCAAAGTACTTATTTTTCCTAATGTACTGTAACATTCTCTGAAGTAATATTTCCTTGTAAAATATACAACTTTTCTCCCCCACCCTCAAGTTTTGTAGAAGTTTAAGGAAACCAACTCTTCCCAGTTACTGCTGTAGTTAACAGCATGGAAACCTAAGACAAGTTTCCTTATCACATAATATTTCAGCTTGTGTATTCCTGAAAATTTTGATGAAGGAAAAGATAATGAAGAATGAAGTCTAAGGTGAAAATAACTGTGTTTATTAAGACTGCTTCCTCGTTGCTTGACCCTTAGAGAAGATGGGTGTGATCAGTCTCCATAACAATCCATGATCTTTCTACTTCCTTCTTCCTTTATCTTATTAAAAGTATGTTTAGAAAGTCCAGCTGATGTGGGTTTTAAAGCGGAAAGAAGTTCTATTTGTCTTAAGGAACAGTTAAAGATGACTTTGAAATTTCTTCTCAAAGAGGAATAAAATAAATGGAAGAATTAATTATTCACACATGTCCTAGACACAGAGATACAATAAACTGAGAGAAAATTAGGAAGAGCTGCTTCCAGGAGGCTGCTCCGCGAAGCCAGTGACGAGGAGAAGCCAGAGGAGAGGAGGACTGTCCTAGGCCCTTCTGCTTTCCTTCCCATCTCAGTTATTGTCATTGGTTCTACATAACCATCCTACAGTATGTGAATTTTGCACTCAGGGAATGTTAAGATTTTGAGCATTTTCTTTCATGTTCCTGTCATCATGCTAGTCCAAACCATGTTCCTCCCGTGTTATTATAGTATTCCATTAAGAGTTTTCACCATTTTTTCCCTTGTTTTATTTTATTCTGTTCTCCATACACCATATGGGAAGATATTGTTAGAATATTCTTTGCTTAAAATTCAAAACTTATTCCCATTTAATGTGAAGTATGACTCAAAACCTGTAACAATCCAGTGATCCTGTACCCAGCTTTCATTATCCACTACTATTTCAAATTTTGGATCCTCCTTTTTGATTCATTTTGCCATAGGGTTTACCCCCACATAACATTTTTACATGTTATAGTGCATATATACATTTACTTTCTCAGTCGTAGACACTTACTTAGAATTATTGAGTGTATATTTTACTGTTAACACGTACAACATTGCTAAATTATTGAATTATCTTCTCATCAGCAATGAAACAGAGTATGGTTTATTCACTATTAGTCAATACATTATTGGCATATTGACATTATTCTTATTTGTTTTATGCAATAGAAAACTATCTAAATATTATTTTAATGAATTTAAATTTCTGTGATTTACCACTAATAATATATTTTTATATATGCATAGATCATTTGAATTTCTTTTGCCACAAGGACTTATAATTTTTGTGATTTTTATTTTACATGTATCTTCATGTTTTATCAAACTATATACAATGTCATCATCTACAACATTTTCTAAAATGACTATCCTCCTTTCTGTCAAAATACTTACATTGGGATGTCAAATTCACTGGTATGTTGACATGCACATATCTGAAAAACTATTTTACAGTGAAAGGGAGGATGATGCACGGAAGTAGGACAGTGATCAGAGCAAGTGGGAGCAACTGCATGTGAAATGGTTTTTGTTTTATTATTTGATGGGGTCTCATGAGGTTCTGTCTATCTATCTGTCTGTCTATCTATCTATCTATCTATCTATCTATCTATCTATCTAATGAATGTATTAAGTAATTCCCAGCATTTTTTAAAAGGCTCATTGTCCTAAACATCATTTAAAATTGTCATTCTTCATTTCTCCATACTTTCACTCTTCACTTCCTTTTTTCTGTCTCTTGATGCCATCATTCAGGATACATCCAGTTCTTACTGCTAATTTTCTCCCTGTATCTATTAAGATACTTATTCTTCCTTTTGTGTTTCCCAGTACACATAAAGCTGCTCTCAAGAAGGTGTATTATCTGCTTTCAATGTTCTCAGAACAAATATGTTTTGTCTCACTTGTTACAATTTACTTTGATCTTTGAATGGTGTAGAGAAGCAAAGACAGAGAACAACAATGAAAGACTTTGAACAGAAATTAAGTTGATTATTTGGTGCCTTATTGAGTGTTTAACACAGGTGAAAAGAGAAATTCTTTTTACTTTAAGAAGGCTTTCATTTCTATTTATATGCAATGAATGCAATAAACATGCTCTCCCTCTCATTTCTGTTTCATCACCTTTTTACCTTTCTGCAAGTTATATATGTGACCTCTGCTCTGTGCTGATCACTAAACAATTGCTTTTTTTTTAAAGAGAATAAAACCAAGCAAAATAAAACAGGATAAAGCCAATCAAACAAAGCAATGTGAGTGACACAAAATTGAAACAATATGAAATCAACAGTGGTTACCATAATGCGTCTAGTTGTCTTCAACATAGCTGCAGATACCTTCAGACGTAGTAAATAAAAATCAAATAAAACAGAGCAGAATAAAACCAATAAAAACAGAACAATGAATGCAATAAAGGACTTCAAAACAAGACGAGTAAATCCAAAATGGCTACCATAACATATCTTGTTATCTTTGAAACGGTTGCCCATATCATTGGATATAATAAAATCAAAGAAAAAAAAAACAGAATAAAACCCAACCCAGCCAAACAATGAAAATGATACAGGACTTCAAAACAAGATGATAGGGAATTAACAATAGCTATTGCCTTCAGGAGATCCCCATAGATGCTGCATTGGCTATTGTTTTCCCTGAATAGGTGATCAGATCAGACTACTGGCTTTAGACCTACAAAGTCAATGAAACACTACACTACAAGCATTAAGTTGTATTTTACCTCAATAGTTGTCATCGCAGCGTGTGTTTCTCCAGATCAGCAGTCATTTGTGGCAGGGGTGCAGTGGGAGTAGGGTTGGCTCTTCTTGTTTCCCAGCCTGCATGCTGGACGGGGCTGCTATTTAGCTTCCCCCAAGTGGCCCACTCATGGTGCTGATTTGCAGGGCAAGCTTGCTTCTTGGTTACTTCATATTCTCATCCCCTCTCATCCCCTACATCCCTTCTTATTCCCCTATAAATCTAAATCAATTCCTTTAAGATTAAAAAAAGTTCCTTAATTGTAATGCTTTGGAGTACAAAGGGTACTTCTTGCAATTTTCTTTATTCAGTGTTTACAACAGTATTATGAAGATGAGGATTGCCTTTGATTCCCACTGCTTCAGAGTAAATAGAAGTTATTACATTGACAGAAATTTCTCTTCTCCTATAGTGATGTACACAAATACTAAGGCCTGTGTTTTACTAGAAAATATTCAAGACCTGTCAGCCTTTTAAATGTGATTGTTGCTTTTGTGAATTTAATACTAACATAACATGTGAAGATGTCAGAGACTTGACCTCATGAACATCAAATAGCTTTTATCCAATATTTATTAACGTATTGTGTTGGGATTTTCATGGAGCTATTTAGCTACCAAACTGGCCTAAAAATAATATTTGTCTTATTTTAAAATCCAAAGTAAAATATAACTGAAATTTAAACAGTTCTCTTTTTATTAGGAACCTTTCTATGTTTGAATGTATTTGTATGTTTTTGGATTTGAACCAACTTAAAAATATTAAATGCACATATTTCTATTTCAGGCTATGACTTATTCATATACAAAAATGAAGTTTCTTACATTTAATACAATTTCAATTAGTACAATGCATAATCTTCTTGGAATGAAACCTATGCATATCAAATTTGCATAATAGAATATAAGTAAGAAGCACCCTAGGAAAGGCACAAAAGGTTTATCCTTTCTTCTATAGTCCACATTTCTTCTGTCTACATTAAAGAAATTTTTCCAACACCCACTCCCTATCTCACTCCATGAGCCATAACAAAGAACAAATTTTATTATTTGAAGGATTATAGTTACACATACGTTTATCAGTGCTGAAGATATGACCTAGATTGGATTTCAGAGTTAAGTGTGTATCAGAGTCACCTTGAAGGCTTAAGACATAGATTTCTGATTACCACTATTGAGGTACTCATTCATTAGACCTGGTTCTGGGTCCAAAAATTTTCATTGTGGGAGCATTTTCAGGTGATGTTGTTCTTACAGATTCAGGTCATACTTTCAGAATCACTAGCTTAAAGAAGCTGAGAGATTGAGTAAGGTCAATAAAATCAGTAGTACTTAAAATCTGGAATTAGGAAATCTCATCTTTCTGTAATACTGATGAAACTAGGAAAGAGGTAAAGTGGTCATCATGAATATTTGAGTTTAGATCTAAAATGGCTCCAAAAGTCTGTTGTCTTGGAAGTGTGATTGGTTAATGAGAGTATTATACTCTGGAGTGAATTCGTCGACTGATAAATTCAGTACTGAATGTGGTATTAGAAGGTTCAACCTGGTTGAAGGTGAATAAGTGGGAATGTGATTCAAAAGGGAATGTTCTTCTCCTTAACAGTTTCTCAATAACTGTGCTTCCTGACTATAGTAGATTAAGCACCTTTTCTGCTGCTATGCCCATTTATTGTCCCATTTCTGCTTTAGAGCTTGCCAACCATAGACTGAGACTATGAGCCAAAACAACCCTCTCCTTTGTGAGTGACAGGTACTACATCTTAGCAAGAGTAAAGTGGCTAACACAATGGGCAATGAACAAATAAAGTTACTTTTCAGAGAAATAAATCATTCAGACAGCTGCCAAGCAAATAAGATGCAAATATCAAAAATGCATAAAAGACACATAAACAAAATTGAGAAAGCAGTTGTTTGGGTAATTGTATAATTTTTTTAGTTCTGACTATTTGATAATGTCTGTATGCAATTTTGACTGGGGATTTGAAAGATAAATTTTGTTTGTTTTTAGTACTATGGCTTGAACCTAGAAGCTTCTGTTTCATATACCTCCCCAACTCTTTTTTTTTATCATCATCATCATTATTATTATTATTATTTTAAGTTTGACACAAGGTCTCACCAAGCCACTAAGTTGTCCAGGCTGCACTGGAAATTGTGATCATCTTGCCTTAGGCTCCCAGACTTCTGGGATTACAGATCTACAACATCATGCTCAGTTTAAGGAATTCATTCTTGTCAAACAACATTTAATCTACTTTGAGCCCCAATGAAAAAAGTAACTGGTTTAACTACTTAAAAACTCAAGGCAGATACTTTTATGGTATTTTAAAGTTGAAACTAAAGCTAGACCTCAGATTCTTATGACTAGAGCAATCTGGGTTTTACCTCTTTTTCTCAATTATGATGGAGGCTTCAACATGTATAAAACAGTATATGTCAGAGATCATTTAGTAAAATAGGTCAACTTCAGTATTTCAGGGAAAATATATTATGGAGAACTGGTTGTACAAATGCTTGAAGAAGATAAACAGAAGAGGAAAATGATGGTCTAAAGGAGAAAAAGGAAAGTTAGATAACATTCAAAAGATGAATAAGTCTTTATGCTGGAGCTCATGAGCTAATGACTGATGAAATTCTTTTAGTAATTTTTACATGTTTCTTTTGGTGTCACCATGCAATTTCCTGCTTGACCAATATCCTTAACTCACAATGAAAAGACACCACTCTTTGCCTAATCCAGTAATACCACCCTGTCTTCATTGCTAGCAATTTTTGACACTTGTCAAATTGAAGGAGCCAGAAACAGAAAACATCTTTCTTCTTTCAACTTTCTGATATCCTGCTCGGTTTATTAGTAAGAACTCAACACCTACATAGCCCACCCACCTTCAAACAAACAAATAAACAAAAGAGCTTCCAGTAGAGGCTTAAGGGTTGTAATATGCCAAACCCACTATTGCTAAAACAACAACAAGTTCAGGAAGGGTGCAGTTTGGAGTCAAGAGCAAATAGAAAAGAAACCTATACAAAGCACTGTTATTTTTCAGCTGGAGGAAGAGGGAAGCATTCTGCAGGAGCACATAAGGAAAGGATGGAGAAGTGAAAATAGTAGAGATAAGATACAGCATCTGTTGTATTGTCAGCCCTTTGGAGTAAGTTTGATCTGTGGCAAAAATAAGTGAGTTCAAGCTAGACGCTAAGGTGAAAGAATTTGGTTCATGAACTGAACTATGAGATATCTGAAATGAGCCCTGCTGATTCAGGGTCAATACAGTGCTGTCCATGAAATATAACACTTGCAAATGTCAAGGACTGGTAATAAGTCTCAGGACAGACTTGGCCTAGTGCCTGGAAAAGAATGCCAGGATAGAAAAACATTATACTCCAATAGTCATAACACATATGAGATACCACCATTCTTCATATTCTCCACAATAACAGGATGGGAAAACAGTCTTGTAGAAGGGAAACATCTCTTATGAGTGTTTAAATCCAGTAGATACTATTCCTTAATGTCACATAGTATGGTTATATTTCAATTAAATCTGGGACAGTTTATAAAACTATAACCTTAAGAAAAGAATGAAATTTAGCCGTTTAACCTTTGTTTTTATGCCAATGAAAATATCTATATTTTTGATGAATTATAGATACATACATGCATCCATATCTTGAACAAAATTTCAATTAAACATACTTTGAAAAACAATGCCTAACTCTTACTATAACAAGCATTTTGATATTTTCTATATTATCTATTGTGTTATGTCTCTTCTTTGAAGAATTTTAGTTGTGAAACATTTAATTGATATCATAAAGTGTCATATATAACATTTCCCTCAATTTGAAAAACACTGATTGCCTTCAACTTTCATGTTATAGTTAAGAAAAGTCAGCTGCAGTTTGATCAATCAATCTCTACAGAGTTTTACAATGTGCCTAAATTTACTTCTACTTTGTGTTTCCTCTTATTAAACTATATTTTACAGCACCAGCATTTTCATCTAAGTTCTTAGTGGAGTATTCACAGTAAACGTAAGTATATATTTGAAATAAAATATTTTGTGGATTTGTTTTTATCATAAGGAAATTGTGAGGTTTTTTTGTTTTTTGTTTGATTTTATTTTAAAGAGGGTAGAACAAAGCAGATCAGGAGAAAACAATGTGTCACAGATTTCAAAGCAAGATAACCGGAGATCTACAATGGCTATCATAATGTCTCTTGTTTTCTTCTAAATAGTTGTCTGTATCATCACACACAATGGAATCATACAAAACAAAATAGTATAAAACTGATCAGAACAGAGTAATAAAGGCAGTTTGGGCCTTCAAAACCAGACAATAGGAAAATCAACAATGGCTGCTGTATGTCTCTTGTTCTGTTCAAAATAGCTGTCCATACTTTCCCATATGTTGAAATTAAACAATACAAAGCAGACTA
The DNA here is from genome assembly GCF_034190915.1 of Cavia porcellus. NCBI lineage: Eukaryota > Metazoa > Chordata > Mammalia > Rodentia > Caviidae > Cavia > Cavia porcellus. The sequence goes on along the minus strand of NW_026947495.1, from coordinate 33,000,822 downwards.
AAACCACTCTGACCAAAGAATAGAAGCATTGCTGGATTTCACAGCATGATGCTACAGAATCAGCAATGGATACCATGATGTCTCTTTTTCTTCAAAGCAGCTGTTCATTTCATCATGCATAAAATAATCAATTCTCATAAACTGTTTGGGAAAAGTTCTAGGCATAGATAAGCCTCTACATGTATATCTATCTTTTCTGTATTAGAGGGAAAAACAAATCAAATCAAAACAAAACAAAACAGATTACTAGAAAAACATCAAATAAAAAGATGAGTCACCTTCTTTCTAAAAATAAAATATTATTCATAAGATTTTCTCTGTAATAGTGAAAGGTTAACATTTCATCTTTTTCTTCAATGTAAAGTCTTGGCAAAGTAACCAGGCACTTCAAATATTTGGAGTTTGAAGTTCAGAATCATTAACAAAGAAGTTTTTTAAGATTTAGAAGAACAATTTGAACTAAACAAGACTTCCAACTGTATGACCAGCTCCCATATTTCTCAGATCTGCAGTGTGCTGATGCACCCGAACAGCTCACTACTTATCCAAGAATCATGATCAGTTAAAGTGTTTGCATTCTACAAGGAAAACAAACTGGTAGGCTGATTTTATTTGAAAAGGGAAGAAAACAGTCTCCACAGAGACTTACAATTCTGCCTTCCTACAAAATAAAAATTTTATGAGTTTAGCACAAGCCCTTCAAAAGCTGGGATTTTAATAGAAATAGCAATGCAGTTTTAAAAGTAGTACCCCTGGGCAATGCTTGTGTTACAGGGAAATTCAATGTCCCTTGCTGCAATTGAACATTGGAAATAGTGAGTTTCCATTCAATGTTTAGTTACCTGACAAATATTTTTAGGATAGGAAATACATTTGTCATCACTTACATTCAGTATTGCATACTGAGTAATTTTAAAGTTGTTACAATCAGTTTAAGCTTATGCATTTAAATGTATTATTTACATAATTTTAAGTTTAAAACTCATAAATATGGTGAAGTATATTCATTACATATAAAGTCTAATACTTCATCTGCAATAAACCTGATGCAGTATAAAGAATACTGTACTCTGAGAAGAAAACATTATTGTAAGAACTAAATTCAACATTTATTAGCTGAAATATATTGACAGATCACTAAATCAATTGACATTTCGGTATTTTTCCAGCAAAATGGAAACAACATTGACATTATTTAATAGTCATTTTGAAATTCCAATGAAACATTGGTGAGAAATACCTAAGTAAACAAAGTAAACTAATAATATAAGACATACGTTATATTCAGATCTTATGTAATCATTGTACATATAGTATATATTAATATGTATAAATTTTCAGTTACTAAGAAAAAATAAAGAATTACTAAGAACCTAAGTTGCAAATACCAGCTTGACATCTATATAAATCATAAATATTTCTTTTTCATCTTTTGTGTCTAATGTGATTTAAACTAAAAAGTTATTTTTTGTTACTAACATAGTTAACTTGTAAATAAATGTACATGGAGCATGAATAAATATGTGCATGTATACGTACACGCAAAATCACATTTTTTAGCAAAAAGTGGCTGACTATATTAAATAGTATTGGTAAAAAATATTTATAGTCAGTTGCCCCTAACTTTATGCCAAATTTGACCCTTCTAGTTATGAGCTGTATTTATTTATGTAAAACTTTTTGATATCTATATAAAACTTTGTTGATAAAACATATATTAGCTTACTAGGATAGTTAAGTATTTAAATAATTATTACACTCAATTTATACTTTCTTCATTTTTTCCATCAGGAAATTAGTGCGTTCTAATTTGATCCTTATTGTTCTTACTTGGAACATAGGCAGAATATTCCTTGATAGAGCTGTTTTTATTATGATAATTAAATGAAATAATTTAACTTAGAACTTACAAAATATTATTAGCAAAATGCCAATGATTTCAGAATTAGTAAGAAGTAGCACTCAAAATTTAATTACTAGATTCTACAGCCTAAAATGTTATACTAGAAAAACTATGAAAAACATAATAGAATACTTCAAGAATTACATTATGTTATTTTTTCCATTTTTTATGGAAACTGATACCACCCATACATATATATTAATCTATTACATATCTTTTTGTTGCTAGGAGCTCAGCATTTAAAAGAACGCATGTACCTTATAATTTAAAAATATGTAATCATTGCATATATCACTCTAGCAGGATCTTAATACACTGTTTTATAAATTTAACTTAATTTAATTTAATTTAATTTTTTGTTGCTGTTTTTGTGCCTGGAATTGACCCCTCAACTTCACACTTGCCAGGTAGGCACTGTGTTGCTGAGCTATATCCCTAGCTATACTATATTTTCTGAATATACTGTGATGACTTTATCCAAGATAATATTTCTCAGACACATCAAAAAAAAAAAAAAAACTATTGTGACATGCAATAATTTAGGTAGGTTTCGAAGTGCTACAGTTTGGATTGTATATGGTTTCCAAAGACCTATGTCTTATAGGATTGGTATTCAGCTTGATGTTGTTAGGAGGTGTTGGAACTTTTAAGAGATGGGGCTGGTGTCTGGGTTTGCACTCACTGGTGGTATACCCTTTACGAGACACAATTCCTGTCTCTTTCTCGTTTACTTCCTGGCTTTGAGGTGAATGACTTTGTTCTACCTGTCTTCCCATTTTTGCCATCAATCATCTAAACCTAAAAGTAGTGAATCTAGCTGATCATGGATGACCATTTTTTCTCTTTATAAGTTGATTTTCTTCAATATTTAATGCAGTGACAGACATCTGACTAACATGCATGGATAAGGTAAAAGGTCAAGAAAAAAGACAAATTTCAAAATTTTGTGTATTGTATATTGTCACTTGAATTATAATCTGTAAGTTAAAAAATTATAGTGAGGAGGAAGACTAGGTTACAAGGAGGAATGCAACAGAAGGAATTTTGCTGTTAATAGAATATTAGCAGACCCTCCCCCTGGTGGTCACAGATTTACACATGTGAAAAAATCATATACTGTACACATACTCAAACCCACAGGACATAAGGAAATCCTACAAGACCTACAAAACTTAGTAAATTCTGAATAAAGTCTGTAATTTAGTTAATAGAATTATATTCTTGTTTTGACAACTGTGCTTTGATTTTATAAAATGTTATTTTGGTAGGATGCAGAATCAACTTGATTGGATTTGTGACCCACTTAGGAGACTGATGGGACTTGTTTCTTGATGTGTTTGGGTAGGTCATGTTAGAGACAATGCTAGTTTCAGAAAGGATGTTTAAGTGCTCTTTTTTATTTTGAAAATGTAGTGCATTAAGAAATCAGTTTTTCTGTATAATAACACAAAAAGTTTGATTATGCTGTAAGTGTAGTTGTGTATCTGCAGATTGTATTTCCCTTAGAGGAATTTCCAGCATGGATTTAGAATGTGCTGTCTTTGAAAATTATAGCAAGCTCTTGGGGGAAATTCTTGTGAAAATAATGGCTACATGATATCAGCAAGAGACTTGTAATGACTTAAAGAGATCTAAAATACAATTAACTTGAGCTTGAAAAAGAGAAACTCAACATTTTTTTTTCCATTGGAAATAAATTGCACTTGGTTGGGGTCCTACAATATTATTAAACACAATTTGTTTTTGTTTTGGTCAGGAAAAGAACTGATATAAAACTATTGTGATACGTTTGAATTTTTCTTTGGAAGTCATTGGGACTACTGTGTGAAGTCAAACTTTTTCTTTAAAGAAAGTGAAAATATTTATGAAAATCATCTTGGGAGATGGTTAATCCTGGGAATGGGAAATGAACTAGATGACATTTAGATTTGAATTAAAGAGAGATGTTATCCATCCTCCTGTATATAGGGGGATTCTCATCTCAAGAGTATTACTTTAGCAAAAGGACTAGGAATCAGATAAACTGACCAATACCATACAAAGGATAGAAGATAGATAGCAATTATTTTATTTGGAAGCTCTTAATATTAAGAACTGGTTTAGTTAGTACCTTTAAACTATGAGATTGAACTGTTTACTGTCAGTTTTCAGTTACACACAAGGCTTTATTTCTATCATGTCTTTTCAGCTTTCTCTTTTGCAAATTAATGTAAAAAGCATGCCCATACTTGATACACAGGACAGGAAAGAAAAAAAGCACATTCAGGAACCTTTCCTTATCATCTATACTGTAAGTAAGGAATAATTCTACACTCAGGGACTAAATAAGTGAGCAAAATACTCTTAATGAATAAGACAACATATCCCATAGAACTATGCTAACGTGAAAAAGTCAATAAAATAATACCAGGGGAAGAAGCCTTAGAATCATGTAAAAAGACACACTGTGGAAAGCTGTCTCTAAATCAAGAATCATCTACTGATAATGCTGCAGTGAATCTACTGGCTGTGCAATTCATAAAATTCCTTTCATTATTTAAGACAAATTAGCCATGTTTATTTATTGTTCCTAAAAATATTCACTGAAAATATATTTTAGCAGACATTTGTTTATAAAGAGATAATTAGTTCATAGTTCATCACAGTACAATGACAAAATGTTTGTAACACAATACGGAATCTTAGGAAAAATAAATTGATGCAAAATCCTGAACTCAAATCAAAAGTACATGAAGTTTTATGTTTTACTTCTGTAAAACTGGCACATCTTTTATGCTAAAACTGACACTCAACAAATTTTATAATACCAAAAATGTATATATGCAGTGCTTGTTCCAAGAAGCTTAGAGCCCACTGCAAGAACTTCTTCAGTCTTCCTCACTATATTGCTCTAAAGTTGTCATTATAAGTATTATTAATCATATTTCACATAAGACAGGAGCAATTTAAAACTCTTATAATTCCATTTATCTAAAAAGATGAAACTATTCACCCCAAAAGGGCTAAATATAACTTGGTGGTGAGAAGTGTTGATCCTAAAGTTACTTTTGAAGTTCAATTCATAAAGTACTTAATTGCTTTAAGTCCTCAGGCTTGTTATCCCCTTAGTTTGAGGGCAGGAAAAACTGGTAAGATAGAAAAACTGAAAGAAACTTTCAACTGTTAAATTTAATAAAATCTCTTGGCGCCAATGTATATTTGTATGTCCCAGTCATGCTCCTCAAACAATGATGCTATCCTGCAAAATTTAATAAATATAGTATATGACACAAAGTAAAAATGATGACTCAATAACATCAAATAGAACAATGTGTTTTTTTTTTTTTTTTTTACCGGTACCGGGGATCGAACTCATGACCGCCTGCTTGCAAGGCAGGTACTTATGCCGCTGAGCTAAATCCCCAGCCCCGAACAATGTGTTTTATATTGTTTTAACTGTGATATTATAGGTCATCACAGATTTCATAATTTTATATTGATTAAAGTTTGTTCATTCACTCTGCCCAGCATTTTTAAACTAATAAATGAATGTCTTGAGAGACCAATTGTTATGATCAGAAACATCTATGTTAAACAATTGAAATGGCTCATTTAATAGCAAAGTAACAACCACTGTCTTGTTAAGAATGAGAAAATTGCTGCTCATTCTAATGGGAATCTTCTGTATTTGTCCTTATTTTTTAATATTAAATATTGAGCATGCATTGAGTTTACAATTAGAAAATTCATGCAAGTCTCATTATAATTATTAAATGAGTATATCGTTCCCACGCAGACTGTCACAATAATCTGGTGCTTTAAATTAATTTGCAAATATTCCATTACTGCTATTCAAATAATCAAAAGTTCCTTATCCTTTTACTATAAATCACAAATGATATGTCTCCCACAGACTTTCAAAGAAACCATATATATATATATATATATATATATATACTTTAATTTATTCTTTCTACAATCTTTTTAAAAAGAAGTAATTAGTTTTTGTAAAGATAGATTTTTAAACAGTATTACTGGAAAATGAATCAACTGTAACTCTCATGCTTTTTAGATTAATAAATGTTACTAGGAAATTCATTTTTCTGGGCAAATCTATCACTTTAAATTACTACTTTATGTGTCCTTGACACATGAAGCACCTTAGCTACTGTAAGGTCACCACTGAAAAATGTTAAATACTATTTCCAGTAATTTTTCCCCTTGAAATTTAGGAAGTCTCAGTAAGTATGGTTTCTATGATTTAAAGGTTTTTAAATGATTAGTTTCCATCTTTTTTGCTCTGGGCTTCTCAATTTTGTCTATAGAATATTTAGAGTTTAGAAAACTAGCATACATTTGAAATCTAAGCTCAGATGAGAGTAACTGGCCCACCCCATTCCACAGACATCTCTGTTGGTCCAAATTCTACCTAAAATATCCGCCCACTTCTCCGGGGAGGCTCTCATCTGTCTTCCAGCTTGACCTTGTGTTGTAGTCAGCTGCTTACACCACCAAAATGAGATTCTCAAGTAACATTCAGTCCAAGAAATAGTGTTTTTGGAAGATTTTCACAAAAACTCAGATATCTGTGATACTGTTCTCAGCATCCCTCTAGTAACCTTTTTCTAATTTCTTGAGTTTTTTTTTTTTTTTTAATCTAAAAGTATAAAACTAGAATTCTCACATCAGGAATAAATTTCATTTTATAAATCATGAAAATTATTTTGGAAACATTAATCTGTATTGAAGGATTAAACCAAAATTAAGCATCACTGCTCATCAACTTCAGTTTCTCTGAAGAAAATACAAATATATTTCTTCATGTGAATTGCGAGGGCAGTTCTTCTATAAGGATTATAGTATTGCTAAAATTGGACATGATATATGCTGGATAAACACTGAAGCAAATTTAAGAATACTTGTGTTTTTCTTTAGGCTTTTAATGATAAAGGCCAGATAGTTGAACTTGAAGTTTGCTAGCCTTTAGGTCAAAGATCTTCAGAGAGAAGCACCAATGTTAATGACTTAATGGAAAATAGTGGAGACATCTGACAAAGGAAATTCATTTTAGTGACACTTTAATGAAGTGAGAATTTGGCAAGAAGAGCTGACATCCTGACAAGTCAGAGGTCGAGGTGGTAATGGACTAGATGTCTCTTGAATGACTGGGAGTTCGGTTTGGATGATTTAGTAAAAGATACACTTAAGGCCATTATGAACAGAGCACTCAAAGGTGTCATTATCCCAATCCTCTCAACTCTCCTACTTCAAAATGTGTTTCTAGGAATTGTCACTTCCTCTCATTTATTGGCTTTCCCCACATTTCCTTGCATGGACTATTACTGTATTGCCTTCCGAATTAGTATGCCATATGACAGTTCCTTTCCATGGCTCATCTTGTAATTTTTACACAGACTTATTTTTCTAAGACACAATTACTTAAAAGCATATATGATTGATGAGAAGGTAACTTACTTTCAAAGGATATTTATGTGGGTGTGTATATAAAAATTAAATATTCACACCTTACTTAATGAAGCAATTCCATTCTTAAGAATTTATCTTATCTTTATACTCATCAACTTACATGATGCAAAATAGTATATGCATGAAAATATTCATTGCAATGCAGTAGAGTTGCAAAAGATTTCAGAAAAAGCTAAATAATGATAACATTTTGGAGATTTACATTACATACGTATTTCACAAATTTATTATGTACATGAGATTGTATGCATATAGTAATATGTAGGAATTGTTCTGTTGATAGTCATCAATGAAAAAATCTGCTGCTAAACTTTCACCAACACAGCATGAACAGTGTTCCACAAATCACATAGTTATTTCAGTGTTTTTAATGATAAATTGGTTTTGTGTGACTACAGAGAGCTGTTGAAAATAGAAATTCATTTTTTCATTTTTAAAATGTCCATTTATTTACTATATTACTGACTGTGACTTATTTCATTGGTACTGTATTACATTTTGAATTTACTATTTTTATGCTTAAAGCAATTTTCTTTTCTAATTTGAAAACTGAGACCTAAGGAATGTTAAATGATTATCTGAAGTCAACTGGTGAACAAGGCTGAAACCCAAGATTTCCCTCAACTCATGAGGCCACACTCCAGAGAAGGAGGGAGCTTTAATACTATGAGAGCAAAGCAGATTTTCATATTTCAGGGGGTCATGGCACTGTGTGAGCGTTGTGGAAAATTTAAAAGGAATGTGACTTTGAAAAGTAGAATTTTAAGGGAGAAAAAGAGGGTTAAGATTTTAGTATGAGTAACATGAAATCTTCAATTAAAAATAATAAATATTTTAAGGCAGTTATAGCTCTTAGATAAAGATTGCTCCTGTTGTGTGATGCCTCAGCAACTTCTTCCCAAAAATGGTGGAAAAAGTCTTGAGAATTGACTTTAATGTGACTCAACAATATATCCTGTGACATTGGTAATGACAAGAGCAACATTTAAATATGGGAAGTTTCAGTCTTTTCCCAGAATTTTCCAGAGCGTTCCTGACCATTACACAGAAAAGATATGTGAACAAAATAGAGTACAGGTGTTCTGGGGACTAAAGAATGACTATTTAACAGAATGAAGTGCAAGAATTAATTACCAATATTAATACCATTAATATATGGGTATCTTCAATCAATTGTTGAATTGTTTTTAATTTTAATTTTAAGAACAATTAACATGAAGTCTAACTTCTTAGAAATGCTTTTCAGCATTCAAATGGAACTCTTTTAGCAAGAAGTTAGGACTTCCATGTGTAATGTACCTTTAAAAGCTGTTTTAGTAAACTCCATGAAGTAACTCTACCGTACCCTTCCACGATGTGTTTTCTGCATTGAACCCAGCTAACCGTGCCTAAAATTCTTTGAAACTATGATATCAATTAAACTTTAAATTGTGGGTTTCAGGTATTGTATCTCAGCAATAGGAAAGCTGACTCATATATGCAGTAAGCAATAGAATTTTGTGCAATAATGAAAAATGTTCTAAATCAATATTTATTAAAACAAGATAGATGTTAAACACTTGAAATATGGCTGTTGCTCCTCATTTAATTTTTAAAAATTAATTCAAATTTCAATAGTCAAATATGGTTGTTGTGTTGAAATGTGGTTTGTGTGTGTGTGTGTGTGTGTGTGTGTACTTTTTTTACTCAACACTATTTTTTTTTTTTTGTCTAGAATGAAGTTTAGAGTGTTCATTGATCCAGCACTATATTTCAGAAAGGGCATCTTTCTTTTCTGGATTGCCGTGATAGTTTTGTAAGTACATATATTAATATGGGGAAAATCTACTTTTCTTGATACAATTATATTCCATTCAAGTATTTTATATCTTACTTTATATTTAGTTACATTAACTTTATTGCATTTTCTGATTCATAATAAGTTCACTTAATTTTCTCTTTTTAAAAATTACTTTAGTTATTCTTAGCCCTTAAGAATTCATAATTTTATATGGATTTTCAAATCAAGTCATTAATATCTAAAAAAGACTGAATTTGATTGCAGCTGCATTAAAGCTAATGATAATCTAAGGAATAATTTGTGTCTTACTTGTTTATTTAAAGATAAATGTGGTAATATCTTCCATGTGTCTATCTTTTCTTCAATTTCAATCAGTGTTTTTTAGTTTTCTTTCAGAATTACCTAAGTAGTACTGTAAACAATATAATTCTTAAAGTTAGTCTAAAACTTCATTTGTAGTTTATAAATTGCAGTTGCTTTCGTACTGACCTTGCGTAAAGTAAACTTGCCCAGCTCCCATTTTCATTAGTATAATTTGTAGATTCTTTTAGATATTCGACAAATGTAATCCTATTGCTTGGGATCAATGACTCTTTATTTCCTTAGCTCGAGACCTCTTATTTTTCTCATCCTCATGCACTGGTATGTTTCCTATTTACATGTGACTACATTACTTGATGTTGGAAATTATTGTTCCTTTTAAATCTCAGGGATTTATCTCTATAAATGATATTGGATATAGAGGATTTTAGTCTTTCAATATCTTTTACAGATGATACAAAAGAGATAGATATAAACTAATTCTCTTGCCCATTAATTATCCCAAGTAGTTATAAAAATCATTTCTACTTTCCCTAAAATATTTACTAAATGTCTTTGATTTTCAATAATGAGTTCTTAATTTCTAAAAAAATGAAAGATTTGAGTAGACATATTTCCAAAGATATAAAAACGTATAATAACTAAATAAATATTCCAAATATTTTAGATATTAAAGGAATAAAAATTTAAACACAAATGAGATGTCTCTTAACACTAGAATGATTAAAATAAAAATACAGATATTGAGGAGTGGCAGCAAGGATGTAAAGAAATTGAAACCCTTACACGTTGCCAGTTGGATTTTTAAAAGGAGCAGTCAATTTGGATAAAATGTTACATGATTCATCAAAATGTTTTCCACATGTAAGTTTATGAACCTACAATTCCACTTTTAGGTATAAGCTCAAGAATATTGAAAGCAGATGTTTAATCAAATAGTTGGACATTATTGTTCGTAGAATCAATTGGATAATGATTAAGCAGTAAAAAGAAACTCAATGTCCAACAAGTAATAAATTGATGAGATAGTGTATATCTATACAATAGAATGCAATTCAGCAACTAAAAATAATAAAACTCAGATGCAAGATACAATATAGGTAAACCATAAATCAATAGCTTTTAGTTGTAGTTCCATACAATTATGTTGTATGATTCTATTAACATAAGATGAAATTTTTAGGAATAGAAGGTAAGGTTGGGATGGTTGAAGGAGAAAGCTGCTATTAATGGATATGGGTTTTCTTCCTGTGTTAATGAAAATGTACTAACAATTCAATTATGATCAAACTCTCACAGCTCTGTGCATAGTATATATTAAAACCTATTTTATTATCTACTTTTAGTGGTTGATTTCACATAAAAATTATACCAATAGAAAATTAAAATCATAATAAATGATATATTTATTAAGAGTATGTTTATGCTAAAAAATTGTAAAAAAAAGTGTTTAACCTCTTAAAATATTCTCTATAATTACTTCTCTGACCTTCTTTGCAAATATTCTTTGTAGTCTACAAATTTGGAACAAGTTCTTTGTTTGAAACAGCTAATTGCCTATTAATTCAGTGAAACAGATGGCTAGAGAGAGTGTCTTGCTCTAAATTGATCAAGGAAACCACTTACCATTTTTTAAAGATTAAAAAGGACATTCAAAATTCATGTCCAAGTTCTTGTTTGAACACCTGTTTTCAGTGTTCCTGGGTCAGAAAGCTCTGACAAATTTTTGTCAAAGATTAAAAAAATTACATGGTTGAAAGAAAAAGTGTAATATGATTTGCTGTGCTGCAGAGAATTTTATTAAAGAAAAAAAGGCTTATATCAGTATTGATTTGGTGTTTTGTAGAGTTACATGCAAAATAATGAAGAGAGGACATATCAATAGTTATAGTACTACGAGTTAATGAAATTCTTACTATAAATATTAGTAAAGAATTCATTTGGGAATCATCAGTATAAAGTACTGATGAATATATGAAGGAGTCTTAAATAATTTAAACATCATTTATAACTAGCATAAAATGTTATACTCTGATGGCAGTTATATCAGGATTCTACAAAGAAATAATAACTATACACATATATCTTGTATTAAAAGTGTATCTATATATATATATATTATTCTTGTCATTTTAACTTTTAATAAAATAATTTCTGATTATATAGAGAGCCCCTCCACTCCTTCCTTGAAAATATGTATACTTTTAATACAAAATACTGGTTCACATGATTTGTTCAAAAGCCTGAAGTACTTATCTGGCAGGCTAAACACCCAGGAGACCTCCCAGTACAGACCGATTTCTAAAATGTTCACTATAAAATTCCCTCTTTCTTGGAAGGCTGGTCTTTTTGCTGTCTTCACGGTCGAGCTGCTTAGATGAGACTCTTCCTATTCTGGATGGCAATGTTCTAGGCCCAAAATTCATTGATTTAAAGCAGAGCACATCTAAATACAAAATTTCACTTGAAAGTTTTACCAAGATATTAGTTTAAAAAATATTTCTCACATGCGTGGCATATATAGTTCAGTGGTAGATCACTTGTCTAATATTAAAGCTCCTATGTGACGACCAGCATGAGAAAAACAAGTTGACACTCTTAAGAGAACCATATGAAATGAACATGTTTTTCAAAATATGTAGACCCAGAAAAAGATGGTTAAGTCATTATACTATAATATTTGTGTACCAATGTTTATACCAGAACAATAGGTGAGAGCTAAATTGTGGAGTCAGTCTGTGTACCTTTCAACAGATGACTGTTGTGCCATCTATCTACCTGTCTATATCTATCTATCTATCTATCTATCTATCTATCTATCTATCAGAATATTACTTGGCTATAAAATTATCAATTTGTGTCATTTATTGGAAAATAGATACATCTGGAAAATATATTGAGTAAAATAAATCAGACACGCAAGATTAAATTCTGATTAGTATCTCTTATTTGAATGAGGCAGAATACTAAAAGAGTGATATAGGATGAATAGAAACAGACAAGATGTTATCTCTTGGGGAGAGATCTTCTCAATGGGGAAGTAGCTCAAGGAAACAAGGATGAGGATGAGGAGAAGATAAAGGGGAAGTAAGAGTAAAGATATACTGTGTACAGGAAAACTGATAGTCTAACGTAAACACTATATACTACAACATGAGTTAAAATAAATAACATCACTGAGTATGAAAAAGGAGATAGAGAAACTGGGGAGGAAGGATGGAAAGGGGAGATGAAGGGTTTAAAAAGAAGAACAAGTTGTAATATGTATATGCAAGCACTCCCAGCATGATTGTAAACTGCACGAAGTGCAAACACACACTGATAAAAATAAACAAACTTAAAAAATGCTATGGAAGTGTGGTATCTCCATGAAGTTTTCTACTTAAATAAGATCTATATTAATTGGTGAAAAAAAGTGAGAAGCAAATACTGGAGATATTAAAAAGGGAGTAAAAATTCTGATGTTTTAAGTAATGGAGGTGAAACTATTGAGGGTTTTCAAAGATAATCCAAATCAGTTGCTTTACCTCACCTACAATATGTACAATGTGGTTTAATTCTTGGCAGTCACAGCAATCAAAATCACTTTCACAGACAAAGTGGAAAACAAAATGTGTGTATTATAAATTGGTTTTTGAAATGTTGATGTTAATACAGAATTACAACTACTTCTAAAGCTTTCTGACCTCCTGACAAGTGATTCAAAAATTAGAAATACCTTTCTTCATTAGTGCTATAAATTCTACACATTAACCTCGTTTCTTACAGCAATGCATTCTCATTTATAATATAATATTTATATTTATTCTCACTTGTAATCTTTATATTCTCATTTATATTTAAAAGAATAATATATTAGTTTTAAATATTAATGTTACATAAAGGATCTATATTTTATTCATAGTTTAGAAACTAGTTCTCAAATTTGTATGATTTTTAAAAATATGCTTAAAAGTATTAAATTCAAGAATTTTTAAATTATTTTGAACTTTTGAAATGATACCAAATAATTCACGTAAAATTCACGTAAAATTCAGTTAGCTTGCACTCAGGAGGTTGAGGCAGGAGGATCACTGCAAATTAGGGACCAGCCTGGGGTGCAAAGTGAACTTCAAACAAACCTGAACCTCATAGAGAAAACTTGTCTCAAAAAAGAAAAACAAACAAACTAAAATTCAGGTAGAATTATTTGAATTATAAAATGAAGCACTATCATTTACAACAAAGTAGATATCAAAATATTATGTCGAATCTCTGTTAAATGAACAAATTTAATTACATTTATATAATTTTTTGCTTTTGATATTTTAAATGTTAAAATACAAAGAATGTTGAGCAAGAATAGAATGTAGAATACGGATATGGATGTATGAATATGGAATCATTCAGTATCTACCTTTTTTTGTCTTGTTTATTTCACTTAATATATCTTCCAATTCATTCATGTAGCTCATGTCAGTGTGCCATTTTTAAAATTTTTAAAGATAATAAAATCAAACAAAACAGAACAGAAGAAAGCCAATCAAAACAAAGCAGCGAAATTGGTACAGGACTTTAAAGCAGGATACTAGGAAAACAACGGTGGCTACCATAGTATATCGTGTTATCTTCACAATAGTTGTCCATTCTATCAGATACAGCAAAATCAAATGAAAACAAAACAGAATAGAACATTCAATAAAACAATTAATTGGAACAAATTAAAACATTTAGTGACAACAATATTAGATTTCAAAGGCAAGCTAGAAGGTAACCCCCCATATTTGCTATGGTTGCATACTGTCATGTTCCCAATAGATGCTCAGACCACTGGCCCCAGGCCTGAAAATCAATAAACAGTGCAAGCATCTAGTTGCTTTTTTTTTACCTGAGTTGTTATCAACTCAGCTGTCCTCTGAACCAGCCTGTTGCTTGGAGGGGGCAGAGGTGTGGTGGGAGAGTGTTGGGGAGGGTTTTTGATATCTAAGGATTGATGTATAGTGCAGTTCAAATGACTCTGGATTGTAGAAACTATTTCATGCATTATGCTTATATTGATTTTATAGATGAACATCTAACCAATTTTGAAGTTTTAAAGTGCAACTATTTTAACATAAAATTGTTACAAAATTCAGTAATGGAATCAAGTTAATATTATATAATTTAAAATGATCAAATATCAATTTATGCTGTTATTGGTTAGAATAAAGTAATTATACAGGCCATGAGTAGAAAAATTTGATATTACTGTACTTTTGAAAAGGTATACTTCATTTGTCATATACTTTAATTGACTGTGTTAAGCCTTCCATTAATCAATATTATAATACCTCACTGAAAATATTATTTTTGTTATAGGCAGCTGAGTCAGTTAGAAATATTATAGGCAGTGAGACAGAGCTAGGTCCTCAAATGAGCTGGTGCAGAAGCCCGGGTACTTTGCAATTGTGGGGGAGCAGACACTTTCTGCTGTGGGCTAGGCCTCAAGTTAGAAGATCAAACAAATTCACCCATATCCTAAGGACTGATATTCTAAATGATTCCCTATCACCCTGAGGAAGTCAGGAGTCACCATCCCAACCCCCTAGGGAAGAGTCACTGCCCTCTAAGAATGCCTGCTTTCTATGTGACTCCCTTCCATATTTGTCCCTGTTTTAATCAATTTTACCTCAACTGTTCATCTTATTGGCTAACTATAGTTCTGTCCCTACTTATGCCTGTCTGCCTTGTGAGCTCCCTGTTTTCCCCACTTTGAATCTGTCTCACCCCATGACTTTACTCTATAAAAGTCCCTAGAAAAGACAGAGTCCTTGGCAACTCACTCAGGACCCCTTCTGTCTCTCTCAGACAGAAGCTTTCTTTCTCTCAATAAATATATTTGTTCTTAATCTCCATTGTTCCTAAAATTCATTCTTTACTTTTAGAGAACACAAAGTCATATCGGATATATATAGTATGTTGGAAGTTTCGTTTCCCTATATCATTATGGTATTAAACTTTATTAATCCTATTATCATGTCCATGTAATAAAGTTGTTTTTCTTTCCCACTATGTAATTTGCATTTGAATTATTTTCTCTTAAACTGCATGAAGAAATGCCTGCAAATTTGTGTGTATTTTAAACTTTAAGGTATTGGTAAGCTCTGGCACATGAAGATAGATTTTAAAAAGCTGGAAAATTTTTGTATTAGAAGAGTCACAACAATAATAGTAACATAAGTTTTAGAACAAATTCAGTGGGGATAAAATGAAATTTGATTTTATTGTTCTTCTACTAAAATTAGTCATGATTGTATTTTGATATTATATGAACTAATACAAACATAGCCTATTTAAAAAGCAGGGATGGAATGTGATTTTTACTGATGAGTCTTACAAATCTGTGATATCTTCTCAATACATATAGGCCCCATATAAAATGTTGCCTAATTTACATGATTGCCACCCTTTGGGGGAATTTTGAATATTAAGATAGATAAATAGATTTAAGGTCAGAGTTACCAATGAATGATTTGAGAAAGATATAAAGCTGCAGAGAAAAAGACATGGAAAGAAGAAAGCAATGAGAAATGAGGATGTAAACTCTGTGGTGTGAGAGTGTATTAAAACAAAAGAAGGTCATGAGATCTACTGAATCACCAGATATGATGTTAGGATGATCTAAATAATCAAAATATCAGTTTTATAGGAGCATCTATGCAGCTGTTTAAAATAGTATTTTTTGCTGAAGTCCTGAGTAATTTGGTACTAAATACTAAGATGATCTAAATCTTTCTCTGTAACTTGCAATGTAGGGAAGTGTAATTTATAAATATACCTTTATGTGAAATGTTTAATTTGAAAGGGGTGATACATGATCAGCACAGGGTCTAAAATAAGGAAATAGATGAGTGTAGTGGCCCATGCCTATAATCCTAGCATTTGAGCAGCTGAGGCAGAAGGGTTGTTGTGAGTTTCAGGGCATTTTGAACTATAGAGCAAGAAGGCATCTCAAAAAAAAAATGCAAAAACAATACAGGAGATAGAAAAACTAGGTTGTAAAACAAGCCAGAAATTAATACCTTTTAAAATTCTCTAATGCCAAACACTTCCCTTCTCTCTTGCCACACCAACACTGAATTGATTTCTCTTTTAATAAATAGTTTAGCTCTACATTGGCTTTCCATAAAAATCCCTCCCAACAGAGTGCATATAACCATGTCCCTTAGAACATATATTAGTCACTGGGAATTTTACTAAACGTACATGCTCCTCATCCAAATACTAGAGTCAGATTATACTAAATCAGAATCTCTAGAGGTGAGTCCTACAAGTTTGTTTTTAAAGTAATGCCCCATAAAATGTACATATGCACAAAATTTGAGAATTGCTCTCCTACATAGAGACAGAATGCTGAGCAGTAGCTATGAACACGCTCCCAGATTCTACTAAATAATCCTGGTCTCAACCTCTGAGAAAACCATCTGTTTATTTACACTTTCATTCTACTTTGGGGGAAAATAAAGAACTTCTATTTTTATCTTTTTGTTAATCATTGTGTTACTTCCTTTTTTCTGTTTATTTATTTATTTTTTAGACGGTTTTATCATCCTTTCTAGCCACTGTCTTGCATTTCAATGCCTCTGGTTTATATATGCAGTGTCTTTTTCTTTTCCATGTTGTGTTCCTACACTGACCACAGGATGGCCAGTGTTCCATGATGTCATATACACTTACTCTCTAATTAAGAAAGGCCTGCCTTAAGGGAACATTAAAATAAACTTTCACTCTTAGATTTTAAGAATTTCTCATAATTTTAGTGGCTAGCTACCGAAAAATGCTATGCAAGAAAGATAATTGATTTTTTAGTCAAGGTTCTTGTGGCTTTTTTTCCTTAAGCATACACAATTCAAATCATAGTTGTGGCAGTTTTGAACAGAACAAAATATAATATTCTTCTCCTTAGGTTCATTATCTAGCCCTTTAATGCAGTTATGTAAGTTATCATTAATATTAGAGGTCTTTTTTTGCCACTAAAATCAAAGACTTACTTCACAAGCATGAATGATAGAAGGATTTCAAAGTTTAGCCATAGCTAAGCAAAGTGAGGTTTATCTTGGTATTTTATAATCCTACAGAATATTGAAAACATTTGGATTTTCAACTTGTATGTCACAGTAGGTTAGGAGAGAAACTAAGTTCTTGTAGATTCTGTCATGGTATTTTATTTTATTTCAATTTTATTTTATAGAAGGAAACAGATAAACATAGCAATAAAATAGAGTTTCAAAGGAGGTTATTTGAACCTTTACAATAGTTGATACATTATGTATTTTCATTGTGCATGCTGTTCAGAGTAGAAGATGTTGGAATTCTTTTTTTAATCTTCTTAACTGGAAAAACATGAATGACATACTCTCAAGCTATTTTTTATAATATTCATTTAAAGCAAGCATTTTTATATAGACTGTAAAACGTTGTATCTTCTAGATTAGTTTCTCAGTTGCCCTCAGAAAGAATAAGAGAAATATCAAGATGTTCTTTATGGCAATGAATGATGTTGCTTGCTATGAATACAATCATTCTTTGAAAAATAAGGTACTAAGTGCCCTTCATTGACAGTGTACATGATCAATACTAGAGTTATAAACGTGAAATAAATTTGTCTCCTGTTTTGAACAATTGAGTGGTAAATGATATTTGCAAAGTCCACATAGATTATATATCCCTCATCAGATATGCTTGCAACTAAAACTGTTTTGGAGTTCAGAATTTTTTCAGATTTTGAAAAGGGTACATATAAATAATGGAATATCTTAGGGAAGGGACCAACATGCGAACAGTATATTCCACTGATATTTTACATATACCTCATATACACTGTCCAAAGACAGTTTCACATGATATTTCTATTTTGGCTGTGGCTTGTCCCTTTAGGCAAGATGTGAAATGTTCCACATGTTATCATATCAGTGCTCAAAATGTTTTGGACTGTGGAGTATTATGAATATTAAATTTTCTGACAAGGTGAGCCCAGTTAATATCAGTAATACAAATAAAGAAATAAAGGATTTTTTGTATCTGAAAACTTGGAAATGAAACAGAGTAAGAATATACTAGACGTCACACAGAGACAGTCTTATGTATTCTGGACTTTGTAGATTATATTATTTTTATCTTCTATTATCTAGAAATACAAAAAGTGGGTATCAATAACTTTAATGCACAGATCAGGGAAAAAACTTGGCAAGGTCAAGTAGCTTACCAAAGATAATTTTGAAGTTTCTGTTCTAAGTCTCCCAGCTTTTCTTCAGTCTCTAATAGAATGTTGCAAAACTCAGTCCTTTCATTTCTCTTTTCAGCAGCTGTCTTTATGGTCTGCATCACCTCTTCTCACTTCCCATGGCAGAAGTGCCATATTACTACTGTATTGGCTTCCCTCAGATTAAATCTCCAGATCAGATGTCTTCTGTACAATCATGTTTCCTAATTGACATTTACACTGGGATGTGTAATCGGCACTTAGTACATCCAAAACTGAACTTCTAATAGCTCTCCTCTCTCAAACTACTGCCTACTGTGGTAGATACTGTTTCCCTAAATAAATGCACTCTTCTAATTTCTTAAGCCAAAATCTTTGAATCTCTTCTGACTTTTGCGCATACAGTCCACAATAGAACTCTTGTCTTTCAAAATATAATTTAATAACTTTCTCCTCTGAGGTTCATTTGCCTGTTTAAAAGGATGCCCCTACGATAGACCATTTATTTTAAGCCAAACATGGTTGAATTTCTGCTTATGACACATATGTCATCTCAAAGGATTTCATAGCCACCAGGACCTATTTAATGTTCTACTGCTGCCTTATTGAAACTTCTTAATAATTTTATCTTAGGATGGGTGTTTTGTAGGTGAAGCCTAATGGGAGAAACATGCATGCACAGTAGAACAATAGGTGATTATAGTGTATTCTATGTGAATGGAGTGTGAACATTTTCTGTTATTCCTTGGTATCCCATTTATACATAACTTTGGTGATGATCACAAAACTTTGATGGAACCAGATAGAGAGCAGTTTAGCAAGATTCATAGTGATAGAAAGAAAACATAATATACCTATGAGTAAATGGGATGTGTAATAGGTTACTGAACACTTAGGACATGATTTTGTTGGAAGCAGAACTGTGGACCATCATGGAAGAATTCAATGGCATTCAAATAATCACAGACAGTCAAGAATATCTAGCCTATTTTTTCTTGGTCATGTTACAGAAGAAACCACTCTTAGTCAGTCACTCATGCTGAAGATTGTGACACTAAATGAAAAAGAATTGAAAAGATAGAGTAACTAATAGTTCTATTTCCCTTTAATTTTTCCTTAAAAATCAGTAGACAGTATTGATTCAATATGCCTGCAATGAGAAGTAAAACAAAAATAGCTGAGTTGGTGCACATTTCCACAATTCTGGTGAGAATGGAGAACATATGTCTCACTTATCACATACAAACCATGTAATTTCAGTGATTTCACATACTGTCCTGAAAACTCCTACTTGAATAGAAAAACGGCTTTGTGTAGCACAAAAGAACAACCATGATACTTATTACACTTTTTCAACAAGGGCTCCACCTTTTCATTTTACACCATATAGCTTATGTAGCAAGCTGTAATAAACAATGTTATTACATAGTTGTATGTCTTTACACGTGCATATAATTTAAGTTGGTGTTTGGACACACATAAGTACATACTTCTTAGTGTGTGTACACACAGATATTTCTTCATTGCCTTACTACAGCTTGTCCTGAATTTATGAATGTATCACTTATGATTACATATTCTGATTGATGGATACGTGTGTTGTTCCTAGTTTTGGCTACAATGCATAAAATAATTTTTGTAAATACATAGCTGCATTTTGTGATAAACATACTAGTTGATTTGTCCAGTCATTGAGTAG
Source organism: Cavia porcellus (assembly GCF_034190915.1). Taxonomy (NCBI): domain Eukaryota; kingdom Metazoa; phylum Chordata; class Mammalia; order Rodentia; family Caviidae; genus Cavia; species Cavia porcellus. The sequence continues at coordinate 32,980,433 of NW_026947495.1, read as the reverse complement.
ATATGTTTAAATTTATCACAAACTGTCAAACAGTACTCTAAGATTTAAATTTCTAACAAACTGTCAAGCAATTGTCTAAATCAGTCACGCTCTTTTATACTCTCATATGCAAGATAAAGAATGTTCAATTATACCATACAATTGTCAGTAGTTGGTAGTATCTGCTTTTTGTATTTGTTGTGTTAGTAAGTGTGAAAGAGAATTTTATTGTACCTTAATTTCCATTTTGTGACTTTGTTAATCTGTTGTGTAGAATCTCTTTGTGACTTTTCAACATTTTTGATTAGATAGCTTTTTTTGTTGATACAGATGTGCTAAGTTCTTCATATATTCCAACTAAACTCTTGCTCAAGTAAATGCATTCTTGGTAGTTTCACTGAATCTATCCAAATTAAAATCACTTGAGGCATTGTTAGACAAATACATTAAATTTTTCCCCAGAAAGTACACAGTCAATACTTAAGGACGTTGCTGAATGCTTTTTTGTTTTTTATTGTTTGTTTTTACTTTGTATAGTTTAGTAAAAAATCCTCTAAAGCTGAGTCTTTTGTTGTGTTTATTAACCTAATTTTTAATTATGATTGACACTTGCAGTTCCTAATCTGCTAAATTTTGATTTACATATACAGTAATTTTTAGTTCAATATAGTTTTCATTTTGAAGCTCTTACATGAATTCAAAATATTCTTTAATGTTTTAATAAAGTTTTGAAGTTACATATGATCTTTTTGCAATGTTATGTGTTTTAATACTGTTAAACTTAAAAACTAGAATATCTTGATATCTGTTAGTGAAAAATATATTCAGGCTGGTATAATTAGAGTATCAATTGAAAACAAAATTTTTCATTGAAGCAGCATATTTAATACCAAGATTATAGATTATGTAAACACTGTAGGAACCGGAGTGCAGTTACCATGGCAATCAGTGTGTGTGTGTGTGTGTGTGTGTGTGTGTGTGTGTGTGTATGTTTAAATGCAATATTTTAGTTGAAAACGTCACTCAAGAAATACTTTGTTTCTCAAGATTGGATGCTTGCATAAGAAATAGAATGCATTTTTATTTCTTTTAGAAATTTTCAAAAAATATGTATATGTTCAACTGAAACATTATTAAACAAGGTTGTAAAAGTGATAAAAATAAAGTCATTCAGAATATCGCAAGAAAAAATTAAAAACCTAGGAAATAATCAAATAAAAATGAAGTCCTTTACTATGAAAAGTACAGTAAAGGACTTCAAAAAATGGACTGATGAAAGAGGACATCAGAAAATGAATAAGTATCCTGTTCTTAGTTAGAATTTATTATCAAAGTGCGTACACTTTCAAAGCTAATGTACTTGAAATATTATAGTAGCCATTGTTCATTTTCTGTTATTTGGTTTTGAATGTCCTGTAATGCTTTCATTCTCTTGAAAGGTTATACTATTTTGTTATGTTTGATACTATTGCGTATGAAAATATGTTGTACTATTTAAAAGAAAAGAGACATTATGATAGCTACTGTTGATATCCAGCTGTCTTGTTGTGAAGTTCTGTGTTGCTTGCATTGTTCTGTTCTGATTTGTTTTATTCTGGTCTCTTTTGTTTTATTCCCTTTAAAATAAAAAAGCTAATGTACAGATTAATGCAGTCCCAATAAAGATGGCAATAACATTTCTCATAAAACTAGAGAAAAGAATTCAAACAGTTACATGGAACAAGAAGAGACTTAGAACAGTAATAGTAATCCTGGGTTACATGATCAAAGTGTGAGGGATCACAATACAATAATGGACTTCAAATGATACTAAAACTACAATCTTAAAACAACGTTGTATGCCCATTTTTGGATTGGGTCTTGAAACCTAGGAGGACTGATTTTTTTAGTTCTTTATATATTCTTGATAATAATCCTTTATCTGAGTAACAGCTGGAAAACATTTTCTCCAAGATAGTGGATTGTCTCTTCACTCTGTTGGTGGTTTCTCTTGCTTTTCAATAAGATGAGGTTCCATTTGTTCAGTTTTGCAATAAGTCCTGTGCATTCTAGGTTTTATTCATAAAGCCTTTACCTATACCACTGTCTTCAAGAGTTTTACCTACTCCATATTCAAGCAGATTTAATATTTTTTTTTCTTTTTTTAAATTTTGTACCAGAGATCGAACTCATGACCTAGCACTTTCCAGGCAGGTGCTTACACCACTTAGCTAAATCCCCAGCCCCCATATTTCTATTTTAATATTAAGATCTTTAATGCATTATAATTTTAACTTAGTACAAAGTGAAAGATATGGGTCTAGTTTTAATCTTAAGCATGTGGAAAGCCAGTTTTTCCAACACAATTTATTAAAGAGACTATCTCTTTTCCAATTAAAGTGTTTGACACCTTTGTGAAAGATAAGGTAGCTTATAGTGTGTCTGCAATAATTTCTGTATCTTCTCATCTATTCCATTGACCTTTAGGTCTGTTTTTTTTTTTTTTGTCCCAATACCACGTTGTTTTTAACACAGTAGCTTTATAGTATAATTTCAAATTAGAGATTATGATACCTACTGTTTTTCCTTTGTTGCCTAGGATTATCTTTGCTATTCTAGGTCTCTTCTGATTGCAAATGAATTTTAGGATTGTTTTTCTCCTATTCTGTAAGATATGCTATTGGAATTTTGATTGGAATTGCACTGAATCTGAATAGCAGTTTTGGAAGTATGGCCATTTTCACTATATCGATTCTTCTTACCCAAAAGAATGGGATATTTCTCCATTTTTCTAATGTTCTCTTCAATCTCCTTTTTCAGAGTACTATAGTTTTTATTGTAGAGGTGTTTTACATCTTTTGTTAGGCTGATTCCTAGATATTTCATTTTTTTTTGGATGCTTTTGTAAAAGGTATTATTTCTCTGATTTCTCTCCCATGAGTTTGCTATTCATATATAAGAAGACTACTGTTTTTTGAGTGTTTACTCTAAAACCAGTTACATTACTAAATTTGCTTATTAAATCTAGAATTCTTTTGGTGGAGTGTTTAGAGTTTTCTAAGTAGAGTATCATGTCATCTGCAAATAATGATAATTTAACTTCTTCCTTTTCTATCTTTACTTCTTCTATTTCTTTCTCTTGTCTTAATTGCTCTGGCTAAAGTTCCCAAGACTAGTTGAATAGAGTGGGGGCAGTGGACATCCTTGTCTCAATCCTCATTTTAAAGTGAAAACTTTCAACTTTTGTCCCTTTAGTACGATGTTGGCTGTTGGTTTGTCATAGATGACTTTTATCAGATTGAGACAGAGACCATTTATTCCAATTTTCTGTAGGGTTACATTGAATCGGTGCTAGATTTTATCAAAGCTTTTTTTTTTTTTTTTTTGCTTCTATTGAGATGATCATAGGATTTTTGTCCTTGGCTATGTTAATTCAATGTATTACATTTATGGATTTACGTATGTTGAACCATCCCTGCATCCTGGGATGAATCCCCCTTAATCATGTTGTATGGCCTTCTTGATGATTTGCTGTAATCTATTTGCTAGTATCTTATCGAGGATTTTTGCAACAATGTTCATTAGGGAGATTGGCTTGTAATTTTGTTTCCTATTTGGATCCTTCTCTGGTTTTGGAATCATAGTAATGTTTGCTTCCAGGAAGTAATTTGGGACCATTGCTTCCTTTTCATTTCACTGAAAAGTTTGAGAAGTGGTGTTAGGTCTTCATTAAGTTGTTCGTAGACTTTAGCAGTGAATCCATCAGGACTTCGGCTTTTCTTTGCTAACAGATTTTTAATTACTTCTTTAATTTCATTTATTAATATTGGGCTATTTATGATTTTTATATCTTCCTGATTCAGTTTTGGTAATTCATATGTATCTGGGAATCTGTCCATTTCTTCACCTACTTTCCATTTTGTTAGAATACAAGTTTACAAAGTAAGTATAGATGACTTTCTGGATTTTTACAGGGTCTGTTGGAATTTCACACTTTTCATTCATGATTGTGTAGATTTGAGTCTTTTCTTTCCTTTTTTGTTTGTTAAGATTGGCCAAGGGTTTGTCGATTTTATTTAATCTTTCAAAGACTCAACTCTTCGATTCATTGATTGTTTGTATTGTATTTTTAGCCTCCAGTGTGTTAATTTCTGCTCTGATAGTTATAATTTTCTCCTTTGTACAAGCTTTTGGTTTAGCCTGCTCTTCTTTTTCTAGATGTTCAAGATTCAACATTATTTTTTTTTTATATGTGCTTGCTCCGTTTTCTTGATGTGGCTATTTATTGCTATAAATTTCTCTCTTAAGACTGTTTCATTGTAATCCACAAGTTCCAATATGTTGTATTGTCATTATCATTGAACTGTAAAAACTGTCTAATTTCTTCTTTAATTTCATCTATAACTCATTGATTATTCAATAGGGAGCTATTTAGTTTCCATGAGTTGTGAAGTTCTTTTGTTTTGTTTTGGCATGGATTTCCAAAGAACTTTAATAGTGTATATATTCTTTACATAGTTCATGCTTAGACATTGCTTTTTAAAATATGATCTAATACATTTCATTAGATTATTCCCTTTAAAAAAGGAAAGAGATTGATTTATTTAAATTGATTTGATACATAAAAATCTGGCTACACTATTTCCATCATAGTAATAATTCTCTGGTTTTCTTTATGAAATTTATTTTTATTTTGAATCATGTAGTCAAAATGAAGATTTTTATCTTTCTCACACCTTATACTTTGTTTTTTCAATAATAACAGTAACTACGATTCACTAAAACATTGAAACGATTGGTAAATTTGTTTTGCTTTTAAAGGAAATACAGTTAAATTATCTCAAATAAGTATAATATTTGATATAGTTTTTAATTAGATAGTCTACATTCTTTAGATATGAACTATTTTGTACTTTAAGTATAACATATATTTTAAAAATTTTATTTGGAGACGGATTTTGCTAAATTCCCCAGGCTAATCATGAAATTGTTAATATTCTTATCTCAGCCTCCCTAGTAGCTGGAAGTCAAAGCATATAACACCAAGCCCTGTGGCTCTTTTTTTTTTCTACTATAATTTTCTGAGTTTTTACAATAAACATATTAATTTTAAATTAATTAATTAATTAATTTTAAATTTTCCTTTAAGTTTTAGAATTATTGGAATAATTATGCAGTGTTTCTTATCCTATGATATTGTGGATAAATTGTATTATACACTAATAAAAATTTTGGCATTGTGTAGAGATCACAATGTACATGATTTTGTCTTAAAATATGTTACTTCTAGGGACAAACTATATACATCCTGAATTTTTAAATTTTTTAATTAAGTAAAGCAAGTTGCATAACATGCCTACTATGTATATTTAGAAGGTAACAAAATCCAGAGTTAAACTTAATGTTTAAATTTAAAACTCAAATATTTAACTGTCTGATATTCTAAAATAAAATAAATACTGAACAAAAATATAGAGAAATTCTCAAACTGAAACTTTAGAAAAACAAAACACAGGTAACCCAAAAAATCACATTTCTGAGGGAAATGTTTAGATGCTTCAAATAGAAAACATAGTTAGCCAACTCTGGATGTTTTTCACAGTGCAAAATGAGAGACTGTGATCTATTTTTTAAAAAAGAAAAACAGAATATACTGCACCCAGGTGCAGTAGGTGCACTTCATATACCAATAGTGAGAAGGTCAGTTTGTTATTTTTGCAAAATAAAATTTCCAGTGCCATGTTAAAGAAGATTACCATTGAAATTGTACTGTTAGTAATTGCAGACTATGATCTTGTTTGTTTTTAACAAGGACTGGATATATAGTTTAGGCTGGCCTTAAATTCTATATAAAGTCTAGGCTGGCCTTGAACTCACTGTAATCCTCCTGCCTCCGCCTCCAAGCTGAGATTACAAGTATGTGTCACCAGGCCCAGATACAGGCTGGGTTCTTAACTTTCTTACATGACGTAGTTTATTTTTATGTATACTATTGCGGTTAAAAGAAAAAGACTTTGTTTCTATGTGATTATTTTATTTCTTTTTAAAATTTTTTTTTGTTAGTACATTGTCTTAGTTGCTTTGTCATGGCTGATACAAAATGCTCAACACACAAAGTTGAAGGAAGAAAAATTTATTTCAGATCAGTTTGTAGAGGTTTCAGTCCATACTCCCTTGACTCTAAGGTAAGGTGGCCTGGCAGGGGACAAACAGTCCATGGCAGTCAGGCAGGAGACAGTGAAGCAGCAAGCATCAGCACCAGCCCTCCTTCCCTTTTCCCTTCCAGGTCATCTGTCTTTTGGGTGGAGCCACCCATACCTCTGGTGAGCTTCCCTATTATCCACACCTAGAAGTATGTTAAAATGACCAGTGGACTCATCTATCAATCACATACTCAGATTCTACCTTTTAGATCCAGCCATCTCCAAAAAGTCTCACCAATGACTATAGTAAGCTTTGAGGGGACATCTAGAAAAAGCCATCATATATATTCTTGTAGAATAAAATAATTACATTCTTCATGGGAAGTTGGTACATGTATGGAACACATTTTACTTTTTTCAACCACTTCTCTTCAGTGCCCCCTCTCTTAATCTCCTTCATGAAATATCTCTCTGGTTTTACAACCTATCTTTTGTTTTTCTTCTTTAGTTATTTATGCATGGTTTCCTCACATAATAGAAGCTTATGATATTTAAACTTTTGTGTTTGATTTATTTCACTTAACATTATAGCCTCAGGTATATCCACTTATCTACAAAGGGTTCAAGTTTTCCTTCCTTATAGTAAAGTACTTCATTGTGTATGAATACCATACTTTATCTGTTCATCTGTTGATGGACATATATAGCACCTCCAAGATTTAGCTACTGTATTTTGAGTTGTCCTTGTATAAATATAGATAGGAAAATATCACTGTCACATGGTACCTTGAATGCTTTCAGGAAGATACTTAGACAATGGTTGGACTGAATGGAATTTCTAATTTTAGATATGTGAGGACTCTCCACACTGGTTCTCATAATGGCTGTATTATGAGTTTGTGTTCCCACCATGAATATAGAAGGGTTCCTTTTTTACCAGCAGCATCACCATCACATGTTATTATTTGATTTCTTGATGATTAGACACATTTTTTTGGACTATCGTAGAATCTATGGTTTTAAATTCTATTTTCCTACTGGCCAGGGATTAAAATCTAAATTTGATAGGTACTACTAGAACATTAATAAAAGTAACTATAACTAGCTACAGTTTTATGTGTCAGGAAAGATAAAAAGCCTAAGAGAATGTTTTTGTTTTTGCTCATATAAATTTAAAAATTATATATTAATTGTAACAGTGGAAAAAAGATAACAGAAATATGATAGGAAAATATTTGTAATGCCCTTATAATTTGTTTTGATGTATATAAAGGATGTAATCATTCAAAAGAAGAAAAAAACCCTTAATATGTGATGTAAAAGGTGGCCATGTAATTCACAGAGGTATAATTGAGTTATGTTTATGAAAGATAAACTCATTAACAGTCAGAGAAAAGCAGAACTACAGTGAAATATCAGATTAAAATTTAATTAAAAATTAGATAAAAACATCTTTGGCAGATATGTAGGAAAATAAAAATGTTTTCAAATTTTTTCAGACCACAGTTTTCAGGGAAGATAAATGAAACAACCACATTGGAGAGAAATCTGTCTGTACTTATTATATATAACTATAATTTCTTTTATCCCTGAGGAACAAGTCATTGGTATTTATTCCTAAGAAATTCTTGTAAAGATCACAAAGATAACTTTTGAAAATAGTATATGAGAAACAACTCACCAGATTCTGAAAAGAAGGTGGCTTTCAAAAAGAAAAGGTGTTGTGTTCTCTACTGGATCTATGCTTAAATTTGATAGATTTATTGAATCGCATAAGGTCTAATTTTGATCAGTTTTTTAATGAATCTCCTCCTTGCAAGAAGGATATATTTCAAAGACAAAATTTTCTTTTAATTGAAAAACAAAACCAAAACCTCAGTGGAAGCACAAACACGGAGCAATCTTGTCAGAATGTTATTGTGAAAGATTATAAACCCAACAGGACCCTAGAAGAGACTTCTGTCACTGCAGTGATCAGAATGCAGCTTGATGGTTCCTTGAACTGAATCAACTTCAGTTATCATGGAGTGATCAGGCTCACAACACCTGAACCAAGTAGATGGTGAAAGTTTAAATAAAAGAGAGGAGTAGTATGATTTTAGGGCTTCAGGAGGGTTGAAATGCTCTAGCAGAATTTGAGATTCTCTGGGGGCTGAGACCAAGAACTTCTCTGGGGGCCATATTTGTTTGGTTTTCGAACAAAGGAAGCAAGTACTGAGGAAAGCACAGGAAACTGAACAGGAGCTTGGGGATCAGTTGCAAAGACTTCTCCAAGTAGTAAATTATGCTGAGTAGGAAAATTAACTTATCTCCAGTTTGACCTTCATGGCAGGAGTGAGACAGCAGGAGTGAGATGCCTGCAGCTACCTATAGTCTTTATCTACTTAAATATGATGGGAGCCACGATTTCTTAACTGTGGCCTTGTCTTGTCCTTTGAGGCATCATGGCATCACAGGCCATTACAGGCCTCAGACAGGACCAGTGATTCACAGAAGTTCACTTGCTATGAGTCCACTGCCCATCTCCAGACAAGGTGTCCAGGGCTGGGACAGACTCACATGTAAACAAGGAAAATCAATTGGTTAATTTGAATTCCTGCTCAGAGCTGCTTTGCAGTGTTCTCTGTCATTCAGGGATGTTGGAGTGTTGGTGCCTGCAAATGAACCAAGCAATGTAACCACGTGAATGCTTGGGTGCTTTCTCTTTTGAATATAAAAGTTCAGAAAGAATGAGGTAAACCATATGTATTTTAATCAGATACTACAAGTGATAGTGAATTCCAATAAGCAATTGTTTTCTTCTCTTTTCATTTTTCTCTATCTTTCTTCCTTTTTCTGTATTTCCAAAGTGACCATTTTTATCCTTTTACATTTACTGCCAGGATTTTAGGAACTATGTTTATAAAGTATCTATTATCTGAGGCTTTTATTAGCTTTATTCTTGACATTATTTCATCTGATTAATTTAGTTCATCTTCTCAGGTGGTTTTAAAAAAATAACTCTACTTCTACTTTTGATACCGTCTTATATTTTACATTTCTTCTTCAAAATCCCTTAAATCTCGTCTGGAGTAACACAATGCATATATAAATACATAGAAAAATAAGCAAGCAAATAAACACATGTATTAAAATTTAAGTGGGAAAATCACAACCAGTTTAATAAGCTGTGATGGAACTGAATAAGGATAAGTAATTGTTAATCAAGGTGATTGGGATTCAGAGGGAATGATGAGGTGAATGAGTATTGGGAACAGTGAAAAGTCAGTAGCAGCAGCCAGTAGGCTGTTGCATAAAGGAATTAGGATGGTATCAGAGTCCCCAGGCCAGGACTATTGAGAGTATGGCATCTACCAAGTTTCTCGAGGGAAATAGAGAACCATGGAAGAGATGGGGAGGTAATAAAGTAGCTAAAATGAGGGAGGAGGAGATCTATCAGATGATTGTAGTGAATCCTAGGGAAATCAGCTGATAGAACTTGTCAGGCTACCATAGAAAGCAGAGGATGAGTAGGGGCAGGTTTGGATATGAGGGCAAACAGCATGAGACTGTCTAAATTTTTTATAGCTAACTTACTCAAAATTTCCAAGAAGAGTTATTCCTTTTGCCTCTGTCTCTATATGTTGTTCCACCATGGAGACTGAAATGCAGCCTTGTGCATAAGTACCACTGAACTGTGCCCCATGACTTTAGTTTCTTATGCAGAAGAAAATCATGGAGAAAAAAATAGTCCCTGTAAATTTACAAGAAGAAAAGATGGGAGGAAATGCAGGAAATTGTCTCACATTTAGCCTCATATTAGTAGTCTACCTCAAAAATAAATGATACTTTTTCTTACATGTAGTATGATTTATCTTTGTAATGTTGTAAATTATAAATTAAACAGTTTAGTTGTTTTAATAACAAAACTCAGTATTTATATAAATTGAGTTCACTGAAATAATGAATTATGTATTTTTTCCTTTAAGACTAAATGCTAGAAGAACTGAAGCTACTACCTTAATTGATATTTATTTTATTTGATAAGCTTGTAATCAATTATTTTCCCAAAGATTTAGTATGTTGAAATACAGGCAGTCTATAGATAATGGCAATTTGCAGCCTCTCTATGAAATAGATGGCAATTTATCATGATGTCATACACACTTCTTTTTAGGAAAATTTGGATAATAATTTTATAATAAGCTAATATAAAATGTGCTATTAATAGTGTAGTTTTATGGAATAATATAAAATATTATGATTGTATAAATTGTATCTTCATGGTATAATATAGAAAGTTATACACAAACATTAAAATCAGCTATACTTATAAAAGTCCTAAATTTAGTATTTTATTAAGTTTCTCCATTGGAACAATTATTAGATAGTTTTATATTATTTTAAATCCTGAAAGAATTTTTTGTCAAATATTTTGAAGCTATGAAAATTGAACAGAGATGCTATCTTTCCTTCTGGTATGTTGATCATGATTGCATATGGCAAAACATGGACTTTTTATTTCCAAAAATTGGTTAACTCCTATGTCACAATGTCTGTGACCTATAAGTCAAAGCTGCATCATAAGTGTCATGGTTCTAGAAGCATCAGTTTTTTATAGCAACATGTAAAATCTTTCCCTGGAACAAGGCAGCATAAAGCTGCCATTGTCTCCTTCTTGAAGGCATAAATAGAAACTTTATTTGAAAAAGTAAGAATCAATAAACATTACATATTGCACAATAGGCCAATTGCAGTCTTACAGTAGTCCAGGGTCTTGATATCAGACATTACTCAAAGCAAGCATCACTTGGAAAGCAGTTGATTTCAGTCAAGTTTGGTCAGTCTGACAGAATGGTATATATGGAAGTTGGTGTAGGCATAATAGGAATTTGTACATTATTCAAATCAAGTTGCCATAACAAAAAACTTTAGCTCTTTGGACTATCCAGCAGAAAATTTTTATCCAAGTTCTAGAAGTTAGAAGTGCAAGATCAAGGCATTGTCAGTATTGTTTCTTTTTGGCTTGAAGATAGTATGGATGCCTTATCTACATCCACATACAGCCTTTCTTCAGTGCACATATGTGGTAGAGGAACAGGACACTCTTCTGTCTCTTACTCTTCTTATAAGGGAACGAATCCTGTTGGACTATGACCCCAACTTTATGTCTTGATTTCACCTTAACTATCTCCTTATAGCCCGTATCCTCAAAATAATCTCATTATGGTTATAGTGCTGACATAAGAGTTTAGAAGGTATGAAATCCATCCCATAACACTCTTCAAATTACTCTAATTTAGCAGGGACTAGGTGCCATCTATCTAATAAAGACTATGATAATGTAAGAGAGTAGTACAAATTCAGTTTGACTCAGCAGAAGAATTTGAGAACTACAGCAGTACCATCCTAGCTACATTAATTAGACTTTTTAAAAAAAAAAATTATGAAGCCAAACAGTTGTAACAGCTCTAAGGCCATCAATCCTGGTATGAAATGTACAAAAACACTCACATGAACCAAGGAGGCTGCTCTTCACCATTTTGCAGCACACCCACTCAGAGACCTAAGGTAGTAGATGCTGATGGCCTTGAGGTCTTGAGGTAGTCTCAGGAAATTAAGGACAGAATACTCTGGGAAGCACCATTGAAGGAATACTTGCTTCCTTGTGGCTATTGGCAATGGTTCTGGTGCAATGCCATGTGTGTGTTTTAACAATATGCTGGGAAGATCTCTAGGACAGTGATGCAGATATGAGTAACAGCAACACTGTGGGCACTGTGCTAAAAGCTTGCAGGGAATACCACCCCACAGAAAGGCACACAGATGTAAACTGGATTGATTTGTGGAAATGAGGCTGTTAAGATCCATGTAGATTTGTTAAAAATCTCAGCCTCTGGGGTGTATCATTTAGGTTCAAGTGCCCTCTCAATTCCCAAAAATTCTGTGAAAGATCTGGAACATTCATGTTTAAAATGATGTAGGGGGAAGAAACTCTTAACCTACTAGATGTCTGGCATAAGTTTGTGTTCTCTGAAATCAAAGAATGAATTTTAAGGACAATGGAAGTTAACAGTAGAATATATTTATTGAGAGAAAGAAAGCTTGTGACTAAGAGAGACAGAAGGGGTCTCAAGTGAGATGCTAATGACATTGCCTTTTCTAGGGTTTTTTTTTTTTTTTTTTTAATAGAACAAAACCATGAGGTGAGGTAGGTCCAAATCTGGGATAAATAGGAACTGCAAAGTGGGCATGAGGTGGGACATAACTATAGTAAGATGACTTCACATCTCTCATCAGATCTTTTAGGGAAGAAAAAAATCAGTGCAGTGCAAAACCCATCTATTCAGGCCAGAGATCTAGCTCAGTGGTATCAGTGCCTGTCTGGAAAGTGCAAGGTCATGAGTTTGATCCCCAGTACTGAAACAAAACAAAAATAAAAACAAACAAACAAACAAAAAAGAAGGCATACCCTCTTTAGGAGATTGAAGTCCTTATACTGATACATTCAGCTATTCGTTTTGCTGTTGTGTAGCAGCAGCCTGTGGTTTGGTTTCCATGTTTCTGCTAGTGTTCTGCTTTTGGAGATCAGCTGAGAATACATGCTACAGTGAGAGCTGAACCCTCCTGACAGTATTTTTCCACACTGGGATGGGCAGGAGAGAAATCAACAAGAGCAGAGGATGAGGCCATAAGGGAGCAGCCTGTGAGGTGTCAGCAGTGAGTAACACTCATCTCCAGAAGGGGAAGCTTAGACTATGGTGTGTTTTTACAGAGTAGTGCTGACTTCTTCCTAATCATATTTTCTCCTACCTGTGAAGATATAATTATAGTTAATCTCTTAAGTAATAAAAGATACTTTTAAAAAATATTCTCATAGAGTGATGAATTTTCTACAGCTTGTGAGCTGTCAAGTTCCATTTCATAGGTTCATGAGCCCTGGAGAAGAAAGGAGACTCCTGGGTCAGAAACAAAGGACTTTGTTAGTGACGGCGTAGAAGTCAGCATGGGCTGCATGGTTGTACCTCTTCCTCTTGCCGCCAAATCTCACAGAAGCAAGCAGAGCATTCTTGGTGAGTGAGGGGCAGCAAGCAGGGCTGCACCTGAGTGGTACTGCATCAGTCCTGCACTCGAGTTTTTCTGTTCTTAGGAAACCCAGACTTGCCTTCAAGAAAGATGCTGTTACTATTATCTTAATCAGGAAGAAATCAGAGCTCTGTCTTTCAGGAAGACACAGTCTCTCAAGGTTTGTTGCAGTATAGAAATCCTTGATGAAATATCGTAAGTTTAGTTACTCAGAACTTTTGCTCAGCAGAAAGAGAGGAGAAACAGTATGGTTAATTGGCTCTGATATGCATAACAGCATAATTACTGGCCAAGTCACTGTGGGAGAGGATAGATAGATAATTTATAGCCAATCCTGAGATTTTTGGTCAGTCTTTATACAGGCAGTCATATAAAGTAAGTTTCAAAATATTTTCAACTTTTGGAACTAACAGTTAATTTTTTCTTTCAGCATAGAAGAAGTTTTGAATATTAAGATTTTGCTAAGTGGAAATGACTAGGAAATAAATCGAGCAACTACGTGAGTAGATGAATAGTGAGTTCTGGCCATTCGTGGATTGTAGGGTGAGAGAACCATGCCTCACCAAGAGGTGGTCCCTGTCTGGAAACCAGCGTGAAGTGCGGATTGCTGCCAGAGTGAGGACAGCCAGATCCAAGCCCCTCTGTGTGAGTCAGTGTCATTTGTGGACTGCAGAAGGAGAGACGAAGGCCTCACCAGGAAGCTATTACATCCTGGAAACCATAACATTTTCATTATTTTCTTGGGTTGCATTTTATTCTCTTTTGTTTTAAAATCTGATGGCAAGAGCAGCTATTTAAAAGATAGTAAGACATGTTATGGAAGCCATTTTGAATTCACTATTGGCTTGTTTTGAAGTCCTTTATTGCATTCATTATTTTCATTGTTTCTATTTTATTCTGTTTTGTTTGATTTTTACTATGTCCAGATATGTCTGCAACTATTTTGAAGAAAACAAAAGGCATTATGGTAACTATTCTAGAGTTTTTAAGGTTTTGAAGACGTGTATCACTTTACTGGTTTATTATTTTGATTGGTTTTATTCCGTTTTATTTTCCTTGATTTTATCCTCCTTAAAATAAATAAATATAGTCCATCCTTTGGAAAATCTGTAGGCTTGTGAATAGAGAATGATTAGTCAACCTACAGGAGAGTTTAGAATACATTTCAGGTAGGAGATGCATTTTCTAGTACTTAGTCCCTTTATTTTGTGAGAACTGCTAGAAGAGAGTGTGTAAGTAGTTGGAAGCAGAGCAGTTGTTAAAAATTCCATCAGGACAATAGAGAAAGACTCTTGCTAAACTCACACAGACCTTTGAACTGTCAAGACAGACAGCACAATCCCCTTTGAAAGAGACAGTTCTTTTATTGTGAAAAGTAAAGCAAGAAGGAAGAGAAGCACCCCTGGAATTAGTTGCTTATAAATAGGAAAAAATAATGATTGCTTTAAAACAATGTGTAGTGAAAATGATTCTTCCTGATAGATATATAAACATTAATATTGCTAATCATTCACGTCGCTATTAAAATCATTTATACTATTCTTTAGTGAGTTGATTAGTTTTAAAAGATTTGTCGGATATTTTGAAGAGACTGAGGCTACAGAAATTCGGGACTCTGGGACATAGCAAATTAAGAGAGGAAAAGTCGTGCAATTTGAAAGTGATTTAGATATTAGACCTATGTGAAAGGGGTTTATCAGAATCTTTTGAAGGTATCCAAGTATGTAAAGTATAATGTCATGTAACACTAATTTATTTTAAGTGACTACTCATTTGTTTATTGAAATATAATGTAACAAAATCTCAGTTTTAGCTAGGCAGTGTTATGAGTTTTGATAAATCCATACAACTAGACAAAGAGTACCGTGATCAAAGCATGTGGTACTTCATTAACTGCCTCCTCAGGCCACTTGACACTTCTTCCCTTGATCCCATCCTTGACAACCACTAATCTGTCTTTCCCTCTAGAGTTGTCTTTAGTAAAGGCTTTTGCCTAAAATATAAATGGGACTGTATCTTTTGAGTTTGGCTTCTTTCACTTAAAATGCATTTGTGATTTGTCTGTAGTTTCTATATTGATAGTTCTTTCTTTAAAAATTTATTTTAATTGACACATCATAACTATGCATATTTTTGGAAGCAAAGTTAACAACTGAATATGAGCATACAATGTTTAATCATCAAATCAGGGCAATCTTTACATCTTCAAAAACATATCTATATCTCTCCATCTCTATCCTCTCTCTCTCTCTCTCTCTCTCTCTCTCTCTCTCTCCCTTCCTATTCAGGTATTTAGATATGTTTGTGTCTGGGGCCTTTGAGCACCTCTCTCCTAATTATCTCCCCTCATGTTTTACTATATGCTAAAATATCTCATAGACACATTCATGAAGAAGAATCTGTTCATATACATATGGCAACTTTTTTCCTTCCCTTACGCACCTGCCTTCCTACTCCAGATCTTTTACCTCTTTCTAATATATATGTATATATATTATGATATTCTAAACTTTAGTCACCCTACTGTATTACAAAAATTAGAACTTATTTTTCCTATCTTACTGTATTTTGGTACCCATTATCTAAGTTCATGGATTTTTGATGTAATGTCTATGTTTCAGTTGGTTTTTCTTTTGTAATGTGATTGTTCTCAGCAACTTCCCAACCTGTTCCCAATGCTTACATACATTTTAAACGATTGTAAGTTTACTTGCAGCTGTGTGATTGCTTTCCTTGTTCCTGTTTTGTGTATATGGCATGTCTGAATAAGCTAACATAGAGTGGTGAAAGATGACTGAAGGATTTAGAAGAGAAGTTTGAAACTTGAGGTGTAAGAAAAAGATTCTTGGATTTCTTTCCCTGGCCTGACCTTCTTTAATGTCTAAGACAAGTCTCTAATTCCTCCAACTTTAGAGAATCCGGTTGAGTAATTTTATGTGGATATTAAAACAAAACAAAACAAAACAAAATAAAACATCCTTTCAGAGAAAGAAAACGGGGTAAATGTAATTGAAGGTCTTTGAAAATTGAAAACTAATATATCAAGTCAGGTTCAAGAATGACATTACACTGTCTTCTGACAAAATATACAGAGAAGATACAGATAAGATCCTAAATTTTACTTCTGCTTTTGTTTAATACTACCATCAAATCATCAGTATTATATTTCTATAAACAAAGAATAATAAATGATAGTTCTTTCAGGTAAAATTAATTTTAAAATTGCCTTCAGAACTCCTTATAGAAAAGTCTTCCTATTTACATACATAAGATCATTGCAGTGAAAAGGAGTATATAATAATATTTACAATATGGAAAAAGTAAAAAAAAATATTTAGGAGAGACATTTAAAAGACAATATGAAATGTCTTATGTATGTCAAAAGTTTGACATTCCTTCACATTAGCTAAAAGACAAACAATTTGAGTTAAAAGTCTTGGAAAGAATTACATAATAGATAAATTTGAGAAAATATTTTACTTATTTCTAAGATGTAATCTTATTTAACAAGAGTAGTACTGCTCTAAGATATGAAGGAATAAATATGACTCACCAACTCATGCTTCATTACCAGTATAGATTGAAAATGAACTGATCAATTAATCTGACAGAGTGTGATAAGTAGAAGTCCGAATGAAGGTTTATTTTGAAATGACTTACAAATGCATTTAGGTCCTTAATATGAAGTTGATAACTTGTAAACTGTAGGAAAATGATAGAAATTTTTCACAGTGATATATTTTTTTACTTTCAGATTATTTTATAAAAATAAAATTATACTGTTGATAAGTGACTACCAGAAACAAAGAGTTAATTTGTTAATCCATGTGAACCTTACAAAAATAAAATTAATGTAATCACTCATGGTAACAACGATCACTTAAACTTGTAAAGTTCTCCATTTTTATGCTACTTACATTTGATTAAAAAATAAAAATCCATTCCCCAGATGCCATTCTTTTGCTTTTAAACCATAATGATATATTGATTCAAGTGCTTAATTTTTAAAACGTTCTTTTCTTGGGAAATTAGTCTTCTTTCAACTGCTCTACTGTGCATGATTGGAATAAACAGTATTCTACCTGAGAGGCTTAGCTTTCATCTTTTATTCTGTGGTCTTTAGGTGTGAGAAAGGCTAGAGCTTCTCTTCCTTTGCAATGAGATTTCCTTCCAAAAAATTCTTTTAGTCTGTGTGTCTAATACTGAATGAGCATTATTTGTAACTGTAGTTTTTCTAAGTGTTTTATGCCCTGCTGGAATTTTTTAGACCATATGGCACATTCATTAACTATGTATTTCTTGCCCCACCTGGTAACTTTGACTCAGGTTAGATAGGAGATGTACTTCAATTGCGGAATTTTTTAAATCAAGTCTACATTCTACTTGAGTCTGCTATATTATTTTGCTCAGATTCCCTATGAATCTGATAAATTATTTACTGATTTTTTCTTCTTACAGTCAATATGTGAAGGTAAATTTCAGCACTATGATTTTGTCAACATTATCTTCTAAGATTTTTAAACAGACATTGTCAATTATTCACTAATGTGTTGATTGATTTCCAAAAGTTAAGAAGATTCTCAATTATTTGGCATGAATCATATATTTAATATCTCAAAAGTCCAATTGTCATTCTTGCTTAATAGTATTAAACCTTAGAGAGGTAAAATATCATCATCGAGATGGAATAGTTAAGAAGTAGCAGATTTTCGTATTACTCACATCAGCTAACTAATAGTCCTCTTCTTAAGAATCAGGAAAAACTTGTTTTAATAGGAAAGAACACATGAGTAATAAAAATGATCCACTTTCATACAAGAATCATCATTTAAAAGTATTAAAACTGATTCCATTGCATAATTAAATTTTTCATCTTTGTCTTTGGCTTATTTATCTTTTAATCTTGTGGTCTCAGAAAACTTTCTTTAGTTTAAGAATTTTTCTCCCTTATAGTAAAAATTATGAAAATATTTTATTAGCCATGAACTGATAAGTCTATACTGCATAATATTGGAGGGAGATAGGAGTAAAGAAATCATTTGGACTGAGTCGAATTGACTGGAGAATGCAGCTACTGAACAGCTGCTAAGAATTTGCAGGAAACTGCTCTGAGAAACAGCTATGAAGTTAGGCAGACTTGTGCATTGGATCCCTCATATTTGGTTGAATTGTTTGATCCAAATTATCTACTAAGCCTCAGATACATCATTTGCTAAACAAAATTAAAATTTCTTGTCAAACAAATTTACAATAAGATTAAATGAGAAGATTTAGAAGAACCTCTTTGTAGGTATAGAAGCCTAATAAATCCTATTATGTGTCCTTTCAAGTAAACTTCCTGCCCCATCTATCTCAGATAAACCAAGTGCTTTCCACATGGCTCCCCATGCAATTCCAGGCCCACAGCTTTCTCTCCTGATTTCTCTTCCTGCTGCAAGACCTCTTCTCACACGGATGTCATTGGCTTGGCTTTAAACTTTTATTGATTCTGGCATTTGGGTGCATGTGAGATTATTTTTTATTTACCACTTTTAATAATTGAAATTTTACTCTCTATTTATTATTTATTAGTTTTTAATGATTGATTTTACTGGGATTCCATGTCATCCTAAGTTCTCTATGGTGAAAAGTTCACTTCTATCTCCTTCACTTTGAATTGGGCCCCCAGAATGCTGAAGTAACCTGTAAACATTTCATCAGCTCTCTTCCTAGAGTACTCTTGACAGTGCGTCCAATTCTAATGATAGACTTTTTTGATATTTCCCCATTACTACTACTTGAAGATGTGATTCAGCACTCATTTTGTTAATAGTGCTTTTGAATAGATAGCTATGTATAGTTACCTCAGTAGCTCAAATACCATGATAAGTACAGAAAACCTACTCTTTCTTAGATTCCTTCAACTTTGCCAATTTTGCAATATAATAGTCTCAGATATTATTTCTACATGCATTGAATTTCATGTTATACTTTGCTGTACTTTTTCTTTCATTTATAAAATGTGCTTTAAGATTCTGAAAGGTAGTTTATTTTATCCATAATTTTACATATTCCAAAGTTCTTCCCTTTCAGAAATTCCAAAATACCTACATTGTTTTCCTTTTGTTAAAAAACATTCCTTTATACATTTATTAATGGTAGGTACCTCATTTGCATTTTCATTGTTGGGACAAAATACCAAACACCAAAAATTTAAAGGAAGAGGGACGGATATATTTTGGTTCATGGCTTTAGGTACAGTTGGGTAGCCTCAAAACAAGAACAAGATGGTAGAGAAGCACAGTGGAGGAAAAGGTGCTCAGCCCATGGCTGCCAAGAAGCAGAGAGGAAAAGTAAGATCTGGAGAGGAAGACAGACAGACCTTATTGTCTGATGAGTGAGTTCAGCACTTGAAAAATGCTGGGCCACTTAGTCTGATTTTTATTTTTTCTGTTGAGAAATTTTCTGTCATTTGATTTGGTGCTGTAAAGTAAGAAATACATCATTTACTCTGCTGCCTTCAAAATTTTTTCTTGTCTTTGGTTTCTGAAGCTGAATTTTGTTTTGTCATTCATTTCTTTGCCTTTATCCCATTTGGATGTTAAACAGATATACAGGGAGAGAGACAAACACACATACACAAATATTCTTAGAAAGAAACAAGCAGCTCTACAATCCTGAGCTTTTATAAACTGTGGGCTTATTTTGATCCTTGTAAGTCATATCAGTGAAAAAAGATTCATAAATTAATAGTCTAAGCATTTAAAGCTAACTTGCTAAACATAATGATATTTGTGCTACTTCTGGATTGTAAGTGACTTACTTCACAAATGATTAAAACTTTAGTACAAATTTTAGTAAAAAGTAGAAGAGTAGTTTAGAAAATTATTTTGTGAATGAGTATTTAGGATTAATGCTCAATTATGAGACTTAAAAAATAATCCAAGATATTACTTCAAAAATTACATTTTTGAAATGAGTAAGAACCTTTTGTTTGAAGTTCCTTTAAATATGAAAGAGACAATGTCTTTATATATCCTTAGTTGAATTTTAATGGCTAGAAATGGAAATACATAACATAATTTCTTTATGTATCTCAAGTAAAATTTTATTTATTTATTTACCAATTCCTCTATGGTAAAAAAAAAATAACCTAATGATTTGTTCTAAGAAAACTAATTACTTGTAATGTTTTCTGGGTAAAATCAATTTTGTGATTTTGACCTCTACTCTTTTTTTCTTTGTTTTTTTTTTTTTTTTTAATTTTTTGCTACAGGGTTCTCTAAACTCAGGACCAGGTGATAAATGACATATTCAAATGGGTAAAGCAAGAGACATTGGAACAGGATTTTAAATAGAGGCATTTGCAAGATTCTGGTATATCAGTGAAGACAGGTGAACCACATTAGGGATTATAACAGAAAGATTCTTTTATTTTCTCTGTACCTGAAGAGACAACAGAAGAAACAAATCTGGATCCTGATGAAGTGAAGGATCCATAGAGAGGAAGATGGCCCTTGTCTAAATTTGTCTTGGCAGGAACCAGTGGTATAGGGTGAGGCATCAAAATGTCCATGAGAAATATAAACAAATAGCTTGATTGCGTCCTCTGCCTCCCTCTTATTTTCTGCCATCATTTCTTAAAGTTTAAACCAAAAATTATTTAGGTTGAACAGAACCTACTTAGTTGAGCAATCTTTATTAGTGGGTCTCTAAGTACCTAGCAGGGAAGCAAAGACTCTACCTTGAGGGACAAATGTGGAGTATTAGACAAGGTCTCATGCACTGTTCTCACACAGAATAAAGATGGGGCCTTGCCGTGCAGCATCTCTGGCTGCTGCTGCGGTCTGTAAGGTACGCTGCTTTTGAACAAGTGTCATATGCTGCTGCTTCGGGTTTGAGTCTGTGCCTTTTAATCACTGGGACATTTAAGTATCCTTTCTTTTCTCATGCCAATGACAAAGCCCTTAGCCATAAATGAGCTTTTCCTGGGGTGAAGATACAGGAACACTAGTATTTGTTAAGTGTTTTCTTGTGCTTCTTCGAATATCAGAAATTTGGGGAAGCAGATACATTCTCTGTCTTCCAACTCAAACCCTTAAAGTGCCTTCTTTAGAAGTTTCAATATAGAAAGTTAGAAATGAATTCTGACTCAGTTTGGTTTCTTGAACTCTTTATCTGTCATCATCCACTCTCAAACCTGTCAGGCAGGTGAGGGAATTCAGAACACTGAGGAAGAGGTCAAGCCCTTCTTCATAACCTTGAAATATTCTATTTTTCATAATGCTTTGGAAAAGTTCTCTCTCATTTCAAATCATGTATTTTCATTTAGTTTGAAATGAGATATTTTATATCACATATTTTTAAAATTACTGTTTATGTTATTACAAATGCCCTTTGATTTTTGCAGAACAAACAAAAAGTAGAAAACTTTGATAAACCATCAAGCGTTCCTTCTAACAAATCATGATTCAAATTCAAAACAGTCTTGGTTTATGACTGAAGTATGATTATGAGTTTTAAAGCAATTTAGGAAGATACTTGTTCAGCTACTTTCTTTCTGTCATTTGTCTCCTCCAACATCAAACCTCCACCTGCACAAATGATCGATGCTATTAATTAATGGCAAGAGATCAACATGAAGAATGATGAGAAGAAAAATAACTTTTATTAACTTGGCATAAATATTTAAGCAAACATGTAATTTTGGAATTTTTACTCTTACAAAAACAGAATGGTGAGCACATTGATATCCATAGTGCCCCTTAAAACAAAGTATCTATTTTGTTAGACATTAATTCTCTAATAATGGAAAGAATCTCAGTATGCCACCATTTTCTGGAAAACCACTATTGTAAATTTAAAAAGGAATTCATAATAGTATCTTCATATATCTGTTTTAGAGTAGTACAGGATGCACTATTTTACCTGTGCCCAATAAATCTTACCAATACATTAGATTCAGTAGAGACTTGGAACACAGCAAAAATAATGTTGTTGTAGTTTCACTTCTCTTGAGACATACTCCACATTTATTCCACAGTGATTGTCAAGAAAAGTTAAATCAGAAATTATAGACTTTATTTGACCTACCACAGTCATAAAAACATAAGTTATAACAGTATTTGTAAAACTGTATTTGGAGAACTAAAATGGTCTATTGAAATTGCATTTCTCAGAAAAGTAGAGTTAAGAAGGTCAAAGTATATTTATATCTGAGCACCCAAAGGAGCACAATGAACATCACCCACTCTGGTAAACAGAGCCGGGTAGGGCAAGGCTGCTTACAGTTTTGCTATTCATATTATATCTCAAGTTACCGTGACTACAGATCTTTTCTCTACAATTATAATAGTTAATGAGAAGTAACCAAAGTCACACACACACACACACACACACACACACACACACACACACACACAGTTCAACTAACAGCCTTTCAAATGTAATACTATGATGTTTAAGCTAAAAAAAAAAAAACTTTTCTGTGATTGATTTGATGCTTAGAAATACACTCTTATAAATACTTTAA
This sequence comes from Cavia porcellus, assembly GCF_034190915.1. NCBI lineage: Eukaryota > Metazoa > Chordata > Mammalia > Rodentia > Caviidae > Cavia > Cavia porcellus. The sequence continues at coordinate 32,957,756 of NW_026947495.1, read as the reverse complement.
CTGTTCAGTAAACTGTACAAATTATGAGATATTATTAAAGTTGATTTAAATTTTATCTATGTAAGAACTTATAAACTTGTGTCAATGCATGATTTTTATTGTTGGAAATCTAACATTTTGACAGGTTTTTGTTATAGTAACAAAAAATAAGATTTAATCTTTTTGAATATGAATTCAATAATTGATGTTTATGTCATTGTTGCCCAACTGTGTTTGGTTCCAGCTACAACTACCTCCTCCTTAAAGCAACCAATCAACCAACCAATCAATAACTAAAGCAAAACAAAGAAAAGAAGAGTAAACAATATTGCAATGTGTTTTCCACTTCCATTAGGAAAGACAATGACATGCATAAACTAATTTGGTGATGCTAGCTATATAAGAATATAGATATAGACACAATTACATGTGTATCCAAGTTATTTCATTTACATGGCAATCTTAAAGTGTCAGAAGTCATAGTGATGATACAAATTACATGGCAAATCTTTGGAGTGAAAGATGGCAGAAGTATGTGATTGTTAAGTGATGTAAGAGGCTTTGGGTGTGTGTGTGTGTCTTGATTTGACCATCCGAACCCTGACTGTACTGTTAGTTACTCTCTCCATGACGTAACTTTTCACGCAGTGCTCTACTCTGTACACTCACACACAGATGCACACACACACACATGCATGCATGTGCGCACACAGTGTTTCTGCAAAGTCTCAGCAGTTTCATATAGCTCTTTAAGTGAATAATAATTTTGTACCAAGTCAATTTTCTTATTTGGACATTATTCTATGAGTACATAAGATATAATTGGAAATGTTAAGGTAGATAAATTAATATTTTATTGACTATAAGCTTTAAGCTCTTGCAAATGAAAATTTATTTCTCACTGTTTTCAGAACAGCTAGGCATAGTGCCTTTGGCTTGTAATCCCAGTGACTTGGAGGGGAGAAACCTGGACATCGGCACATTGAAAGCAAGCACGGGAAACTCTGTGTATGTCCCTCTAATCAAAATAAATGAAAAGTTGAGGATGATGCTTGGTGGCAGAATACTTTAAAGCAAATAATAACGAAGTAGAAATAAACTGAAAAGTGACATAGAGGTTAGAATTACCAGTAAGTGCTACTAGTTCAGAATCAGAATAAATTGTGTTTATTTTTCAGTGATTACCTATAAAATATAATATGTACAACTGAATTTACAGAATTCTCAAAACAATGCAAGGAAATTAAAATGATTTGTTTTCAGTCATGTTTCCTATGCAGCACTGATGTCTTGCTTTTTTTGTAGAAGTTGCTTATTGTTATGTTACTCTCTATTATTAACAAGATAAAACTACTATTGCATTCCATTAATTATTATTAGATTTGTCCACATTTGTCAATATTTCAGACAGTTTTAAAAGCATAGTTATCATCAGTATATGAGTTCCATTTTGTTGTTAGCCATTTTTTCATAGTTTTTTGCTTCTCTAATGGGCATCAGTTACCATGTTTTGAACTGCTTTAGGGAAAGGGTCATGTAACGAGGACTTGAGGGAGGTATCCAGGCAAAAGAAATGACATTCTCTGTAGCCTCCAAAGAATTAGTTCTGCCAGAACCACATGAGTGAGTAATAGTGTCTGCTAAAACTTCAATGACAATCCACCTGGACTGTTCTGTTCTCAATGCTTCATATGACTGTATGTTTTTGTTTGTGGAATGTTTCATTTGAATCTATACATTAGATTTGTGTAAAATGCATATCTTTGTTCTCTTAGTGTATTCTTTCTAAATTTTTTGTTTTACAAATACCAACTCTCCACAAGGAATGTAACCATTATGTAATGCAACTATGTGCTAAAAATTAAGCTTAAACATTTAAATATACTTGCAGGGCAGGCATCTTCATTTAGTATATTCTATGTTTTTTCAGGATCAATATTTATTTATTTATTTGCATGAAAATGTAATAAAATAGTATATTCTTGGTAATTCAGAAAAAAAGTGAAGAGAAAAAGATGGACTGGAGTTTAGATCAGTGGTCGTGATAGAGTACTTGTCTAAAGTGATGAGGCCCTAGCTTGAATTTTCAGCACTGGAAGAAAAACAAAAGAAAAAAAAAAGATATAGAAAAAGAAAATCTAATAAAATATAAATAAAAAGTCAAAGCAAACAGTCTACGAAATTGTATGTATTAGTATGGTAAGTCTTCGATTCTCATGCTAACTGGGTGGCGGTCAAATTCTATGTAGATAAACATTTATGAAAAACAACATACTCAAGGGATAAATAAATTAACAAAGTATCTCTTTAAGCATTTTTCCTTATCAGACACTGTATTAAACATGAGATATTTAAATATTCTTGCTACCAAAGAGTGCACTATTTAATGGAAGGGTAGGAAAGTAGACATACATATATTACAGTATGATTTACAGTATATATTACAGTACCATTATAGAGTATACTGGACTCAAGGAATGGAGAGTTGGGGTTATACAAAGCTGTCAAAACCAACTCATTTGACTAGATGATGATTTAAAATAGGAAAAGGGAAATGAGAAATGAAATCATAAATAGAAGATACAATAAATGTGAAAGTCAGAAGCCACAGAGTATTAAAATCTTATGGCTTCTATAATGTAACATTGGAGCAAACTGTACTAAAAGTATGGTAATAAGCAGTAAGAATTAATTTATGAGAGTGAATGCTGGAAAGTATATTGCACTATATACTTGTTCAGGATTGTAGGTTTTATTCTGAAGTTTATTAAAGTCACTGACACAAAAAGTTGCTTGATGCCCCTTACACAGTTGCTAGTTAGATTGTGATCCATTAGCAAGTAGAAAGGACACTGCTTGGGAGGCTGTCAGGAATACAATCATGTGTTCCACTCAAGGTCTACTGAATTAGAATCTCAAATTTACCAAATACTGACCAGACCATCAAGATTTGTGACTGCTACCTATTAAAAGCAGTATTTGTCCTTACTGAACCATAAATTTTCCCCCCTTTTCTTGGCTAACAAGATCTCAATTTCAGCAAGCATGCATATAATTTGTCTTAAATCTGTCCTGGTGCTCTCATTCTCCTTGCTAGCAACCAGTTTTGGGAAACCAACTAATCTAGTCAGTGGTACATGAAGAGCATCCAAGGTATAATAATGAAAAAGTGATTCTGATCCAAAAGAAGAACATTGTCTGTTAAGATACTGTCTGCAACCACTTTTCTTATGTAAAAAGTCAGCCCAGTGTTTAAGGTGACTTTTTAAGATGATGAGTAGAAAGTTGCACAAAATCTATATCCTTGCAATGTTGCTGAGCATTGAATTAGTAATAGATTAAATCAATCTATTCCCAGACTCCTCTTGCGAGAGAGAAAATATTCCTTATTTAAGCAATATTAAATTGTGCATTTTACTTTCAACTAATTCCTGCTAACCAATGAAAATACAAACTGATGAAAGCTCACATTGTGTTACAATAACCTCTGCCAGAGGATCTTCCCTGACCTTAAGTTTCTTTAACCCTTCTCAGAAATGACGAGAGTTGATTTACAGCTGTTTTAGGTATAGCCTTTGTAACTTTTATTTGCACTTTTAAAAAATCTCTGTATTAAAGGGACTTGAATGTCTCTGGGTCTAGAAATGCTTCAAGTCTTATTTCTGGTTTAAACATATCAGAGGTGTCTGTTTCCTCCATTTCCACCTGTAGCATGCCTTGCATCTATTTGTCTCATTTCAGCTGCAGACTTATATTGTTTCTCCTACATCCCATGTGCTGAGTATTAAAATGCTAGGCAAGCACTCTAGCACTGAACTACATCCCCTGCTCCTGTTGCCTACATTTACTGAGTGGTAAGGAAAGAATTCTTTTTGTAAGTGCTTGTCTATGACAGTCACATGACTTAGTTTAGGGTTTTATTTCATGGCTTTCGTTTTTTCAGAGTACATACAGGCATTTAGTTTGGGATACACAGCTAGTCTGAGTAGATTTGAGGGCAGCTTTGTGATGCATCCTAAATGATAGCTTAGCTTATAGATACTAGTTACTGTGAAAAGTCTGCCTTGAGACATTTGTTCTTCTCTTAGAGATTATTTTTATTCAAGGTCATGGGTTTTTCTTCCCCAAAACTTAATTTTCATAAAATCTTCCAAACAATTGGTTGTCTCTGTACAGGTTTGGATTCCTACCATGTGTCATGTTAAAAAAATATTATTTTTATTGTAAGTTTTGTAGGTTTCTGCTCCTTGGAATATGGTGCTTTGGTTCAATAAGTATACTGAGCTGTTACTTGCCTAGGAGGATTAAATACCCCTAACAAACTGTCAGCTGTGTACAAGAAAGCTAGCCATGTGAACCAGTACTTAAACAAAAATAAAACTTAAATTTGGGACTTAGGCAAACTACGTTGTTTCAAGTGTAGAAGAAAGGACGAATACAGAGACGGATGGGAGAGAGGCCAGTTTGATTACTGCCACAAAGCAGGTGAGGAATGACGATAGCCTGAATTAAAGCTGCAGCTATAGGAGTTGCAGTTCAGAGGCCAACGTAAGACATTTTAACTATAAAATTAAATGCAGGGCATGAGGAAAAAATAAACCTAGAGTGTTCCTAGATTTTTAGTCTGATCAATATAAACTTGTTCTCTTTCTCTTTGCTGTCACTAGAAGATTATGTTTTATTAAGAGATGGCAGGGGTTTAACATACCATATAGAGATAGACTCGACCTCATTAACCCAATGTGCACTGTGTAAGAGAAAAAGAAATTATAGCCACACTAAGGGATAAGTTTGGATCCCTAAATAAAATGATGCAATGAAACTAAATAAATATAATGCTTTCTGCCATCCTTTCCACTGTGCTTGTTTTTTCAAAGGAACATTTATTTGTGAGGGAACACTAGCATATATTATCATATAAGTATTTACTGCCAGCACATACTTATGCCCTCTTAACCTATAATGGAGAAGGAAGAAAATTGTGGCAGCAATGAACATGCACATAATTTGTTTACAGGCTGCATGTGAATTTCGTAAGGCAAATAAATTATCCATAAATATGAAGCCCTTTCAGAACTATTCCAAGAGCTAGAAGAATTTGTGCTTTCACAGAGGAGTCAGTTTAAGTTTTCACAATGAAAAAGAGTCTCATTTCGTTCCTACAGCTGTGCACTGAAGTAGGCAATTATGTCTGAAAATACAAAGAACAAAAAGAGTTTCAAACCTTCCAGCTGCTCATGAAATTGGTCAGTATTTGTATGCTCACCTCCAGGTGCTTTTCTTGGTAGAGTTGTGGTTGGTTCTCAGTCTTATTTCTTAAAGAGAAAAACATATCTGCAACTCTGAGCACAGGTGAGGCCTTGCTGCTTAAAATTCGTCTCACACAACATAATTTAGAAAAAATAATTCTCTTTAAAATGAAAGAATGATTCCTGAATGAAATGGAAATTAATACCTGGTTGAATCATGGCAATTGTTCCTTCACTCTGAATTTGTGCTGATAGTAGATTCCATAATGCTTTGAAAAGATTTTTAGTTTCAATGAAGATGTTCACATAGATCATTTTTATTCTACCAATGATAAGTTTACTAGCGAGCTTGTCTTTTACTTCCTCTTTAGGTCATGACACTTTGAGTTGGCCATTCCTGAAATACATTCATCATGAGGCAAAATTGAAAGAGATTTTATAATTTACGCCTGAGTTGGAACTTTGACACCAGAGGAATTTTTGCCATTCTTGTTATTCAAAGTAGATCAAAATTCTTTAAATAAAACAATACATTTACTGATGTACTTATTTTATTTGTCAGACTCATTAAAACTGTGCTGTTAAATGCTAGAATATTATAAAACATGTAACAATTTTTAGAAAGTTTGGAGAGTTTATATAATAAATGCTATTATTTATGCACAATTTTGATTGTCAAAAATGTGATATTCGTTTCCTGTAGTTCTTATAAGGATTTTAGAGAGTAGTTGAAAATCTACTGGTTCTTATTTGACAATGAGAGGAAAACTTCCCTCCAGGAGACCCAGAGCTCTATTCTCCTTTGAGCAAATCTCTGGAGTGGGCAGTGGTGATTGGCAGCTGCTGACCTGCACACTTGCTTTCTTTCAGTCCGTGGTTCCTGAACATGGATATTCCCAAGCTGACTGAAAAGCACTGAGAATTTCAGAAGCGCCAGAGGTGCCAATTGTGATGGGAATTGGCATTTTACAAATAGCCTGACCCCTAGAGAATGCAAAGAAAACATATTACGTGCCTACCCTTTAAAGTGCACCTTTTCACATCTTTCTGTGTTGATAGATTTGTGTCTCTGGACTTTTTGCTGGTAGCTGTCCCATTGCCCTTTAGCATCCCAAGTGGGAGAAAAAGAAACTTCCTACTTTTCTCTCTTTTATTAGCACACTAGATATATTCAGTGCTCCTCTTCTGGGTTACACAGAAGTTCTGCCTTGGGCAGCAATCTCATCAGCCTCCAGTAACTAGAGCTAATGAAAGCATCTCTGGGTTACCTCTCATTATCTATACAGTCCTCTGTTACTCTCGATGCCCTGGGAAGACACTGGCCAGAAGCTGTGATGTAGTGGAAAGATTTCATCCTAAAGTTACCAGAAGGAGTAATGTCACATTCAAATCCCACCAGAAGCCAAGGCTGAACCAATTATTTTGTCTTCACCTTTGGTATTGGTTCATAAGGCTGCACACAGGCGTAAGTGTTGTACTCTGGGATCATAGGACAACCAGATCTTAAAGGTAAAGTCAAATTAAGATGTGCCATGAAATATTGGATTTCTTTTTGTAAAATCTAATTGAGATCATAAATTAAAGATGAAATTCAGTGGCTCAGACATTAAGCAAAATACCTCTATAGATATTTGTTTCCAGAAAAGTAGTATATAAAAATTAGTTTTTCTGGCATTCAAAATTTTGCTTATCCTGGCTGTGGGTCAGTGCTATCTCTCTGTCTCTGTCTCTCTCTCACTAAATTGCTGACAACATCTGTTAATAGCCAATTAATGATCAATATGAAATTTTATGACCTAAGTACAAGCTCTCCATTATGCTGATATTACTTGGGACGATTTTGTGTTTTCCTCACTTCCATACAACTGAGATAATGGAAAAAGAGACAGGGGATACTTCCTGTTATTAAATAACAAGGAGTGTATACTTGATGAAATTGTGACAGGAAAAGACTTCTTAATAGTTGAGAGATGTTTAAGATACGAACTAAGTAAAGAAGATCTTTAAACATGAAATGACTAATCAAATAATGTCCTGGAAGTGGTATCTGTTGGGGAAGACCTCCACAGTAGGAATAAACAAAAATAATCACACAAGCACTGTTTGGTACAAGTCAATAATGACCTTTCTTGTCCTCCTAAATATGTTTACTCTCTATACCGTGGAAACTGTGTGACTTTATATGACAAATAATTTTAAAACGCCCCTATGAAATAGACTTTGGGTGGAAGAGATTATCCTAGTTTATTGTGGCTTAATCTTACCACATGATTCCTGAAAAATCGGTGTTACCCCAACTTAGCAAGAAAGGTGAAGAGTAAAGAATCAGAAAGAAAGCAAGAAAAGGACTGGACTACAACTGATGGCTCTGAAAATCGAGAAAGGGAAGGATCAGTCAAGGAATCCAGCTGACTTCTGAAGCTGTAAGCAAGCTGCTGACAGCCAGCAAGAAAATGAGGTTCTAAATCTTACAACAAATAGAAATTGAATTGTGCAAGGATATTTAATGAGGAAGGAAAGAAATTTTTTAAAAAATCCTAAAATCTTGAAAATTAAGTGAAACGTAATTGTCACCTTGACTTCAGCACAGTTTTTGGACTTCTAGTGTACCAAAACATGCGATACATATGTGTGATTTGTTCCAATAAATGTGTGGTGATCCATTATAGCAGCAGAGGGGGACTAACATACTGCACAGTAGACCAGTCACCTACTTATCTACTCATCTGATTGTCTGCATCTATCATCAGTATTCTCAGTGGTGGTTGTTATGGTTTAAAAGATGGCATCCTAAATATACTTTAGAAAATTTTTTTAGCAGCAATAACTGCAGGAGTCAAGAGTCAGAAGGTAGGTTTCTTGGTTTTACTCACTTTAAATATAACAGTTATTTTCTAAAGTCTCATACACACAGTGACCCACTCTACTCTAAGATCCTTAAGGTCCCTGTTAAATTGCAATTTTCTTTTATTAAAATGAGTAATAAAATAGACAATGAGAGTTTTGATTCTGATGGTGAGGAATTCAGGTTTCATAATCTTTATCTAACCAGGACAAAGGTTATTTGTTGAAAGTACAGATTTTGACTCGAATAGATGCTCCTTAAGGCTGAGCCTCTCGACTTTGTTCACTGGTAAAGGGAAACTAAGAGTAGAAAACTCAAAATCTTTGAAACATATAGCAAAGACCACGTCTAACCTGTGATGTGCAATTAGAGATTTTACAATATTTTAACTCTTCAAACTCTTCAAACAAGCAAACCACATGACTTAGGAATTTAAGTCAGATACCTTTCCAGTACAGTAATTTGTATGAGAGACCTCGGAAGAGAAATTATTTGTATCAATGAGAAATAAGGCTTTTGGGAAGCCATTGAAAATAGGATGTTAGCGAGCTAAATATTGCCATTACATTGTATGCTCTGGCGATGGAGAATGTGTTCTGGATCACAAATAATTTTTCAGTTTTTGCAATAATTCTGTTTCTGTGAAGAAAGGGATCAGGTCCTCATGACTCAATGGTACTGTGATATTATATTCCATCAACAATCTTTGATAATATTAGCTTTCAGTTGTAGATCTTCATACAGGATTGGAGATCCTGATCGGTCTCAGCTAAAAGCAATCATTCTCATTTTCACTATGAATAGATAATTTCCCTTTTTCTGTCTATTGTGATAGAAAGACAGTAATGAAACAAATAAATATAAAAATGCAATTATACAGATTTTAGATAGGTATAAATGTTTAAATATATACATAGATATGCATATAAATGTCTAAATAATTATTAATAAACTTATATTAGTCCTGTGTCTTTCTCACTTGGAATTCCATAATAGAATTAAGCCCTCATGCTTCATTGAATGTGGTGAATAAATTTGTGACTAATGCTTCTGAAATGGTATTCTCTGAAACAAGAAATAATCACTCAAAACATTTTCTTGTATTCTATGGTTCAGTGTGAAACTCCATTTGAGAAACTTCATTTTGTGTGTGTGTGCTGGGGATCAAACTTATGACTTGTGCTTTCCAGGCTGGGGCTCAAAGACGCTGATGTAAATCCCCTGTGAAACTTCTTTTAAAACTTTTTATTGACATGAGTTAACCTGTTCATCAGCTATCTCAAATTTCATAGTTTGTACACCTGATGGCCAGTCCCTAGACTTATAGTAATTACTTTCAGTTCTAGAGATGGAACCAGGAATTTGAACATGTTGGGCAAGCACTCCACCACTGAGATATAGCTTCATCCTTGCTTATGTTATCTTTTTATGTGAGCAGCCAAGAAGCTTTTTCATATAGCACCATTTCCTCTACTTTTATAAATGATTCCTGTCTGAGGATGATTTTTGACGTTGTTATGAATTAAAAGCTGGTCGTCAATTTAAAACTAGCTGAATTAAATCAGCATGGTGCGGAATGTAGATGGTTCACCTGAGGAAAGTTACTAGCATAAAAGAAGATATGGAGAGAAAGAGTATGGAATTGTTGGATTCTCCTAATGCTGTTTGGAGCCATTGGTTCTCCTAGAGGAGCTTGTTATGCTTAGCTTCCCCATATGAATTTGACCATTCTCATCAGAGGAACTTGGGACCTTGTCACTGAAAGTGGCTGTGGTTCACATTAGGGGAGCACTGGTCCTTACATTAAGCGTAACTTCCTGGTTCCAGAGGGGAAGATGTGTACTGTTTAATCTCCAGGAGAAATTTTCACACTGGCTTCCTGACATATACTCGACTGTTATTGTCAAAGGAGCTCGGGACCTCATTATCGTACTTTTCAGGGGGAATTTGGTCCTTATTTTGAGTGTCACTCCGTGGATCCAGTGTAGAACCCTCAACTTACTTGCACAGCTCCTTCATCTCACTGGCATAGACTTTCTAGGTTCCACCACTGACCTTTAGGCCTTCCCAATGCAGATTCACGAAATAGACTTGCATGAGTCAATGTCTTAGGCTCTAGACCTCCAGTTGAACTCGTAGGAAATTTTGTCATGGGTTCTAGGTCTTTAGCTGGACTCATACAGCACATTATGCTGTGAGCCAGGCCCTTGGCTGGATTTTCTAGATCATTAGTGTTGTGGACAGATTTCCTGCACTTTCTTGTATTTAACTCTGAGTGATCATTATAAAATATTATAAATTATGTGTCTTGTATGTAATTGTTCTTGTAACTCCTGACTACAACAGACTTCATGATCATATGAAACTGATGCATATTCTGTAGAAACTGTTATTCAAATTTTAAATATTGATATTTGCCTGGGCTGGCGATGTGTTATATGATCCTTTAATGATGAGAGCAGTGGCAGTGAAGGGCAGCTCCCCATCAACCCCACGACTGCTCTTCTATTGTGTTGTGTGTTGGTAAGTCACATATTTGTAGGTTACATAAATATGTTAACTACATTTTTGACTTACAATATTTCACTTTACGATGACTTTACCTGGACACAATCCTAGTATAATTTGAGAGAACATGTGTACTTCCCTTTCCATTGTACACTTGTGATGATGCATCTCACACTTTCATCCAATATTACACAACATCCTTCTCAGAATAGTGCTTATTTATTAAAGATGGCTTAAAATATTCACAGGAAGATGGTTCTTATCATCCTCGTCACTTCTATAATTAACTGGATATATAATTTCAATAGATCTCCAAAAGACAAAAACTAATAGTTGATCTAACAGTTAAACAGTAATTGTAATGACAAATTATCTGCAAAGTCTTTTAAAAGTACTTAGAACTTAATTTTCCCAATACTATGAAATAAAAGATATTACTAACTCTTTTACAAGAAGAGAATATGAGAATTGGAGAGATTGTCCCTGGTCTCATGTTACTAGTTGACCAATGTGGATTTCAATTTATAAAATGCATTTTTTTCCCCTTGAATTGTAGGTCACATTCACTTGGGTACAAAGTAGTTGAATGTGTTCCATTTATGATCTTATTTATAGGTTACTGTTTTATTATTAACAATATCTTAAACACAGAGGTTTTCAATGAATATGAAAACTGTACATATATATATATATATATATAGTCTTAATGTATCAAGAAAATATTTCTGAGAAGTAAGAAGAAGAATTAGCAATCAAGTTTCTACTATTAGTGCTATTCCTTGTGACCACCCACCAAAGTGCTACAGTTTTTTCTTTTTGATTAGGAAAATGAGGCTTGGCATAAATAAATAAAAAGGTAACTCCCTGGGATGATGCAAAGATGAATTCTAAGCCTTCTAAAATACCATGCCACAATCACTGTCTTATATCAGATCTCCCTCTGGAGGGGGATGTGATTTTAATTCATCTTGTTAACACATGTTACTGAATATCAAACTCTCGATTCAAACTTAATCATGACCTCTTCCAAGAAATCCTTTTTTATCCATTTATCCAAGTGTGATTTCTCTGAACGCAAGTCCATAAATGTTATTTAAGGAAGAATTGTATGCAAAATAATAAAATATTTCATGTTTCCTCCAGTTACATTTATATATTTATATTTTTATAGTTCATAATACTGTAAAGAAGTCAACTGCTGTATTTTTTCCTCTTATCGTTGTTTGTACCTGTAGCTCACGAATATAAAATAGCTGAGCAGTGCACATTAGTGGAGTGAGCAAATTAATTATTGAGAATGTATCAGCATTTGAAAAGACACATTGCAAAAATAGGATCCTAGTAATTTAAATTCATGTAATCTTTTGATCTTCATGTGCTCAAATTCTTATATGTGATTACTGGTTTCATAAGATTCTCAAATCATTTCTGACTTGCAAAAAATTACAATAGAGACAAAGAAATATGTTCTAAAGCTACCTCATTACTCTAGGTAGAAAAAAAATGATGACTCCAAAATCTTATGAGATCTATAATTTTGTTGCATTAAAAAATAGCATAACATAAATTCATAATTTTGTTCAGGATAGCAGGCACTTGGTGAATTAAATGTTTCTGTATCAGTAATAGAGTTAATATTAAAATATTGGACTATTAATTCATCATATGTAGTGCTTTGTACATATTTTAGATTTATTTTTCATCTCTTAGGATCTAGTTCAACATATGTTTGTTTTGCCATTAAAACATCAAATTCCAAAAGATTACGTATTTCTTTTTTCCCAAGTTATTCAGACTTTTTACCCTTCCTCTGGAGTCTTAAAATCACTTGAACTAATTACCATACTAGCTAGGCAAACTGATTTCACTGGGTAGTGAAGCATTATTGAGCATGAACAACCTCCCTAGTCCAATGCTAGGAGATGGATGAAAGACATTTAGTATCACATACCCTTTTAGGGTCCATCTTTGAGCAGTCCATTAAGTTTTAATCTTGATACTACAGCTAAATTTTAAAGCATCCCTAATGTCTCCCTCTCTCTTTCTCCAAAGAACTCACCTGGAATTTGTAATCTCAGGTAGCTAGGGTTACAGATGCACACACAATAAATAGCTACATAAATAGTACAGTTCTTAAATGCTAGCAAACTGATTTTTATGATAGAAAATATTTTTAAAATAATAGATGTCTTTTTCATGCATATTATTTGAGTTGTTATTTTTAAAATGATTTTTAATATGATGCTGAACATAAATCTTCTAACAAAGAAATGTATTTTTGTAGTAGCTGGAAAATGAAAGTAGAGAATTAAGAAGAATTAGAATGAACCTGAAAATAAAACAAAAATTCATTTTTTCCAGATTAACATATGTCATAAGCTGAGACAGAATTAACACAGACCTCTGTATCTGACATCAAGAAAAACAATGACGTAAAAATAAATAAATTAAAAAATATGACCCCATTTTATCAAATGTAACCCTTTAACATAGTTAATTTGGTGTGCTACTTACAGTGCAATCCATGGGAACAGTGACAACTAAACATTGAATCACATTTCAGTACATATTTTGATTTTGATACCCATCTAGTTACTCTTTTGAATATAGGGAGGCTCATGTAACTGGGATGTCATAAGAAAAAGAAGTTTCTAGCCAGTATCTCACATTCAACTCAAATAATTGCCTCCTCACACACGCCTTTGAGTTGTGTGTGTGTGTGTGTGTGTGTGTGTGTGTGTGCGTGTGCACATATGTTTGTCCAGCTGTTATTGTTTAGTTCTAAAGTATTCCCTGAAAGGCTCTTCTATTCAGAAGTGGGGATTTCATAAGGCAACTGGACCATGAAGACGCTAATTAATGAGTGAGTCCGTTGATAAATTCATTAGCTGAATGGACTGTTAGGAATGGAGCCTAACTGAAGAAAGTAGACCACTGCGGGACAGGACCTGAAAATATATATGTTCTGCCCCCGTTTCTTCTCTATCTGGCTTCTCCCTTTTCATTGTGCTTCGTGGCTTCCATGAAGAGAGTTGTTTTCCTCAATCATAGCCTCTTTGCTATGATTCATTTCCTCAGCATAGCAGCAATAGAGACTGCTGATCATCAACTGAAGTTTCTGAGTGAGCTAAAATAAAACCTTCATTTTTAGCTAGTCTATGTCACGTATTTTGGTCAGAGCAATGAAAACTGAAGAAGATATCAGCAAAATACTTCCAGGTATCTATTCTTTAGCTCTAGCTAGACAAATTTTTGTTCCTAATGTGATAGAGAAGATAACAGGATTGTCTCTACAAGTGAGTTGTACTCATATCTCCTGCGTTCTAATCCTCAGTCAGCTATTGATTAACTGTGTGTACGCAGAACAATGGCTTAAATTCTCTGTTCTATAAAAAATGAAACAACTCTCTAAATTATTAGAGATCAAAAAACGAATGGAGTAATTCTACCTACCTTGTAGTGTCACTATAAAGATTGAATAGATATTTGTATACAGTGCTAGCACTTATCGCTAGATGCACTAAGCTATCAATGTTTGTTATAGATGTTAGTCATTCAAATAATAAATTTTCATACCATTTAGCAAATAAACAGTTTGGTGTAAATAAAAATAAGCCTCTCCTGAATGCAGTATAATGAAATATTGCTGTTCAAACTGTTTTCCATAATTTTGGGTCTGAAAATTGAAGTTACTAGTCTCTGTCAATTCCAGAGGCAGAGTATTTAGAAGCATGTATGACTTGACAGAGTAGTTCTTATCACTTGATCCTGAAAAGTAAAAAGCAGTTCTTAAATTTTTACTATCACTTTACTTTTCACCAATTTGTTTTATTTTAATTTCTAAATATATTGTTCTGAAATAAATTGGGATTAACAATAAACAGCAGCAGCAACAGAACTGGTCCTTCTCCACATGCTGCTTGTGTTGTTTCTTAGTAATTCTTTCCTCTCCAGTGACTTCTGTCAGATTCTTCTATCTATTGACAGTATTCACAAAGAACGGAATTTTAGAGCCTACATTTTCCTCATGTTACTACACATCGAGCTAGATGTCTATAGAAAATAGTTTTGTGAGGTTCTTTTTATTTCCTGAATATTTCATTAAATGAAAATACCACCACTGATCTGTCTTTTATCACATATTGAAGTTACATTTTATTTTCAAAATAGCCTAAAAAAGAGCAGCCTTGTTTTTTAATTTTATGATAAACTTACTACTCTTTTGTGAATATAAGTTCTAAAGATTAAATTTTGTCATACCATCTAGATATTTGAAACTTTTATTATCTATTTCTCCCAGAAAAAAACTTTTCTCTCTATCCATGCTCATGACTGCTAGTTTCCTCAGACTTTTCCTAAATATTCAGATCTTATTAGAATAAATAATTACTGACTCTAGCTTGAAACTTTAACTTCCAGGAAGATTTAAAGAATTTCTTACTTTTTGATTATTTCCTTCTAATTTTTGCAGGCTTATGTATACTTTAGTTATTGCAAATTGATATAATCTGTTTTCTGAAGTTGTCTCTATTATGCCATCTATTCCTTGAGATATTTGTGATTTTTTTCTTTGAATTCTCTGCCTTAGTTATTTGTGTTTTGTAAATTCTATAAATACATGTTTACAGTTTGATCTCTTAGTTTTTCTTTTTGTCACAGTTGAGGAACTTACGAGTATAGCTAAAATGATTACAATTTCATGTTTTCTGGCTTTCTTAATACTTCAAAATGTTCCTTCATACATAAAACCTATTTCCATCATACCAATATAATATGTTAGCTCACTGATTTATTTACATTCTTGGAACTTTTAATTCAAGTATTTGTCTCTTTGAATGGTTGTTTGGGCTGTAAAAATGAAATTTGCAACAATATAAACCTATTTTAATAATCAATGAAATATTAATTTTTGCTGTGACGTTTAAAGATTTTATCAAAATTTCAAAATTTCTATTGTTGATTAAAAATATGTACTTAGTAAACAGTACAAACTATCTAATTAGTACACTGTATTTAAAAATTGAAAGACATAGTTAATCAAAGTTGTTATTTTTTTATTTTGTATGAGATAGTTAACCAAAAGTGGTTCTTTGTGTCTAGTTGCGTATATGAAATTAGCATCTTTTTCATACACTGGTGAGTTACTGTACTCTTTCCAAAGTATGGGGAGCTGTTTTAGCCTTTAAACTTTCCACGCAATGAAACATCTCTATGATGTCTTCAATGCACCCAATGTATGGCAGCATCAAGTCTTCAGAATCTTGGGATTTTTCAACACAAATGCTCTCTTTATCTTCATCAACAATTTCCCCCCCTGTTTCTCTGACTGTGTTCAGTCTCCTGAGTGGTAGTTTTAACATTCCAATATTTATAAGTCATTTGTAGTATTGCCATTTTTCTTTTTTCTCTTTTCTCTTTATTGTTTCTTCTTGTGGCATTCTTATCATTTTTAGTCCTTTTTCTCTTCCAATTACCTATTTTTGTAAAATGTCACATGAGTGACCACTGTGAAAGTAGGTAGCCCAATTATACACTTTGTTATCCTGGTACAGACCTGTGAAAAGAAGCTCAAAAGCAATCACCATGAATGTGACATGAGACAGCCGGTGACAGATCATGATGTATATCAGTTGTTTAGATAGTAATTTGTAGGTTAAAATACTAATATTAAAGTTGAAACTAAATGTTATTATTCACAATTTATGTACCATGAAATCTGGAATTTAAATTGTGTCATTGAAGCTTCTTAATTAATTGAACTACGATGTTTTTGGAGAAAGAAGACAGAGCCAGCTAGCATTGGAGCCTATATTCTGGGCTAGATCTAAGGCATAAAATAATCAAGGAAACATCTGGAAAAGTAGATTAGATTCTCCTTCTGAGTTAAAGCATTAGCCCAAGACCAGAATACCCAGGTAACCCTAACCCTAAATGCGTAAAGGTAATTTAGCTGATATACAGTTAGTCCCAGCACTCTGGCCCAGTGGTCTTCTGCAACTCTTGGCTTACCCTACTCCTAACTAGGCTGTCATTGACACTCCCCTAACCCCCATCCTCTCACATCCTATGGACTTTGGACACCATGACTGTTGCTCCAAGGGCTGTAACAGGTCTAAAGCGCCATCTCTGGTGGAAGGGCCAAGTCATGCTTCAGACAAAACCTTCAATCTCACCCCAATCCCTAAGGCTTCAAGCTTTCAATACTGAGCTCCCTGGAGCAATGAGATATTCTCAATTGGCCCTCTCCTGCTCTATGCAGTGCATGTTGTCATTTGTCTTTTATTAAATCATCCATCTTGCTGCAACTCTTGGGTGTCCTCCTTAATTCTGTTTTAGGACAGCAAAGAAACTGGTTAAGACATCAAAGGGATAATAACATTAATTACATAAATTGTTACTGATATTTGTGCATATCTGAACTATGTGAAAGCAAAGACTAATAATATATAGATATGTGTTAACAGCCAAATGCCAGTTCCTGATAGTTTTCATGCAAATTAATTTTCCTACTCCCTTCATGGATGCAATTCTGTAAGTGATGTACTGACTAGGAGACATCATGCAGAACACTTCTTACATGGTATAAATCATAGCACATGCTTAGATACTTCCCAGAACACTGTTTATCCACAATTAGTCCCTTATTCCAGGGTAGAGAGTGCAGCAAGCTTCACTCTCTGGGCAGGTTCTTGCAGGTGGGACTCTAATCCCAAATGTTCCTGCATTTGGGACTCCAGTTCCAAATGTGCTGGTTCCTCATATTCCAACTCAGCTGACTCATGTTGCTGCTGGCTCTATGCTTCATTTGAAATTTAAATATCCATCTGCCAAAAATTACAAATTTGGAATCACTACTTTTTGAATACAAATGGAAAGCTTAATGGAAAGTACCATCATTTATAGGAAAAAAATTTATTCTGCAGAAGCTTTGTTTAAAACAGACTAGAAAAAAACAAAATTATACACTTGGCCACACATCAAATGCCCCCACATAGCTTTTCTTTCTGAAATGAATGATCTTTTCCCATTCACCCAAATGAGCCTGTTATGCTGAAATACATCATGAAACAAGATGCCTTCTTTGCTGTAAGAATTATTTGGATGACACAATAAAAATTTTTATTTTTAAAAGTTCCTTAGAATTTACAGATATAATTTCTCTCTGTTTATTATATGAATGATATGTCCCTTAAATAATTTTTTTTTTTTTTTTTTTTTTTTTTTTGGTACTGGGGATTGAACTCATGATCTCACACTTGCCAGGCAGGCACTTGTGCTGCTGAGCTAAACCCTTGACACTAAATAATGATTCTTTACTGAATTGTGTTGCTATTCATATTTATTTTATTTTAATTATTGGAAGATTTAGAGTCACATTTATATTATGAGGAAAACAAATAGATATTTTTTAAGACACTTTGGAAAACTTATTAATGTCATATTTTCTTTATCTTATGTTTCCTTCTCCTTTCTCTTTATTCCAATTTCCTCATTTATTAATTTTATGGATTTTTAGAGTTTCTTTATCTACTCATGTACATATACATTAAAATCTTTCAGATAAGGTGTGATGCAAATAAACAAATGGCTATAAATAATGAAGTAAGCTGAATTTGCAAAAAAAGAAATTGGTCTTAAAACTTTCACATTCCGATTTTGTATAGAACCATCTGGTCAACATATTTTGTGATGAAAACAGAATAAAAAACCTTAACAAATTTAGAATTGAAAAACATGTGCTGGTTTATTTATCCAAATATCAAGAGTGACTGAATGTGAGTTTGAAAGTCACTGGTTTATAAAGAAAAATCCAGTTACAGGATTAGTTAACAAAGAGTAACTTTCTGTTTTCTAAATGGTTCTAGCCACCTTAGTAGCTTAATAATCAACTCAACTCCTTTTTTTATGTTAAGGGTCCAATTTATTCGCTGCCCTGACCAGAAACAATTCTAGAGCACAATGAAATTGTATGCAAATTGTTTTATTTCTGTGAACTGTGAATAAAGTAACCCTTTTAAGATCATGAAGATTTAGCTGAAAAACATTACATAACAACGGCTGTTGCATCAGAAGAAGTTGTAGATGTTGCCAAGCTGGAATTAATGAGAGATGATTGATTAAGATAATAATTCAATTCGGACATCATGGTATGATGTGAAGAATAAAAATCCTTTTTCTTTTACTGCCTATAAAAAGATATTTACTGATCCTTTTCAAAAAGCAACTTGATACTAGAAGACAAAGGATCAAATTGTATGGACCACTACTCTATGCCTTTCAGCAATTAATTCATGTTATTCATTCAGATTATGGCATTTAGTACATAAAGGAAATACTTTAGAAAGTTTTCTTCTATTAACATTTGATATTTTACTTCCACTGTAAGATAGTTAAAGACTGCTTTCCTTGGTTGACCTTTATTTTTACAATGAGGAAATAATTGAATAATTAATGCTGTTTGAAATTCTTTTAATTCAGGGCTTATTTTAAACATTGTAACAGCAATTTTTAGAATAAGATTGTCTTTAAAAGAAAACATGGAATAAATTCCTGATTCATGGCAGGTCTGCTTGTAAATATTTATTGCAAGCATCTGTTATAACCAGTGGCTAGCGCTTACTTTGAAGAACTTTATTATATATCCTTTTGAATAACTTTTATTTTTGAAAGACTTTTATGTAACATACAAGCAACTTTCCATATAGCATTGTTTTTAGATAAAATACATTCTTTGCTTTTAAACATGTAATTTAAGAATAGGAGAAAAGAAGGAACAAATGAAAACAAAGCTTTTTTTAAAATAGAAAGGGGAAGAGGTGTTGAAAGGAGCATGGAAGGATGAGGAAAAAAAAAGAATCAAGATACATCATGTACAGGTACAAATTCCCCATGATGAATGTGATCACTTTGTATATCTAGAATGTATCGATAAACTTATTAATTTGAAAGGCAAGCCATGCTAATCTTAGGAAATTTACAATCTACAAAAAAATTCCAAGGGGAGAAAATAAATTCTCACTACTCAAAGTAACTGATTGTATTTTTCTATATTCCAATGCAGATGACTGTTAAGTAACTTTTAAAAACTAATCTTAAAAGTAATGTACAACCAAAGTCAGCAGCCTGGGCCGCCAAGACTGGGCACCCTTTCTGATACATTTGATCTCACTACTTTTTGTGTACAGGGAACTTCTGCTGATTCTTAGGATGCTTTTGAGGAGGAAGCTGCAATTTGAAAAACTCCCAGAGATGGAAATATGACAGTAAAGTTTCATTGATAGTTAAAGGTAGAAGCCCTAAGGCAACATTGTTTACTGGGCAGGAAACTTAAAAGTGTATCTCTAGGAAATATCATAGGAAATAGACGTTGGCTATCTAGATAACTAATCCACATAGTTCTCAAATTTTGGTCTTAGTCAGTCAGTACATATTTCTGCCCAGAAAACATATGGCAAAACCTTAGAGCTAAAAGTAGTTTTGAAAATAAGTATTTACATCAGCAATCAAACATAATGATGAATGTAACAGAAAGCAAATGAGTGAATTTTAATTAATCAAACAGCATTTAATAGAAGCTGATTCAGAGGAAGGTTAGTTTTGAGAATTATTAACTATAAATCAACTAGAAATTATGAAACTAAAGAATATAATCATTAAGTTAAGAAAAATGTATTACTTTAATAGCAAGTTATACATAGATGAACTAGAAAGAAACAGAGAGAATGTAAATATAGAAACAATAAATAACAGATAGGAGAAGATGCAATGCGAGGATCTAATATCCTCTTAACTGAAATAATAAAATAGTAAAGCTAAAGAGGGTTACAAGGAGGTTTTCTTCATTAGATAGTAGATAAGAATGTCCCAGAACTGATGAAATAGATAAAACATGAAAATATTAAAAGTACCCTAAGCTTAACCTTAAAGGAATGATGAAATGACTATTGAATATTAGGGGCCAAAGGACAGCAGGATATCCTCAAATGGTAAAGGACACTTTGCCAAAGCAAATTTCTCCATTGTGAATAACCATATTTTAAGACTGAAATTAACATAAAATCACATACATATAAAGAATTCAATATTCACCAGAAGACTGACCCTCAGAAACAATATACACTCTTTTTAGTGATGACAAAATAGCAACAATAACAAAATGTTTCCAAATGGAATCAAAGAGAAACAAGGAAAAAATATGAATTTGGGAGTGAATCTAAATGAATGTTAGGATAAAGGGCAATTTTAACATTCAGGATTTAAAACTGATAACATTAGAATATATGCAAAATATAATTTTGGAAGCTATTGAAGAGTTAAATGCATGTGTTGTACAAGAATAAAGATAAATTTGTGCTGAAGAATATATGTTGTTGAAAAGGCAGATTAACATGAATATATAAATAACAAGACATTTATTTAATGAAAATCATTAGTTAAAGGTCTAGTGAAGTCTTTAAAATAAGGGAAAAAAAAACCCAAATTTGACGACAAATGCAAAGCACATTTCTACAGATATTGGTTTTTCACAATGTAAGAATGACTTTGCTTTCTTACTGATCTTGAATATTAGTTTGTAGTGTTAAAAATGAGATTGTATGAGCCTATGGGAAAAGCCAAAAAGAACTTTTCATTATAAGAGTCTCATATCTCACTGTTACACAGGTACTATGATGTCATCCAGGTAGAGAGATTCCAAGAATAAGGAATGGGATCATGACTTATTTCCACATAAGGACTTTAGATATTTGACCTGATTATTCATACATCAGGAAAACAATGATGAAATCTGAAAATTATCCACAAGAGTAATATTTTCCTGTGCCAAAAGACATTTTCATTCTGTAAATGAAAGAACAAAAGACCTAGCAGATTAAATGCATGAAGAGAGTTAAATATTTTGGTTACAAACAGTTTGAAGATTTTGAACTGTTAAAACTGTTGTGGAAATAAAAAAGCACTGTGAATAGTAGAAGAAAGTAGATTTCAGATGAGATTGTTTTTTATGTATTTTTCTTATTAATTTGTGAGGAGAAAACCTATACCTTTGCATTTGGATAAAGTTGGGTACCATAACGACTTTAAAGTGCTGACTTTTATTTTTGTAAATGTGCAAAACACTTAAAATATCAGAAGCAATTGCTGCATATTTTAACAAGTAAGAGGAAAGCTGACAATCAATAATGTATGATATTATGCCACATAATAAAAATACATGATCTCATCTTCTTTAAATATATTTTCATAAACATGAAATAGAATAGCTTTTATCTCTCTTACAATAAATTTTGGGATCATCAACATATTATTTGATTTGAATGTCAGTGGAGTAAAATCAAAGTTGATGAAAGTACATAAAAGACTATTGAGTCCTAAGCTAGATGCTTTATAACAGTTATTGATGTTAGCATACTAAAAGGGGCATAAATAGTTTGGATCTTTTTCTACTGTGTGGTAAGGGTCTCATTGGAGCAGAGCGTGTATTTAATATGTACTTCCAACATGTGCGTGATTATTGAATGAATGAAAATGACTCTTTCTGAGTAAAAAAAAACTGGAGTTTCCTTTATCAGTAATTCTTAGCTTCATATTTTGAAATTTGAGAATTCACAGATTTGATTCCTGACATAATAGATTTATTTCAAATATATGGTATGTAGATATCATATATATCATATATATATATATCATATATACTATATAATTATATATATATATTATACACATTGAAGACAACTTATGGAGACAGACTATAATGTAATACATCTGTGCTTTTGGCTCTATCTAATCTCTAAAACATTGATGGATTAGTGAGAATACTTAAAATTTTTAAATATTGAAGCTATACTTAATACAATGGTAGTAAATCTAGTATTAAATCTAGTATTAATCCTTCTTTGTGATGTCTTAATTCGATAATCTTAAGCTCTTGTTTTGTATTTTTCCTTTTTATTGCTGGCAGGGGATTGTATTTATGTCAGATCCTAATATCTGTTGTATTTTAGATATGTTATATAAGCACACACATTTTACATTTAAATATATGACCTAAAGAACAGTGAGACAGTTTATAGATGGATAGACTTTAAATTTTGTGGCTACAAGTCAAATCACATTTGGCCAAATAAACTTTGAAAGTCCTTTTAGCATTCTTTAATCTCCAGGACTTTGGTCTTTGAAAATTCAAAGTCAAAAGGAAGGAGGAAATTGAAAAGAGAATAGAGATGCAAAAAAAATTTAAATGTGTTATGTTCAGGTAAATCCCCATGATAAATATAGCTAGTATGTACTATAAACACATATTAAGAAAAAAATTAAAAGTAATGAAACAAAAACTGAAACGTCTGGGACTTCCTTGTGAAGGCAGGGTTGGTTTCTTCATGCAGAGATGCTTTCTCCCAATTAAACCAATCACCATGAGATAATTTCACTAACAGTGTGATCTGTTCTTGCTTTGTGCCAGGTACTTATTCTTTTCTTACTTTGTGCTGGACATACAAAAGGGCAAAAAAGGCAAAAATCTTTTCCTCCCCATGAAGCTTACTTATTCAGGTAGTAGGTAGTCAAAAAATATGATACATATGTTTAATTTTTATATAGTGATATATAAACAACAACTGCAACAACAAACTTTCTAATTATCTTTTTGCTTTTAGTTTTTCCTATTGCAGAGAATAGAGAAACACGGTGATAAAACACCTTTCCTTCTTTCTTTTCCTTCACCTCCTTTCCTCCATTCCTTACTCTCTCTCTTTCATTCTTCCTGTCTGTCTCATATGGATGAATGTTATAGCTTTAGGTTTTCCCATATTTTGACATCTAGATCTCCAATAACCTCACACTATTCAGAGTATCCTTACCATATGGATATATTTAATCTGTTTGAGGTACAAGCAAAGACAGGTGATAAAAGAGTAGTAATAGGAAATGTCTTGTAAAAGACATTCATTTATGTAAAATAAATGAATGAATTTAGCTGATTGGCTATCTAAATGCAAATATTTATACTACTTCATCTACACATTAAGTTTCTTTTCCTCATACCAAATGACTATTTCTTGGTACTTATCCTTTATTTCCTTTGAATGACATTTTGTTTAATATTTGCATCTGTTTAAAGTCTTTTATTGAGGTCCACATAATCAGAAAACCAATAGTCTGAATTTCATACAGTTTTAAAAAAACATTTTACAAACTGCTCTGTTTTCTGAAGGACAAATCATCTTCTCTTGAGTGTTTCCTACTTTACTGCTATAATTTTCCATCCAATATGTTTTTAAGGAATCTTATGAAGTATTATGATATCAATACTTATTTTTCTGCCAGTATTATATGTGAAACTGTACTTGCATTTCTCTGTCTTTTTGTCTGTCTCTTCCCCCACTCTCTCTAATCCCATTCTAGCTCCACTTACTATATTGTGAGGAACTGGACACAAATTTTACTTGTTGGTGTCTCAAGTTCAGAGTTTCTAATAATGACACCATCACTTTTTCTTCCTCAGGTGCTATATGCCCATTGTCCCTTACTCGAAATACAATTAAGACTCAAAGCAGCTTTCAGAATCAGATTCAGAATCATCCTTGATGTTTCCCTCTCTGCATTCCTTCAAATTCAATTGTTACACACTATCAAATTTGAAATCTTTACAACATACTAGATTTCTCGCTTCACCATGAAATGAAATATATACTTTGCCAGTTTGAGCATTTGTAGAACTCCAGGGCTGCTATTCGTATATTCTGTGATGGCCATGGTACTCATTACAGATCTACAAAATCATTTCCCTCAAGTTTTCTAACTCATTTCTTCCCTGTAATCAAACCAAGGAATATGCAATCCAATAATCACTGAAAAATATTAATCCATCTCTTACTAGAAAGGTGATCTCTCAGGAGTTACTTAACATTTCTGAGAGTCACCTTTTGTCTTCATTAATAATGACTCAAGGAAGGTAATTTTTGTAGAACAAAAGCACAACTCAGTCCAGAAAGAAAATGCTGTTTGGCACTGATGACAGGGAAGGCTGAGTGAAGGCTCTGGGCACTTGGTAGAAGAGTGAAGCAGGTTATGAATGAAGAGGATGAAAAACTCAGTCTTTCTTGAACCAATGGGTTCTTAACTTTGGACAGAGATATGTCATCCACTGAAATAGCTGAATACATAACACTACACAAAATTAAAAGTATAAAACTTCTGTATCCTTGATCAAGTTGCATAGAAAAAGAAAATAGAAAAAAGACACTCTTAGATAATATATAATCTATCTAGTCCTGTTGCTTTTTGCCGTGCTCCTCTACCCATTCTGAATTGGACCTCTCTGAAGGTAGGTGGTGTAGTGGAATTAAGAGTGACAGGACAATTTTGTCCTAAAGAACGGTATTCATAACATTTCTAGTAACCTGTCACTATCACAGAAGGTGGATAATTAATTTATGCAGAGAAGTGTTAATTCAATCAAAGCTTAGGGAGTTTAAAACGCAAAGACTACCTTACCATAGTGATCATTTCTTCAATCTGTTTAGCTAACACTAAACATTTTCTTGTGCTTAAATTTTTTTCTGGTACAGATAAACTTGATATCCAAAATTCCTCACAATATTCTCCCAACTACATCAACTAAAGTAATTTTTAGAAACTTTATTGACATACATACATAATGATCACATTCACTGTGGGGAATTTGTATCTGTACCTGATTTATCTTGCTTCTTTTTTTTTCTATTTCCCTCGCCTGCCTTCAACCCCAATTTCTCTTCTTATTTCCTAGAGCTTTGTTTCTATTTTTTCCCCTTCTATTCTCTTTTTTTTTTTTTTCCCGGGCAGTAGAACTAAATCACTTGTGAAATGAAGAAAATGTAATGGAAAATAAATATATTATTTTAAAGATTTCACCAGCTTTTCCAAATTTTTTCACTATTATGAAATGTTATTTGGAAACAATATATTGAATGATTAAAAATATCTAATCACTTTTTGATTAGACTAAAACAAAGTAGAGCATCTTATAAATTTGACAACTTGCAGAAAAATCTGATGTGCTTAAAATATGTTTCTGAATTAAAATAAAAGTGAAGAAGACTGAAATTAGCAAATAACTTTAAAAAAGAGTCTACTCTCCTACTTCTGTCAACAAGAAATAAATTTTGTCTAATAGCTGTTAAAGGTTTGGGGAGAAAATTGAAGAATGCCTTCATGTCTTATTAACTACAGCATTCATCAGTGGTTAATTGTTTAGCCTGTAGAAAGTGTGAAAGTAGAATTAGAATTGGACTACAAGTCAAATAAATTTTGTTTTTCTTATTGACTGAAGCATTTCTGAGACAGATATTCAATAGGGTTTGCTTAGCAAAATTTTAGTAGTGCTTGGTCAAAGTGTTGAATAAAAATTGAATTCAATTCCTATGTCAAATTCTGTATCTCTGTGTTAATTTTTACACATTAATGTGCTTTAATAAAACAAGATGATAATATTTTTCCCACTATCGGTATATAATTAACACTGAATGTTTTGAGTAAAGAATATATTATCTGCTGTCATACTGAAAGATGTTGATTCTCTGCTCCGAATATGTTTCATGGTATCTTATTTATAAGCCATTGAAAATGGTATAAATTCTTTGTACAAATTTAACCAGTACTGTTCTGTCTAGGTAATTATTAACTTATTAAATACACAAATCTAGAATTCTATCAATTTTAACATTTACAGTGCAGTTTAAGGGCACTTGTTTTTGTGATTCCAGGGAGAAATTAGAGATCAAGTCTTTTTCTCAACAAAATGTCAAGAAACAAATACAAACCTTATTTCAGAAAATGCTAATAACATATAATGTCTAGTTTCTCCTTTTGAGAAAATATAATGGTGATAAGGTTTCATCTTTTTCCTAATAAAATACTCAGAAACTTGATATAATCTTTTCTTAACAGAAACTGTTCACTGAAGGTACAACAACTAAATTGGCATTCTTTAGCTTCCCTTCATCAGTGTCTAAATTATCCATACATTTTCTAAAACCTGTGCTAACAGCCCTCTTCAGTCAAATGCTGAGTGTTATTAACCTTCAACAAATTGGATTCCTGATGAATCCATGTTCTTTTTTGCAAACAGTGTCAATATGTCATCACAATGCCCCCAGTGAGAAACCTCTGCAAAAGGGCTCAATCTTCTAAGTCTTTTCTCCTGATAATTCTGATATCATCTTTCAGTGGTTCATATAATAACCATAAATGCAAATGCACAGTTGTTTTATATATACATCTATTTTTTACAACTTTAATCGCTCACTTCTTCATGTACTGTTCAATGTTTTTAATCATGATATTTCTTTATATTTTATTTTACCTTTTGTTTTCTTAAACAGGAGAGTTAATATAGACATATAATCCAACTTTAGCACAGTAGAAGTCTGCTCAAGCCCTTGATTTCTCTCATATTATACACTTTCCTGTGAGTTTCATATTTGAAGTTCAATAAGATTCCCAATGCCTCTAGTATCATAGAGTACAATATTTTCAAAGATGGAAATATTTGAATCATATTAAAACTAATTCTATAAGGCAGATATGTTTTTATACTGGCTTTAGGCAAACAATTTTTCATTTGACATCTTCTATATTAACTACTGAATTGGATATGTGAACTGAACAAAACATATTCCATATGTGTGGATCTTAACATTAGAGTTGGAATATCATCCTCAGTGTTTAATTATGTAAATACTTTTCTTAAAGTACTTTTGTATAAGTCAAGGCATATGTAACCTAAAAATCTAGGTCAGAAACTTTGGAAGGAAAGTTAAAAAAATTTATATATATAGAACAGAATTTTAGCTTTGTTCAAACATCTTCTTGGTTTATTTATTAAAGTTTTGATACCTGTAGTTGATCTCTTTGTTTTTGCATAATCATTCACCATTCTTATCATTATACTTAAAATCCATTGCTGGAGCATCTTATAGTGTCAGAAAATAAGAAAGTGCTCAAAAGAAAAAGAAATCTCGCAACTTTAGAGGTACATTAAAGAACACAGGGGGTACTGATTATGATTCCAGCAGCCAGAGGTAGAAAATATAAGCAATAAAATAAATAATGTAATACTGGATTATAGCTCAATGTTTGTAAAATAAATAACCATGAGACTATGCTGATATGATCAATCAAACAGATAAACAAATAAATAATTAAATTGGGGAGAATAGACAAATATGCAAAAGACCAAATACTTTATGAAAATATTCTTCAATTAAGAAGGTTCAGCAGGATATATTATAGTAACCCACTTTGACTTTCCATTACCTCGATTTAAAGCCCTGTATTACTCTCACCATCTGGTTTTTCACTGATGTTCCCCTATTCTGTTTTGCTGGATAGTATCAGGTTCGAAAATTTAGGCATCAGCTGTGAAGATAATGAGATTCATTATAACGCCCATTCTCATTGACTTTTATCTACTTTTGAAGACCTACAATGTCTCCAAAGTTTTGGTTTTGTCGGTTTTATTCTTTACTGTTTTGTTCAATTGTATTATAACTAACGATACAAGCAATTCTATTAGAGATAGCGGGAGGCATTATGGTAACCATTGTTGATCACCTTGTATTATGTTTTCACATTATCTATTATGTCCACCCTTTTGACTTGACCGATTCTGTTCTGTTATGTCACATTTGGTTTTACTTTCTTCCAAAAGAGCGGTAAGAACCGTGGGAGCAATGAAACCCAAAATGTGTAATAGTCATTGTGCAGAAGAGAGGAAAAGAAAGTGCTCTAAACTATATAGCTGCATGTATATTTAAGTGTATAAGATAGAAAATGATATCACAGAGTTTTATTGGATCATTGAACAGAACTGTTTGCAGTATCATTGTTGGAATGTCCACTCTACAAGCTTTAATTTTGTGACTTGAACAATTATTTCTAAGATGGCAATATGTAATCCATTAACTAGTGATTTCCTACTGTTTATTTTTTTTTCTGTAAATCTGTATAACTTGTACTCTTTCACTGTTTTTTTTCTTTTCTCCTTAAATAAAAAAAAAAAGAGAAAAAAAAAAAAAAAAAAAAAGAAGGTTCAGCAAAAATCCAGCTCCTTAAGTATGGGCTATACATGATACCCTTCTTCTGGAAAGTGAGTATAGAATGGGGGAGAAAGAGAGTAGCTTTACAGTGCAGAAACACAGCTTGATGCAGGTGATCAAGGTTAACAATAATAGTACTAAGTTTTGACAGTATTGTGTGCCCTTGATGTTTTGAAATAGCTATTTCCTCCATGATGTTCTGCCTCCAAACACATAGCTAGAGTCTAACGATGAAAAAATATTAAACAAATCCCATTTGACGTTATTCTGTTAAATATTTGATAATTATTCTTTAAAACTGTCAAGGTTGTCAAAAACAGATCAAAAACCATCGCAGCCAAGTGTAACTTACATGTAATGGTGTGGTGTCTTGGATGGCAGTCTAAATAAAACTTGGATTCCTGTTCATAATGTTATATAAAATGTTATATATAATGTTATATATTGACTCATTGATTTTAACAAGTAAGCCACAATTGTGTAAAAGGTTAGTGAAACTGGGGAGAAGCTACACAAAACTTTCCATAGTATATCTGCAATTTTTGAGGAAATCTAGAATTATTCTGAAATAAATGAGTTGAGTTAAGAAACAACCATTTCTTTACTACTCTGAAATAATCCAGATTTCATAAAGCTGATTCACTGTCCAGTTGCAGTAGTTAGAATATGATGTGGACACTGTCTTCATTCATTTGAGCACTGTCTCTTACACTAACACAGAGAATGCCTCAGAAATAGGCATCTAATCCAAATTATTTCAAATCAATCAACTCCTGAAGTGTTTTCTCAAGGGGTAAAATGATAAAATGTTTTATTATTTGTTTCCAGACACTGAGTATATGCATATGGGTCTTCAGCTACTGGCAGGAAATGATTAGGAAAGGATACAAAATTAAAGGAAGATTTGGAGATTGTGGGACAAATTCTCTTTTTTCTGAGTTTTTTTTTTATTTTAATTTTTATTAGTACATGTTTGCACTCCAGAATGAGCACATTCACTGTGGGTAGTGGGGAGTTGGTACATTTTCAAATGACATTCTAATATGTTTTTTTTTTTTTATCTCTTTTGCTTCTATTTTATCTTTCTTTGCCTTGTCTCTTGGTCCTCTTCCTATAAGTAAAAGATAATACCTATTATTAGCATTTATTTTGCTCTTTTTTATGTATACTTTAGGTTGCTCATATAGGAGAAATCGTGATATTTAAGCTGTGTGTAATTTATTCCACTTACTATTATGGCCTCAAATTACATCTTTTCCTATATATGACTCAAATTTATACTTCTTTGTAGCAGAGTAGTGTTCCATTGCGTGTAAATAGCAGATTTTCTTTATCCACTCATCTTTTGATGGATATATAAGCTGAAAGAACACATAGGTTGCTATTTTGAATTCCACTGCTACGACATGGGCATGCATATAGCACAGTAATATGATGTCTTTAAATCCTTTGAGAAGATATCTAAAAGGGAAGAGCTGAGTCAAATAGAATTTCTATTTATATTTTTTCAGGAATCTCTGAACAGCAAGAGCAAAGCAGGAGGCATCGCAATCCTGAACTTCAAGTTATATTAAAGTCTACAGTGAGAAAACAGCGTGGTCCTGACATAAAAACAGACTGTGGATTAAAGGAACAAGATAGAAGATGCAGAAACATGCCCAGGCACATTTAGCCATCAACTCTTTGAAAAAAGGGATAAAAAATATGCTGGAGGAAAAAGAACCTCCGAAAGATCCCAGCAAGTGGTGATGGGAAAACTGGCTACCCACATCCTAAGTTTGAAGCTAGACCTACTTCTCTCGTCATGTAGGAAACCAAAAATCAAAATAGATCAGTCTAAATATGAAAATAGAAACACTTAATCTGTTGGAAAAAAAGATAGGTAAAAGTCTTAAAGTCCTAGACATAGACAAGGACTCTAAATTGAAACCCAAGGGTACAAGAAATAACATCAAGATTAACAGGATTATGTTAAATTTAAAAGCTTATGCATAGCAAACGATGCAACCAATAGAGTGAAGAAGTGGTGTGCATACTAAGGAAACACTTTTGTTAGTGAATATCTAGAATATATATATATATATATATATACACACACACACACAGAACTAAATAGAATTAGGCCCTTCCAAAATAAGACTGAATTATAAAATAGGCATCTAAAATGAATAGAAACTTCAAAGAAGTACAAATACTCAATAAATTCATGGAAAAATGTCCATCATCAATGGCTATCATTATGAAGGTATATTTTTAGATGAGAATAACATTTAAGTTGGTTGATTTTGTTTTTCACATAGATTATCCTACTCAATGATTAGTGTGAGTG
The DNA here is from genome assembly GCF_034190915.1 of Cavia porcellus. Taxonomy (NCBI): domain Eukaryota; kingdom Metazoa; phylum Chordata; class Mammalia; order Rodentia; family Caviidae; genus Cavia; species Cavia porcellus. The sequence continues at coordinate 32,926,769 of NW_026947495.1, read as the reverse complement.
GGCCTTGACCTGTACATTTCAAGCTTGAATGTGTTAAAGATTGGTTTCCCCCTAAGCAAGATACAGTATTGCTGGCTGAATTCCTTTAAAGCAAACGTTATTAATGCTTCACTGTATTTCCAGTTTGTTGCTTAAACCTGCAGATTTTAGGTTTGTGTCTCCACAATCACAGAAACCAATTGTTTAAAAACAGCTCTTTTGGGCTGGGGAGTTAGCTCAGCGGCATAAGCACCTTCCTTGCAAGCAGGCAGTCTTGAGTTCAATCCCCAGTACTGATAAAAAGGAAAAAGACAAACAAACAAATAAACAAACAACAACAAAAACCAGCGTGCTCTCTCTCTCTCTCTCTCTCTCTCTCTCTCTCTCTCTCTCTCTCTCTTACACACACACATCCTGCTGGATCTTTTTTTTTTTTTTTTTAATTGGAGAACCATAAATAATGGAGGAGGAATTTTGGTGAATTCAGGAAAAGCAATGAAGCTCAAAGTGAATGAGAGGAGCAGTGTATTATAAGAGACGATGTGAATATTGAGAGCTTTACTCAGCCCAGAGATTTGTATTTTAACATGAGAGTAAGTCATTAAGAAAATTGGCAATTACTAAAGACACCTAGACTTTTTTCTCTTTGTGATTACAAAGTCATGTTTTCTTTTTGCATAGCCTTCATATGTTAATAGCTTTTTATGATAAAGTATACATATTATTTCTACATTTTACAATTTATTAAATCTATCAATGATAGAATCACAGGTTAATCTGTAAAATAAATCATTAAATTAAATTTATTTTAAAGTAATGTAAAAGTAAAGAAAACACAGGATTGGGTAATAAAACAATTACCCCACCCACTCAGAAACAAAAACAAATAAAAATTCCCAGTTGTTTTTCTGGCATTGGGAAAATATATTTTAAGAAATAAATATTCCAGATTAGCAAATTTCTCACAAAGAAAATTTGGAATAAGATTCCTCAGTTTTGATTTTTGGCATTGACACCAATTTTACAATATTTTTTAAACTCGTATAAATTGAGGTTTACAGCATATTTTTTAAAAGAAAGTTTTGTGCATAATGTGAAGCATACAAATTTACAATACCTAAGTAATTCTACTTTTCTATACTTCTAATCATTTGTCATAAATGTTATCCTTGACTCTTAATAGCTATACTTAATTTTTTTTTTACTTTAGCTTCAAAGTAAATGACATTATAATAGCTTGAAAATGAAGAAACCTTTATTGTGTCTGATGTACTAGGTCTCACTTTTCTAATTTCAAAGCTTCCTTCCTGTTTCAGAGAAATTTAAACAACACAAACAATATCTTTGATATGATTAGTAGACAGAATTAGGTCATCATTTACAGTGGGATTTGAAAGAAATGAACTAGCGTTAAAAAAGCATGTCTCTACTAACTTATACATTCAAATTAATGCTTTCTTCTAAGTGGTCACTGCAAGAAAGGTCATTTACTCCTTTTAATGACACTGTTCTGTTCAAAATATTTTAAATGTTTGTGTTTTATTTTGTTTTCCTTCGGCTCTTGAATCCAATTATGAGTCACCTAAGAAAATTGTCTATTAAAAGATGTTTATAAGGTAAATCTGATATAGACATCTCCTTAAGAGATTTTTAAATGTTAAAACTAATAATAAATTTCGAGATAAATACTATGATCACCCTAATTTTGTTGGTGAGAAAACAAATGATTTCCAAATCCCATATACCAAACAAATTAGGGGGACTGAACAGAGGAAATATGGCCCATAGTTCCTGCTTAACCACATCATTACTTTAATTCTCAAATCATACTTTTATTTCAAAACTATCAACCACATTTTGTGTTTGTGTATAGCCACCTCCCTTGGTAGATTAAGGAACTTGAAGCAAAACAACAACCTAAAGCATGGCTCATTCATTCAACTATGTACTTGTTATAGAAAGAAAATAGGACAATATTAGCTAGGAAAAAAAATCTTGCTTAGTCTTTTATTAATCAGAACAAGTATAAACAGAAACTACTTTCTTTTAATTTACAGTAAATTGAGGCTTTGCTGAGGTAAATTTAAGATCAGTTCTCTTAACCCTTCAACTCAAAGCTGTAATTATTAAGTTTGAGATTTGCCCTGTCAGCACTGTTGAATCTCACTAAGTTGATGTGACCATTATTCAGTTGCATTCAGTTGATCTTGATGAACTTGTAATAGTAGGTTGATTTTGATGAACTTGAACTATAAATTAACTGCAATGTCTTTCTATCCTTTGAATCTGTCTTTTGGTATATTACTGAGATAAATTATCTGATCTACCTAGCTTCAAAGGTTACAGTGATACTTTTGGATTTCTGATTATTAGTTTTATACCATCAAAGATCTAACCCAAGAAAACAGTTGAATAAATTCACATTTCCTATGATTTTGTGAATTGTTCATAGGCCTAACTGAAAATGGAGTCTTTCCGAGGAAAGCTTATTTCTCCTGGGGGAGATAATGTAAGCCAAATTCTTATAAAATGGTTTAGTGGTTAGACTGCTCCATGAGGCAGTTTGGCATTTGGTCTGAACCCTACAGGGTGACTTGTAACTGGCATATTTCCAGTCAAAAATGGCCATGAGGTGTCATATCAAAACCCCTCTGGTGAGGTGATTACATGGGGACTTGTCTCCAGATATTTTGTGGAGGGTGCACAACACCTGCTTCTTCATACAGGTGCTCAGCCTCTCTTAACCTTGAGATGAATATTCAGAATGTTGAGACTGAAAAAAATTTTTTTCAGTTATATGAAGTTGTTTTTTTGTGGTAAAAATAGATATTTTGAGGTCTGAATATGCAAGACTTGGGTGTAGGCAAAAAAGACTAAGTGTGAAAACACTGAGACTGGTAGATGATAATTAAATCATAAATCACAGTCTCCAAACCCCTGGTAACCAAAGAAGAATGAGGTCTTGACCTAAAGCAGACTAATTATTCATATCGATGTAGTCTATAAGAATTTGCTTATAGACTTGCTTATGTTATTCATTTGTTACAGAAAATTGTCTTACAAAACAAAGGCACAATTAAATACAGTATAAATGGATTCACTATTACATGTAATTTCCACCAGGGTAATAAGTGTACCGATTTCATTCACCATTGCACATAGTAATTAATATATCACTTGCTGCCTTGTGCTTAAAAATTTACTGAATTTTCTTACTGTTGTAATTATTATCCTTTTATAAGTCAGCAGGGGCAATTTTCATCCAAGAATGCTCTTATATTTTAGAAATAGACTCAGTGTCATCATAGGTAAGAAAATAATGAATTTGGGATGCCATGATTAATCTATAAACCTTGAACTTTTATGATATTTTTATCAGCTCCAGTTATATAATTTATATGCCTGTTATTTATGCAAACATGTATAAGAAATAGATTTTTCTGCTTCTCTTTTTACAAATGGTGAAATAGGCTCAGGGAATTTAAGATATTGGCTCAAGAACCATGCACTAAAGTCAAACACCTGAGCAAGGCATTGAACTCCCTCCCACAGAGTTCAGAAGGGTGTGAATCTGCCCAAATAGCATAAATTATTTAATGACCTAGATTCATTTTTTGCATCCAAATGAAGCTGTCATGTTTGCATCTTGTGATTTCAGATGGCAGAGAAAATTCATGTCAGCTGGCAAAAAGGGCAAGCAAATTTATCAGCTTATAAAATGTTTATAAACTCACAACCAATTCATGATTCCTTTAAAATTTCAGAGGTCTCCTGTCTCTGCTTTTTCTTCTCCTATTTCCATACATGTATTGTTTCTTGCAGATCTTAAATTGATTGGTCAGTGTGGATTTTTTCAGTTTATTCATGTTTCAGATAAGTGAGCTGTGAGACATACTGAGTCTCTACACACACACACACACACACACACACACACACATGCACACACACATGCACACTGGTTTTCTAAATCAGTGATATTATTTTTGAAATGGTTAATTTCAGTATATTATTTAGCCTTCCTATTTCTATTGTGCATAGAGTAATGTGTCACAGTAGGCTCTGTTTTCATTAACCTTTTCATAAACCTTTTCATAATCCTTTTCATTAAATTTCCGATATCTGAATTATTTGCAAATCATACACAAAGATTTCTAAATACCTGCATAGGAAGGTACAGTAGTTGCGTGCTGATTTTTGAGGATTAAGCTCTTAAATGGGGAAAGATAAAGAAGGGGGCAAATACACCAATGCTGTTATAATGTTTTTTTCATAGTATTATTTTTTATTTTGTATTCCAAAGGAAAGATTTTTAAAAAGAAGTCATAGTAAAAGAGTGATCGTAACGATCTCTTCCTCCTCTCCACTCCTCTCCCGTCCTCTCCTGTCCTCTCCTGTCCTCTCCTCTCCTGTCCTCTCCTCTTCTCTCTCCTTCCTTCCCCATCTCTCCTCTTCCCTCTTCTCCTCTTTCCTCTCTTCCCTCTCATCTCTTTCTCTCTCTCTCTCTCTCTCTCTCTCTCTCTCTCTCTCTCTCATTTCTCCAACTACTAAGTTTAATCTCTTGACTAGTTAAAAACAGTGACAATTTTAGTTCCTTCTAGGAAAATATTTCCTTTATTCAAATTTCCACTTTTTTGGACAGTATGGAAAACTCATGATTCTTTGTTGCTTTCTTAAAAAGAACACAGCAACCTCTAAAGCAACCATTCTTTTATATACTTTTACAGAAAATTATAAATCCATGAAAATCCTATACTCTCTGGCCCCTCTGTTTTAAATGTTCTCAGATTTTCATCATTTTGATAGAGTATACAGAGACCAGAGGCCGCAAATACAGTGGGTGCTGATCTGATCCAGCTCTAGACTCCTGCATAGCCTGCACACTCCTCTCCATAATTGTTTAATTTTTTTTCTTCCAGTTTATCTCTTCCAAATCTGAAAATTTATAGAAGGTTAAAAGTTTCTTTGGGCTACCATTTACTTTCTTTATCATCACTCAGCTAGATTTCTAATTCAATTTGACTTTCTAGACTAGTTCTAATAATAAGGATTTTGATTGACTGTACTGAGGAGTTTCATTTATGTTGTATTTCTCATTATTAGAGTTTGTTGCATACAGTTGAGCTGTAACTTAGTTCTTCCAGCATCATGCCAGTTCTGCTGGAAGAGTATCATTCCCCTATGTTCCATCCTTCTAAGAAAATACTTCCTGTCTTGTTCCTGTTCTTCATGGAACAGACCACATTGCTCATTTTTAGACTTTTCTGAAGCCAATTACCCAGAAAAATCTTAGGATCGTGTTTCTTTGTGAGAATTAGGGCTTATTTTACTACTTCCTGAATATTATTGCAACTCATCTGTGCCCCAGGTCTTCAACATGATTGACTAGATTATCCTATTTCAATCCTAGTTAAAATAATACACAAAATATAAGTTCTATATTTACATAAATGCCTTTGGTATGCTAATGCTAAGTAATATTAGCTCTGGTTTAAAAACCAGTTATGAATGGTACAGAAAATTTTTGACACAAGTCACTCTTATGTGAGTAAGTATGCATAAAATTTAGTCACAATACAAACTATGTATTCTTTCATAAATCTTTTTGAAAACAGTTCCATAAGTCAAATATGAGTTTTTTAACTTAATATAACTGTTTCTTGGATTAATACCATGAAATGAATCAATGAATCTTACAATGAATGCCTGAAAGCCAGCTATAACAATTCATATAAAGTTACTAAGTCTTTTAAAGTAGTTGACATTGCAGAAAATCATACATGCTGTGCCCAACAATTATCATCATCACAAATACAGCCATTATGAAAATATTTCCAATAAATCTACAATTGGTTTGACTGGAACCGATTTGAACTATTTTTTTGGAGAACTCTATTGTAACTCTCAGCTACAAAGGTTGCTGTCTGAATGGAATAGTAATGTTCTTTTGTCAGGATGATAAATATGTGTTTGTAATTGTAGATCTTTTGATCAAATGCTTCTCCTCAAGAGGAAAAACAAAAAAGAGAATTCTGTTTGCATGTAAGATAATGTAATGCACACAGAATATGAGAGAACCAGAAGACTGATTTACTATAGACCATGGGTGAGTGAAAGACAGATACTTAGAAATTTAATTAAGCAAGTTTCTCATATTCAAGAAAATATATTTCTTGAATGTTTTCTATGTGCCAAGTATCAGACTTGCTTAAAGCAGAAAATAAAGATTAATATAAATATATTCTGTCCACAAAGTATTTCCATTATAGCACAAATTTATGAGAGGTTAAGCAAAAGCACGGTGGGATAGATATGTTTGGAGAGAAGACATTTGCAGATGCTGTCATTCGTGAGATTAGCTAGGTATTTTTAGTATTAACATTGGGATTGGGTCTGAATTTCTAACTTTGAAGATCATACTAAACTTGCTGCAACTTCTATTGTTGAAATTTTCAGTTAACATGAAGAAAAGAATATACACACTTGAAAGGTATATTCCGTATTCAAGGGAGTAGAAACTTCCAGAAAGTCAAGACAATATCTTCATCTAAGCACAGTCAAAGGGCACTGACATTCTTCATTAACTCTCTTGGGCTTGAATGAATCTGAAATAATTATACATCCCAAATGAGAAATTACCCTTCATGTTGTATGATCTGTGTTCATAAACTCTGAACATACACAAAGTATTAATATATTTAGGGTTTGAAGACAGTAGAAAGAGGGGAAAAGAGCTATTAGGTGTAAATAAAGAACAATGTATTGGTTGCAGTTGTCATGGACAAATAAGGGAGTAAAATTCTTAATAATTAATATGTTTACAGGGGTAAATTTGATCTGCATTAAACTTCTAATGTCAAATGAAAAAGATGGTAGGGGAAAACATCACCTACTAGAGTGCATAATTGAGAGTCAGTTTGTACTTCCAATCTGCTCTTAAAAATAACTAACTTTGCAATGCATTTCCATATGTGAGAATGTTTGGCTGTAGTTCACTAGAACCCAGAGGGTAGCAAAGCATCTGCCTCAGCTCCCAATGGCGACTCTGCTTCATTTACATAGTTCTCTAAGTCATTTTCACATTTTCTTCACCCACCCCGAGTAAGTATCCAAAGACTGAGTATTCTCTGAAGTCAATTTAAATCTGGCATTAGGTTAGTTTGATATGGGTGCTGCAAAGAATTCAGTTTTTTTTTTTCTTTATGACTAAGAACCAAGAAAAACAGATGGTAGGGTGAGGAATGAGGAGGTTGTCAAATAAAGTTCTTGCCAGCAAGACTCAGTGCTAACATAATATATTCATTCAATTGGAGCTTCTTGATGATACCAAATATAGAAAATAAAGATGATCTGGTTGTCTGTTTAATATGTGTGCTGATTGGAAAAGAGCTATCTTAATAAGCTGAGGGATATTTGCTTATTACAGGTTCACATTTTAAAAGCAAATTAAGTTTACCTGTTTATTTATATGAGTTTTACTGTTAGTAACAATTTTTTACTTTTAAACCAAAAATATTTGCTAAAGATATGATTTGATAAGCAAATTAGATGCAATTATTTTAGAAATGGATATAGCCCATGTGCAAAACAACTTTAATTGCTACATGCCAGCAATAATAACCAATTTTCCAGTGAAAATAAATTTATATTTGGTTGAGGAACATAATAAAATGCCTGCCAAAACAATCAACCATAGGGGCATGCCATTTAGTGGTGAATATTAGGTTACCAATTCAAATTTTCAGTGGCTCCCCCCAGTACATATCTTGTATTATTTCCTTTCCCTCTTCATTTTGTCCATTATATACCAAATTTGTCCTTTCTCTTAGGCTGCTGGTCTGTGTACTTTTATATCTTTGTCTTTCTTTTACTGACTGTGAGCTCTGATTGCTTTCCCATTTTCAGCTTTTCAAAAGGGTTTCCTCTCTGCTTTGATAGACATACTCAGAGATTTTTAATAGCTAATACCACATAGCTGGTCCTAAGCATTTAGCTTCTCAGGATTTTGACTTGCAGATATACTTCTAGAATACAAATTCATTTTTTCCATTATACTTTCATATAGATAATTAGGAAAAGAGTAGAAGCAGGTAGTTTTGTCCTTGGCTATTGATACTCTAAGATACTTCAGGAATGAAGACAGAGAACATAAGCAAGAAGAGAAGCTAATTGCTTTTTTTCACATAAATTTTACAGTTATAAGAAGACATGCCATATTCTGGGAGTGAATATACCATGCATATATTCTGTGAAAAAAAACCCTTGGAATAATATTATCTTAACTTTCAGAATAACATAGACTTCAAGCAAAACTCATTTTATATTGATAGAGTTATAGGAAAATTGTAGCTACTATAAACCTATACCTCCTTTTCCACAATGTGAGCAGTGACATCATTCTCCCAGCTTTCCATGGAGCTGGAAATATTGTATATAAAGAATGTATCAGTGGATTGAAACTCTTCTTTTATTTATTTTTATGTTTTCCCTTACACGGTTATTAAGCAAACAGATAAGTGACAGAAATGTGACATACCTGAAGGCTATCTTATGCTAGCAATTTTTTCAGTGTTTATTATGTGCACTAATATGCAACAAGAAACTTAAAATTTGGTTTTGAATTTAACTTTGGCAACTTTATTTTTTTTCAGTTAAAACTTCTTTAGGGCATCTAAAATTCTGAGTATGTGAGTTTCCAACATAGGAATCAATTTCTAAAAATTGTTCCAGTAAGCCAGTGTGTACCTTGAGTTTTTCCTTCTCCAATTATAATGATACTTTCATGCTTGCATAGTAATTCATTGTAAGCCAGTATCATCATTGAGATATAATGTAATTAGAAAAAAATTTTATCTTTCTTTTCAGGGCAAAATGTTGGAGGAAAAGATGCACTGCTAAAAATTGAAGGTTTTAAGTAGAGAATTGGAGAACCAATCTCAATAGTTTATTAGCTTTTTTCTTAGAATTACACTATAACATTTTTCATTGTATTTCTGTAATCTTTACTGCTGTTTCTTATAGACAAAAGCTCTTCTGAAATAATAGATTGGTAGATAACATATTTATCTGTATATTTTATCCAAGTATTCTTAGATTAAATACCTTCCTTCCTGATTAAAAGAAAATGAGCTCCACAAATATAAATCACCTTCCTATATACTTTCTCCACATAAAAAAGAATGCTTCGAAATTATTAGTATGATATATCAGTCAGTATTTTACTAGAGAAACAGATATAACACAAGCTATACATGTACATAGGAATTTACAAGACTGGCTTACACCCACAGAGTCAGGTGCAGAAGAATGCAGAAGGTATCTGCAAACTGGGGACTGAAAGATTCATTTCAAGGGCTGGAGTTCACAGCAGTGTCCTGAGCAAGTCCATATCAGGAGGCTGATGGGACTAGGATGGAAAGCTGAAGAGTCTACACTGGAAGGCTAAAGGTTCTGCTCCTGAAGCTAAAGCATCTGTGTTGGAAGCCAAGAGACTATATTCAAGGTGAGGGTGAAGACTAGAGATCCTCTGAAGAAACAGGAGCAGATCCACCCTTTCTCATTTCCCCTTTATGCCAGTAATGGTTGATACATTGTGTCAACTTCAAAAGTGCAGAAGCTTAACTAAGTAACTCAGCGGTCCTGCATCCTGGGGTGTAGAGGACATGCCCTTACCCCTCTAGGATGTTGTTATTTGTGTCAACTTAGAAGTTTAAAAGTTTAATTAGTGACTTATCAGAGGACCAATATCCTCAGTTTATAAATACCCGATGCCTGTGCAGGAGGAGGGCAGGGAAATGATATGAGTGCTACACCCACCATGTGTGGGTATACTGTGTACAACATAAGAGAGGAAAAGAGGCTTGTTCTCCCATTTTTTGCTCTTGTTACTTTTGCTGGCTTCTGCTACCTTGAATTGTCACCTCTGTCCCATGTCATCCTGCCTCGGAACTGCCTGCTTAGGGACAGAAACCTCCACAAACTGTGAACTAAATAAATACTTTCTTCTTTAATTTGGGACATATTTTTTTTTTCATAGCAATGAGAGAAAAAAGTAACTAAGACAATGCCATCCAGGCAATGGGCCACCCTAGGGTGGGTCTTCCAAACCCTAGGTTATGGAATTGTATTTAGTTAAATTTTCTCTTAACAAATTTCTCAGATTGACACAACAAATTAACAATAATAAATGTGGATTTGACACAACCTGTACCTTGCCTCAGCATCTTGATTAGGAAGCAGTTTTATTCAGTTTTCTGAAATCAATAAAAAAATTTTGTGATTTTTTTTTCCCAAGCAAGAAAGGATTGTTCTTACCTTATAAGGTTATTATATTAGTCATCATTTTGTTTCTGAAACAAAATATCTAATAGAAGCTACTTAAAAGGAAAAAAAAATATTTAGCTCACTGTTAGGAGTCTTAAAGTACAGATGGCAGGTAAACACCTCTATAGATATGTCAGCTCATGGCATGGACAGCAATACTAGAAATGTGTGCAGGAACACATCTCCAGACAGGGAAGCAAGAGAAAGCCGAGTAAAACTCATCTCAGCTTTTCATAGTAACCCTCTTGTTAAAACTGCTAGAGATTCTCTAAATAGTTAGGGGCTTTCTAGGAGTCTCTGACTCTTAAATATTCTTCAGCACTTCCTATCGGGTCCTGACCTAGATCCCTGATCTCCCAAATGAGCGTCCAGTGGAGGTTAAATAAAAGAGACAAATTGTATTTTTTTTTTTTTTTTTAGGGCTCCCGGTGGATCAAAACCCTGAAGACTATGCGGGCTATGACAAAGACTTCTCTGGATCGCCCACTTTATTTATAAGTCCAACAACATGGGCCAGGGAAACTGAGGAAAGTTCAGGCAATGAACGGAACCTTGGGAGTCACTTCAGGGATGTCTCCAAGTAATAAATCAAGTCAATTTAGTGAAACTGTCTTATCATGAAGACATGGTAGGAGTGAGACTACAGGACTAATTTCTGCAGCTGCAGTCTCTATCTTGTTAATTGGGGTGGAGCCAAGTTTCCGCAGCTCCAGCTTTATCTTGCCCTTTGAGGTATCTCTGGCCTGACAGGCCAGCACAGGCCTCAGCCAGGACCAGTGATTCACAGAGGTTCACTTACTATGAATCAGCTCCCATCACCAGGCAAGGGGCCTAGGCTTAGGACAGACTCACAGATAAACATAGAAAGCCAATTAGTAAAGTTTAATCTTGCTCAGGGCCCTTTCATAGTGTTCTGCAGCATCTTCCCAATACCATCACCTTGAGGACCAAAACTCAAACTACAATGGACCCTTCCAGAACACTCCAACTAGTGCAATAACTAAAGTGTAAACTCACTTCACAACCTATGCCTTCACCTTCGTCTTGACTTTTCCCAGACAGCAGCTGTTCTAATCCAAGGATGGCAGCCAAGGCTCTGTTCATCCGAGACTAAACTACTCCTTATGTACTGCAAGAGGGCCTCATACTCAGTCACGGCCAGTCTGCCTCTGCCTCCTTTTGCTGGGATTAGAGGCAAGTGCCACCACACCCAACTGAGGCTGGGCTCCAAATTTTGGGAGCTCCTAATTTTAAAAGTCTCAATTATTTCCAAATTCTTAAATTTCTGTCTTCTAAGGCAACTGAATGATATACTGCTAACTTTTTAGTATATGCAAAATAGTCACAAAAATGTATTTTAATTCTATTAACACAAATACTCATACCTGGCCACCTAACCAACAAAAATTTTTAGGTTTATCTATTTTTGTCATTATTTCTACTGCAGCAATGATAAAAATCTTCAAGAGATAAAACCATTTGATACATTATAAAATATATTTCAAAAATAAGTGTGATGGTTTTTGGTAGTTTTCTGTAATGGCTAGTAGATGAACATTTTTACATGAATTGATTCTTTATGCAAAAAAAAAAACCTCATTGGCTTTTAAGATCCTACAGAATATACTGAATTTCCATAAAATTATAGAAAATATTCATTTAACTTTTGCATGAATATATCTTTAGTTTCTTCAAGAAAGTCAATTTATTTCTTCCTGAGAAGAAAGAATAATTTCCATAATCATTAGGGAAATTTCTCTTATATTAATCAGAAACCTATGTCCTTAGCATTCTAACTCACTAGTTCCCATGCTTATATATGGAACTACATATATTAAATTTTATTCAAATTCTACATGACATTTTCCCAAATGTTAAATACACACATTTCAAAATTATTTCTTGACTGTAATGAATAGAACTGGATACAGTACTACATGTTCTCTGAAACAGTATAGTGAATTTTGAAACTATTCTTTCTTTTCTGTGGGTCATGAATGTATTCTAGTTTTGAGTGATCTTCCCCAAAGTTGCACCACTCTACTGCTAGAAACTGTGTACAATAGCAATTGTACCACTCCTAGTTATTTCTTACATGCCAGGCACTATTTTAATAAAATTTGCTTATTTATACAGCAATTACCCTTCTTAGGTATTTTATTCACATGATACAGACAAACCAAAGTTTTCCCCATTCTGTTAGAGTGAAAGTATGAATTTTATTACCTCAAAGCTTATATTTCTACTCCACTATACAATATTGTACTTATTAACTAAAAAGTGTCAGAACTTTATAATTTTTGGGGTAAGTACTACTGGAGAGACAGGTTTCGTTGGTGGAATTTCTCTCAGTTTTGGCTTTGGTTTAGATATCTGCCATCTGAACAGCAAATGTGACTCTCCATTCTTCCCAGTAAGTATGACTTATAACCTAGTTTTGTGAGAAAGTCGGTGATCTTTCAGTGAGCTCTTTTTAGCACAGACTTCATTTTTCTTTTGTATATAAAATAGTCATCCAGGTTTAGAGACGATTGTTTATATATAAGATTGATGCTTTCTTGTAAAACACATTATGCCATTATCTAATCTTTTGCTATGATCAAGGTGCAGTATGATACATTTCCTGGCTTTCCACTCTGTAATTTTACTACACATAATATTTGTTTTTCTTATTCTACAGAAACTACATCATTTTTCTATGCACCTACCATTTTTCTGTTTAATAAACTTCAGCTATAATTTTCTGGAGATTATAATAAGAAAATAACCTATTTTACTAACAACAATATATTGATTTTCCATTCTGAAAATTATGAAAACATTATGTTTTCAGACTTCTACAGTTGATAGTTGAAATAATATTGGAAATAATTTATACGCAAGGGTGTAACACTTGATGACAAAGACTACTTGCTCTAATGTGATTAAAAATCATTTAGTTTAGAGAGTAATCAAATTAACCATTGGTTGGGTAATCAGTATATTATATCTTATGTAAGTCTTACCCTATCAACAATTTTCTTCTGATAATGATTTGTCATTTTGGAAAATATCCAAGTAATTCTTATTCTCATCTTCATAATCTTGATCCTCTTTTGTTCTCTACTCATTTTCTCTTTCTGAACTGCCAATTCTATAATTACTGACACTTATTAGTATTCAATGTTAAATATTTTTAATCTATATCATCTCACATAATGATTTTTAAAAATTTCCCTAATAACTTGTATTATGCTACCTATCACTGATTTAACTAATATGTTTCTCTCTCTCTCTCTCTCTCTCTCTCTCTATATATATATATATATATATATATATATATATATGTGTGTGTGTGTGTGTGTGTGTGTGTGTGTGTGTGTATGTATACACCTTTTATAACCTATCTAGAGCAAAGCCTCTGAAATGCTAGGTTATCTTCCCTGCACTACTTCTGCATCTATCTCTCCATGGAAGCTACATGGTTCCCAATGTGAAACCATGAGCCTCTATTTCAATAGACTGCTTAGTTAGGAATTTTTCCTAAAGAAGCTATACACTTATTTTCATATAAATCTAATCTTGGAAAGCTGACTTGAATCAATAAAATCTTTGACTTCCATAGAAATTCCAGAGACAATTTCTTTGTCTTTCTTTCTTCTTCATATCCTAGAATTTCTTATGTTTTAGATGTGTTGAAAAAATCACACTTTTCTGTTTGTTTTGAAGGTACTAAGGACTTTTCAGTTTGTCTGCCAGGATCCCCGTGGGGGTCCTGATGGTTGTGATTGTTTAAGATGACTACATTTTCCTGAATTCAGTTCTTTGCAATTGTTTTAGACACCTGGATATATCACAAATTTTGTATTGAGATTCAGAGAAACTACTGAATTTCAGTTCTTTTCTGAACAGAAACTTGCAAAGTACAAAGCCCTTAGACATACATTTTCCCAATCGAAGTAAATCAAGAAAGAAATTGAGGCAGAGAGATGGGAGTTGAATATAACTAAAAGCATATCAGACTTAAAAGATTGTGGTTCTTAGGAGTGAAGGAGGAAGGAGAGCAGTGATGAAGAAATGAAGGGGAGACCTGCAGGGATGTCAGAGGAGTACCTTCATTTCTAACAATCCTTTAGTCTTTTCTCTTAAAGATTACCCACACTACCTATCCTCAAGGTCCACAAGCTGCAGATTTAGTTTTATTATACATTTCTTCTTTTCATTAAAACACAATGGTATAAATCCATTTTATTTGTAAACTGAGAATTGTAACCTAGATATGCAGCTATGGGTACAAAATGAAAATGGACAAACTTTAAAGTAAAAATGGGATAATTTGATAACTTGAGTTATAATTATGTATAATGTCAACATCTCTTTGATCTAGAATTTTTTAGTCTGAATCATGAAAAATGGAGCTGTAGAACTTTTTCTCTTTTGCAGTGAGTGGAGTTCATGGAGAGTATTCACAACTTGCTGACAGAAGCATAGTTGATAGAGATACATTAAAGAGCTGTAATAGTGTGTGACAGGTAATTAATCAAGGAACTTCATGATGTATAAGTGGAGCGATAATGTGGTAGCATTTAGTATTTCAATTCAGAGCAACAGCAAAGTAGGAATCTGGAAATTATTCTCAACTAAACAAATGCACTGATGAAATGCAAGTACCATTATCACAGATAACTCTGTAGAAGAATAGGGCATATTTTTAATCAAAGACAATCTGGACTATAAAGTTCACATGTTCTTTCATGAAACATAATTACAAGTAACTTCCAGTATCACATTGCATAGAATTACAGCAGGTTTCTATGAATTTAATTCAAGTTAACTATACAGTTGTCATTTTATGATAAGTATTAAATCTTTCTTTTAGAATTCTCGTGATTTTATATTTGAGATTTTAGAATTTTCTTTTAATGTATCAAGACAAATGAAAATTGTCTTAGGATTCAAAAATAACTTCCCTTTATTTTATTGACCCTAGGAAAGTCTAAGGTATTTCCAGTACAGAATAGATTCTTTGGAACCTGTTTTTTCATTGTACATAGTAAATCTTTCCCTGCTTTGATTTTAAAGAAGTAAGGGAAGTAGTAAGATCAAACGGTTAATACCTTAATACCCAATCCTGGAGAACCATCCTTCTGGCTCAGTTCAGGAAATGGGACTACCATGGAATCAGCAAGCTCATCTCTCAGCTTCGTGGAAATCCACACCTCCATGAACCAAGTGGAAGGATGGGCAAGAGACGCTGGACTCACAATTTCGGTGTGCTGTTGGATTGCTTATCCTTGTGATGGCCCCCTTCAGGAATAGAAAAGCAGTTCCATTGGAGTATTGGGGTACAACGAGCCTCCCCCACCCTTCCTATATAGATCTCCCGTCGCCAGGAGGGCTACATAAACAGAGCAAGGAAGCTTAGGCCGCCCGGGACTGCTAGGCCCATTACTTTAGCCACTCCGATCCACAAGACAAATGGAATGCTGTCTATGGGAAAGACTGAGGCACCAGGGACACTGAGCATGCCAGGACTGTGCTGCCAACTCACATGAGGGGCACCGAAACTGCTGTCCAAGGGAACCAGTACCTCTAATGCCTTTTGGGGATGCTGTTGAGATGCTGGCTTAGCCCTCAGAGGTCCTCTTCTGCCACCTACAACCCATGAGTGGACATGTACAAGTCACTTTGGTGAGTGTAGGCTTGGACAAATAGAGGGTTGGGTGCCATCATTGGGCTACAGCATCAGTTGCCCTGGGAAAGTCAAGAAGAAGGTGAAGGGAAAGGTTGTTACGTGAGTTTAAACTAACATGGTACCACTTATACAATATATAAATACATATATAAACACAAACATACGTGTGATATATGTATATCACACACACACACACACACACATATATATATATATATACACACAACTATATTTATATAAATCTATATGAAAATCAAGATCGGTGCTTTTTGCTGTGTTTTGTGCATAGGCTTGGTAATTGTCTCTTAATCAGAATTATACATAAAGGGGTCTCAAGTAATATTCTTGAAAAATATGTGACTCTTTTGCAGATTAGAAGAAATTGATTTGAGCTGAGGTTTTAGCTCATGCTAGAGCCCTCACCCAATATGTGCAAGGATCTGGGTTTGATCACTAGCAAACACTGAAAAACGAAGAAGTTGATTTTTGTTCATGAACTCTCTACCTACCCCTATGTCTTCAAGGTTTTTACTTATTTTGTCTTTCAGCATATTTAGTGTTTGTGTTTTAATATTTAGGTCTTTGATACATTTTGACTTTACTTAGTGCCAGGTGATAGACATAGATCAAGTTTTAGTTTCGGCATATGGAAAGCCAGTTTTTGCAGCATCACTTATTAAAGAAGCTGTATTTCTTCCCTTGAACATGTTTTGGCCCTTTGTCAAAGATAAGGTGACTGAGTGTGTTTGTAGTGGTGGACGTATCTTCTAATGTATTCTGTTTATCTTCAGGCCCATTTTTATGTCAGTACCATGCTGATTTTATCACAATAGCTTCCAAGTATAATTTCAAATGGGGATTGTGATGCCTCTTGCCTTTCTTTTGTATAAGAGAACTGCCTTTGCTACAAGGTCTCTTCTGGTTCCAAACTAATTTTAGGAATTTTATTCTCTAGATCTATGAGGTCTGTTAATGGTATTTTGATCAGAATTGCATTAAATTTATTTAATTATTTTGGGAGAATGGCCATTTTCATAATGTAAGGTCTGCCTATCTATGAGCAGAGTGCTTTAATTTTCAGAGTGCTTTAATTTTCAATGTATGGATCGTTTCCTTCTTTAGATAGATTGATTCCTAAGTATTTTAGTTTTTTGGATGTTGCTGTGAAGTGTGTGGTTTCCCTTATTTCTCTTTCAGTGAATTTATTGTTTGTGTACAAGAATAGCCAAACCTTGGAAACAACTCAAATGTCCATCAACCAGGGAATGGATAAAAAGATATGGTAATTTTATACAATGAAGTACTGTTCAGCTATAAGGAAGGATCATATCAAGACTTTTATAGTTAAATGGGTGAAAATTGAGACCATATTCATAAGTGAAATAAGTAAGACTCACATGTATCAATACCATATTTTCTCCCTACCATAAGAAAACTGAAGGAGTAAATGAAATCTAAAATCTACAATACATATTGTTAAAGGGTAAGAAACTGCCCAAAGGGGAAAAATAACTGTGATGGGGAAAGGGAAAAAGAAGGAAGGAAAAGGGAAAAAGATATAAATTTGTATATGTAGACATAAAATAGCTAAAATGATTATATGCTAATTCTATTAGTTCTTGGAAGAGAACAGTTCATACTCACATGATTAGATCAATTTTCAATGTCTATAGCTGGTCATCTAAGTAACTCTTTTGAAGATAACAATATGCAATATAATAATCATTGTTAAATTCCTATCTTGTTTTGAAAACCTGTATTGTTATTGTTTTGGGTTTTTTTGTTGTTGTTGTAATTGTTTGTCTCTTGGTTTTTTATTTTCCTTTTCTGTGTTATTTCTCTTTGAAATAAAAAAGAAAAGAAAGAAGGAGATTAAGGGAATGAAGGAAAGAAAGAAGAAAAAGAAAAGAAGGAAAAAACCCATTATTTGCACACTTATAAACTCATGGCAAAGGCAGCATTTGCTTCTCATTAGTTGTAGTCACAACTGCGATGCTCGAAGCCATGACAGTTCCTGTGTTAACTGATCAATCTGGCTGCACATTGGAATTCAATTGCAGCCTAGAGTTGGTATCAGGATTTAGTCTACCTTCAGTTTATAGCCTTTTCCAAATGATATAAACTTCTAATTTTGAAAGTCAAAGATTTCTTTAGAATGTTGCTGATTTCATAACAGTTACTACTACTCAAAATGAGCCTGTCTTGTTAGAGGGTAGGGAAAAGTGCAAGCGAGTAAAGAGTAAGATTGATTTTTTCTGACTTAATAAATGAAAAGATCATATGTAAAGTTTGATAAACAAAACATTACACTTGCAGCTGCAATAGAGAATAGGAAGCTATTTTAACAACAGAATTGGGAAATTTTGTAATTGAAATAAGTGGGCTATAAATGCAAATAAGAATAAACTAGTAAGATTTAGGAAGAAGAGAAAGAATACCTTTCAGAAACTCATAATTTATGTATTTTTAAATTTTCATTTTTATTATTATGTGTTTAAAAACCTTTATTACACATTTTCATTATATAATGACTGCTTTCACCGTAGGGAATTGGTATATCTACATAAAACATTTCAGTTCCTTTTCAACAGCTTCTGTCCACCATCCTTTTATTTTTCCAGGATCAGATTTACTTATTAAGCTTATAACATGTTATAAACTTAGTTATTGTATACAGATTGAACACCAAACTAATAAATCAAATAACATACAAAACATGCCAGAAAACTGTACCAAATTGAAGTACACTTTTAGATATATTGTACACACTGACTGCTGACAGTACCTTTTATATTTTCTCTTTTTTCCTATTATCTGTCTTTTGAAATATATATATATATATATATATATACATATACATATATCATACATGTAATATAGATTATATATATAACATGCATGTTATATTTATTGAGTTTTTCTTATAAGAGAAGCCATGTGTTATCGTGACTCTGAGTTACTACACTTGACATGTTTGAAGTACATATGACTAA
Organism: Cavia porcellus; assembly: GCF_034190915.1. Classification (NCBI taxonomy): domain Eukaryota; kingdom Metazoa; phylum Chordata; class Mammalia; order Rodentia; family Caviidae; genus Cavia; species Cavia porcellus. Next base: position 32,907,803 of record NW_026947495.1, on the reverse strand, counting down.
CTAACCTTAGGGAGTTGGTTCAGATGTGTAATACTTTCAAGCTAAAGATCTCAAAAGTAATTAGTGCTGAATAAATGAAGCATTAACGAGTGAGTGAGGAAAGAAAAACATAAATTAATCTATGAATACACTTTTCTAGTGCATATTGTTAAAAGGAAACCAGTGTCTTAAGTTTTGAATGTCAGCTACTTTCAATGTCAATAATTTTACATAAATGTCAATCCAGAATTGGCAGTAGAGTGCAAGCCTGTAAGTTTTATCTATTCATTATTTTTCAATTACCTGAACTTAAAAAAGTCTTAAAATTTTAAAACCTCTCTAAGTTAATAAAATAACACTTTCTCTGGAAGAAGTGTTCATTCTGAAGAGATAATAAAAATATATAAAATTACAGAAGTAATCAAAGAAAAGGATGGTTGTACAGAAAGTGAGGGAAAAATCGGGAAAAAAATGTAAACAGTTAATTTTGTACTACAGACATTTTCTTTAAACATTTAAATAAAGTTTGTAATGAGTTACTTATTATATCATGTATTTATTATAGAAAATTATCCAAAGGAAAAAAAAATCATCCATAAACCAATTCCTAGATATTAGCACTCACATTTAAGGGTACTTCTAGAACTTCATATATGTATCCATAAGTGAGATTGCCACACAATATTTAAAAACAGCAAAATATTTTTAAGAGTAAAACCTTACTAATGGTTACTAAATAATTAAGTTGGATGTAGCTAAAACCACAAAGCAAATTAAAAAAAATATTTACAATTGTGTAAACCATGGAAAAATACAAGTAATATGTACATTGTTATATTCCAAATTACATATACTCTTATTTATTGTTACATTTTTGTCTGTAAATTATCTATTTATGTCTATTTATTAACACTGGGGAAGTCAAACAGTACAAAGTAACTTATTGGAAGTAAAAGAATATGATTTTAAACCAAAAATTTTAAAAATGATTAATAATGATTTTTTTCACTGCTGAGATTTGAATATGTGGTCTGGGATAACAAGCAAAAGAGTATCTCAAAATTGAGTAAAAACATAAAGCTAGGAAAATTATGAAGTGAAACAGAAAAGATAGAGAATGGTTAGACTTACAAGGCATATGTATAATAAAGGTTTCAGAATAAAAAAAGAGGAATAAATGGACTAAAAAATATAGAAGTAAATTTTCCTAGGGTGACAAAATACTTGAATCTGCAAATAAAAATTGCTCACTAAATTCCAGGCAGAACTGATGAAATGTAGACCTACATTTATCCTGAAAAAATTCTCAAATTCCATAGATTAAAAAATCTTGTACTACACTATATATAAGTTTGAAGTTATATAGGAAGGAAAATATTATTTTTCTCCTCATTGACCTTAAGTAAGCATTACAAGAGCATATAATATGGACTCAAGAAATGGATGTCAATCCAGAATCTTCTACACAGGTAATATAGCTTGCAATTGGCAGAAAAATATGTAAACCTTCGTAAGATGTACTGTCTGCACATTTAATAAGATCTCAAGGGCTCATGAGGAGCTCAGTGATTGAGCATTTGCCTAGAATGCATGAGGCTTTTGTTTTGATTACCAGCACTGCAAAATAAATAAACAAACAAATATGAATGAACAAATGAACAAAACAACATCTAAGTAAAATCCTTAGCAAAAAATAAGTGAATCAAATCAGTGATCTCAATGAAAAGAAGAGAAAAGAAAACAGCCTTGAGCTCAGTGGTAAGCATATGGTAACTGATAAAGCATAATCTGTCCTAGTCCTTAAAACAGAAGGTATAGATTACTAAATGTTCTAAATAACCAAAATAAAGCCTGACCAATGGAAATACATAGAAGAAGAAAGAAAGTGCTTTCCACAATTTTGCCTCTTGAAGACACAAAAACATATTCCAAATTCTCATTCTCTTCATAGAAGAGAAAGAATGGAAGAGAATTGGAATTGATAAGTAGTTGGTAATTGAAATTGATAAGTAGTTGCACAGCTACACATATGGACAGTGGTGTTAATAAAAGAAGCACAGACCCTAGTGGAAAATGTGATAGAAAACTTTCAAATAGAGGAATCTTAGGAGAAAGGAAAGAGAAAAAAGTGAAGGCAAATAAGTACTAAATAAAACCACAGTGAAGGAAAGCAATTTGAGTACTGCAGTTTTTATAGCAAGTACAAATAACTAGCATTCACACTGATGAAGAGTCCTGCTTAGCTCCTGGTTTGTCAATATTCTTATTAAAGTGGGAACAGAAAACAAAATCTGAAAAGATTCAAATGCAATTTGAGAAATTTTGGAAATTTATTTTTGGAAATTTTGGAAATTTAACCTAATATTCTTCTAATTCTCTGAAGAAGCCTATGCATGTGTACCATATATTATCCCATATACATTATCTGAATAAAACAGAAATTTTGAGAAATGAAAATTGGATATATTTTTCACAAATGAAGATATAAGCCAGAAGTCTTGCCTTCTTTACATAAAAAAGAATCATTACTATGCGACTTTAGCAATTTCACATTAAAGACAATGGGAAAAGAGCTTTCTTAAAAGGAATGTGAGTCCAGCTTGATGCTAAAGTGTAAAAATTTCTATAGATTGAATCTAACTTAACAATACTTATTGACTCAACATACTGTAGAATAAACAGAGATGAAAAGAGATCATCTTGGTTCTTGGGCTTCACAGACACTCACACACACACACACACACACACACACACACACACACACACACACAAATGTGCACACTGTAAAATAAGTGCTACCATGAGTTCTGCCAGCTTCCTCTTCCTAAGGCCTTTTACTTGGATGGTTTTCTTGGTACTTTATCATGGGACTTTTCAGCCTTTATAATCGAGTAACCTCTCTCTCTGTCTCTCTGTCTCTGTCGTCTGTCTGTCTCTCTCCCTCCCTCTCTCTCATGCCTGTATATATGTATATATGTATGTATGTGTTTCTCCATTTTTCCCATCTTTCTGGTGGAACTTGAATGACCAAACCTGTAGGACAAGAAAGTCTTCAGAGTGGAAGAGCCAGTAGAGAAAGACTTAAGACAAGAAAATTTCCACACAGTCTACAATAAATTGAATGAAGAGAGAAATCATCTGTGAAACCATAAAACTCTGTATGAAATAGTTTTGCTGTGTTATGCACTGGTGTGGTGACAGGAAGTTAGGAAGGAAGCTGCATATGGAATACTGCCATGGACATAGGATAGGAGATGGGATTATTTAGATCTGTTTTCCCAGGTTCCCAACTGGTGATACAGCATTGTGTTACTCCAGCTTTAAACTTCTTTACATAAACATTTTAACAGTATTGGTTTTAAGCAATATAAAATAAAGAATGAATTAAGTTAATCAAAACAATCAGAATTATAAAGTTGAAAGTTTTCCAAATGTATACTTTCTATTAGTCATAGGCCCTCTCCTACAATTACATCTCAAGTGTGGAAAGATGCCAAGAAGAGAAACATATATGACATAGTTCATTTCATCAGTTTAATGCCCAGTTACAGTCTGAGATTTGGATGGAGAGTGTAGAATGCAATGCTGTTAACATCACAGCTCTGATTTCTTATTTTTCTGCAAACAAAATAACTTCATATTTTTCAAAGCTATCTTCTAACATTTCGGTTTCTTACTTTAAATATTAATTCAACCAAAAGGATAAAATTAACTCAAAATATGTAGCTGTTAAAATTGAACATAAGAAGATTTCAGAGAAAAAAAGAAGACTACAGGAAAGAGGAATGCATAAGTAAGTATGCAGATTATACTCAGTATCCAGAAGTTTGACTTTACTTTGGAAGTTCTCTGATACATGACAAATTCAAAATGTTCAAAGCACTGTTACCTGCTGTGTACAAGAAACATAATAAATAATTGCAAAATTGCAAGTTATTAATATCCTTTAGTTGCAAGTTTCACTGCATATTCATATCTCATGAATTGATAATGATTCATCGGCTTGCAAAAGTCTCACTTTTTGTGTAAAGTCTATTTGTCAGAGGGCTGGGAAAAAGAAGCAATATGATAGAACTAGTTTAAATATTTCAGTAGAATTAAAATAAGCCCAAATTTAACCTTTATGCTAACATGCATGAAACTCATTTTTATTGGAGAATTTTTACAACTTTTTCTTCTGGTAAAAAAACATATTGGCTGACATATTAAGATATATATTTTATAAAATATCTGACTATTCTGTTTGATGTCCTGAAAGCTTTAAAGTTGGCCTTTTTTTTTTTTTTTTGGCTTTAACTTACATCTTTTATAAAGAAACTAACTCTGATCCTCTTATCTCTGTAGGGAAACTGTCAACAAAGTGCAAATCTGAACTTCTGAAAACGTTTCTTACCCTAGAAACATTAATACAAGTTACTGCCTACTAAGAGTTCATGAAAGGTGGCAGAAATCACTGAAAGGATTATAGATTTGTAAGACATTAACTTGTTATCTGTAGTTGTGCACAATATTAAACATACTATACCAAGAGCATTGACATTTTTCATATAATAAATCAAGGAGCCGATGTCTTTTCTCAAAGACTTGGGCTCTGAGAATCAAATAATCTTGAAGTTAAGAATTTTCTACCATGAGCTTTCCCTCCTCAGTCTACCTATACTGTACATCTATTTTAAGTTGCTTTAGGAAGAAATGAAAGGTAATTACTATCCACACAGACTCAGGCATAAGTAATTACTCAGTAACTATTGGCAGAATGTCATAATTAATTAAATCACTTCAGTTTAATTATTTCCAGCATATTCCAGTTTGTTATAATCATCTCAAAAAAAAAAAAAAAAAGAAAATGACTCACATCATTAACATTTTAAATAAATACAAATAACCACAATTTCCTATATTAAATTGTATAGTATCAGACCAATCAATGTGAACCACATTTTGATATTTCAACCTTATCCTTTCAGACTATAACTTCTAAGTAAACATCTCTTTTTAACTTCTCTTCTCTGTATTTCTACACCTTAGCAGTATTCCTTTCCTAGGAGTTATTCCGAAATAAATTTTTTATACTAATCCTCTGTTACTATTTGAAATCCAGCAAAACTGTTAGACACACAATTTTTCTAAACAAAGGTCTATGTAACTATTTTATTACCTGTCAGTGTGCAATAAGTTCTTTAGTTTTTCTCAGTCAAAATAGGTAGAATATTTTCACTTTAAAGCTCTTTCATATAGTACATGCAAACATCTGGAGGTGCACAGAAATCAGAAAGGGCTTCTCGGTCTTTTATGCATGCTTATTATGCTTTGTATCTAGATGTCACCTCAAAGCCTGCTGTGCTCATAAGAGGGCTTTAGAAGGATTATGGAAGGGGTGATATAGCTGGCTTGGTGTTGGAAGGTGAGGTCTGATCAGAGATAAGTCACCAAGGGCACGGCTTGGAAGGGTTTATCTACCCTTCCCTGTTCTTCTTTTCTCTCTTTGCATACTGTCTGATATGCCTCAGCTTCATTGTTCCCTGATCCTCTGTGATGCCATCCTGCTCTGCTGCCATTCAAGTATGAAGAGGAACCTCTATAAACTGTGAGCTAAGATAAACCACTTTCTCTTTCAGTTGTGGGTGTCAGGTTTTTAGTCCAAGCAAGGAGGAAATTGACTATAATGCAATTCTGTTTCCTACATACCAGGGCATATTTTTTTTCCTTATTTTTTTCTGGTAAGTTAGCACTTTCTGTGTCTCTCTTCACCATAGTCCTATCACTTAACTAAATGGAGAGTCTTAACATCCTAAATATTGCTGTTGTATGCTCTTGTGGTTAAAAAAAAAACACAAAAAATTCTATGCATAGGATGAGTCAAGCTATATTTTTACAGAAAAATTCTTTACTTAAAATTTGGATCTCCTTAAGTCCACACCAGTGCATTTAAACTTTGGTATCATTTACATAACTCATTGCTGAGAAATGGGCCTTTGGTGAGATATTTTAAGATATTTCACATATTGTGAATATAAAGATAGATGACAATTTCATTCATGTAAAGATTTCATAACTTCTACTGCCCATATATAATTTATGTTTGAGAGAGTGTTCAGTAAGTGCAAGGCAAACAGAGCATTCGTGAAACATTAGGGATATAAAAATGTTATTTATTGTTTTTCAGCCAAAGAATTATTTTCTTAGTCATAAGATATGTCACTTATTAGTCTTTTAAAAGATAAACCAGTATAGATTATGATATTATTTTAAATTAAATTAGGATACATTGAAGAAAACCAGAAGACATTTTGCATAATTTCACCTACATTCAATAAATGTGTATTTTGTTTGTTTGCTGGTTGCTTTTGAGACAGAGTCAGTCAATAAAGGGCTGGGCAAGCCTGGAACTCATCTTGTTGCCCACATCGGGTCTCAAACTTTCTTTCCTCTTGCTTCAGCATTTTCAGGATTGGACAGAGTCACGCACTGTCATGGCCAGCTTCAGTGAACACTTTAATAAAACATTTGATCAAATCATATTATGAAATAATGTTTTACTTACAAATTAATATTTTTACCTTATAAAATGTTTGACTACTTCCCATCTCATATTATCAAAAATTAGAAACACATTCACTTGCAAACTCAACATGTCTAAGTAATAACAATACCTTTCTTCTTTATTAAACACATAGGAAAAGTTGATTTATAAAGTAATAAAATTATTCTGAGTATTTTTTAAAAATATAATTCCTACTTAACTACTTACCAATGTTAAACACCAGTGGTCAGCATGTTCCTGCACTGACATTCATCCAATGAACATAATGTCTGTTTTCATCTCTTCACTTAAGAAAAATATATACATATATGCACATATATATGTGTTTGTATTGTATATATGTAAATTTACTTACATATCATATTTTAATTCTATAAAATAAATGAGAAACAGAATTTTGGAACATTTTTGTTTTCCTAAACTTCTTAAAAATTTGAAATTAATTATATTAGAATCTGTGATTTTAAGGATGATTCACTATGAATAATTATTATCCTATAGTAATTTATGCATAAATAATTTCATGTCTTAAATGTCAATAATTTTACATTTTACTAGATTTTATGAATGCCATTATTTGACTTAAAATAATGATATCAGGCTGTTAAAAAAAGTAATTAATGTAATCCTGATTGATTTTTTTTGACAAAGAAATGGGCTTGTTAAGCTGAGTAGGGTTCACCTGCCAAAAATGAGATAAGCCAAAACTGTGGCACTATTCTTTTGACAAAACTGGCTTTTGTGAAATACAATTTTTTAAAAATATATTTTACATGGAAAATTAAAACTATCAGATACTCTCAAATGTAATCACATAGGTAACATCACAGCAATGATCCCACTTCCCTGGTAACAAAATCTGTCTTAGTTATTCCTTCTTCCTGGGATAAAAATAAAAGATCTATACATTGAAAATTACAGCCCTCTGAAAAAGAGACTGAAGAGGACGGCTGAAAATGGAACGACATTCCTTGCTCATGAATAGGCAGAACCAACATTGTGAAAATGGCCAAACTCCCAAAATTATTAAACAAATTTAATGTAATTATTATCAAAATACCATTAAACTACCTCACAGATCTAGAGAAAACATTCCTAAAACTCATTTGGAAACTAAAGAGACCTAAAATAGCAAAGTCAATCCTGGGTAATAAAGGCAAGGCAGGAGATATCAAAATCCCTGACTTTAAATTATACTGTAATGTATACTGCATAAAATCAGCATGGTACTGTCAAACAAAACAACAACAACAACAACAGCAAAATGACCTTTGGACCAGTGGAACAGATTATAAGATGCAGACACAACTCCAAACATACTCAGCACATCACCTTTTACAAAGATCCAAACATGACTAATGGAAGAAACTGCCTCTTTAATAAACAGTGCTGGAAAAACTGGCTTTTCACATGCTGAAGACTAAAACTAGACTCATGTCTATCATGATACAATTAACTAAAGTAAAAATGAATCAGAGATCTAAATATTAAATCAGAAATGCTAAATCTACTGAAAGAGAAAACAAGTAGGTATCTAGAAGACATAGGGTAGGCAAAGAGTTTATGAACAAAAACCAAACAGAATGAGAAGTGCTTTGCAAAATTAACAACTGGGATCTCATCTTATTAAAAATTTTCTTCATACCAAGAGAAATCACCAACAAAATGAAATAAAAAACCCACAGAGTGAGCAAAAAAGTTGTTTCAAATGTCCCTCAGAAAAGGACTTCTATCCAAAACACATAAAGAATTTCAAAAAAATCAGACACACTAAATTCAAAGACCCAATCCAAAAATGATCATCTGAAATGAATACATACTTCTCTAATTAAGAACTGCAAATGGCAAGTAAATATGTGAAAAATGTTCAACATCACTGGTCATCTGAGAAATACAAATTACAATAATACTGGATTCTATCTCACCCAGAGAGACTGGCCATCATCAAGAAATCAACTAATATCAAATGCCGACAGGGTTGTCAGGAAAAAGAAATCCTTTTCCACTGTTGGTGGAAGTGTAGATTGGTATAAACGTTGTGGAAAACTCAGTATGGAGATTCCTCAAAAAACTATAATTGTGTTTACTTTATATTTTGAGTCTTATTTACTGATTTAGTTTTCTACACTAGGGAGACAATGTGATGTTTACATAGTGAGTCTGATTTATTTCACTTATGATATCATTTTATCTTTTTTGTTTTAAAATTTTAAAGAAAGAATCAGTTGTCCCACTCAATCCAGCTATTCACCTCCTGAGTATTTTCCCATGAGAATGAAAAACATCATACAACAGTGAGATATGTGCACCCATGTATATGGCAACAAAATTTATATAGTAAAACTTGGAAACAACCTAAATGCCCAACAATTATGGAATGGATTAAAAAGATGTGGTACTTTTATACTATGGAGTACTATTTAGCTATAAATAAAGATAAATTTGAGGTTTTTATAAGTAAGTGGATCCAACTAGAGACAATAGCCGTAAGTGAAATAAATCAAATCTGTATGTGCAAACATCATCTTGTCTCCCTATTATAGGAAACTAATGAGTAAATAAGATAGAAAAGCTACAATAAACATTGAAAAGGGGAAAGCAACTGCTCACAAGGAAAGAGCAACTGGGATGGGGGAAATGAGAAATGAAGGAAGGGAGAAAATTTACATATATATTAGCTAACAGAATCATGCTACTAATTTCTTCTAGTTCATTGTAAAGATCAGTGTGTACTTATATTAATTTTTCATGCCTATATCTTGCCATCTGAGCAATTACCTTGAAGACAACAATATGCAATATATTAACCATTGTTAATTTCATATTATCCTGTTCTGAGACCCTGCAGCATTGTATTTTTTTTGTTGTTGTTGTTGTTTTGTCTGTTACTTTTATTTTCTCTCTTTAAAATAAAAATATTTACCCAATATCCACAAGTTAAAGGAGGACAGTGTATTTGACTCATAGTTTTTTAGAGGTTTCAGCCCATAGTTCCCTGGCAGGGAGACGCGGCAGAGGAGAAACAGTGCATGCCATGGTAGGCAGAAGCAACAGCCTTTCTTCTTTTCCTTTATGCCATCCAGGCTGCAAGCCCATTGAATGGTGTCACATACCTCCAGAGTGGGTCTTCGCATTACTCACATCCAGGACTATTCTAAATCAACCAGTGAACTAATTTAATTGTCACACACCTTTAATCCATATTCACATGCCCTAGACTCAGCTACCTGCAACCAGTTCCAACTATGAGCACCTGAAGTTTGGGGGTTATCCAGGTATAATCTGTAACACGATGGTACTATGATGCATAGATTCAATTGATTTTATTTAAACATTTTTATTTTGCTTAAAAACTTTTGTACCTATAACATAATTGGAAGTATAATTTTTGAAAAATTTTAAAGTATATGTAAAATTTTAAATATTAGATTGACCATAGAGTTACTAGTCTAACAAATCCTCTACTTGTTCCAATAACAATAATACAAATATGAAACTTTAATCGGTGAGATGTTTAATTTTAAAAATCAATGTGCAAACGTCTTTCTTAGTTCACATCAATCTAAATGTTTCAATGGAAATAACTTTTAGACATGATTAATGCTTAAAGTCAGTAGTTCAAGTAAAGCAGGTTACTCTCAATGAAGTATGTATGTCTCATTCTACCAGTTCAAAATACAGCATAAGTGAATACAAGGAATATATTACTAGATTTAAAGAACAACTCTCTTCCTGATTAAAAAATAGCACTGTGGAATTATCATTGGAATTCAATGTTTTGTGTGCTTGTAATATTTGACATAATATTAAAGTTGGTAATTCCATATTAGAGAATATTACATTGAAACAGGTGTTATACTGGAACTGTAAAACAGAATTATTCTGATTTGTGTATTTATCATTTTTCTGTTGAAATTATCTTCTTAAGCTTCTAACTTGTTTCTCCTCCATATATTTTTTAAACGGGACCTATGTTAATCAGCATTTTGTTGTAAAATTGTAAAAATATAGCAATCTATTTTACCTAGACAATGCATATTTTTCTTTTACTAGAAACAATGTGATATTCAAAACTCTTGCCTTCAAAGTATTGGGATATTACAAATATCCTACATACCATGACAGTTCCTTATTAGTGATAAAGGTGATTGAAGTAAGTGAGTGTAGAAACAGTAATATACCCCTGAGAAGCCCTTTCAAAGGCTGAAAATAATCGATAAGGTTGAAGATGTGTAAAACTTTAGAACATGACATACCAAATATATTTTACATGATGTACTTCTTTTTTTGACATTTTGAGATTGCAATATGAATTAAGCTTTTAAATCCCTTTATCTCTTCCTCCTCTCCCTTCCTCTCTTCCTTTGTCAGCTCATGAATTTTAATATTTATTTTTTCAGTAACTTAAAATTTCTTATATTAAAGTCATTCTTGGTTGTGACACATTTTACTTAACAATCTCAGTTAAGGGATCTTGAAGTGTAGTTCAGTGGGGTCTGAAAACATAGAAATATAATCCCTAAATTAAAATTTTACTAAACACCCTTGATAAATGAATTACAGTATTATATTCAAGGAGATAAGATCAGCTAAAAGGGTTACTGTGCATATATAAAATAATGCCCCACATTGCACATTAATACATTATTGAGGCAAAATAGTTTTTGTACCACTTGAAACCTGAAACATGTCCTGAATTTCTGTCATGATTATGTGGTTGTGGTTGTCCCTACAATGACCATTTAGATATGATTACTTTGCAATGTGTAATTTCAGTGAGACAGCATCTTTGAATACTAGATCTTACAAGCCAATACAGCTATTCCTGTGACCTACTTTCCAGATAACAATGTGACACATGGGAAACATACATTGATAAATGAGTATCTTTCTTGAACATTAGAACAAAAAGAACTAAATTAGGTCTCCAGGTATTACTTATTCTCAAAGAAAGTCTATCTTAGTGATCTGAAAATTGAGAGACAAATTTACCCTTTAACATAATTGAGTGTGAAATTATTTTAGACCTGAAATGTAGTAAGCAAATATTACAAATGGACAGAGATGAGGAAGGAAAAATTTGGACATAAATTACCTTGAAAATTTATAAATTAAATTGAGAATGGTAATTGTCTCATCCCTGAGACATTTTGGACATCAAAGCTACTTAATTCTAGATTTGAAAATAAAAGCCAACTGTACCTTCTGCTCAGTCTATTAATATCCTTGGGATCATATATTTTGTAAAATACATCAAAAAAGCTTTATAAACAGAAGTACTGTGATAAAAATCAACATAATGATACAAATTAATGCTCATTATAGGTAAAATGAATAGTAATTATGTCTTTCACCTTTTTACCTTTGCATAAGTTAACTTATTCTAATATTATATGTAAAATATATATATATATATATATTCAATTTATCCTGCTAAATAGATACCATTTTATATTGATCCAGGTGAGTTATGAGATCAGAGTAAATAATACATATAAAATGTATTTTGGAAAATATAAAGCATTATAAAAATGAGAGTAATTGTGACTCTCATTGTAATGATTTTAAATAATGAGAGTAACTGTTGTAAACAGCTTTAACAACAAGATTTCCAACAAGGATAATCAATCTGACTGTCAGTCAGTTGCATTTATTTTATGAGAACTTATGTAGAATTTTGTTTTGCCAATTTGTGAGACATAAAGAAAACAAGGATATATGATCTGTTTTTCTGGGTGATTTTAAAATTTAAAAGTAATATATGATAATATTAAATTAATATGTAAAAATAATATATTCATACTACATAACAGTTGCCAGACATTGAAAATGACAGAAGTTAGATGGAATAAAGATCATAAGAATGATAAGAAAAATAGGAGTAAATAGATTCAATAAAATGAGCTAAGGGTTTAACACAGATATGAAACATATAGGTTGAACAGTTTAGCACATTAGAATATTTCAGATCACAATTCCAAATCTGTCTTAATAATAATTTTTTTGGTCCCAGGGATTGAAATCATGACCTTGCACTTACCAGGCAAGCACTTAAGCCACTGAGCTGAATCCCCAGCCCTGAATAATAAATTTTATGTAATTAATAAAGTCATATCCTCTCCCTCTATCCTTTTCCTCACTTCCTTTCATTCCTCTTTCCCCTTCTTCCATCTCCCTACCTCCCTCCACCTCTCCCTCCCTCTTTTTCTCTTCTCTATGTTTTTCTTTCCTTCTTTAATTTGATCCTTAATGAGAGAGACAATTTTTTCTTTAAACAAGACTGATCACACAATTCTATTAAGCATAGAGTACAGTAAGAACATAATAAATGGTTTGGGAAGAAGAGCAGCAACTACTACCAAGTTATTTAATGAACAAAATCTTGTTTAATATAGCATCTCATATTTCACTTTATAATTTCTAGTTGGATGCTCATAGGAACCTCACAGCACAGAAAAAGTTGAATCATGTTTTCATAGTTAAATTATCTCATCAGATGTACAATGGGAAAAAACGAACAAAACATGAATAAATATGACAATAGAAAGAAGAACATAATCATAATGCCTGATTATTTTTCATAAGATTTTATATCAGCCAGCTTTTCCATTGACAGAACAAAAAAAAAATGATACCCACAACTTAAAGGAGTACAGGTTTAAAGTGACTCAGATTCCACTACTCCAAGGGAGAAATAACTTGATAAAGAGTGGTCATGTTAGAGGAAAGATATTTAATAGGGCAGTCAGGAAACAAGAGAAAGCTAGAAAGGGGCCAGGGACCAAAAATATACCCCAAGATCACACCACTATAATCATCTGGATACACCCCAAAGTTTGCTTTGTTAATCTCTAAAGCCAGTCAAGTTGACAATTATCTCAGACTTACCTTGCGGGAGAGTACACCATGAGAGTAGGGTTAAATTATACATTATAGTCACAGCATTACCATTCACTGCGGTTTCAGCCCAGGTGTCATGGCACATTTCTGAGCAAAGCATTGGTTCCGTAAATTTTTGCCACCTCTGAGAAATTTTAGGAAACATCAAAATAAAGCTATGAATATATTACAAGCTTTTAAGAAAAGTTAAAATATTAAAGTAAACATATTCTACTGAAGAATACAGTAAAGTAGAAGAAATTTACTGATAAACACTTTTTGTTTCTTTCATTTTGTTTTGGTTTTGCTTTTTTTTTTTGATAGAGGGTCTCACTGTGCAGTTCAGGGTGGTAGACTGGTGTTGGACATGTGGTCATTTTCTTGCCTCAGCCTCACTAGGGCTGAGATGACAGTTTGTGCCACCATGACTGTCCTATTTCTTTTAATAGTTTTCTTCTAACGTTCATTCTATGCACATATTTTTTGACTGTGTTGAGTGTTTTTTTAATTTCTTAACTTATCATTATGTCACAATATCTTTCCCTGCTACTTTAAATCTAATATTATACAGTTTTGAAGCCTCTCAAGTCAAAATGGAAGATAATTTTCCTTATTTTCATTTTATATATCAGTACAAAGTATTTACAAATTTTACCATTTAAAAAACTGCTATAATTACATCATTTAAATATCTATGTTTGTCTAACTGAAATTCCCAAGAAGTAAATTTCAAAGTCAAATTGCATAATTTTTAACATTGTTAAGTCTAAATGGTTTCTAGAAAATTATTGATATATTTTGAAGGATTTTAATCATACATGTGAGTCAGATTAAAAGTAAGAAAAGTGAGTGGAGGCCACTTGATGTGTAATCATTGTGGGGCATTCAGCACTGTTTGCCTGCTGAGAAGGAACAATGTCAAGTAAGATTCTGGGATAGAGATACTAGGGTTAAGGGAGCTATGTGCTCATTGTAATCAGGTACAGTACTTTTGCATGATCAGAATTGGCAACAGAGAAAAGTTGAGAATATTTCTAATGTTTCTGCTTAGAATCAGTCCGCATAATACCAGTCTCAATATGGAATAGATGTGGGAAGAGAATTTCCTTTTCATAGTGTTCTTCTAAGGACAGGGGCTCTTCATATTCACACACTTCTGTTGCTACTGTATTCATACACTGCACAGTAATATTTATTTACTCGGGAAACCATTAACTTTTAACTTTTCTCTAGTTTGGGTTTCCGATAGGCTCTTATGTTACTGAGTGGTACTACTGAGAGTTTACAAAGACTTCAGTAGAGGTCTTTCTGATGAGGTCTCCAGGTCAGTCAGGGCCTGATTTTAGGGGAACCACTGGCCCATTCAGCCTGTGTCTTCCACTGCTTTGCTTCCTGACCGCTGAGCAGTGTCCCGCTGTTACCGGCTTTTAGAGTGATGAGCTGTCTCGCCACTAGTTTCAAGAACAGGGCCAACCAACTGTGGACCAGAACCTCCAAAACTATGAGCCAAAAATAAACATTTTCTCTTTAATAAGTTGATTGTCTCAGGTGTTTACTACAATGACAGGAACCTAACAATGCTTATGGCATCATTTAGTCTTAATTACCAGCTAAATGCCTCATGTTGAACTATAATCACGTTGGACACTGAGGCTTTATTGTTTTTATTTTTACAAAGGTCTAAAGCAGATTAATTTTATTTAGATTTCAAGAAGAATTCTAAAAGAGACAAGTAATAAAATTAAAGGAAAATAATTAGACTTTTAAAGCAGATATAAAAGATTAAGTGATGATCATTGAAAACAGAAGCCACAACTCAAAGATTATAGGTGGCCTCCAGAAATTGGAGGAGTTAGAAAATGATTCTCTCCTCTGAATCCCCCAAAGAAAATGCAGCTCTCCCAACATGGTATGCTTTGGGGAAAGGAACACACTGCACATCACACATATGATACATAATATGACAAAGGGAACTCAGAATACATCTGCCTGGTGATAGGCTCTCCCACATCCTTGGCAGAGATTAATAAGCATTGTTTTAGAAAAAAACAATCAATTCAAATTAAATCACCTAGAATTTGGCACTAAACAATAAAGTGGTAGAAAAATAAGGATGGATGAAAGACAGAAATGTAAATGATGGTTCTATACTAGTTCAGTAGAATTTATCCTATAATTCCTCCACTGAGATTTCCAGAGAAAATTCTTAGAGAAGAGAACCAATAGAGAAGAAAATAATACTATAATAATGGAAAACACAAGAAATATAAGAAATTTATGATCCGCAATAGAACAGGAACAGTGTCTCTTCTAGACACACTGTAGTGAGAAAAGAGTACATCAAAGCTCAAAGAAGAATCATAGGAGTGATTAATCCACAAATATTCATTTATTCAT
Organism: Cavia porcellus; assembly: GCF_034190915.1. Taxonomy (NCBI): domain Eukaryota; kingdom Metazoa; phylum Chordata; class Mammalia; order Rodentia; family Caviidae; genus Cavia; species Cavia porcellus. Next base: position 32,892,004 of record NW_026947495.1, on the reverse strand, counting down.
TTTGTAACAATGACTAGAAAATTTTCATTAGCTGTAACAAATGCCAACACACAATGGAATGGTAACTTTGTTACGAATGAAAAGGACTGACAACTATTTATACATCACATCCCAATACCATTCCAAAATAAGGCTACATTTAAATATTGTTGAAAAAGACTGAAAGAATATAGTATTCACAAACTAGCTCCAACAGAATTACTGAGTGCATTACTTATCAAAGAAAATAAGTCTAGAATATAGAAATATCACTTCAAAAAGCAAATAGGAAGAAGACAACCAGACATGAACAAATCTCATTATACAATTTCTAAAACAATAGTCAGTCATTTGTTAATAGACATAAAAGTAATTGCTTTTTAAGAATGTCAGATAAAATGGTAAGCATTTTAAAACACTTTAAGGGCTTACATTGCTAGGAATGAGATACAAATTTTCTACAGACTTTATTAAAATCAAAAGAAAAAAAATAAGTTTTAAGAATGGAACACTAGAAAAATAATACATACCTGAAAAGCAGTTTTGTGAAAATAGGATAGCAGGAAGAAGTAAAGCAATTTTGAATGATTCAAGTTTATATACAAAAAATGCATTAAAGCATACAAAATACAAAGTAACATGTAACAAACAAATTCAAGTAGACCCATTTTTCACAATATATGTAAATGCATTGAGCTCTATTTAATGCCAGAAATTATAACTGTATTGAAAAACTGGGGCTTGATGATATTTTTGAATGACACATCTAGAAGAGAAAGGCATTAAAACAATGAAAGTAGCAGAAAAATGCCAATAAATGAATTGTAAAATGAAGAGCAATATGTTGAATAACATAATTAGTTAATGCTAAGGAGAAAAATCATTAGAAAGTAAAACAACTCTAACTTCATATGCATGTAAAAATATAGCTGTAAACTTTATAAAGCAAACTGATTTTTAAGCATTCAGCAAATAAAATAATTTGGTAATCTTTGTGAGACATTTTAACAAAATCCAGAAAATGATGACAAAAATACTATAAATTTTAATAAAATTACAAGCCACTTGATTCATATGAAATATGCATTTACTTAACCAGTCTAGAATACTTCCAAGGTACTAAGTTCACATATCATTGCTTTTGGAAATGACAGGAGTCATAACACCCAAACTTAGACATAATTTAATTACTCATTGTACCTCAAAATCTAATTAGAGTTGTGGCTCTTTCTTTTTCTCTCTACTCACAGGGCAAAGGGAAAGGTGTAACTGTGGCCTGCACAGGCAGTGGGGCCTTTCAGGACAGGGATACAAACTACTGATCATGAATATAACTATCAATGAGTTTAATTGAGAACTTAGATGGAAAAAAATTCTAGACAAGTGGAATTTGTGAAAGTATAAACACATAGTCTCCAAGAAGGAACTATCCTAAGAGTGATGGGTTGGACACATCCAAGTTAACCTTAGATGTCATAGATATAAAATTCATACATTAACATATAACAAAAGAAAAAATATAGTACAATTTAAATTCATATAATTAGTATCTGGAAAATTCAATATTCATCAATAGAAAAATATCTTAGAAATCTGCTTTGTAAACTATTAATTTTCATCCCTATATAAAGAAATACCAAAACTCAACATCAATATGATAACTCAGAAGAAGAAATAAGAAGCATATTTTTAAAATAGGAACTTCAAAAATTATGCTTTATATAGTCATATGCCACTTAACAATGTTTTGGTCAACAGTAGGTCACACACACAATGGTGACCTCTTAATGTTACACATCTGCATATTGATGTAACCATGTTGTAGTTTGTGTCAATAAATGTTATGATGTTCATATAATGCCAAATTCCATAAGTATACATTTCCACATAATATCATCTATTAGCAACTTATAACTACAGCTGTATCTAGTACTATACCATATATCAATTTATCTATCAATATGTGTCTACATAGCGATGAGATGAATAACGATATTTTAATTGACAACAGACCACCTCCATGACAGATGTCCCATAAAATTTTATTACCTGGTGTTATTAATGCCATCTTAATTTGTAAAACTACAATCTGTGATGTTCATAGGATGACCAAATCACTTGATAACGCATAATACGTGACTATCAGTAGTATTTCTTTTTTATTATTTTTTTATTTTAAAAATAAAAATAAAGTCAGAAAAACAAAATCCAAAAGAGACAAATAACAAATCCCAAACAATAACAATATAGGCTTTCAACAGAATAAAAGAAATTTAACAATGATTGTTATATTGCATATTGTTATCTTTTATTTTCAAAGAAACAAAGAAAAGAAAGTTAAAAAAAACAAAATAGAAAAAAGGTAAAATACTGCAGAATTCAAAAATTTAACATCATAAAATTGCTAGTTAATACATTACACATTGTCATCTTAAAAATAGTTGTCAAAGTCACAAAATCAAAGCATAAAAAGTGGCTAGACACTCAGACATCAACAATGCAAACCCTTCTGTGCAATGATCCAACAGAAATTCAGTACTGTGGTCATCTATTTTACACACTATATATACTGTTATATCCTTTAGAGCACTTTCCTTCCCTTTCACTTTTATAATATCTATTATACTTCTTGGATCCCATTACTCTGTCAGTTTTATTATTTTTTACATGAGAGAGACAATGTGATATTTACTAATGTGAGTCTTGTTTATTTCACTTGTGAGGATATTCACAAGTTGCCTCCATTTACCTATAAAGGCATCAAGATTATCCTTTTTAAAACTGAGTAGTATTCCATTGCATAAAAACACCACACTCTTTTCATCCACTCTGTGGTTGATGGGCATTTTGGGTGTTTCCAAGATTTAGTTATCACAGATTATGCTGCTATGAACATGGGTGCACATATATCACTATGACATGCCCTTCTCAATTTTTCTGGGAAAAATACCCAGAAGGGTAATAGCTGAATTGACTGGAGCCTCCAATCCTAGTTTTTCAGGAATCTCCAGACTGATTTCCACAGAGGTTGCACAAGTCTGCATGCCCACCAATAGTGGGGAAGTGTTCCGTTTCCCCCACATCCTTGCCAACATTTGTTATCAGTTGTTTTCTTGATGGCAGCCAGTCTTTCTGGGGTGAGATGAAATCTCAATGCTGTTTTAATTTGCATTTCTCAAATGACAAGTGATGCTGAACATTTCTTCATATATTTATTTACCATTTTTATGTCTTCATCTGAGAACTGTGTGTTCATCTCCAATGCCCATTTTTGGAGAGGGTCTTTGAATTTTGGGGGTTTGATATTTTTCAATTCTTTATATGTTCTGGATATAAGTCCTTTGTCTGAGTCATTGCAGTCTAAAATTCTTTTCCCTTCTGTGGGTTTTCTTTTCACTTTGTTGGTGATTTCTTTTGAAGTGCAGAAACTTTTCAACAATATGAGACTTCAGTTGTTGATTCTTTGAAGAATTTACCATGTGGTTTGCATTATATTCATTAATTCTTTGCCTATCCACATGCCTTCAAGATTTTTACCAAACTTGTCCTCCAGTAGATTTATTGTTTCTGTCTTAATATTTAGATCCTTAATCCATTTTGACTTTCAGTTAGTATATGGTGATAGGGATGAATCTATTTTCAATCTTCAGCATGTGGAAAGCTAATTTTTCCAACACCATTTATTAAAAAGGCTATCATTTTTCCAGTGAACATGTTTGATCCCTTTGTCAAATATAAGGTGGCTGAGTGTCTTTGTATCTTCTAATTTTTTCCATTGATTTTCATGTCTATTTCTTTGCCAGTACCATGCTGATTTTATTACTGTGGCTTAGTAGTATAGTTTCAAGTCAGGAATTGAGATAGCTCCTGTCTTGCCTTTGTTGTCCAAAATCACCTGGGCTATTCTATGTTTCAGCTGTTTCCAAATGAATTTTAGGAAAATGTTCTGTAAATATGTTAATGGTATTTTGATTGGTATTGCATTGAATCTGTATAACAGTTTTGGGAGTATGGCCATTTTCACAATGTTGGCTCTTCCTAACCAAGAGCAAGGAATATCTTTCCATTTTATTATATTCTCTTCAATATCCTTTTTTAGAGTACTGTAATTTTCTTCATATAGGTCTTGTATATTCTTGATTAGGTTTACTCCTAAGTATCTCATATTTTAGATGCTATTGTGAAAGGTGATATTTCCATAATTTCTCTCTCAGTGAGTTTTTGTTTGTTTACAGGAATGCTATTGGTTTTTGCGCATTGACTTTGTATCCAGCTAAACTGCTGAATTTGTTTTTACCTTTAGTAGTCTTTTAATGGAGTTTTTGGAGTCTTTTCTAGAAGCTTGAAATGTAGCATTAGGTTATTTATTTGTGATCACGTGTATCATGTCGTCTGCAAATAATAAGTTCTTTTCCTATTTTTATTAATTTCATTTCTCCCCCTTGTCTGATTTCTCTGGCTAATATTTCTGTAACTATATTGAATAGGAGTGGTGATAGTGGACATTCTTGTCTTGTTCCTGATTTTAAAGTGAAGGCTTTCAGATTTTGTCCATGTAGTATAATGTTGGTTGTTGGTTTGTCATAGATGGCCTGTATAAGATTGAGGTATATATCATCTATTCCAAGTTTCTGTAGTTTTTATTATAAACAGGTGTTGGAGTTTATCAATAGCTTTTTCTGCATCTATTGAGATGATCATGTGATTTTTGTTTTTTCCTCTGTTGATATGGTGTATTACATTTATTGATTTGCATATGTTGAACCATCTCTGCACTACTGGAATAAATCCAAATTGATCATGGTGTGTAATCTTCTTGATTATTTGCTGTATTCTGTTTGCCAATATTTTATTGAGAATCTTTGCATCAATATTCATTAGTGAGATTGGTCTATAGTTCTCTTTTTTGGTTGGATCTTTCCCTGATTTTGGTATCAGAGTGATACTTGCCTCCAAGAATGAGTTGTGGAGGACTGCTACTCTTTCAATTTTATTGAAGAGTTTAAGGTATATTGGCATTAAATGTTCTCTAAATTTTTTTTATAGTATTCAGCTGTGAATCCATCAGGACCTGGGCTTTTCTTTGTTACTAAGTTTTTAATCACATTTTAAAATTTCAGCAGCTGATATTGGGATATTCAAAATTGTTATATCTTCTTGTAGTTCATATGTTTCTAGAAATCTGTCCATTTCCTCTGTGTTTTCCACCCTATGTGAGTAGAGATTTTCAAAGTAGGTGTTCATAATCTTTTAAATTTGCATGAGATGTGTAGTGATTTCCCTCTTTTCCCTCAAATCCTTATTGCATGGATTTGAGTTTTTTCTTTGTTTTTCTTGATAAGGTTGGATGGAGGTTTACCAATTGTGTTTATTCTCTCAAAAACCACCTCTTTGATTCATTAATTCTTTGTATTTTTTGTTTCAATTGCATTAAGTTCTGCTCTAATCTTACACTTTCTTTTCTTCTATGAGCTTGGATTTGATTTGCTCTTCCTTTATAGAAGCTTGAGATGTAGCATTAGGATATTTATTTGTGTTCATTCCATTTTCTTGATATGACTATATATTGATATATATTTCCCTTTTAGGACTGCTTTCCTTGTGTCCCATAGGTTAGAGTATGTTGTATCTGCATTTTCATTGTATTCTTGGTATTGTTTTATTTCTTCTTTAATTTCATCTGTAACACACTGTTTGTTCAGAAGGTTGTTATTTAATTTCCATGTATTTATGTAGGTTTTTCAGGGTTTTTTTGCCATTGATTTCCAATTTTAGTGTACCGTGGTCAGATATTATGCATGGGATAATTTCACCCCCTTTGCATTTACTCAAGAATGTTTTATGAGTTAATATATTTTCTGTTTTGGAGAATGTCCCACGTGCAGCTGAGAAGAATGTATATTCTGATGTGGTTTGGTGCAGCACTCCATAAACATTCACTAAGTCCATTTGCTCACAGGTATGATTCAGTGTGTGTTGGATCATGGGAAAGGAAATTGGATTTGGGGAATTTATGGCTTTTGGTAAGGAACTTGCTATTTTGCCTTAACTTTCAGGTTGAGGGAATAAATTACTTCATCTCTCAAAGCTGTTCGTGGCAGCAACAACATTGAGGAATGGTGTCTTCAGGCTATTCATGAGCAAGTGGAACCTCGCCTTCTTTTGGCAGCAACAAGAAGGGTAAGAAAACAAAAGGCTCAAGGAAGTGATTTTTGTCATCACACACCATGTTCACTGATGATGCAGAAAGACAATACACATAAATCACAAATGTTAACTTTCCCCAGGTTAATATATTTTATTGAAAATATAATCAAACATTCAGAAATATATATTAGTAAATATAATCAATTATGCATATACAATATTTCATCATTTTCTTTCATAATGTCCAGTAAAATTTTTGATTATATTTTATGATCTAAAATTTGTACTTTTAATACTTATACCTTAATAAAACTCTAACATGCACATAGGCATCTTCAGTGTGGATATGCATTGAAATATTGGAAAATGTTTATAAAAATGTAAATGCTTCTCAATATAAGAATTGACAACTTATTATAATGATTAAAGTAAATAACCTAGATCCAGTGGATTAACTGGGATAATACTCAAAAACTTATTGTGCAATAAAACAAATTATAACAGTAAATGCATACTGATTAAAATGCAGAAAAATATTATGTGTTGCTCATGAATATTAAAAATGTTACACTATATACATGAAAAAATACCGCAAATTGAGGGTAATTATAAACTGTTGGATAAATAGGAAAGGGAGAACACAATACATAGAATTTAAAGGAAATGTTTAATATTGTTGAAATAGTTTATTTCTTTAAAATAAAAACTCAAAACTAGTACATTTTCATCATGGTTGAAACTGGATAGTAGGAACATGTTTATCTGTTACAATATTATTGTTTCTGTCTGAAAGTTTAAAACATTTTAATATTGAAATCTGCCTGAGATAATTAATGGATGATATGGAAGTATTAAGGATTTTCTTCAGCGGTTACCTGTCACGGCTTACACATGGCCTTTTGAGTATTTGAACTGGGTTGCCACTGAAATTCTTTCTTCTTTCTCTATCTGTCCCTGTTTCTCTTTCTCTGTCTCTCTCTTGCCTCTTTTTCCAATCCTTTTCTTCAACTCTAGCATTTTTTGTAGCAATAGTACTTATTTATTCTTATCACACTTTAAAATTTTTTAACAAGTTTTATTCTTGTAATCTGCTCTTTCCTAGTCATCCACTGTCTTCTTTCATATAGTTTCTGGTTTCTCTCTTCTATGATTTTCACTATTCCTTGTCTTGGATAGTCTCCTATCATCCCTAATTTTTCCATTTTCCAAATACATCATCATGTTCTGAAAACTTTGTAGCTATTCTAAATCCCAATTTGTACCTCCCTCTTCTCTATCCCATCCCACAAGTATCTTCCCTAAATCCTTAATGTTAACTCTGCAGCCAAAATATAAAAAGACTCCTCCAGAATCTGACCACCTAATCTAATTTTTTCCCTTTATATCTACATATTTTTATTAAACAACATAGTGTATATTGGCAGTTATGGATAAAGGGTACAAGTGAAATTTAAGGCTCTAACACACATAAGTGATATATTGTTAGATTTGTTGGTGCTGTTATATCCAGTATAATCCATCCTTTTACACTGTATCAGGGCCTAAATACATAAATTGATCAGCTAATGGTGTGAGTACTATCTCTTAGTAGGGGCTGGGGATTTAGCTCAGCGGCATAAGCACCTGCCTTGCTAGCAGGCAGTCGTGAGTTAGATCCCTGGTACCGATAAAAATGAAAAAGACAAACAAACAAACAAACAAAAAAAAAAATACTATCTCTTAGTAATTGAAGCAAACATATCACTAAAAGACAAAACTTAATTAAAAATGTCTTCATGTCAACTATGCTTGCTCTACTAGATTTCATCCTTCAGATCCAAAGCAGGGGGATCTCTCTCTCTCTCTCTCTTTCTCTTTGTATCTCTCTATATAGTATATTATATATTCCATATATTATATATAAATATTATACATACATATATATGGGAACATGTGGAAACAAAGCAACAAAAGGCTCACAGTCTCCCAACACTCTCAGGGTTGACCTAAGGGCACCCACCTATGGAGAGACAGGCAAGTTCAAGGAAGTGGAGCTCTACAAAATTCTGGTATAGAACTAATAAACTGATGAAATGACAAATGTAATGACCAAGTGTAAAACACCAAGGACTAAATAGTAAGTTATAATGAAAACTCAAAGGTTCCTAAAAAGATGAGAGAACTAAAATCATCTACCAATTGCTAGATGACAAACAAGGACTATTCTAAGGCTTGTTGGAGTTAGAAAAAACTAAAAGATAACAGAAATGAAATGTTGAATTTTAAAAATGAAATTATAACAAATATCACAAATTTGAGAGAAAAGTGCAACATACAAGTAAGCAAGGTTTTCAGAATTTCACAAAGATAAAACTCAGATGAAAATAAAGGTGCTCATCAAGACAAATGATGGGTAAATTACCAGATGTTCAACAAAAACTCAGAATTGTAGAAGTAGTAAGAGGAAAGAAAAAAAAAATCACATTTAAAAGTAAATTAACTTGAATTGCAAGTAGACTTTTCAATCCGAAACTTAAAAGTCCAGAAGAACTTGGAATGAAATATTTCAAGCTGGGGGCTGGAGGTTTAGCTCAGCGGCATAAGCGCCTGCCTTGCAAGCAGGCAGTCGTGAGTTCGATCCCTGGTACTGATAAAAAGGAAAAAAGACCAAAAAAAAAAAAAAAAAAAAAAAAAAAAAAAAAAAAAAGAAATAAAGAAAGAAATATTTCAAGCCATGAAAGTAAACAATTTTCAATCTAGAAGAACATACTCAGCAAAAATTTCCATCAAAATAGATGGAAATTAAGATTACAACTGTATTATTGATTATTTGATTTTTTAGATCTATTAATATTTGTTTTATATACTTGGGTGCTCCCATTACACACACACACACACACACACATATATAATTGTTATCTCCTCCTTTTGAATTTTTTCCTATCAAATATGTAGTGACCTTCTTTATTTCTTTTGATCATTCTTGATTTGAAGTTCACACTGTCTGCAAACAGAATTATTACACCTAATTTTTTTTCTGGGTTCCTGTTGCGTGAAGTATTGTTTCCTGTCATTTGACTTTTAGGCTATGGATTTCTTTTTTAGTTAAATGTGTTTTTTATATACAGAATATTGTTGGATCTTGTTTTTTTGATAGATTCTGCCAGTCTGTTCCTTTCAATTGGTGAATTTAGACCGTTTACATTGATAGTAATAACTCATATGTATTGGCTTGTCTTGGTCACGTTATTTTCCTGTTGTTGGTTCTGCACTTTTCCTCTTCATTGAATTGCTTGCCCTGCTTGGTATTTTCTTTTTTTCTGTTGGTGCTCTTTCAATTGTGGTCATTTTTAGCTCTGTCTAGAATATCTTTCAGTACCTTTTGTAGTATTTATTTAGTGGTTATGAATTTCTTCAGTTGTTCTTTGTCATGGAAGTATCTTATTTCTCCGTTAACTGTGAAAGATAATTTTGCAAGATACATAAATCTGTTGTTTTCTTTCATTTCAAGCTTTTCTTGACTTGAGGGTTTGTGTTGAAACAACCTAAATGCCCATAAACCAAAGAATGGGTAAAAAAGATGTGGCATTTTTATGTGATGAAGTGCTACTCAGCTATATGGAAGGATAAGCTTGAGGCTTTCATAGGTAAATGGATGCAATTAGATATCATACTTATAAGTGAAATAAATAAAACTTGTTTGTGTAAATATCATATCATCTCCCTAGTTAAGAAACTGAAAAAATAAATATGATCCAAAATCTACAATAGATACCATGAAAGAGAAAGACATTGCTCACAAGGAAAGAACAACTGGAATGGGTGAAAGAGAAAAGAAGGCTAGGAAAAGAAAAAATACAAATATATTCAAAAGATAGCTAAGATAGTTACACTACTAAATTCTTTTAGTTCATTAGAAAAACATTGGTGCTTATATTGCTTGAGCGGTTATGCATGCCTACATCTTGTAATCTGAGCAACTTCTTTGAAGAAAACAATACAGTATCTATTAGCCATTGTTAATTTCCTATTATCTGGTTTTCTAATTATGTGGGGTTTTTGGTTATTTTTCTTTCTCTTTGTAGTAAAAAATAAAGAAAGAAATGTAAGGACTTTTCATGAAAAAGAACACTTCAAAAGACTTAAATGTTACACTGCACTCCAGAAAATATTTAAGAATAACCCTACACTAATGATGAAACAAAAGCTAAAAGGATGGAATGAAAACACCAAGCAAGATCAGTGGATAAAGAACAACAACAACAAAATAGCAGTAAAAGAAAAACAAAGAGGTAACCAACAGAGAAATAATGGAAAGATAGTAATTAATCATTAACTCTCTTTCAGTGTTTATGACTTCAATTTTTCAACTAAAAGGCATAGGCAAGAATACTGGATTAAAAAAAGAGAAACACAGAGAGAGACTCTGACAGCCTATTGTGCTCAAGAGGTTCATCTAAACCAAAAAGATATTCATAGGCTAAAAGTCAAAGGATGGCAAAAATATTGCATGCACTGGGACCCCAGAAACAAGCAGGGATAGCAATTTTAATCTTCAATGTCAACTTCAATATAAAGATGATCAGAAAAGACAAAGATCATTGCAGACTAGTTAACAGAACAATTCAGCAAGAAGACATGATGCTTGTTTAGACTTTGCACCAAATAGTGGCATACCTATCTTCATAAAACAAATACTTATAAACTGAAAAGACCAAATAAACTCTAACACAATAATAGTGGAGGAACCTAATACCCTATTTCATGAAGAAATATGTCAACTAAGCAAAAATCAATAAAGAAATATCAGAGGAGAGACAAACCTATTGGTTTGGACCTAAAATATATCTACAGAGTTATCTACTCTATCACAATAAAGTATTTATTATCTCTGGAAACACAAAACACTTTTTCCAACAGATTTCATACTAGTCCACAAAGCCTGCTTAAATAAATGTAAAATAATCAAAAGCATTCCATGCTTACCATTGAACCACTGCTTGGTGAAAACAGAAAACTTAAAAGCAATTGGGAACATAAAACAATCCAGCACATTTAGTGGTTCACAAAAGACATCAAGAAAGATATAACAACTTCTGGAAGTTAATGGAAATGCCTGTACAACACACCATAATCTGTAGGACACAATGAAAGCAGTTCAAAGAAGAAAATGATTGTAAACAGTGCTCACATTAATAAAATATAACAAGTTTTATTTAATGACTTAATGTGGAACCTCAAGAAACAATAACCAATGCCTAAACAAAAATTAAGAAATGGAATAATAAGTAGTAGAATGGCAATCAATGAAAATTGAGGTAATAAAAAATACAAAGAATCAACAAATTGAAAAAAAAACTGGTTCTTTGAAGGAGGAAAAATAATAGACAAACCCTTAGCCAAATTCACCAAGGGAAAGAAAGAAAAGACTCATATTGATGCAACGAAAATGAAAAAGGCAAAAATCACAACATTGATCATCAAAATTCAGAAGACTGTAACTACTATGAAATACTGTATTCCAACAAACTGGAAAATCTTGAAGAAATGGATAGATTCCTAGAGTCATACAAAGTATTAGTGCTAATCCAGGAAGACACATAAATGTTGAGCAACTGAGTAACAACCAATGAAATGGAGATAGTAGTAAAGAAAACTACCAAGTTAAAAAATAATAGTTGAAGTCCTCAAGGATTCATTAATGAATTCTACAAAACATTTAAAGACCAATACATTTCACCAATACTCCTCAAATTCTTCAATGAAATTGAAAGGGACAGATTGCTTGTAAATTAATTTCTGGAAGCCACCATCACTCTAATCCCCAAATCGGACAAAGATAAAAAAAAATCTACAGGCAGTTCTGCTTAATCAACATAGATGAAAAATATTCAACAAGATATTTGCCAACAGAATGAAACATATCATTAAAGAACTCATTCATCATGCCCAAGTAAGTTTCATCCAAGTGTTTCAGGTAGAAATCAATAAATGTAATTCACTACACAACAGAACAAGGACAAAAACCACATGATCATGTGAATAAGTGCCAAAAAGGCTTTTGATAGGGTTCAACACGCCTTCCTAATAAAAACCCTGGAGAATATGGATGTAGATGGACTATATCTGATATTTGTATAAGCCATATATGACAAACTAATGGCCAACATCATAATAAATGGGAAAAGGCTAAAATCATTCCCTTTAAAATCAAGAATAAGAAAATGATATCCATTATCATCACTTCTATTCAATGCAATACTTGAAAGGTTAGCCAGAGAAATCAGGAAAGAGAAATAAAAGGGTTATATATAGAAAATGAAAAATTAAAGAAACATTATTTGCCAATGACAAGATATGCTACATTAAAGACTCAAAAAATTTCAGAAAAATTCTATTAGTTATGTAATATTTTAAGCAAAGTTTAAAACCTAAGTTTTAAATGTTCATTTTTTTCTTTATTGATAATAATCACTATTGTGCTTTTCCTAGGAAAAATGTAAATATACAGTAATTGTTAAATTTCCTTTTTTAATGCTTTAGAGAAACTCACAGTCAAGTTTTATAATTAACCCTTTAATATTTCTTAAAGATATTGCCTTTGCAATTGTAGATTAACTTATTTTCTCTAGAATAGTCTTTCTAATTAAAGAGTTAATGTGTTCTGAAATACTCTATGTTCTACAGTGGAAGGAAAGATAAAGGTGCACAACATTATTGAGAAACTTTTGAAAGTTCTTACTATTTTTATTGAAAATATACTGGAATTAGAATAATTTAAGCATTTATGTTTTCATGAAGTGTAGAATATTTATAATTTTTTTCATTTGAATTGCACTTCAATGAATTTCTGAAAAAAAGTGGAGTCAGTTTTCCTGTATGTATCGCTACTTCTGTTTTCCCCACTTAGTTTAGCAAGAACTAGTAAGTGGAAGAATTGTAGATATTCCATTATTTATGAAATCTGCATGTCAGGTAAGATTCCTTCTTATCTCTGGAGGTGTCATTACCTTGCTGAAGTCACAAAATCTTTCATTTTTCCAGTCTGCATTTTATGTTCTCATAAACCTGAGCTGTTTGGGTAGAAGCTGTCATTCTAGAATATATATGCAAATTTAAAAAAAATTGAATCACTTAAAATAAAAGACCCAATCAAGAAGTCGGAAAAGGAAATGAACACGTAACTCCTCAGAAGAAATACAAATGTGTAACAAATGCATGAAGAAGGGGTCAACGTCTCTGGGCACTAAAGAGATGCAGATTAAAACAATGCTAAAATGACAATTACACCACAAAGAATGGCAACCATCAAGAAGTCCAAGAATAACAAATACTGGAATAACTGCAGGGAAAAAAAGGAACTCCTCTATGATGCCAGTGGGAATGTAAAGTAGGACAAGTGTTATGGAAATCAGTACACAGAATTCTTAAAAAATGAACATTAGCAATTCCGTATGACCCTGTTATGTTTCTTTTATGTAGCTTCTTCAAAGAGCTAAAATATTTTAAACATCAATATGTGAATACCAATGTCCATAGCATCACAGTGTATAATAGCTAAATTCTGGAACCAGCCTATATACCCATCAACAGAAAAATGTATAAAGAAAATGTGGTATCTGTACATACTGAATACTACTCAGCTACAAAGAAGCATCAATCCGAGACACTTGTAGGAAAATAGATGGACTTGAAAAATGCAATGTTTAGTGAAATAAACCAGACTTATGTGCTTAAATATCTTATGGTATGCTACATTTAAATAAGGCAGAGTACAAATTAAGAGCAAAGAAAAGTCTAGGTAAAAGGAAACAAGGGATAGATCTCTTGCAAACTGGAAGAAGTCTAGTGGACTGGGGGGGATGTTTAGGGGGGAAGGAGAAGTAAGAATTAAAGTTTGCCATGTACAGGAATCTAATAACCACAACAAGTGTAAATATTATATGTCATAAACATGAGCCAGTAATAATAATAATAATAATAATAATAATAATAGCAGTTATCTTGAAAATGGAGGGAGGCAATTTAGACAATGGAGGGAGAGCGGGAGGTAGAAGTGAAGAAGGAGATGAGGACTTAAAAAAAAATAGAATCTGTGTCTTGCATATTCACTTGTTCTCGAGATGAATGTAAATTTCATGTGCAGGAAACTTGCAGTAATAAAAAATAATTAAAAAGAAGTAATTACTTCATTGTCATTAAAATGTAACAAAAAATTTCCCTCCTCTGTTTGTGAAAGTCTAATTAAAGGTTACATTTTTAATGTATAATAATTTTTGATATTTGCTTTGATTGTTTTCTGCATGCCAGGCTAGTTGCTTAAATATTGCAAAACTATGATTTAAGAATAGTGCACTATTATTTTGTGTATCCTTTAAATTCAAAACATTTCATAATATTTGCACAAACTTTTGGTAAAACATTCCATAATATTTGCAAAATCTTTTGATACTTATTTTATAGCTTTTTTCCCCAAGAAAATCCTTTATTATATTATATGGTATGTCACTATACAATTAGGTCATCGATCAGTAGGATGTTATCATTTTATATAAGCTTAGACTTCGTAGCCTGTTGTAATACTAGGGAACCCATGTAATACGTATTTCATATGATTATTAGTGTATAATGTAATGATGAAAGCTTAACACATTTGCTAATAAATAGGGGACAAGATTTGCTCCTTATAGAATTATTGTGTTCTACTTTTCTTCATTAATTTGTCAAGGATTCTTTCTCAATCACAAGTACAACCTGGATATTAATGTGAAACAGTGATTTGTTATGGAAGAGTATGCTGAAGCACTTTTCAATTTTTGAAATTTCTTATGCCAAGTCTTACTTAATTATTCTACAATTGATGCACATGTAAGGATATATTGATATCATTGGTTCCCATTTTCTGAATGCTTTAGTTACATATAATATTACACATGGGATTCATAACAGTACATTTATTTTTTCTGATGAGAAGAGTACTATGGGGTATATAGAACTATTTTTATGTTTGACTTTAGTTTATTTATAGCAAATTTCAGAGTTGGTGCTACAGCATTGAATTCCTGACCAATTATTCTGCTAATATGTATCAGTAGTTAGAACTGTGATATCATAGAACCATAGAACAGAATGACAGAATCTGCCCAAACATTCTAATTTTATGAGGATATAAAGTACAGTCTAGATAAATGAAAAGAGTTTGTGAGTTCATAAAGGTAATGACATCTCCAGAAATGAGAAGCAATCTTATCTGACACTCACAAAGATTTTTTTACATTTGAGAGTATCTAAAATTCTTCCACTTACTAATTATGCAATATTTTAAGCAAGGTTTATAACCTAGTTGGGTTTTAAATTTTCATTTGATTGATAATCACTATTATATTTTTTCCTAGGAAAATGCAAATATACAGTAATTACTAAATTTTCATTTTTAGTGCTTCAGAGAAACTCACCATCAGGTCTTATAATTTACAGCTTAATTGTGATTTGCTAAAGATTGCCTTTGCATTTGTAGTTTAACATAATTTTCTCTAGAATAATTCTTTCTAGTCAAAGAGTTAATATGTTCTGAAACACTCTATGTTCTAGTGGAAGGACAGAGGTAGGAGCAGAACATTATTGAGAAAAATCTGAAATTTCTTACTATGGGGAAAACAAATATATTGAAATTAGAAAAATCTAAGCATCTGTGTTTTCATGACTTGGGATATATTTATATTTTCTTCATTTGTATTGTACTTCAATAAATGTCTGAATGAAAGAGTGGATTCACTTTTCCTCTATGTATCTCTCTTTGACTTTTCTCTACTTAGTCTGGCAATAACTGAGTTCTAATATCATTTTATCTTACCTGTTTTTCTACTGAAAAAATATAGTATTTAATATGATACTTACAAGTTTCTGTAAATGACACAATTCATTTAATTATTAATTTAAATTTCTGTTATTTTTTGGGAAATAGGATGTACTTGCAAAAATAACAACAGAGTATAACATTAAACCCAAGACTTCTTCAAAATTAAAATATTATAGTCTTCACACCATCTAAACATAGAGAAGAAATTTAAGAAGTGAATTCTAATACTATATAAAACCAGAGAAAAATGTTAAGGCATCATGTACACCTTTGCATTGTTAAATATATCTTTGGTATGAGCCACAGCAGTAGAAGGAGAGAACACCAGAACTAAACACGTCAGCAGAACTTTTGCCAATAAGAAGCAAGGGATCACTGGAGAAGCCCGTTCTATACCCTATTACCTACCTGTAAATCTGAAATTAGAGAAACCTAGGGGCCTGTCCCATCTCCATAAACTGCTTAGGGGCAGCCAATGTGGGAAGTTCCTGGGATCCCACAACCAGATTGTTGGGAGGAACTCAGGAGAATGTCAAGACAAAGGAGCGAAAGGCAAACTCAGATCTCTAGCCCACACACAATAGGTCAGGGACATACACGGTCATGGAAGAACTTGGAAGTCATACACCTGAAATCTCTGAGAAAAGAGCAACTGAAGTAAGGCAACAACTTTATGAGATTGTAAGATCAGTCAAATCAATAATGATGTCTAAGGAAAAAGAAGAAATCACAAACATACTGAAAGAATTGTTCAGCAGGTCTAAAGAAGACATAGACAATAAAGAAAAGCATAGGAAAATGATGGAAATTTAGAATGACTGTAGAAAGGAATTACACAATACATGAAACAGTTTCAAAAAGAGATGTAGGAAATTAACAATTCAATAGAAAACTGGCAAAACTGCTTGAAAGAGACTGAAGATGGACTTTAAAACCTTGAAGACAAAATTGCAGCTAGTGATCATGAAAGGATCTCTTAAAAATAACACAGAATCAGGAAATAACAACTCAATGGCTGCAAGATGAGGCAAAGAAGCATAATTTAAGAATGATAGGTATCAATGAAGAAGCATGGGTCAACACAAATGAAATTAAAAGATGTTCACAGAAGTAATGGAAGAAAACTTCCCAAACATGGGAAATGGATCAGGCATGCAGATAAGTGAGGCATTTAGAATTCCAACTAGCCATAACTAAAGCAAATCTACATGTAGACATAGAATAATCAAGATTGCAGAAATTCAGCACAAGAACAGAATATTACAAGCATTAGAGAAAAGAGACAAATCACCTATAAAAGAAACCCAATCAGAATCACAGCAGATTTGTCAACACAAACCATCAAGTCAAGAAGAGTTTGGAGTAAAGTGTTTCAAACCCTGAAAGAAAACAACTTCCAACCCAGATTGATCTACCCAGAAAACTATCTTTCAAAATTGGTGGAAAAATACGATACTTATACAATAAAGAATACCTGAAGGAATTCATGACTACCAAACCAACCCTACTGAGAGTGCTACAGCATATTCTAGAAAGAGATAAAGATGACCATGATTCTAGGAACAGCAGCAGAGGAGGAACACCAAACAAGACAGGCAAGTGAATGAATGGGAAAAGTGGAGGGCCAGGAGGACAGCAGGGCAGAGACAAACCAATGCATGCTGGTTGAAATCATAATGTAGTTGGCCTCAGTCAGCAATAAAAAGAAACAAAGGGAGAGTGGATGAAGAAACAAGATCCATTGATATATTGTATACAAGAAACACATTTAACTGGAAGGAGAATTCATAGAATGAAAAGAAAAGGAGAAAAAAAATTGTATTCTTTGACAGGAGATAAAAAGAAAGAAAGAAAGCAAGAAAGAAAGATTAACTTGACCATCAATTGCAGAATGGATAAGAAAGATATAGTATTTTCTTTCAGTGGAAAGCTACGCAGCTATAAAGTAGAATAATCTCAAGGCTCCTGTAGGTAAATAGACACAATTAGAGATCATGCATCATGCTCATGGCTGAAACAGCTTGAACTCATATGCGTGAACCCTAGCATAAGAAACAGAAGGAGTTAATGGGATCCAAAAGCAAAATAGTTTATATAAGAGCAAAGGGGAGGAAACACCTGGGAGGGAAAGGTGGAAACTAATGTCAATTTCTTACTGTCTTATCTTGAAGTCTTGCATTATTTACACAATTTTGTTAGGTTTGGCTTTGTTCTGTCTTATTTTGTTAGATTTTATGCTGTCAGATTGTAGGAGCAGCTATTTTGAATATAATGGGATACTTTATGGTAATCATGGCTTCCTATTATGTTGCTTTGAAGTCTTATAATGCTTTCATTCATTGATTTGATGGGTTTTATTGTGTTTTGTTTGATTTTATTACATATGATGGTATGAACGGCTATTTTGAAGAAACCAAGACATTATGGCAGCCATTGCTGATTAACTATCATGTTGTTTTGAAGTCCTACCATGATTTTGTTCTTCTGTTTTGATTGGTTCTATCCTGTTGTATTTTATTTGATTTTATTATGTGAGATGCTATAAACAAACTTTTTGAAGAAAATGAGATATTATAGTAGCCATTGTTCATTTCATGTTATTTAGTTTTGAAGTCCTGTAATGCTTTCATTTTTTTGAATGGCTTTATAGTATTTTGTTATGTTTGATATCATTGTGTGTGAAGCTATGCTCAACTGTGTCAAAGAAAAGAGACATTATGGTAGCTATTGTTGACGACAGGTTGTTTTGTTGTGAAGTGCTGTGTTGCTTGCATTGTTCTGTTCTGATTCACTTTGTTCTGTTCTTTTATATTATTCTCTTTAAAATAAAAAATAATCAAAATAAAAAAAGAAACAAGAGATCAGACCATATTTTTGACAATAAAATAAAAGGTTTTTTAAAAATTACTATTTGATTTGAAAGAATTTGTTGCAATTATATATTAGTTAAGGATCCACGTCTTCTCATTTTAGAAAAGTAATTATTGTCGAAGTGATTATTTAGAATACATGAAAGTTAATGAGCTAATAATATAGCAGTTCTTTGAGATTCCACATAATTTCCTCAGGGAAAAATAAAGAATTCTATGGAACGTTGCTGTAGGAAATGAGGCCTTCAGTCCTATCCAACCTCACATTCATTCGCTTCACTCATTTTTTCATCTTTACTGAAATTATAAATTATTACCATGAATTACATACAACTTAAAATTTAACCCTAAGAATAGATTATGAAATTCATATTATAACAGAAGTATTGAATATTTTAATTAATATATGAATCATTAGCTCACAATTTGCTGTTTTTCATTTTTAAGGCAATTTCGGTATAATCTTATAAATGACCATTTTAAGATATTCATTTGGTACTTTTCTACATTTAAATTCTATAATATAAAGTTCTCCAATTTGTGAATGAAAATTTCATTGGCTTTCCTGGGAAAAATACAAGATATTTAGCTTATAATTTAATACAAGCTTGAAAACCAATGAAATTTTCATTCAAAATTACAGAAGCTTTACATTCTAGAATTTGAAACATTAGCAAAAATATGGTATTCTTATATTTTATTTCAGAGATGGTATATACTTTCTGCATAAAAATATGACTTCCAAATTTGATTTTTTGAAAACCAAATATTTCAAATTTACTTTATTTATCCTTTTTTTATATTTGATGTTTAATTTCTTCTATAATTGGAACTTCTTAATATATTAATTGAGCACCTAGACATTATGAATTTCATTTCTATTATTTTGCATTTTCTTTTTGACTTTTAAATCTATTAACATACGTTGTCTCGCGTTTTTAGTGTACAATGAATAACTATTTCCTCTATATTAAATCTGCCGACACAATTTTATTGAATAATGCTTGATTCAAGAGTCTTTTGGAATCAAATAATATTCTAACTTGTAATTTTCTGAAATCTTTTTAGAGCCCAGATTATAAGTGATAAACAAGGAATCTAATTTAACTAATATTTAAGAATGCTTTATCTGATCCCCAGTTTTACAGAAAACATAACGAATTAGAGAAGTTTTCAACACAGTAAGCTATTCCAAGATTAGCCCATGAGTCTTGAAATTCCTATAGCATTTCTATATACTATATATGTTTTCTTATATTGATAAAATGTAAAATATTTGAATATACGTTTAATATGCTGCTTTCAGTACCTTTGATATTTAAAAATGTTTATCGCCTTGTGGTTGTATAATGTAAGAACTCAGGTTATTGACTGAATGAGAGAAGTATATAAAGTGTATCTCACCACTTTGAATTCTATGGGTCATCAGGAAGAGAAATACATTATAATTTGTAAATATCTACTTTTATTTAAACTATATGTCAACAACAATATTTCAAATAGACACTGATGTGTTTTATTTAGCTGTAGTATCTTTTAAGCTAGATTTATACAGTTCAACAGCAAATTTTGATTCAATAAATAATTGAAACATTAAATAGACTATCTGTATCAGTGTAAAATGGACCTTTTCCCCATGGTCCTCTAAGCAAAGCCACTTTCCATCTGTTCAAGTACTCACTCCAGAGACTGAAATTCATGGGACATACACAGATTTCCCCGACATCTGCTTCTTCCTCAGAGTTACATTTCTGCTGGATAAAACACACGAATCACAAAATTTCATTGAAAGAAATAAGGATTTTTGAACTTAATGAATCCTGCCTTCCTAAGAAGGGAGTTGTACATTTAATTACAAGAAAAGAATCTTATTTTTCATAACCAGAGTTGCACTAGAGTATCTTTAGGTTCCTGTCACTGATAATACTTTAAGTCAAAAAAAAAAAAAAAAAAAAAAAAAAAAAAGACTTTAAGTCAGACAACTACAAAATAATAACAGATGTTCTGAAAGCTTTTACTATTATGGTCTTTTTACATTTAATCATTCTTTATGTGAGACATTTTCTTTCCAGGTAAGATTTATTAATCCATTTTAGAGATGACAAGTGAAAACAGTTTAGCTTCAAAAGCTTCATTAATGAGCACCGTAGTGAAAATTTAAATATAAAACTAATCTTTAAACTCACATTTTTTACTAAATGATATTACTTCCACATACACTTCTAATCTAAATTATAACTAATGAAGATATTCTCAAATTTCAGTATTTTCTATTAGTATTTGTTATTATGTGAGAGAATTTTGGTGACTTCGATTTTAGAAAATTAAATTTGGAATGTAAAAGGAGTTAGGTAAAGGATTCATTCATACTGTATTATTTGGCATATGCTCTGACTTTTTAAGTCAGCTGTTCATTTCAGTTTTAATAATATTGATGTAAAAAAAGATTTAGAAAATGATAAATTTTCTTTGATCATTTTTAACTGTCACCGGCACTTTAATTTCTAGCATATTATTTGTAATATGACACTTTGATTATGTCACTAAACAGCTATAAAACATGTCATATGAAGTCACAGGAAGCATAACTAGATAAACTAAGCCATCACCTTTTATTAACAATGATACACTCAAAAACTCTTACAAAGTAATCTCCTCTCTGCTCAGTAGAAATGCGGCTGCTGTTGTTTTATCACGATTTTGTGTATAACCTACACACATTATTCATTCATTCGCTCATTCACTAATTGATTGAAAATGTTATTTGCAGGACAATGTCTTTCAAAGGCTGTTGACTGCACAATTCATGGTGAGCAGTCATAGTCAGTGTCATTTCAGAGATTCTGATTGATGATATCTGATAATATGTAACTAAACAACATGCATACTGCACTGGACTAGGGAATGTCACTTTTTTATATCAATCAGTTATGAATAATGTGTATCTTGTGAAAAGCCCTTAATTCATTTGTTAGGTTATTCTCTTCTAGTGTTTTCAATCTGATTGGAAAGATAAAATATGTATACACATTAAGATGTTTGAAGATTAGCCATTAATGAACTATTTAATACTTTAATAATCTTATTTTCAAATACATCAATTCCTTACTGTTTTTATTTTAACCTTATTTTTCTTGACTATTCTCAGCAAGTAAATGCATAATATAGGCAATTGTATATCATTTATTATGAGGAACATAAACTAATGAAGAAAGTCCATGAATGCAAATAATAATCATTAGACATAATACAATGTATTTTAACCCATTTTTATTTGTAGCTTTTTGGGAGGTTTTGTCTTTTATAAATAATTCCATAGACTTCTATTTTTAATCATTATAAAGACTGGAAAATGCATTGTTTATTCATTTTCAGTTTAAGTTCTTGTTCGAATTCTAGAGAGAGTGATCAACAATGTGGAAAATCTTATATTTAATTGTATAATTATATGTATTCAGTCCTGATATACTTACACCAGCTGTATTTATTTGTTGTGCAATAGCAAAAAATCAAATATTCTTTACTAGCCCAGAAGGCATTGAAATTTTTTTGAAGGTTGATTTTTGTCTTTCATTACTAACAAAATGAATACAAATATCAAGAAAAATATCTGAAGCATTCACTATGGGAAAAACAAACATGTTATCAGTTGATTATGGGAGAAATAAGCAGGATTAACTGCCATCTACATGTAGATCATCTTCTTCTACTAATTACAGCCAACTTCAGATGTGTCTCATTAAAGTTCAATCACAAATTGTATTTAAAGTAGCAAAAAAGGATTCACATAGCACTGTCATCGTGTTTAAAATTGGACGATGGGCTTGAATCAAAGTGACAGTAAACAATGTCATTTTCACTGAGTCCATAGCAATGAATGTCAGCCTGCCTTTTCTGAAATCTCATTAATGATCTGAGAGACAGTGTAAATACAGTACTAATGAAATTCTGACATTAGCTCAGACTGGTAGGAAGGGAAAACATCACTAAAAAGTAAAAATCACTGCTCTACACTACCTTAAATGGGTAGAATCTTGGTAAGAAGCTAAAACATATTTAGAATTTTAGATGTGATATAACAAAAGAAATGAGTGGAAACCATAAAGTGTAAGGTCAATATTTCAATAAGCAGTTCAGAAATAGGTAAAAGAAAACATGGTAATATTGCATACTTATTTTTCAGCAAAATAATTCTGTGGACATTACAGTATAATGTTCAACAGTGTAAAAGTTATTAGATCAAATTATATATATACAGATGATCACATGTCAATTTGAAATTCTGCATGCACTTTTGATATTTAATGCTCTAGATATTTCTATATTATAGTCCCTCAGAGACTGAACTTTAAAGTTTGTTATCGATGTTGGCCAATTCATTCCAACAAAGTTGTAGATGAAGTGGCAAGAAAGAAAGAAAATGAGCTATAACAAGCAATTAAGAATTGGATCAGGAATAAGAATAAGAAACGAGTAGCACCATTATGACGCCTTTGGGAAAGAAGAAGATTGCCTTATAGGAATCATTCATATGAAATGGAAGAGCAAAAATAAACAGCAAAACATGAAATGTAGAATATAAATATCATGAAAAGAGCTATAAACCAGAAATTGTATTATTTCCACATGAAACTAATTTGAAAATAATCTTTGGTACAAATATTACCTTTGCAGACATGTGCATTTCAGTTTATTTGTTGTATTGCAACCTCAACTCTCCTATATTTTACAGTGATACTATACTTTTTGAGTTACTGAGTTAAATATTTCTGGGACCTAAGATTGGAATAATTTCAGAACACTACCTGTTCCTTAATTGAAACAGTGTCTATTAGGAACCTCTGAGTTTGTCAATTTCTGACCACTTATTGTCTAAGGTGGTTTTAGAATTTTATTTTTTATTCCAAACTTTGATTGGGTTTTATAGGAATACAATGTATTAAAAGGGAATTCTTCTAGTACATGGAAGAAGAATTTCATTTAATGTGTCATAGTAGAAATATTTGAAAATATATAGCAAAACATGCCTGGGGATCTGAATCTATTAGTTGTCACTAACCAGCACTATCTTGTTAAAATTCCTCAAACTCAGAAATCACGTTTATTATCCTACAACTCCAGGCTTTTATGAGTTGAAAAGAAGTCCTTTGTTCCTTTTATCATCCCGCAAGTAACAAGAAGGTTATAGTATAAATAGCCCAAATATGTTCTACTATATTTCCCAGACAGCTAAATATTAAATAATGTATTAAAAACTGTCTAGAATTCTAAAAGTTAATGGAGTTTAAGGACAAGCAATTAATAACCCATAGGGATTTACAATAAGCTAAAGTCAAGATAATAAAGAAGAGAACATAATGAAAAGAGTCAGATATTTTATTTAGGGTTTATTATTATTACAATTTAACTTTTGTATTTGGGATTTAAATAGTTCTTGTGAAATTTTGACAAGTGCCACTTGGAGGCACTCTTATTCTATTGTACTAAACAATTCATACTGTGAAGATGTCATACAAACTTTCAGTTTTTATTTTCCTTTCTGAATTCTAATAATCACTTGTGGATGGGTAATTAACACTGGCTGTGGTATTTAAACTTTGACATTTTTCACATTTATCACCTTGTAATTTTTACTACTGAAAATAATCCCTGATCGCCTATGAAACAGATTTCATTCATGCCTGTGAGGAAACAAAGAGTTTTAGGGCATTACCTAAAGATTAGCTTGAAGATAAATTTTGGCTTCGAAGCTAATTTGTAGTTTTTAAATGAGTAATTTTTATAATGTTTTAAATAGTTATGTATTTTAATGTTATTGAAAATAATAATCAATGAAAAGTGAGATATATATATATATATATTTCATTTTAATTTTACTTTGAACTAAAAATGTAATCTATAAAAAGCATTGGAAAGATTTGTTTTGGAATCTTATTTTTGCATGATGTATTTTAAAATATTTGTTATATCTACTAGTATAGCCATTGCAACACTCAAACTATAATATTAGTGTGCTAATTTTTATCAATATCTTATCAGTACTTAGTAGACAATATAAATGAAAGCAGTACATTTGACTATTATGGAATGAATAGGTAGTAACAATTAGGCAGAATTTATATGTAAAAAGTAATATGTTTGAAGACATGAATGAAATTTCAGTTCTTTAAACTCTAGTTAGTGTTAAGACAGATTGAAAACGATGTGTAATTTGGATAGCTTCAAGTGGGTAAGGCGTTCTCCACCAGCTTGACTTGTAGGTTGTCCTCACCTTAAACTCTGGAAAAGGTTCACTATTCACTCTTGTCAGTCTTTCCTTCGTGAGATGATTTCCTTTCAGGGATTTATCCATTATTACTTGTAAATTACTCCACACTATAAATCTTCCTTTATCTTATTTTTACACAAATGATCTATAACTGATCTCAGAACTCAATTATTATTTGAAGAGCAAATCTACATACAGTGAATATACATATATGCTTTTATTGGTTATAGTTAGTATATCAAAATCTATAAATTTCATCTGAGGAAAGGACAAGATCTAAATATCTTAATTTATATACTAACTATATTTCCACATAGCCATGCAAAACATATTTTTTCAGTAAGTAAATGGAAAATTATATCTAGAGTTGAGAAATCTGCATAATTTTATTACTGAATATATTTAATTTGCTGTTTTGGGTACTCCGAGAGTTAAAACTCAACAAAATGCCTGCATTATTCCATAGCAACCATGACTTTTAAATTTATAATAAAATTAGTTTTTTATACAGGTGAATAAAACTTTTTCCTAAAATTTGCTAAATCTGTAATGTACTACAATAGATTGTTTTTCTGGTCTGTAGACTTAGGGTAGATTCATTAGATGCTATCTAGTTTAATTCCATGACATCTTGAATCCTTCTGACGATATTACTGTCAGATAAGGATCCAGCTTATGCCCACATATAAACAGGAATGAATGACTGGTTGAATTTCATTCATTTCTTACAAATAGAAATAATAGTCAGAAAATGTCTTTAATTAGATCTATTTTCTTGTCTCTCCTCTATGCCACTTCCCATTCAGCACTAAAACACATCCAAATAATTTTGTCTCTGCCCCATCCCTATACCCAAAAGTTACAAGTTTCACTGGCTGGGAAACCACCTGATTAGACAGAAGAGTGAATATTCAAAAATACAAAAATTTGACACCTTCTCATAGATAAGGAACATTGAAACTACTGACTCATACCTCTGGCCCAGGGGATGATCCTAGACGGGAGTATTTCTTGTTCCAATGAGAGACTGAATGTAGTGACACATGCCTTTAATTCTCGCTTCTTGCAAGCCTAGGGCAGGAGGATCACAGGTTTGAGGGCTGTCTGAGCAGCTTAGTAAGATCTTTTCTTGAAATAAAAAGGGCTGGGAAGGCCCGCAGCTTATAGGTAGCATGGTTGGCTAGCTTGCTTGGGCTCTGGGTTCATTTCTTAGTACTAGGAAAGAAAAGTCTTTGTAGGTATGTACTATTTGTTCTACTATAATCAAACTAAAAACTTCATTGAAACATTGACCTATGTTCATCTTGTTTTGTTTTAAAAGGTGCAGAGAAAACACTAGTATTTACTTTACCCTCATGCTAACTCCATGCTAACTCTGCCCATCTTTGGACTATAAAGTAAGAGAATGATAAATTTGCTTTCAGTCATACACAAAGCATGAATGTTATTTTAAAAATCAACAAGTATTTATTCAATAAGCATACTTACAAGATGCTAATGTAATAAATAGTTGAAATTTCTATTTCTGTCATAAATTTCTCTGATCTCTAGGGAAGTAACAGAAAAGAAACAGATTTTATGTTCAAAGGGGACTGGAAAATCACAGAAGGGAGCAGAATGACCTCCTTAATTAGAATATACTCTAGAGTATTTTAGTCTTCACACAAAAGCAAAAACTGTTCTTGCACATTATTGTGATTTTTCTGAACTGAAAGAGATAGATGCAGAGCCAATTTTAGGGCAAACAATTCATCAGTTATCTGCAAAAACTACAACTTCACTTTCTTCCCTTCTCCCTCTTCTTTCTCTCCCTTTTTCTTCTTCCTTCCTTCCTTCCTTCCTTCCTTCCTTCCTTCCTTCCTTCCTTCCTTCCTTTCTCTCTCTCTCTCTCTCTCTTTCTTTATTTTACTCTGCTCCCTCCTTCCCACTCTCTATCCTTCCTCTCCTTCCCTCCGCCCCACCTCTTTCTTTCTTTCTTTCTTTCTTTCTTTCTTTCTTTCTTTCTTTCTTTCTTTCTTTCTCTCTCTCTTTCTTTCTTTCCTTCCTTCCTTCCTTCCTTCTTTCTCTCTCTCTTTCTTTCTTTCTTTCTTTCTTTCTTTCTTTCTTTCTTTCTTTCCTTCCTTCCTTCCTTCCTTCCTTTCTTCCTTCTCTCTGTCTCTTTTTCTTTCTTTCTTTGTCTCTTTGTCTCTTTGTCTTTCTTTCTTTCTTTCTTTCTTTCTTTCTTTCTTTCTTTCTCTCTCTCTCTCTCTTTCTTTCTTTCCTTCCTTCCTTCCTTCCTTCTTTCTCTCTCTCTTTCTTTCTTTCTTTCTTTCTTTCTTTCTTTCTTTCTTTCTTTCCTTCCTTCCTTCCTTTCTTCCTTCTCTCTGTCTCTTTTTCTTTCTTTCTTTGTCTCTTTGTCTCTTTGTCTCTTTCTTTCTTTCTTTCTTTCTTTCTTTCCTTTCTTCTTTCTTTTTCTCTTTCTATGCATATCCTGGGCCAGTGCCCTACCACTGAGTTATACCTCCAGCCTTACCATGACCTTATTTAATAGTACAAGAATGGAAAGACTTACTGCTGGTATGGATGGCTGCAGTCACTGTGTAATCTAAAGTATTTAATATGTCAAAGAAAAGAGGAAAGTAATAATGGTAGAACATGCAATTTTGCATGAATTTTTACTTGCTGTAGGAGTAAATACTGTATTTGTATGGAGTCATCATAAAATTAAGGACACACACTATTTTGAATGACGCGGATATAGGGGCAAATCACAACTTGAACACTGATTACACTAATTGTGGAAAGTTACTGAGCCTCTCTATGTAAGTTAAGTAATTTATAACTATTGTTGAAATTAATGTTAAATAATATGTAAACTTCATGTCTACATCAGTGTCTCTACCATTGTCTTCTTGCCATTTTTTCTATCATATATGCCTTACTCTGGAAAATTATCATATTGAGGAAATTATAACAGTATTTTTAAATTAATATAATATTAATTAATATTGAATAGCAAATATTTAATCAAAATGTTAGACATGAGACTTGTATGTGACATTAGTGTGACTGAAGTCATACTATGTACTGTGGATTCCTGGTCAGATCATCAATTTAAAAAGGTAATATCTACAATTCAGATCAAGTATATACCGAAACATCATCTTCCTTGACTTAATGTAATTCCTTGTGAGTATAGCAGAATATAAAGATATTTTCAAATACTGTACAAGACAAAAGAAACAAGATAAAGGAGCAAAGAGCAGAGCATTGGAGACATCTACATGCTCAAGCTAAAGAGACAATAACAATAATTATTTAAATAATATAATTATTTAAATTATCATTGCTTTTACTTTTCTCTATGTATACAGTGTAAATAAAATAAAAATATGTCTGTGGAAACATGAAATATTAACTTGTATTAAACATTAGTTTATTAATATGTCTTGATTACTTTAATCTAAAAACAAAAAATTCATTCCCCAGTGTGGAAAATTACAATAATCAATAAATTGAATCTGTTCCAATTGATCGTTGCTTACATCTGAGTTGGTGTCTCCTGCTGTCCATTCACAGAGTGGTCCATTTCAGCATTACTTTCCAAAATGTTAACAGACATTTTGCTGATGCTGTTACTGTGAAGCATGAATGTTTATAAACTGAAGAATATCAAAGACAGGGAGACTTGTCAAATAGTGCATTTGTACCCCCACTTTTCCAAGTGTCCTGCTATTCAGACGAGACATGATGGTGGGTTCTGGACTAGGGCCGGTGAAGAGATTGAGTTTGAGTCACATTCAGGCAAAATTTGAAAAGGCTAAGTCACAGCTCTCCAGCTGTCACTTCCTCCCAGGCATCAGCAGACAAAATTTATATGGAGGTGGTAGAGCCATAAAAGCAGAGATGCTTGGATTTCTGGGGCCCTACTTGTTTCCACTTTGTCCAAATTGCTTACAGGTATATATGGAAGAAATAAATCATTATTTTCACAATCTGTGGAAACTTTGGGGGCTGCTTGTTAATGCACCATAATCTACTCTGTACCAAATAATTTTTTTTTATTCTACCTATCAGCATGATGGCTTCATTAAAATACCACTTGACCTCAAATCTGCCTGAGTAACCATCCATAAGTCATATTAAAATACATTTGGAAAAATAGAGTCAAACACAAAATTAGGAAAGCATGTGTGTATGTGAATAAATTGCTAAAAAAGACTAGTATTCCTGGTGGACCACTGTTCTTCAATAATTCCACTATCCTTAATGGTTGTACAGTAGGATGTCAGTGTTATATTCAGAAAATCTTGGACACTGTATGTTTTTCTTTATATTTTAAATTCAGCAGGTCTGTTAGCAAAATGAAGTAACCCATAGTATTCTCAGGAGCTTCTCACCTATCCATATCTTATCACTTCCTTATCTGTAGAAAAAACAAACTGCTAACTTACCGGTAACATTTTAGTTAGTCTACAGGGCAGAGTTGAATGTTCAAGAGCCTGTTTTTATTTTTAGTTAAGCTATGTCAGATGCTAAAACTGGGGAAGAAATAGTCAAAGAAAGTTTAACCTAAATTTGTTTTTTCTATAAAAGATTTCTTGAAATAAGCTACATTGGAAAGTAATAGTAAACGACAGGAACTTCCAAATTTTTGAGAGGATAAATCAATTTATAACTACGTTTCAAATATGAAGCTCTTTATTAGAATTATTTCAATGAAAGTGCTTTGATGAAAGGACATGATGTCCTAAATATCACATGTACACAGTTTTAACCTAATGAAATATAGATAGGCGAGTTGAAAATGACATCTCGTCAGTCATTTAGGTTAATATCAATTTGGAATATAGGCATTCCACTATCTCAAAAATTTTGTTCCGTATTTATTTGAATTTATCATATAATAATTGTCACTGGACAGAAATTAATAGTGCAAAGTTTTCATTCTCATGCAATTTTCTAAGAACTTAATTCATTATTTATAGGTTCAATTTAACTTTCTCAAGGGTCACTAGATGGATTTACAGTTGTGGTTTACATATCAGCTAGTGCCTAATGTTAGTTTCACCAGCCAACTGGTGGAATTTAAAACACTTTCTTGTTAAAATGATTCAGCAGAGGGAGACTCCTTTAATATAACACCAATCAAAAAGCCATCTGTTCTAACAAGAAATCAGTTTTCAAGTTGTTCTCTGAAAGTTCAGTGAGACTTCTAGATTACATGTTTTACCATTTGCATAATATTGACAGTTATAGTGTCAATATTAGCCTAAGTGTTTATAAGATAAAGTCTGTAATAACATGTATATATAAATATAATTGTTGACTTTCTAAAGTTATCCAAAGTAATTCCATAGTCTTCATCTGTCATCATTATAAAATAACCTTATAGTTACCAAATTAGACAAATATTTCATAAATACTCAAATAGTCCATTATTTCTTTTATAATGTACCCTTTATCTGCCTCACTGATCTTTACCTGGGAGAATTTTTGATCTATCTGTGGGTAGAGACTCAATATTTCCTTCCAAGTGTCCAAGATATCAGAGTTAACGTGCAAGCATATGCCAAATACATATAATTTTTCAATGCAGGATGAGCCAATTAGACTATCTCCAGCTTCAAGTAGCATCACAACTAAAAATTACTTAATAAGGAAACTCATATAATTACTTTAAGGTAAAATATTCAAGAAGTCATATTGATGGCATGATGAAATCCTCAAGAACTCAATTTTTTTCACTAAGTAGTTTGTAAAAGAACGTATTCAATTTCATATAAAATGTAATTTTTAGGCCCAGATATTTAAGACCAAAATTCATGAACTATTTCAAGATAAAAAGTAACACTGTAGCTAATAATTTGATTTAGTAACAACAGTACTTAGAGATTTAAAACTGAGCAGTGCCATTCCAGGAAGTACAAATGTGTCAGAAGTACAGCTTGACCCAGAAACACTTGCTTCACTGCTACCTTCTGTAACCACTCAGAGGGCACCTTCCAGGCCAGCAGGTAGAGCTAGGGGACCTAACTGCTCTGTGCTTGAAACAGCACAGGTGGCAGAGATGGCTCATATGGAATCTTGTTATGGGCTGCAATTTTAATAAATTTTCCAGCACCTTTTTTCCCAGACTCTCCAACATTAATGTCAAGTGATGGGAGTTGACATTTTTATTCTTTTGAAAACTATGCATGTCTTACATATTTTGTTTGGATGAGACATTAACTAGGTGGTTATTGTTATCAGATAGATAATTCCAAGTTAGTTATGAGCAGTCTTTAATACCTTCCTTTTATTCCCTAGAGTAGTAAGTACATTTTTTGTGTGTCACATAATTCACCGCTATTCAGCAGATTTAACATTGCAAGGAAAGAAAAAAGAAATAAGCATAGTTGCAGTTTTATTAGGTTAAATATTAAACCCTAATTGACTAATGTTACTTACTGTCTCAAAAAAGCTAAACTTTTTGGGGGAATACATTCTGTCATTCTAAGTTGTTATTCCTGATTTCATCTTTTATGGAATGATCCGTAGTTTTATATGCAGGCTTTTTTTTAATATGCTTTAAGGTATCTAATTTTTTGCTTCATTGGCTCTATAAATATGTGCCCATTGCTCATATCACATGTGAGCACTGTCTCATACAGTGATCCCATTTCCTTTTTTTTGTACAAATAATCATTTTTACTGTTTCTTCCAATAATCAGCAGTGTTGAAAAATAAGTACTGAGTTATAGATAATAAGGTTGAAAATTTAAAGAGAAAAGATGTCATTTTCATGACAGACTAGAGAATATGTAAAGTGGGATAAAATAAAAGTGTTTTTAGTATTTTAGAAACAGGAAAAGATTATACTGAAGAATCCTTAACAAGTAAAAGGAATATAGTGTTAAAGTATTAGGATAATAAGTAGTTTTTATTACATAATAATTGAAACTTCATGTTTAAAACTTGTCAAAAGAAAGCTCTCAGTATTGTTTCTACACATACACATAAAAAAGCTAGAATTACACTCCCGTGTGTCCATAGGTAATATCAGTGAGATTTTCAGATTTTCAGATGCTTATTCTCATCTGGTAAAATGGAAAAAGTATAGAGAGGTATGAAAAGGTTAAGTTATCCACAGAATGTACATGCCAAAATGTGTTAGTCATTTCTCTTCTTGCAAAACAAAATATTGAGATAATTAACCTGGAAAAGGAACGGTTTATTCTGTCTCATGGTTCCTGAATTTCCATCCATGGTAAATTGCCCCCTTTGCTTTTGTACCTGGGGTAAGGTGGTATGCACCAGCAAGAGCATATGGTAGGGCAGGTTGCTCACCTCAGGACAGCTGGGGAATGAAAAAGAAGGAGGAAGATGACTGGAGCCTCACGTCCCACTCACCTCCCACTTGGCCCTGCCTCTTAAAAACCATTCTGCCTCTCAGTAGCAGCTAAGAATTATGCCTTTAGAATATGAGCCTGTGGGGAGATTTCAGATCGGTATTACAACTTAAATTAATGAGAATAATATAAGGAATATTTATTCAGCATGTCATTAAAAAAATAATGAGATTTCAGAGATGCCTCATCATCTTTGGATTTTTTTGTAGTAACATTCCTAAGAGAATTCTGTGTGTAGCACTGAAGAGACTCGTTGGAAAGAATGTGTATTCGAAGCAATTGTCTGGAGAATAGCTTGAAAACTCTGTAACAGCAACCTGAAACTAACAGAGGAATGTATTAATTTGATTGGTGTTGTAGTCAGGTGTTGTGCAGAGAACAATTAGAATCATGACATGGAGTTTATAATAATATTTTTATAAAGGTCACCGGGAGTTAACACAAGAAAATGCAGGAAATCTATTCCCAACACCAATGACATAGATAATTTAGTCAAGAACCTAAATCCCACAGCACTGTCCCACATGAGTCCAGATAAAAACCCAGAGCTCATGACAACGCCTTCCACGAGTCCAGCTGGAGGTCCAGAGCCCACAAAAAGGACTCACGCCAGTCTCCTTTACAGATCCGTGCTGGGAAGGCCCAAAGATCAACGATGGAAGCCAGAAAGTCTATGCCAGCAGGGTGAAGGAGCTGTGCTGGTGGGATGAGGGTTCTAAACAGCACCCTGGAGCCAAGAAGTCATACTCACAACAAAGACCAGGGCTGTCCTGAAAGGCACCATGGCCATCCTCAACAACTTGAGGGCCATGAGTTCCTCCAACAACAAGCACAGTCAGGTACATGCCAGGAAGCCAGCATGATGAGTTCATCTTGGAGACCAAGTGGCACATGTCTTCCCCTCCACAGCCAGGAAGCAATGCTCGATGTGAGGACCAAAGCTTCTCCAGGAGAACCAACAGCTCAAACAGCAACACGTGGGAGAACCCACAATGCCTTAATGCCTCAATGCAATAATGCCTTAACAACCTCCTTCTCCTTCTCCCCCTGTATGCTGGCAACTTTCCTCAGGTGGAACATCTTTGCTCAGGGCCATGCTGATGTAATCCAGCTGGCATTAAATTGACTAGCAGTTCTTAATCCATAGCAATGGAAGAAGCAGCTGATCAAGATTTCTAATGCAGTTACCATTCAGAGGAGGAATTATGACTCTGATTACACTGTAGTGAGTGCTTCCAGCATAGTTCCATATGTCTGATAGAGAAAAGGACTGTAAAAGAAAAAAAAATATATGCAGAATCTCTGTAAAACACTGGGGCATGTGCAAAACCAATTCCATTTTAGATCTCCAGCAATGCCAAGTGAAAGTAGGTCACCATTGCTTCATTTTATCACAAATCACCACACAATGGAGGGAATAGAACAGATGACATCATCAACATATAGTATGTTAGGATTATCCACAGAAACAGAACAAATGAAAGATTCATTTTTTTATCTATCAATTGATGACCGAGTTGATTGTTCAAAGTGTAGAAAGTCCACAGTGTATGGTACGGGTCATCAAATTCCAGACTCAAGAGAGCTAATGATGCAGATGAAATCTAATGCCAGTTTGTAAAGGATTTTTCTCTTTCTCAGGAAGACTGGGCTTTTTGTTCTACTTAGGTGTGCCATTAATTGCCAAACTTATGTTTTGCAGGGCAATCTGTTTCCCCTACTGTTGACCAATTTAAATGTCAATCTCCCCGAAAGACATATTTCAAATTGACACGTAAAATTTATTATGACATTGGTCAACAGGTATTGCATTTTAGATATTTCATGAGAATCCTCAGAAACTAATGGCAATTAAGAAGAGAACTTGTTAAACTGCTAGACTCTTAAGAGAACATTGGAGATTAACACCAGTAGAATTTCAATCATTAAAATTATTTAATTTCACCCTGTCGTGGAAAACAAGCTATTATGATGAATGCAAATTCCAGTTATATGCTTTCATTTGTACAGTAAATAAATGAAAAATGGTTAGGCCACATCTAATGTAGTTATTTATTTATTTATTTATCTTGTTTTGTTTTTACCAGTACCGGGGATTGAACTCACGACTGCCTGCTTGCAAGGCAGGTACTCATGCCGCTGAGCTAAATCCCCAGCCCCTGATTTTTTTAAATATAATTTTTAAAGATATTTTATAATACTCTGTAGGGAAAGGGTGATATTATGTTACAGTATTTAAGAGCATGATGTATTCAGTTCACTTGGGCAAAATCTCTGGCTCTAAAATACTGTGTGATTTTTGTAAGTCATTTGATTTTCTGTACTTAAATTTTGATGTGTGAAAATTTCAGGATTCATATAGCCTCTTTCATATGGTTGTTGATAAATAAGTGAGATAATACTAAGAATTTTGCACAATTTTAGTACATAGTCAATAAATGTTAGCTATTATCTTCCTATTGTACTTCAACAGTAGTGTCGCTTTGTCCACATGTTCAGTTAACTATCATCTATCATGTACCTCATGCAGTCAAAGACTGACTAAATGTTAATGTTTAGAAGAAGTGATAGGACTATTTAAACTAGCAAAAATTTTGAAGAATGACAAATGAAGGAAATGGTTAATAATATCTATATTTTCAATTAATTATTGGAAAAATAAAGCTTTCTGTTGTTTTAAATCTGTAAACTATGTATTATAGTCAGTAGACATCAGTATAAAAGAAAAATCATAGTTTTTATACAAACATATTATTATCAAAATTTATTTATTTTCTGGGCATGGTCATGCATGCCTGTATTCCCAGCATTTGAGAGCCTGGGGCATATAGATTGTTGTGAGTTTGAGACCATCCTGGGCTACAACGTGAGTTTAAGGCCAGATTGAACTGCATAGCAAGACCCTGTCTCAAAAAGACAAATAAATTTACCTACTTATCTATTTATTTATTAATCAGAAACTATTTTTAAAAATCTCTTACATTCAAGACACTTTTTAATATTTATATTTTTTGAAGAGAATAAAACCAAATGTGACAAAACAAAATAGAGTCAGTGAAAACAAAAGGATGGACATAGTACATGACATAAAAACAAAATACAAGGTGATCAACAATGGTTACCATAATGCCTCTTGCTATCTTCAAAAGAATTGCCCATATCATCAGGTATAATAAAATTGAACAAAATAGTACAGAACAAAACCAATAAAAATGAAACATTGGAGACATCACAAGAATTCAAAAGAGGATAACAGTAAAACCAGAATGGGTGTCATAATGAATCTTACTGTCTTCAAAGCATTTGCCTATATCCTTAGACTTGATACTATCAAACAAACAGAATAAAATAAAATCAGTCAAAACAAGAGGGTGACGGCAATACGGAGCTTTTAAATCAAGTTAATAGGAAATCAAAAATGGTTACTGTTGTAGTTAGGGGTTGTATGGAGAACAACTAGAATCAGGACATGGAGTTTATAATATTATTTTTGTAACAGTCACTGGGAGTTAACACAAGAAAATGCAGGAATCTACTTGTAACACCAAAGACATAGAATATTTAGTCAAGGGCTTAAATCCCACAGCAATGTTCCACATGAGTCCAGATGAAAACCCAGAGCTATGACAATGCCTCCCACAAGTCCAAATGGAGGTCTCGAGCCCACAAGAAGGATTCACACCAGTCTCTTTTATGGATCTGTGCTGGGAAGGCCCAGAGGTCAGCGGTGGAACCCAGAATGTCCATGCCAGTGGGGTGAAGGAGCTGGGCTTGTGGGATGATGGTTCTATGCTTGAGCTGAGAAGTCATACTCACAACAAACACCAGAACTGTCCTGAAAAGCACCACAGCCATTCTCAGTGACACAGAGGCCCCGAGCTCCTCTGATGACAAGCACAGTCAGGTACATGCCGAGAAGCTAGTGTAATGAGTTCATCCTGGAGACCAAGTGGCACACGTCTTCTCCTCCAGAGTTAGGAAGCAATGCTTCTCCAGGAGAACCAACAGCTCAAACAGCAACTCGTAGGAGAACCCACAATGCCTCAATGCAGTAATGCATTAACATCCTGACTCTGCTTCTCTACAGCTCTATGCTGGCAACTTTCCTCAGGTGGAGCATCTACGCTCAGTGCCAGGCTGATGTAATCTAGCTGACATTAAGTTGACCACCAGCTCTTAATCAAAGCAGTTACCATAATATATCCTGCCATGTTTGGAATAACTGTCAATTCCATGAAATCTAGTACAAGTAGACAAACTGGAACAGAATAAAACCAAACTAAACAGAACAATGAAAACAATATGGGTTTCAAATCATGGATTAACAATGGTCACCACCTTCCCTTTTTAGACAATTCCTCCCCCTTTCACTTTCACAGGGTGCATTTTACATTTTGCATTCCAGTAAGTCCTTTAGGTTTTAGATTAGGGAGGCAGCTCACTATTCACCTAAGGGATTCTAAAACTTTTTAGCCCTGAGCATGATCTCAAGCTGTATCCATTTACCTATAAGAGCCTCAAGGTTTTCTTTCTTTATAGCTGAGTAATTTTCTATTGTGTAAAACGATTATGGCTTTCTAGCCAATCTGCAGCTGATAGGCAAGCTACCCCAGATTTTATCTGGTTCCCTGTCACATAGAGCATTGTTTTCTTGTCTTTGACTTTCAGTCTATAAACCCTGTTTTGAGTTAATTATATTTCTTATATAAAGCATATTGATAAACCCTATGTCCTATTAATGAATCGAGGCCATCCATATTAGTGATTATAGCCAATCTTCTCTGCCTCATCTCTGCCATGTATTTTTCTGCCATTGGATGTCTACTTTTCCCCTTCATTTCACTGTCTGCCCCATTCAGTGAGGCCCCTCTGCCACTGTTCCTGAAGCCATGGTCTTTTTTTCTCTCTCTCTAGAATGTCCTTCAGTATTTTTGTCCTTTTCAGTATTCAGGATTGGTTTGGTGGTCATGCACGCCGCGCCCCCCCCCCCCCAGTTCCTCTTTGTCATGGAAGCATCTTGTTTCTCCATTAATTTTTGAGAGAGAGTTTTTCAGGTTACATCAATCTGGGTTGAAGGTTTTCTTCTTTCAGGACTTGGAAGACTTCACTCCAAGCTCTTCTTGATATGATGGTTTGTGTTAAGAAGTCTGCGGTGATTCTGATAGGTTTTCCTTTATAGATGATCTTTCTTTTCTCTGACAGCTTTTAATATTCTATTCTTGTGTTGTATTTCTGGGATCTTGATTATTATATATCTGGGTATATCTCTATTTTGGTTGTAGGTGGCTGGCACTTCCTGTACTGGAAGACAGATTTTGGCACTGGTTGGGAGGGCAGAATAGTACTATGCAGAGAAATATACTATCAGTCCTGATTCAAGGGAGCTTGGAAATTATCAGGGGTAGTGATTTATATGATCACAGCTACTAATGAATATGGTATGCAAACTACAAATACATCAAAAGAGCTAAAGAGAGCTCATAAAAGGGAAGAAATAACCACCAAAAGACAATGGTGAGTGAAATTATGCTTTAGCAGGAGTAAAGGCTTATGCTTGTAGTCACTATATTTTTCAGTCATATTTTTACAGTTATGCAATCTCAATTTCATTGAAAAACCAAGGGTTCCAGTCACCAGGCCACAAACCAGTACCTCGCAACAGGAGGGACGTGCTGGACAAGCCAGAGAAGCTTCATTTGTTTGTACAGCTACTCACATTACAGCCTGATCTCCTCCTCCTGTCAGTTCAGTAGCTGCATTAGATTCTCTTAGAAGTATAAACCCTGTTGTGAAATGTATGTAGGAGAGGATGGATTGCTTGCTATTTTTGAGAATCTAATAAGTAATAATATGAAGTGGAGCGGAGGTGATGATGCTTGACCTGGGGTACACTTCTAAAATAGATTAACATTAGTAGAAAGGGTGGACTGCACAGTGACCACAATAAATCAGTTACTCTTAAAGGCTTATCAAATCCTTACCAATGAATGGGAAGTGACCAAATACCTACAAACATATGTCATAAACATGAGCCAAGAATAATAATAACAAAAGTGGAGATGAGGA
This sequence comes from Cavia porcellus, assembly GCF_034190915.1. Classification (NCBI taxonomy): domain Eukaryota; kingdom Metazoa; phylum Chordata; class Mammalia; order Rodentia; family Caviidae; genus Cavia; species Cavia porcellus. Next base: position 32,853,466 of record NW_026947495.1, on the reverse strand, counting down.
AAGGAGATTTAGAGATGGAGGGAGGTACATGGTCTGGAAGGGGAATGAAATTAAAAATTAACAAAGATGTGTAACGTACATATATGTATTCCTCAAGATGAATGTAAACTTTATATACTGTAATTATGTGCTAATAAAATAATAAATATTAAAGCTGCATCTATTGGGAATGCTTTACAGAAAGAAGCAAGTGAGATGATGTACAGTGCTTTAATTATATACCTGTCAGTGGTAGGTTTTAAGTCAGAATTGCATATTAATTTTAGTGTGCGATAGCTCACCCATTATTTTATTTAGTACTTCTATCAGAACCTCTTTCTCTTCTCTGCACTTGTTTCTGTTATGGTTTTAGTTAATCCATAATCTAATTATAACAAAAAGAGGGAAAACAAAAGACATTGATAAGATTCTGTAAGAATGAGGAAAGAGCCATTGAGAAGACAACAGAAGACCCTACGACTGGCAGCAATAACACAATTCTGCATTTTAAATAAAATATCTGGAGAGGTAGCTCAGTGAGAAGGGCTTGGGCTCAATCCTTCATAACATGAAGTAAACTAAAAATCATTCATAAAAATTGAACTTTCAAAGGAAAGTTAAAATTTCCAAAATTTTTTCTTAGCTCTGTGTTCCTGTCACCTTCAAAATATTTAAATACTTTTCTGATGAGATCAGTGGTGCTATTAATGAATATGATACTTGATATTGCAAAATGAAATGTGTCAACTTTTATAATACCTGTATAAATCAATGAACAATTATCTTCAAATGGTCAGTATTATCTGATGTATGAGTAAAATATTAACTCAGAATTCATGATTTATCAATGAATATTAGTGTAATTGAGCATGAAAAATTCAATCATACAGTTTTAGATTTCATGGTGCAACTAATTATTCAAAAATGGCCACTATGGGGGCTGGGGATTTAGCTCAGCAGCATAAGCACCTGTCTTGCAAGCAGGCAGTCGTGAGTTCAATCCCCAGTATCGGAAAAAAGAAAAAGAAAAAGAAAAAAAAAAAAAAAGCCACTGTATATTTTTGGAGTAGTGTTAAATAAATCTATCTACAGTCCAATTAAAAGGTTATTATTAATCCTTCATTTCCCAGCTATATATCTTTGAGTCAGTTTGTTATATTTTCAAATTATTGCAATGAAAACAACAATTTACAGCAGACTTCATGCTGGAATGGATATCATAATCCAACTTGCTTCTTTTGAATAAAACATTAAAAATTTGCCACTATTTTTAAGAATAGTTATTGTTCATGAAAGTACTAATATTTGATAATATGTCATGGTTTTATTTCTAGTCTAAATACATAAAGTTTTGAAGTTTTAATTCATAATCCATGCAATATACACAAATGAAAACTCTTTTAGGTCCTTGTGCCAGTAATCAATATATTACCTTTTACACTAAATTCAATTTTCCTGTTCTGTTTAAGTGGAGCTGTGCCATACAAATGTTTGAACTCTGTCAATCAGTGAAAAGATAATCACTGGAATGATAAGGAATTTTCCTCCTTGCTTTTGTTATGGCTTAATTGCTAATTCCTGAAGAATGTGCTTTCAGTGGTTATTAATGCAGTCCAGGTCACTCTATATAGGATCTTTGACACTGCAGGGTCTACACACTAACCCAGGTCCTGCTCCTGTATGCTGTCTTCAGTCTCTTGCATCAGTGCATCCACCAAAGGCCTCCTAAGGCTTTATCTAGTGAGCAGACCACCATCCCTTTTCCCCCACACTCCCCGAGGCCACACACAGTGTGCCATGTTCCTAAAGAGTGATCTGGTATCAGCAGTACACGCAATGGTGGCCTTATTCCCTTGAGAGCCTTCTCACTATTTTCAATGTGCATGCAACCCAGAGATCTCTTTCTATGCACTGTGGAGGAGCTTATTGCAAGTAACTCAAGAGAAGGTTTCTGTATCACCGAGAGTACTGCCACAGCGGGAGCACAAGCCTGTACTTATCCAAAGTTGCCTTGTTTTGGGAACTCTCACTCAGTTCTCACGTATGCTCAAGTTGATCTCCATGACAGCTTAGTGCTATACATTAAACTTCTATTTAAATTATTGTGTAGTTTCTGATTTTTATATTGGATCCAGACACCTCAATGATTGCTATGTTGGCAAATAAGCCCTGAGAACAAACATTTGAAGATAACTGCTACAGGGTATATCAAAAGCAAACACAAGTGATGTTACCTGTAGAGGACTCTAAAAGCATGTCATCTAATATTGTTCTTTTAGCCGTAAATCAATTCTTTGCCAATGATATTAAAAGCCTGAAGATTAAAATGTATTCTCAAATGATAGTCAGGAGTTCTTTCATGGTTATGGCAATTTTGCAACAGTCTATTTCCTTTTAAGGTTTTAATAATATTGTTATACATCATTGGACAGTTCAGAAACAAACACTCTTTTTTCCCCCAAGACCCATTTTGCCTTCGGTATTGTACATATCAGTTGATGGCCCAGAGTTTGACAACTCTCACTGCTTTTAGCCCTATTACTCCTGGATAGACCTATCATCTTTTCTTGTTTATATAATGATGATGGCATCCAAATTAGATCCTGAGCTTCTTCTCTTCCTTATCGAAATTTCCCAGTGTTCTTCAATATGGCTAATGCCTAAAATCTTTAAAATGGCCTAGGTTTGCATACTTTTTCCTTTATTACTCCTTCTACCTTGGTTGGTACTGTCTCTGTGTTTACATTTGTTCCAGCCATACCTTATACTGCTCTGATAGCTGAGCATTCAAATGTTCAGTAGATTTTTATCAGTTAGCACCTACAATATCTGAAAAATGTTTATTTCTTCATAAACTTTTTTTTTAAATAAATGAATAATCCATTGGCCAAGTAAAATGTCTAGAGACACATTGACTGAATCCAAAACAAAACTTTATACTTTTTGGAATTTTTATTTTTACTGTTAGTGTGTCTACAGAAAACATATAACTACATCTATATTGTGGACTTGACATGCATATAAATCACACCTCAATCATTTCTACTTCCCTTCCCTCTGCTCTGTCTTCCAATGCCTTCTCCAGATCCCCTCTCCATCTCCACAAAGCCTACCTCCCTGTTTTTTACCATCTCTTTTTTATTTTGCTACTTAAATTATTTCTATTATTTCTCTTCAATGAGTCTTAATTCCCAAATTTATTTCTACTTGTGCATGTTTTCTTACATTCTAAGTCTATTGGAGATATTTTGGTTTCTTTCCACCTGAAAATTATATTACTGATATTTCATCAGAGTTTCATAGTATGTTTGAATTAACTCATTCAACACATATTAATTGAGCTCATTTTATAATTATACATTTTAGCTATGGAATCAGCTAAGATCATGAAAATATGATTCTTGCCAATCGTGTGGGAAATAATATAAAATAAAGAATGGATAATTTCACTAACAAATTGTAGTCTGATCACATTTTAAAATCTCTGCTTGACATGCCATATCTAAAACAGAACAAAAAAAGAAACATAAAAAGTGTTTAGTAAGCATATAGCCAGGGCCAAAATAAAGGAAATAACAGAGATGCCCAAACTGCAAAATATTTTTGAAATATATTTATTAATCTTAAACTTATCACAGGAGCAATAAAGTAAGGATTTAGATACTACATCATTGTCCATGAGGAGATCAGCATGGCCCAGAATAAGAATGAGAGAATTTTGTCACAAAACAATAGCACAGAATCACTGATCAGCAAACATCTGAGGACAATCAACACCATGAACAAAAGAAAACAAATGTACAAAAACTCAAAGGAAACTAAATTAACTTATGAATGCAGAAATAGATTTTATGTAACACAAAACAAATAGAAATGTGGGTTTCATTCTCATTTATCAAATGGAATTTGTAGTGAAGAAACACTCCTGGCCTAGAAAACCAAGCATTTTAAAGAGTGAGAATTGTGAGTCTATGGACCAGAACAAATTGAGGAACAGTGGAATATTTGATGATTGGTTATGTACACGTAGTGTGTGGTTGAAGGAAAATAAAAGAAAAATTCCACTTCTTCAGCTACTTAAAAGTGATGTGTAAACGACATTATTGAAGCATATATGAAGAACTGAATTTCATAGAACTGAGAATTGGCTCTGAGAAGAGGGAGAAAAGAATCAAAATACCAAGCAGAGACAAGTGAAAAAATATTTAGAAGTTTGGATTTGAGCTTACAGAGAGTTTGAAACAAGATTAGATTAATTAATAGAGAAGGAGATATTTCTAGTAGCATATTTGCAGTTTTAAATATACTTATTCTTCTACAATGAAGAATAGAAGTAGGTTGTATGACAAATCCTATGTGTATAGGCAGTCAATTTCTTCTGTAGCTTCAAAAATTTCTGAAAAAATTCCCCGTTATTAAAATCATGGTTTTATGTATTATGTCCTCATAAATTTATGCATTTTAACTGAAAATCAGTAGAAGTTTATCATTTTTGAAAGTTCTGATAAATAGTTCATAAGTGTAGGTACCTTTTCAATTGTATTTTTGGGCCCATGTCCTCTTCCTTTGAAACCTGATTGATTTAGGGACAATGTTGAACATGAGAGGTTGTTCAGAGGTCAATACATGAAGAATGGCTTCTGTATATGCTTAGTTTTGCATAGATTCTTAAGCAGTAAAAGCAACTGGAATAGATTTGTGTACCTTAAGGTGTTGTTAAATTATTAAACAAAAACAAAATTTTAAAAAGAATCCAGAGGGGCACCAAGATGGCAAGAGTGGTAAGCAGCAGAGCAAAAGCTTCTCTGAATGTTACCAACCAGACACTGGAACACAGCAACATGAGGAAAATGAGTCTCCTGGTCTCTGAATCTGAAGCATGAATCAAAGCTTACAGTGAAAATGAAGCGAGAAACTGCAACTAAAAAGGAAGTGGCTGAGGACACCTTTTCCCTAAAATGGGACTCCCTGTGTGAGTGGAGGGGTTCAAATCTGTGCACACACAGTCACTGCTGTTGTCCCCAGAGGCCTCCATGGGGGTAGAAGCAGCAGTGGAGTGGATGTGAAGGACTGCGCTGGCTGGCCATAAGTGCTGAGGGCTCAGTCATCCCACACAAGACAGTGGTTGACAGGGAGCCACCTTGGAGAGGTGCGGCTGAGCTCCCCAATCCGAATGGCTGTGACCTCCATCTAGTGGTTTCCAGCTGGGCTCAGACACGCAGAAGGTACCAGGATGCCTGCAGGTCAGCTGAGTCTGGTCTCAACCATAGGTACAGGCTTGGAGATTCTCAGCTACTCTGTCAAAAAGCTACTGGATTGCTAGGATAAATCAACATGGACATCCTCACATTGTCTACCAGTGACAGCAGATTCCAACCTGCAAGTTGAACTGTTCTCTCTGTCTCTCTCTCTCTCTGTCTCTCTATCTGTCTCTCTCTCTGTCTGTCTCTCTCTCTCTGTCTCTCTCTGTCTCTCTCTCTCTCTCTCTCTCGGGCTCTCTCTCTCTCTGTCTGTCTCTCTCTCTCTCTCTCTCTCTCACTGTTGCGTTTTGATGTGGTGGTGGTGGTGTTGGTTTTGTTTTACTTTTTTGTCTTTTGTTTTTGTTTTGTTTTTGTGCTTGTGTTTTTCTCCTTCATTGTTTGTTCTTGTTTTTATATGTGTGAACATAGTTTCTAATCTCTTTGTATTTGTTGCTTTGTTCTGTTCTTCTTTTTATCTTTCCTTCTCTCTTTCTCTCTAGTCTTCTTCACCAGTTTCTCAAAGCTAACATGATCTCCCTTTGTCCTCCAGCCTTACATCAAATCTATTCCTCTTTTACTCTATATATTTTCTCTAACCCTTTTAAATTTTGATAAAATTGACATATTAAGGACATATACTCCACATATAATTTTCTGGTCTATTTTAGACTTTGTTATGTAACAACAAATCTGATTCATACAATTAAAGGTAGAAAATTAATGGTACTTCAGTTTGCCATTTTCTAGTCTGTGATTGATGCTACTCTTATTGCTGACAGTACCACTTTAGCTAAAAGTGACATAATTTGTCTAAACAGCTATTTTCCAAGTATTTTAAGGCTGAGAGTAACTAAGGATCATAGCAAATACTGTGACATAGTGCTAAAGAAACAGGGGCTGAATGGAACAGGCAGCTTCTCATCCCCAACAAATTGAAGAGGTAGGAACTTGCAACAGATTCAAAACCAAACCAGTTATACCTGGAAGATAACTTGCAGAAATACTCATTTCAAAGGGTTTTAAATTATAAAAACAGAGAAATCCATCACTGGCAACTTATAGGCAGTACTCCAAGAATTAAACTAAAAAAGACAAGAAAATGAGAAGACACGTAAACAACATGCAACTTCAGACATTCACTTCACCAAAGGCAAACCAATGGGACAATGAGGCAGATTAATCTCAAAGCCATACATGTGGTCTCTCTGAAATGGTAACAACAAAGCAATTGACCAATACTCTACCGAAAAATCAAATCAGAAATAATTTCTCAGATAGCTGCAAAGATGGTGTTCACAATGAAATCCATGCTTAGTGACTCTAGAGGAGATACAGGCCAAAAAAAAGAGTTTAAGAAAACTGTGAAAGCCAAGAATACTCAGCATAGGAAACAAATGGAATCCATAAGGCAGATGCAAGTAGATAGCCAGGAGAATTAAAATTCCATTGAAAGTGTGCACAGCAGATTAAGCCAATGTGAGGATAGTATCCCATATACAGAATACAGGCTTGTGATATTTCTTAAAAATAGCAAGGGACCATGAGAAATCAATCAAGCAGCTTCTAGATGAGGCAAAGAAGAACTAGATTGACTGGGGTCACTGAAAAAGCATGAGACAGCACAAATGTTATTAAAAATAAACAAAAATAAACTGTTCTCAGATGTCACAGAAGAAAAATTTCCTGGTAGGGAAAAATAATTTGACATGCAGATAAGTGAGGTATATAGATCTGCAACTAACCATGATCAAATAATTGTATAACCAGACATATAACAATCAAGATTCCAGGGGCCAGGCATTTAGTACAGCAGCATACATGCCTGCCTGGCAAGCATAAGGTCATGAGTTCAATCCCTGGTACAAAAAAAAAAAAAAAAAAAAAAAAAAAAAAGAAAGAAAAAACAAAATCAAGATTCCAAAAATTCAACACAAGAATAGAATCTTAAAAGCTATTAAGGAAAAGAAACAAATCTTCTATCAGAATCACAGATGATTTCTCAGCCTTACCCTCAAGTCAAGGAAAGAAAGAAGCTCTAAAAGAAAACAACCTTCAGCCTACATTGATATAGTCCCCCAAAACAGTCTTTCAAACTGACTGAGAAATATACTTACATGACAAAGACTATGTAAGGAAACTTATGACCACCAAACCAGCACTACAAAATGTTTTGAAGGACATTCTAGAAAGTGATAGCAAGAACTACAACTCCATGAATCCCAACAGAAAGGATGCATAAGGCATAGCAAACAATTAGAGAGAAAAGAAAAAAGGGGGAGCCAACAAAAGGAAAATAACATGATATGGATAAGTCAAAATACATAACAGTCATAAACATCAATGTTAATGGTTTCAGTTCACCAATCAAAAAACAGACTGGCAGAATGAATCAAGAAGAAAAACCCAACAATAAGGTGCATATAAAAACATATTTAATTCAAAAAGAAATTCATAGAATGAAAACAATACTTCATGTGACAAGAACCCAGAAAAAAGCTATCCTACTTGATAAGAAGTGAATATTAAGCCAAGGCTGATTAGGAGAGATAAAGAAAGTCATTACATCTTTGTAAAGGGAACAATCCAAAAGGAAGAGATAACAATCGTAAATATATTTGCAACTAATACCAATCCACCCAACCACATAAAACAAATAGTAAGAGATATGAAAAATCAATGCACACTAATGGAATTGTATTTGGGAATGTCAGTATTCCACGGTCACAAAAAGACAAATCCAAGCCACTGGTCTGAAAGCACAAGATTGTGAGTTTGATTCCCAGTACCAAAAAAAAAGATCAAATAGAAAAAAAGTCAATAAAAAAGCACAGAAATGAATGAAACTTTTGAAGAAATGAACTTCATGTACATGTACAGAGTGCTCCACCCCACAACATCAGTGCACAAATTCTTCTTAGCTGCACATGGACTCTTTCCAAAATAGATCATATACTAGCTCATAGAACACGGTTAGGTAAATGCAAACAAGTTGAGATTATCCCATTCATGTTATCACATCATAGCTCAATGACTCTGGAAATCAATGGCAAAACAAGCCATAAGAACATCATAAACACAAAGAAATTAAATAATATCTTCCTGAACAACAAATAGGTCACAGATAAAATTAAAGAAGAAATTATTTTCTACAATTAAATGATAATGACAGTGCAACATACTGGAATTTATAAATCAAATGAATGCAGTCCTAAGAGGGAAATTAGCGGTGAATATCCATGTCAGGCCAACAAATAGTACATGTGCAATAGACAACTTAATGGTGAACCTCAAACTTCTAGAAAAAGAAAATCAGGACATGACTAAAGCTTGCATGAGTGGGGAAATTATAAAGAGCATAGCAGAAACTAGTGCATTGGAGACCATGAAAACAATATAAAGAATAAATTGAAAGATTAAATAAAATGGACTAATTTGCATCCAAGCTTAACAAATAAATAAATAAATAAATAAATAAAGGAAAATACTCAGAGTTACCCAATTAGGAATGTAAAGGGTGAAATGACTGAAGATCCTGTAGAAATCCAAAATATCATCTATATCTACTTTGAAAACCTGTATTCTAATGAGATAGAAAATGCAGAAAAATGGACAGATTCCAAGACACATATAAACTATCAAAGCTAAATCAAGAAGATATAAAAATCCTAAGTACATCAATAACAATCAGTACAATCAAAGATGTAATTAAAAACCTACCAACAAAGAAAAGTCCAGGGCCCAGTGGATTCACTGCAGACTTCTGTAAGAAATTTACAGACAATCTAACACCATTACTTGTCCAACTTTAACGAAATTGAAAAGGAAGCAATACTACCAAATTCATTCCTGCAAGCAAACATTATCCTGATACTGAAACTGGAGAAAGATCTAGTTGAGAAGGAGAACCACAGGTCAATATTCCTAACGAAAATAGATGCAAAAATCCTCAATAAGATATGGCAAACAGAATGTAGCAAATCATCAAGATGATTATACGTCATGAGAAAGTGGAATTCATCCCAGGGATGTAGGGATAGTTCAACATATTAACTGTAAAATACCACACTAACAAAAAATAAGGACAAAAAATATGATTATCTCAATATATACATAACAAGATTTTGACAAAGTCGAGCACTCATTCATGATAAAACTCTACAGAATATTGGAATAGATAGTTTCTATCTCAATCTGATAAAAGCCATCTATGAGAAACTAACACTAATTAGACAAAAATTAAAAGCTTTCACTCTAAAATCAGGAACAAGACAAGGATGTCCATTCTCATTGAACATAGTCCTGGGGGCTTTTATAGTCCTGGAGCAATTATATAAGAGAAAGAAATAAATACAGATAGGAAAAGGAGAAGTTAAATTATCATTTTTTTGCAGATAACAGGGTATTTTACATAGAAGACCCTCCACCTTCAGTAAAAACCTGCTAATTTTGATAAGCAAATTTAGTATTATAGCTTCATACAAAGTCAACATACAAAAATTACAAGCCTTCCTGTACGTGAATAACAAATTCATTAAGAAAGAAATTAGGTAAACAACATCTTTCACAGCCGCATTCAAAAAAATAAAATGCTCAGGAATAAATGTAATGAAAGATGTAAAAGACCTCTACAGTACTCTGAAAAAAAAAAAAAAATAAAGAGAATATGAGAAATGGAAAGACATCCCTTGCCAATATAGTGAAAATGGCCATATTTCCAAAAGAAATTTAACAAGTTTAATGCAAAAGAATTCAAACGTCCAACAGCATATCTCACAGAATTAGAGAAAATAATCCTAAAATGTATTTTAAGCCAGAAGAGACCTAAAATGGCAAAGGTGATTCTGGGTAAGAAAGGAAAAGCAGGAGCAAAGCAATCCCTGAATTGAAGTTATACTATAGCACAACTATGATAAAAAAAAAAAAAAAAATGCTGTGATGCTGGAAAATAAAACAGACCCCAAAATCAATAGAACTGATTAGAATATGCAGAAACAACTCCAGAAATACTCAGCCACCTTATATTTGACAAAAATGCCAAACACATTGACTGTAAAATAGCATCCTTAAAAATGGTTCTGGAGGGGCTGGGGATTTAGCTCAGCGTCATAAGCGCCTGCCTTGGAAGCAGGCAGGCAGTCGTGAGTTCGATCCCAGGTACCAATAAAAACAAAAAAGACCAAAAAAAAAAAAAAAAAAAATGGTTCTGGAAAAACTGGTTTTGTACCGGTTGAACATTAAAATTGTACCCATATATTTTACCATGCACTAAACTAAATTCAAAATGGATCAAGGATTTAAATATAAAAACAGAAATATTAAATCTGCTGGAAGATAGAATAGGTAAAACTCTTGAAGATATTGGTATAGGAAAATATTTTATGAATAAAATCCCAATCTCATAGGAACTATCACAAAGAATCAACAACTGGAATCTCATCTTATTAAAAAGCTTTTCATACAAGAAAAACCACAAACAGTGGTTGAGAAAACTCACAATGAAGAGACAACCTACAGTGTGTGAAAGAATGCTTGTCAGTTGTCATCAGACAAAAGATTAACATCTAGGTTACATAAATAGCTAAAAAAAATCAGACTCCCAAAATGTAAAGACCCAACCCAAAAATGGGCATCTGAGATGAATGTATACTTCTCAGATGAAGAAATGTGAACAGAAAATAAATATATGAAAAAATGTCCAATATCACTGGTCATTTGAGAGACACAAATTAAAACAACACTGAGATTCCCATCTCACCTTGGAAAGAATAGTTGTTATCAAGAAATTAGCCAAGCAAAAATGCTTCAGAGCTGTGAAATGAAAGTAAATCCCTCTGTTAGTGGGACTGTATACTGGTGCAACCACTGTGGAAATCAGTGTGGTGATTCCTTGTAAAAATAGGATCGGAGCCCACTTGACCCAGCTACTCCCCTTGTGGGTATCTTCCCAGAGAAATTAAAAGCACCATACCACAGGGTTATATGTTCACCTGTATTTATAGCAGCAGAGTTTATAATAGCTAAGTTTTGAAGACAACACAAATGCCCATCATACTGAGGAATGGATGAAAAAAATGTAGTCTTTTTATGCAATGGATTATTTCTCAGCCATAAAGAAGGATACATTAGTACTCATAGGTAAATGGATGCAACTCAAGACCATATTCACAAGTGAAATGAACAGAAGCATGTGTGCAAACATCATATTGTCTTCCTAGTGTGAGAAGCTGAAAAAGTAAATGAGATTCAAAATGTACAAGAAATATTATAAAATGGGAAGAAATTGTTTAAAAGGAAAGAAAAACTGGGAGAGAGGAATGGTGAAAAGAAGGAAAGAAAAAGAAAAATATATAAATATGCATATATTTATATTGTATGTATATAAGGATAGTTAATATAATTATAGTAGTAATTTTTCTCAGTTCACTGAAAAAGTTTAAATGCTTGTATCTTGTTCTCTGAGTAATTAGTTTAAATATAATAATATGCAGTATGTTAATCATTGTTACTTTCTTATTATCTTGTTTTGAAGTTTTACTTTATTTTTTCTATCTAAAATTTTTAAAAATTGAAAAGATAGTGAAACTATCTAAGAAATCTTATTAGCTTTTAGACCATATCTTGACTACTTGCTTGAATGAGACTTGAGACTATTTGGGGAGGAAAGTTAAAGGAAAGTAGGAAACTTATTATTAGAAACTGGAAAAAATTAGATTTCTTAAGTAGTGATTGAGTGTTCAACATAATTGACACCTACACTAATGTGGAAAATAGAGAATATTGCTTCTGGATTGACATATCCGGCTAAGGACATTTTAATGCAATAGTTCAGTGTGTCAGTTTCTTTCTTACAGATATTCATCATAAGATGATAAAAGCCAAAGAAGGACTTCTTTTCAGGCAATAATTAGAAAAATGTTAAAAGTCAACACCACCTTGATCTTAAAGACAATAACTGATTTCTAGCACTGTAGTTAGAGTCCTCTGAGTAGTAGATGTCAATGTACAATTATATATTATTAGATTTAAAAGGATAATTATCTGTGAGGTACAAAGAGAAGGAGGCCTGAGGAAAGGAAGACATCTGGTAGACCATGATGAAACTTTATCACCTGTGAAAGAGAGAGAGTTGGGGGGGGGGGGCAGACAGAGACTCAAAAACAAAGCATTGAGAAATTTTTATCAGATCAAAAGGTCTATGAGAATGAAGACTGCAGTTCAAAAAGGACGATAGCTTCAGGATGAGCAGCCCAGATCATCAACCAATTATTCTCCTTAGAGCAGAAAATCTGGGTCACACATTCTTTTGGCCACAATAGTCTATTGCTTATTATGAACAGATCCTCTATACATGTTATGAGCACAGATCTCCCATAACTTCCCATGAATCTTTTTACTAGGAGCAAGTTTTTTTATAAGCAGAATATATTTACTAAGAGTAAGAAAGTTTTTTTCTGAGAGAGATGCAGAAGGGGCCCCAAGTGGGTTGCAAATGACCCTGTCATCTCTAGGGATTTTATAGAGCAAAACCATGAGAAGAGACATATCCAAGGTGAGAAAAAATGGTAACTCACAAGGTGATCATGAAGTGAGACAGAACTATGGTCAACCAATGAGTTTATGAGTATAACTACTCAGATCAGATTCATTAAATTGCAATCCAATAAGGAAACAAGTCACATAGCAAGTGGGAACAGGGCCTTTGCCTATATGGTGTTGGATTAGTGGCTTCTTCTGGTTTGCTCCAGGTGATCAATAGTTATTCAGAATACCAGTCCCTGATGTTTATGCTTAGGGTGTGGCTACATTTGTTTTGTCTTTTTTCTTGAGAGCTGGTCCTCAGAGGGTGGTGTTTTTTTTTTTCTCCCATAGTCGCAAGGTATCTGGTATTCTTCGTTGGCTCCTACAAGGACCCAGTCCTTTCTGACTGCCTATAATATTTTATCTAACTAATTTAGCTGCCTATAACATTTTCCCCTCTGAAGAAGTACCCCAAATTGCCATGATGGAATGAAGGATGATGACTGACCTGGCTTCTTCAGGATGAAGTGGGTAGTCATTGTTGATTGGCATTCAGGGATACTCCACGAAGGGTCTATCTATAGGCCCTCAAGAGACATCAGGCATTTTCATTTTGGGTACGGGAACACCTTTAAAATCAGAGGAGACAAGGCCAAAGAAACTATTAAGTATGCATGGGCCAAATAATAGAATCAACAGGATAATTAATGCATACAGCTAAAAAAGGTTTCCACCCAGAGGAACTAGTAATGGCTGCCCATAAGGACGATAAAGATAAGGTCCAAGGAATTTTAGAGTCTGACATGTCATTGATTTGTCATCTACTGTCTTAAACAGCTATTGAGATATTAGGAGAAGGATCAAAAATGTACACACATTTTGTTTTTTTACAATTCACAAGTATCATCATGTGCTGCTGTTAGAATGTCTATGGAGGATGTCCTGTCTCATTAATTTTACTTCCTCTTTTGGAGAGAGATACCAGATGTGTATAATTTAAGGCCTGTTGAGCATAGTTAAGGCCTCTATATGTGATTTATAACTCTCTGGACAAGATCTCCTAAGTTCCAATAAAAAGAATATAAAAGAAATCTAGCTTATTTGTCATTGGTTTTATCTGTATGATTACTTGGGGCTTGCTATCTTTTGGGCAAGAACAAATTTTAATTAAACCAAATGTATAATCAAAGTATGTATGCAAAGGCATGTATAATCAGAGCATTGTGTTAGAGCTGACAGATAAGTTTAAAAACTGTTTTTTTAGGAATATCAATTGTAACCTATTGGCTATAGGTCCCTTTAGTCATGGCGTCTGACATTTTGTAATAGATAACTCTATCATTAGTTAAAATTATCTCTAACTTTTTATGAAGAATCAGATTAGTACATTATTTTGATCAATGTTCTGTTTCTGTACATGAACAACAACATGGACTATATTTGTAAAAATCATTTTGATTTGTCGGGAACCTGGATATATAGATATAGATATAGATATAGATATAGATATAGATATAGATATAGATATAGATATAGATATAGATATAGAAATAGAAAGATATAGAGAGACAGTATTTAGACAGCATTAAGACTCACCAAGATGGAAGTTGTATTTTTAGGCATACCTAAAAAGAATGAGTGATGAGTGAAGAAATAGTTATTCCAGTTGCAGCTTCAGCAAGACATTTTTTGGTGACTGTTTGTGGCATGATGCCTAGAAGGAAGACTAGATTTGAGGACAAAGAAATATTTGCCAGCAATAGGCTGCTTTCTACCTCTAGTCATGATTACTCAGGGATCTTCCATGGAGATGACAGATAGAGGTGACAGCTGGTCAGAGGGAGGAGATGAAATGCCCCAAAGCCCTTCAGTCCTGCAGGACCAGCTGATAGGATGGGTCTGAACTCTGGGGCATTGACCCAGAGGGCAGTCCAACCTCCAGTGTTCACCTTTGCAGTTAGGGAATGGCTTGGGGGCACCACTTAAGGTAGTCCCTGTTAAGGTGGCCTGGCTTTCCACAGTAATAGCAGTTGCGTCTAGTTGCTAAGCTCTTCTTGGAGTTCCAAGAATCAGACTTAAAGTCTGTCTCTTTTAAGGCTACAACAAGGGTAGCTACTTTTTGGTCCATTTTCTCTCTTTGGCTTTCTCCCAGTCCCAATTATCGAATATTAAGGTGGCAATTATTACTAAACTATAAAGAGAACTATTGGAGCAAAATATATCTTTTGTAACTTTTAAGTAGTATCTGAGATTGACTGAGTAATAAACATATCTTTAAGAGTAATTTGTCCCTCTATTGAATCAGGATCTAGAGAAATATATTTTACTAGTGCCTCCAATAAATGATCTAAGAAGTTAGAGGGGTTTTTATCTCTCCCCTGAAAAATAACTGACAATCTAAAACAACCAGAAGGAGTGATTTTTATCCTTCTTAGACCTTGAAATATATACTTTTGAAAATGTCTCTAATCTTCTGTTTGGTTTCTGGGCCAGTGAGGTGGACTTGGGTGGGAACTGCTTGTGTCCCAGTGAAACCTGTGGTGCCCTGGCTGTCAATATTCTGGCTGTCTAAAATTAATAATATGATATTCATCCTATGGGCAAATTTAGAAGGAGAGGTTAATAGAATGACCTGTGATTTCCTCATCAGTGTATTTTTTTGTAGAGCCATAAGTGCTAGTCATCATTTCCCTTCTCCACTCTCCATTCTAAATCCCTTTCACTCTCAACTTTTCATTGCTAGTCATAGGGGCTGATTGTGGCCAAACTCTTATTCTTGAGGCAATGGAATAATCCATTGCAGTTATGTCCTTGTCATATTTGCCTTATTGCATATACTTACTTGCATGTACATTGTAACAAAGGACTATCAGTAGGCTGAAACAACCAGGTGTATAAAGGGACTTGGTTAATTTATAATAGCTAAATTTTCCCACTTGTAAATCTAGAATTAGTATGACAGTTTCATGAATGGGGTGGTAGAGGAGATGAAAAGCTACCTATGGGCTTCAAAGCCCACAATTACATTTAATGATGCAGATCTTGCCAGTGCTAGTCTAACTTATCAGCACTAGAGACCAACACTTATAACTAGGGTGCTACTATTCTTCAAAGAGATGACACAAGCTCTTAGGACAAGTTGACTTTATTGTAATTACCCACGTTGAAGACCTGGATCAACATATTTCTCATGTTCCTTACTAAAAGCATTCTACTTTCTTTTTATCATCCGTAGGAAACTTGATCACCCTTTTACCAACAGGTCCCTAGACAAAAATCTCAAGTGCTCCAAAATAAGCTATGGGGCATTCCATCCTTTTAGAGTTCCTTTTCCAAGTTGGCAGTTTAATTATCCTTTTCAAAGGTTATTCCTACATTTTACTAATTCCTCTGCTTTTAGACAGAGAGGCACATGATAAAAAAAAAAAAAAATTATCATGAGTCCCTTGCCACATCCCCATTAAAAAAGTTGTTAGGCTAACTGTTAGCTTTTTTAATGAGAGGGGTTGAGACAGGGTTCCACTGTGTAGTTCAGTCTGGCTTTGAACTCACCATGTAGCCCGGGCTGACCTCAACCTTGTGACAATTCTCCTGCCACAGCCTCCTGATTGCTAGGATTAGAGGGGTGCTCCCCCCAGTCTAGTTTAGATATTATCTTCTGTGACATATCTTACCTTAAATCACTCTTAAAGCGTTTAGACAGTGGTGTTGACTCAGGTTTGTGAAAGAAAAAGCAAACTCATATTCAAGTAAGTTTGCATATTAATGAAAGTGAACCATTGGCTCCTTCAGCCAATGGAAAGATGTTCAAAACAGGTAACTGCCTGCCTAAAACAATTTTCTTTATGTAGTTAAAAAATCTCTAACATTTTTCCACATTCATAGATGCCCATCTACACACTCACCAAGGACCAGGAGTGGAAAACTTATGGTTTATGTGCTATTCTTTTTGTCTTTTACAGTAAAAGATGTTATTGTTTGAATTGTTTGTTTTAAACTAAAACCTCAGCATTCATGTTTAGTTATAGTATTGGCACTTTGTGATAAATAAGTGGGCTTTAGATGGCTGTTTGGGTACTCATTCCAAAAGTTTCCCTATGACTGCCATAGACCCTCTTGTCTCTGACATTATGGTAATTTTCTCTATTTCAGACTGGATAAACAGGCTATTGACTACTGCTTAGGAATCTGTACATATTATTTTCCCAAATTATCACATAATATTCAGAATTTGATAGCTATACCACTCAAATCTCTACCTACTGAAATGTTTTCTCCACTCTCATGATCATTCTGTGTTGTAATGTTGACACTCATTTTGATTTGCATTCATCTAACAAGCTAAACTATTCATAAGCCAAGTTGTAATTCTCTCCTCCACTGACTGGTCTCATACTGATGCTCATAATGTAAACTGGAACAGGAGTATTATTTCAGTTGGGGTAGAGGACATGAGAGTATCAGCATATTGCTTATGCAGCTTACACATGTCCTGTGGTCTTCTTCTAACTGAAGCCTGGATGTTCTAGTTCAAGCTTAAATGTACTATTATTGAGCATAACTCATCCTGTATCTTGGTGAACCCAACAAAACCTATCTGTTATGGGTTCTATCTGAAATTTACTTAAAGTTCCAAAGACATGCTTCTCAGCTGGGGTTATAAGGAGATGACTGAACCATAAAGAAGAGAGGCCTGTAGAGGTAGGAAGTTAGGGCCATTAGAGCGTGCCATCAAAGAGCCTTGTGGGACCTGGCTCTTCCTCTCCTTCTCTGTCTTGCTTCTTAGCTGCCATACAGTGATCAACTTTCCCCACAGAGTGATCCCATACTTTGGTAAGTATTTCTGGTGCTGGACATACTACCTGTTACTTACAATTTAAGGGAGAGGTTTAATTTGTTTCAGAACATTTAATCCATGGTCATTTGGCTTTGAGGAAGAAATATCATGGACTAAGGACCTCAGAGCAAAGCTGCTAACTTCATAATGTTTGGGAAGCAGAGACACAGGAATATCAGGGAGAGATATGGTCCAAAGACATGCTCCTGCAACCCACCTCCAACTGGGCTCCACCTTCAGATGACACCTTCAGCTGCAAATATTAGTGGAGCAATCCACTGTTAATTATAGTGCCCCATGAACCAATCACTTCTCAAGGAGTCTCCTAGCCAGCAAATCTTAACAATTAAGTTTAACTGCCGCATGTCATAGGAATCTGCTGCCTCATCACAGGTCAAGAAAAATAGAGATAATTTGTAATGGGCTAAAACCACTGAAATAATGAAACACAATGAGCTTTTTTTTTTCTCTTAAAGTTGATATTTATGATATTAGTGGAAAGTTGGCTGATACAACAACCCATGATAGAAAGTCCCAGATAAATTATCACTTGATGCTCCAAAACCAAGCATTTTATGTGTGCTATGCTAAGTAATGCCTGAGAAACTGTTTCTCAAATGGTGTATAATTCTACACTGGAATTGCATGAATTTTTGTCCATGCAGTCTACATGTTGATTCTCCCACTGAGGCTTGCCATCAGCCGTATTGCACATAATTTCCTAACGCTGAAATCTCCATTATCATAAGAAGTACAAGATTTAAGATTCACCTAAAACCTACAGTAAATCACCACTTTGATTTGTCTAGGACTTTTCTGATTTTAGCATTATCAATTCAATGTCCTGGACTCCTTAATTCCAGGTAAACTAATGTAGTAATCATAGTACAATTGGAAGGGTTGTTTTCTAGATCCACTAAAAAATAAAAACCTTCCCATTATTTTATATATGAGCTAAAGAAGTCTTCCCGAGGAAGAATTATATTATCCTCAGAATCTAAATGTCTTTGTTACAATATTCCATGTGTCTTTATGAGGCAGTAGACAAAATATGCAGGAATGAGTCCTTTATACTAAAGAAATATCCTGGAACATATTTAAGGTAATATCCCTAGAATCTTTACTAATATGGCACATGTAGGAGCTTTTGTGTCATTTACTGCTCGTGCCCTGAAGTTGTTACATTTTACTAAGGCCACCAGCTTCCCATCACATCTTCATGATTTATCCCTCAGAGTAGTACAGTCAATGTGATAATATGTGTAATGTTTGATTTCGAGGCAGTAAAGATCTCTTCAGGCCACACTGTAGAATAAAGGGCAGTACAGATTCTTTCAGACCCTATTATAGAATAGTCAGCATAACCATGAGGCAAAACTGAAATGAATGCTATTTTATACTCCATATGATTACAAGTTGTTTGACATACTTTTCTAATTAATTAGGAATTAACACACTTGCCAAAACAATGACTATGTACACAGTTCCTGAATCCTTAAAAAAATTGTTCATCAAAGGTATTATGAATAGTACAAGGGCTCAGATGTGAGTGACTCCTTGGTTATTGCATTGCTAGTATATACATACCCAGGCTCCTTCAAGTTTTTAGCAGGACAAACTCTTGACTATATGAGAGAAAACAGAGCTATTGTTATTCTATTATTTTTGTCATAAATAGTGGGTTTAAATTTCTCTCTATACTCTGTGTTCTGATATTGTTTTTTAACTTATTGTCAAGGAAAAATAAGAAAAATTTCACAGAATTCTCTTTTTCCTCCATCATGATAGTTCTTGCTACAAATATTATTTGTATTGGTTACTCTAAAAACAACAAAAACAGTAAAAATAGATAGCAAGAGTAAGGTAATTAAATATGTTAAACACGGTTTTTGAATAAATACTGTGAGAAAATGGATGAAGAAGCCAAAAGAACAGATAAAAAATAAATGACTTTGAACTTTTGTGGATCTCTCCAATGTCAAGCAGAATGGAACGAGTGAGGACAAACTGATTCTGAGAGTACAGGACAGTTTTAAGAAGTTTGTTAGGTCACTGTCAGTCCTCAAACCAAAGTCCCCCATTGAAGGAGTCCTTTGCAACACTCAGTCAGTGAGAGAAGTGGGGGAAATGAATTCATCACATACATGGTAGACTCAGACTGTAACTGCTGGGGATGGCCAACAACTACAGTTCTAAGTGGTACATGTTTATGGCTACCACATCTGGTATCTGCAATAGAATCACTCAAATAACAGTAAACTTCAAACCAAGTATCTACTCCAGTATGTTGTGGGAAATATATGATTTTTAGGTAAAAATAAGGCAAAAGATGTTGATAATATATTTTATAAGATTGCTAAAAAATTTAAGGTGTTGTATCATTCATCTTTGCTAACATAAAAGGCACTCTCAAACCTGCATTGTCACACAATAGGTTCTAGTGCTCATAAGATTTCATCTCATGGAAGCTTTTTAGGAAAATGAGATTAGATTTGTATATGTGTCTACTGAAATGAAAAATGTATTAGCTTATGAGGTACATGCTAAATTTTGAAAGTATCATATCAACTTAAATGTAAAGAACAGAGAAAACACACTCTAAAAGTACAATATACCTTTTAAAGAAAGTTAAAATAATTGAGAGGACAAAAGAAGAGCCCATAGGATGAAGGTAACAACCACAGAGAACTAAGAAGGTCAAGAGCCAAGAATTTAAAAAATGACAATTAAGACAAAATTTCAGAAATGCAGGAGACCAATGACTTCTATCTACTTCCTGTTCCTCTTTCCCTAATTTACTTTTGTGAGCTAGAATGCCTCTATTGTTATCTGGCACCTATATCCTGTCATTGTACTTTAGGTAAATATGACAAAACAAGTTTCTTTAGTCTTCAAACTGAAAGAACTTATCCTTGAAGACTGTACCTGGAACTGATTTAGATAACAGAATATTGGATCTTGAACTTCAACTTTAAATCCATAAAAATTTGAATACTTGCAAAATCTTGAGAACATCCAAATCAACTTTGTAGATGTGATAAATATAATTTTGACCAAATTCAAATTTGCATTTAATTCTGTGTTATCTTGACATGAAATTGGGTGAGTTCATTCGTTTCAACCAATGAAGTCCAACACAATGTATTCTGTGCCAATGGTGTCATTTAATAAAACCCTAAACAACTTCATAGGATTCTCACTCTCATAACACTTCCTTCTAGAACCCAGTTACTACATTATGGGAGACCTCCCCCCTCAGCCTTATGGAAAGGCCTTGGGTTTGGGCTTCAAGTGATACCACCAGCTGGACCTGTCCTTCAGTTCATCCATCTCAGGTGTCAGAGCATGAGAGAAGAAAACACTAGATGATTCCATTCCCACTTGACTCTTTCCAAGTGAGCCTCAGATATCCTGTAGAGGAGAGGCTAGATACAGTGCATCTAGCCTTAATTCCTAACCTCCAGAATTGTGAGTATAATAAAATGGTAGTATTTGCAATTCCAGGTTTTGTATGTTTTACAGTAGTAACTGAAAGATCATCCAATATTCTCTACCAGGAAATCTAAAAACAAAAGAGTTTATGGCTTTGCTATATTTCAAATTAGTCCCCTGTTCGTTTCCTAAATATTTGAAACTACAGCAGCTATCACACCTGCTGAGTTTGTAACCACATTTTACCATAGTCTGGATACTGGAATTAAAAGACAACTAAAGTGATGCTAATAGGAAAACTGCAGTGGATTAACTAATAGTTAACGTCTAGCTGAACTGACTCGGTGTGGCTTTGGGTTTGGAAGACCCACCTGAGGATTGTTGCCAACAGCATAAAAGGTGAGCTGGAGGGGACGCTGACATGCTGTTGCTGAAGAAGCTTGTTGTGCTGCTTTTCCTGACATGAACTCAGCTGTTCTCATCAGTGGAAGTACTCAGGTCCTCACTGTCTCTGAGGATGACTGCAGTTCTCTTTGGGGGCTCTTGTCCTTGCTTTGAGTGTCACCTTCTGGCTCCAGTGCAAAACTCTCACTTACTGGCACAGATCCTGCATCCCACTGGGGTAGACTTTCTAGCCTCTACCACTGGACATTTGGGTCCTCCCAGTGCAGACTTGCATGGAACATTGTCATGTGCCTTGGGCCTCCAGCTGAACTGTTGGAGGACATTATCATGGGTTCTGAGTCTTCAGATGGACTCATTCAGGGCAGTGCCATGGGATCCAGCCCCTCAGTTGGATTCTTGGGGTCTTTAGTATGTGGACAGATCTGTTGCACTCCTCTGAATTTTACATTTGTGGTATTATAAAATAATCCTATAAATCACATGTCCATTACCTTGAAACCCTCACCATGGCAGACTGTAACTGTAAAATAATGTTTTGGAATACAAAATGCTATTTGGCACTTTCTCTTCAGTCATATCTGGCACAACTAATTGTTAGTAAAATGGAAAAAACACATACTTATGTTGCTAGCATGCATATAGAAATAAAGAATTAAACTAAATTTAATGTTTCACTAAGAAGGGCAGTTGAGTATAGGAAATACTCAATTTACAGAAATAAACATGTGTATGCATTAGAGGCTGAATAAACAGAGGATATGAAAGATGTGAAAGGAAAAGGGGAAGGAAAGAAGGGAGAAAAGGAGAGGAGATGAGAAAGTAAACACTGAAACATTTTTATATGCTTCCACTAAACAATTTTCTAAAATGATAGAATATGAGCCTATAAGGTCAGGTGATATTTCAAGGATTAATTAAAATTAATTTTCTTTTGAGTAGCAACATTTCTACAGTTTAAGTGATATTTAGGTTCTTGGAAAGGTCTTTGAACAGCCTATGGTGATAGAACAAAGCTTCATTCAGTGAAATCTTTCTGGCAGCTGAGAGGAGAACAGTGCATTTTGTACCCTTAAGATAATATATTTACTTGGATGCAATTGTTCTTGTGGTGATCAATCAGTGACTGACAAGTTTAATTAGAAGCGTTGGTATGTGTAACACGATAGTGCTTTCTAACAGCATTGTAAGAGAATATCTCTTTAGCAATATTATAAGAGAAGCATAATATTTTTATAGATAATTCAATTTACGCCATGCCATTACTGTTTGCATATATAAAAGGGTTTTATTGGGGTAGTAGAATACTATCTTTGGAAATATAAATATACTGCTCTAATGGTTTTATGGCATCTCCCAAGGCCTCAGTATTTCTGCTCTAAAGGTCTGATGATTTTTCAAATTGGCAAAGATAGATTATTGCAAGTGTGTAATATTTTTATTGTATTCAGAACATAGTACATTTCAGGTGCATAGATTTGTTTTGATGAAAAGTGTTTTTTTCCTCTTTTTCCCAACAGAGGTAATTCATAATGGGATACAGTAATCAGAGAGAAAAGGCATCTGTTAAAAAATATGGTGCTTGGTTACAAAGTCAATATAAAATACCATATTTTGTTAGACTCTGAAAATATACATAAAAATCAGTGCTCATTTCTTTCTATAATGTGACATGTGTTAAGCCTCTGAACAGATTTTTTCACATAGAAATATCACAAAAATGTGAAGCTTCAAACTGGATAATTATACTGTATATTTGTCTGTTAGCATTTCATTTAGGATCTGTTAAACTTGAATGTGTGCAACTTATTTTGTATGCAGAAGGAGAAAGTGGAATTACAGGAAGTATTAAACCATTCTTTTTGTTTTTGATAAAAAGATGAAATAATGCACAAAGTACTTTACTTCAGTTTTCTGATATTTCTTTTAGAAAATGAGGCTTTCCATCATAGAGAAAGAGATAAATTGCTGAGAAGGCATGCTATCCTTTGTGGCAGAATGTGGATTGTATCAGAGACATGGATTTTCCTGAGATGCCAAAGTAAAAGGCAGTATAAAAAATAGAATCATAATTTTACTTTGAATAGCTCAGTGCAGCATTTTGAACTTCATACCCCTCTGGATATTCTGTAAATTAGTAGAAATATACACTTATTTTAAAGTCTAATTTTAAAGCTGAAAGATCGGCATAATATTTGGAAAAGCAGTGAAAAGTAGTCTCTAAAATATCTGTATGAGAAAAGGTCCAAAGGTTCATTTGAAAACCCATCTTCAAATGTAATACATGCAAAGTACATCAGAGCAGATACACCTCAGCAATTTCATCTTTAAGGATCATTGTAAGCCTTTTGTAAGGTATTTATTATTTCCCATGTTTCATAATACTATGAATGTTATCTTGATACTGTCAGTACACACACACACACACACACACACACACACACACACACACATCCACATACATGCACCAGTGAGGTGCATCTAGTATTGAATCAAACTATCCTGATTCTGATGACTTCACCTTGCTACGACCCCACCAACCTCTAGTAACTTTAAAATTCAAATGTAAAATGCCATCCAAATAGAATATTTAGCCATGTACACAAAACACATTAAAAGAAAGCAAAAAGCAAGGGTTCATTATATATGAAAATGTTTAAAGAATATATGTGAAAATTGTTCTCTCTGAACTAGCAATTAAGATATATCACTTCTAAAATTATACCAACACATTTCGGAATAAAATATCTAGGATCTTTGCTTTCCTTCATTTTTCTCTTATTGGTCGTGTTCTTCCTTCATATCGGTATACTTGCATCATCATTTAGAAATAAAGATCCATTTTCCAAGTGTGCAGATGACTTTTATAAAATCTTTTAATTTGAATATATGATAGTGCTCAGATGTATCTTTCATTTACTTAAGAAATAAATACTTCATATCACTATTTTATTTGCCATTAATGTCTAATGTTCATGAAATAAGAATATACGGAAAAATCTCATGTTTCACATGATCTGGCTTGGGTCCTAAGAACACTGATGCATTTCCTAGTGGTAGACAATTAGTGGGAGACTCGTGAATGAAGAAGGACAGTGACGCAAGCAGCTTGTACTTTCCAAGACACTTTGAGCCACTGAGGACAATAGGACTGCACTCCACAGCGGAATGGACATTTCAGAACAAGATATTTCTCTAACATGATCATATTTGGAAAGATATTTCTTTTGCATCTATCATAGTCTTTATTTTGAAAGCATTAGTGCAAAACAATTAATGGAAGAAGGCATTAACAGCAGAAATATGTGTCAATCTACAATCAGATGGTACAGAATGACTTTACATTTCAAAGATTCATCTTTGCGTTATTGAAATCAGAAACTAAAACTATTGTTGGTGTAGCAACTAATGTCAATAAACAATAAGTAATCGATTCGTGTAGGGGAAAGAATGGGAAAAATGACAGGAAGAAAAATTCAGATTCAATTTTTCAAAGAAAACCTTAGTTATTCCTTGCTTTACAAAGAATATTAGAAGGAATCAACTTGAAATACAAAATACAACATAGCTATATAACGTCTGGAATTTGCTGAAATATGTTTTTCATAGGTTATTTTAAACCTTATTTGATAATGCAACTTTATATATTTAAATTTTTTTTTTGGTTCTCTATGGTTTTGAGTTTAAAATAAGCATAAAACTTTAAGAATTTTAGGAAGTGCTTCCAAAACTGATGTAAACTCTCAATATTCCTAGTCACCTTCTCCCTACCACCTTATTAAGTATTCTTTGGGTTACTTGAGTCTCAACTGTCTGATCATTGTCATCACTGCCATCTTATCATCATCATCATCATCATCATCATCATCATCATCATCATTTTTTCCTCTCCATTTATACTCTGTAATCAGTCTTTATTAACCTGCTCAGAAAAAAATGTAATGGGACAAGGTAATTAATTAGTGGGCTTATTCTTGATTGTTCTATCCACTGACTGTTTATCAATTGGCTTATTTTTCTGTCTCTTGCTCTGTGACTCAACTTGCTGTCTCCTAAGTCTATGAAATGCATAGTTCTATTTTTTAAGTGTTTTGGGATCTACTATCTCAAAAAATCTCATAAACATTTGAAACAACATAAATTATACATATTCATTTGACCAAAAGTGAATGATGTCTTCATTCATGTTACATCAGGGAACACCGCAGGCCGTTCCCTAATTCTTGTTTTCACTGTACTGTAGTGTCATCTTTTCCTTTAGGTTTAATTCCTGGGGGTTAAAACCACTTACCTTAGTCATCGTAGAACAAGTAAATCACAGCAAGCGGTAACACGTCCAACATCTGTGAGATCTACTGGAATTTTCTAGCTAATATCACACTTAGTATTTTATAATTTTAATTGCAATTCACATAACTTAAAATACCATGCATTCTCTGTCTAAGTAAACAGCAAACTAACAACAAAAATAAACAAAACAACAAAATTGGACATGGTTTTATTAAAATATCTTTTCTAAAAAGTGAAGAAGCACATAAAAATAAAAGTACCAAAATTTCTTTTTAATTCTTATTTTTAACTTATTTTTTATTTTTTTATTTTTAGGGATTGAATTCATGACCATGTGCTTGCAAGGCAGATACTTATGCTGCTGAGCTAAGTCCCCACCCCCAAAAGTACCAAATATTATTTGTGCATTCATATGTACCAAAATAATGAATAACACGTAGAAGAAAGCCTATGGCGTTTTCACCATGGCATTAGTATTTTTCTATTAAGAAAATCTCTCATCATTTTAAGAGTACAGAAAGTACATTAAAAGAAAAATTTATTCATATATGTGTGTATAAAAAGGTGTTCCTACTAATTCAACATCTTCTTACATTGACCAATGTAAAATAACTGCTTATTTTTATGTATAGTGAGATTTCATCAATTTAACAAAAAATTCAAAGACCATCCATATTAAGAACAAATACACTGAAGCACATTGGGATGGAAGATGTCAAATATTCATTTGATGGTGAAACTGTCTTACTTGGAACAAAACTGTATTTTGAAGTCCAAAGTCCAGCTTGCCATTCTCAATTCCTCAGCGATGCTGTGAGGCTCCTCTGTGATATTCTTTTTCCAAATTATTACATAGAGAATGACAAATGCCCTCTACTGTGCTAAAAAAAAAAATCAACAAAAATAAAATCTTTCAAAGATCTCCAGTTGAGTAAATGGGAAAAGCTTATTTCATTCAACAATCATTTGAACACTGAAAGATGTGAGGTGTGTTAAGGGGAAACCAATGTCAACTGTCACTGATTCTACTCTGAGATTTTATAAAATAATTAAAAATGTACTTTTCCTTTTGAACTGCATTCATATGTAGTGTCTCACCAGCACAGGCGGTCTCCATGATCTCAGTTACTGGAGACTATGAAATTCCATCTGAATATGAGATGCTACCTTCAGTGTTTCAAATGTACATTGAAACTGTTGAATTTTAGATAAATTTGCTTAAACATGAAGTTCAAACATTTGGGGAAAGTGCCAGAGAAGAAGAGGGTTAAACTAAAACAAATTAAAAGTCAGAGTATTAAGCTGTTGGCTTCAATTTATTTTATTTAAAACAGAACAAAGATCTTATTAAATACCTTTTTTATGAGCAATTACTATAGAGAGACCAAAGCCAGGAAGACATACAATCCTTGATCTTTGCATAAATTGTAATCATGTGGAATATTTTAAACATCCAAGGCTGCACAAGTAGCTGTAGAATTAAATAAAAAACCAGTGTTCTGACAAAGGTAATATGCAATCGTCAGAAAATTCAAAGTGTTACCTATCCATTGAAGCTCTGGAAGCTTTCATCAGGGAGGTGATGTTTAAAATAGCCACATACAGTAATAAAGCTCTGGTAGGGTAGAGATGGGAAGGGATAAATATTCCAGGAGAAGAAACTGCATGAGTAAGTGAGCAGTGCACACAATAATCTCAGGGACCTATGGATGACATATCAAGGAGATTGGTATGGCATTGAATGTTCTTGAATATGACATTAGGAAAAATTTTCAAGTATGTGTTCATTAATTCAATAGGCAATGGAGAACTTGTAAAGAGAAATGACACTACTTGAACAGTATTTTAAAAATTAAACAACCCAATGCAAAGAGCTTGGACATTTCAACTGACATGAGAATGATTTATTGGTTAATCTAGTTTAGAGAATTTTAAAGCACAGTAGGTAGAATATATGCCATTTTTAAATTTAGAATGAAAACATTAGAAGTCAAATCAAAATTTACAACAGGAAAAGGAAAAATCAAAAATAAGCCTTAACAAGATGGAATAGGAGATATCAGAAAAGCAAGAGATAAAAAGAGGCAGTAAAAATTGATAATGTATATCAACTTCCCATGCAGAATGCAATTATGTATTACAAATATGTGCACATAATTTTTTAAAAGGTAGTAATTGCTTTAAGGTGGTAACCTACTTGAGATTATGCTACAGAGATACTTCAAAATGAAAAGATAAGAAGTAGGCTAAAGTCACTGCATATTATGAAGAGTAAATGTCTTTTATAAAAGTACTGCTAGACACTTGAGTTAAGTCTCCAAGACGTCCTGAATGGTGATGTAGATGAATAATTCTAGTCTTGGTTTTTACACCATTTTCACAAAAATTGTATTTTAGGAAATGATATTTCTCATTATAAATTAACAAATTGGTACTTTGACTTATTAGAGATGTTTTATGTAATTAGCATTCTCTGATTCAACTGAAACATTTTGTAGAGATGGGGACCTGATTCACTTTAAATAAAGAGGAGGATGTATAATTTGTGATAATCTCTAATTAGCAACCTTATCTAATCTTCAAGTCCTATGTAAATTGTTTTGTTCCAGAAAAACTTGAACATAAGTCATTTGTGCTAAGAAGTCTGAGGGTTTTCATGACACAAGGCTAGCCAAGAACTGTAAGTCTGTATGCTTGAGCTTTCAATCGTTGCAAAGGGAAGTAATACTAGTACTTCCTGGTTGTGTAGTTACGAACAGGAAATGAGATAACACATGGAAACACAGAGGAAAATGTCAAGTGCATGGTTATTAGCACAGTTAATGTTTTGCTAAGATGGAGACTGAGATGAAGTTGAAAGTGCCAATTGCAATAAAAACACAAAATCAATAGATTTAGAGTTTTAAAAGCTAAACGATGAAGATGGCAAAAAACCTGTTTGATGGAAAAGTCAATGTTTCCTCTTACTTGATGTTCTGCAAATTGATTTAATTGATGGAATTTCATTTAATTTTCTGTTAAATATTTCTTAAATTTTGCTTACTTGATATTTTTCCCATATAATACTAATATCCTTTGGAATATGAAAGAAATCACACTTCAAAAATAACAAAATATATTCAGAATAAAACTTTAATAACCTAATAAAAACAAATGCAACTGGTTTCTACTTTGAGATCCACATTTAATAAAGATAAATTGTTTGGGCACATTTTTCTTATTTATATTTTGTGTAAGATTAGGAACGGTGTCTGACAACAACTCTAAATTTCAGTTATACTTCGATTACCTTCACTGACTATATATGTAGCATATTTTAAACTAAGTTTATAGTACCTTTCAAAGAAAAAAAACATACAAAAATTAGCTACCAAGCTTCAAAACTAGATGGCAATCAATGTGTGACATGCTTTGCATTTTCTGTTAATCTAAATGGGCTTATCGATAACTCCACATTAAAAAGTCAGTTCTAAGTGGAGGATAAGTACCAACTTTTTCCATTTTATGGTGATCTATAAACTGGGATTTAGTATACGACTCTTTCCCAAACGCCATAACTTTGGACTTACTGTAATTATATCTGAGTTCTTATCTCCTAGAAAAAATGATAAAATGTCTCTTAAGTACATGTAGGGTCAGGATTTCAAAAGGTTGTGGACATGGATGGTCACAGTGTCTCACATTTCCTTACCTCAGGAGAAATGTTTGCATGATAATAAGTTTTCACATATAGCTCAATGAAGGAAACCTTTAACTGTTAGTGCATTTAAATAGCAGGTGGTAAACCAAATGTATTTCCAATTAAATTGTTGCATGATAACATTTGGGATTATGACTGTAAAGTTTCCAGGGTGAATTTTCCTTTGCTTTTAAAATTAATAAGTAGATAATCAATAAATGATTGAATTTAATAGGTAAAAGAAATAATAGCATAAAGAGAACCAAAATATAAAATACAGATTGTAGGTATAGACAGATTATATATATATATATATATATATATATATATATATGAATTAATTTTCCTCTTATTCTGAGGAAAAATGTAATTTTAGATATAGTAAATTGAGACTTTAGTTATGAGCAATATAAGGGGAAAACATAAAAGTGAACTAATCAAAATTGAAACAGGAAACATTCAAAAGCACAAAATAACAAATATTGTAAACAGTAAAATTTACTCAAGTAATAAATCTTTGAGTTGCTGTGACACAAAATAAATTTATAACAAGTGGATATTCAAAACACATGAAAATGGAGTTTTTCTTTTAAACACTATAGAGTAAGATGCGGATATATGTGCTCAGCAGACTAAATTATTCTATCATTTGAATACTATGACAGTCCAGAGACATCTGTTGGGGAGGTGGAGAGACAAGAGGGAGTCCCTGAAGGACTTCCCTAGTATTAGAAATTTATCATTGTGTGAAACATAAAGAAAATGGTTTACTAAAAATCAGTCCAATGAACCTAGCAGAAAAGGAGTGGACAAAAGCAAAAAAAGCAGAATATAATCACACATATCTACAATCCCACCTACCAGAAAGGCTGAGGAGGGAGAATTGCACGTTCGAGGCAAATGTGGGCAACTTGGACGTGGTCTCAAAACATAAGTAAATAGAAGAATAAATAAAAATTAAACAGGGGCTGGGGACATAATTCAGTGGTAGTTTCTCTGGGCTTGATCCTTAGAACAGTGCATGAAAACCAAGCTAAAACAAACATAAAGACAAAGATAAATGACACAGAAAAAGGTGTTTTCATTACCAAGGAGATTCAAAGTTTCCATCAAGTGCGAAAGAAATACTTTCCACTTTGTAGACGAGACGATTTTGATTTCTCAAGATTTCATTGATTCAGTCCTGTATTTCCATTCTTCAACTTTAATTTCTTTTTCTAAACTTCTGAAATATGATTCTTGGTCTATCTTCCTAGTAAACCTCATTGATTTATAATCAAACTCTAGGAATGCAAGAGAATTTTTGAAGCAAGCATGCAGATTGAGCTTTCTAATGCAAATTCTCGTTAACTAGACATGTAGAGATTAAAAGGTATAGAAAAAATAGAAGTCTAACCATATTGTCTCATGTTTCAAAGAAGTATTAAAGATAGAAATGTTGATATTTTTCCTTTCACATCATTATTTCTTTGCTCTTTTCCATCTTTTTTGAAATTAAGCAACTAAGAAAGCAAGCAATTATAATTTGACTTTGTTTATGTAATTTAATTAACTACATGTTTCATGACAAATTTTCATTCTCTCATTGGTTTAATCTCCCTGCAGTTAGAATCCATCTTCTCCTCATCTGTCAAATACAGTAATTCTATGTGTATATATAACATAGGATATGTTTTCTCTACAATGTTAAGACTAGAATAAGCTCTACAGTTATAATTTTTCCTAATTGGAATTTGAATGTTAAAATAAAGAAATCCAATGGAATAATAATAATGTATATAATGTACAATAATCAACTAATCAAAATTTTTATGTATAGTTGAAAAATCTGAAAAATATAGGTATATCTTTTGTTGGAAGTTTATTTTAACTGAAAGTATAAACACTTAAAGGGGTCTATAGTCTCTGAAAGTATCATAATTATAAATAGATTTGACTCAATTGGATTTCTATAGTGTTTTTATATAGACTTCATTGCAGAAGAAATTGAGGAAAAACAACTTCTAATGTATATGTAATGTATAATGTGTGAGCTTTAAAATGACCTAAGGAAATTAAAATGTGTTTTTCTTTCTAAAATTATAGTAGTTGATTAGCATATAATTTTATATTCTCAACTTTGGATTAGATTTACTTTTCTGTATTTAAAAAAAGAAAATGAAAAAATCTAAAACTATATTAAGATTACATAGGGAAAATCTGATACTCAAATTTATAGAAGGATAAACTTGTGTAACTGGGGCCTGTTCATCAGTATCCCATTTGTTTTGCATTCTTTAAAATGTTCACATGACCACAGTGAACTCATTTGAGTTGAGAATCCCTGTAGATAATTTTTATATGCATGTGTTTTTGTTATTAAGTTTATTGGTATAATTTATACATATATATATATATATATATATATACATGTATATGTGGACAATATTCATCATAAGGAACTTGTACATGATATATTTTAGTTCTGCTTTTTCCCCATTCCCCTTTCTTCCTTTCCACTCCTCTTCTCCTATTTCATAATATCTATTATACATTTACATTTTGTGTTTCTCACACCAGGTAGACAATGTGATATTCACAATGTGAGTCCAATTTATGTCACATAAGAATATGCTCTCAAGGTGCATTCACTTAGCTAGATACCTCATTTATCATTCTTTATGGCAGAGTAGTACTCCGTTGTATTAAAAAACACATCTATTTATTTCATTCATTATTTGATGAGTATTAGGATTCTTTTCAAGATTTACTTAATATAAACTGTGCTTCTATAAATGTGAGTGTGTATATATTGCTGTGGTGTAATGCTTTTAATTCTTTTGTGAAGACAAAAAGAAGAGGAAGAGCTGGGTCAAACATGATCTCTAGTCCTAGTTTTCTGAGGGATCTCTATACTGATTCCACAGTAGTGCAGTGTCTACACTCCCACCAATGCTGGCCAAGTTTTCCTTTTTTTCTACACAGCCCTATAACGTTTGTTACTGTTGATTTCTTGATGATGGCCATTCTTTTGGAGTGAGATAGAACCTCAGTGTTGTTTAACTTGCATCTCTTGAATGACCAGTAATGTTGAATAAATTATTTGGTCAAAATTTTACTGTGTTAAAACCTGGACGAGGAAATCCCATCCCTTACAAAGCAAAACAGTAATTATCTCTGGTCACTCTTCTGGAATTGCCTATCCAGTTTTAAATCACAGTATGATGACTTCAAAAAGTGTAATTTGTCATGAAATCAAGAATGTAAATGAATACAAAGTATATCGCTCAACAGCACAGCCCCTACCTGGCAAGCACAAGGTTCTGAGTTCTACTCCCAACACCAAAAAAAAAAAAAAAAATGAGTGGTAAATTGATATATTCATATGAATTGACAGGCATGTTCTCAATATTGCATTATGATTACAAATGCCTATATTTGTTGAGCACAATTAATACTGAAAATAGCTTTTGGGGTCAGAAATAGCAGACAAAAATAAAGAAATTGCATCTGTGTCAGGAAACAATCTCACTTGACTTTTCTGATAATTGGGAATGACTATAAAGTGCCTTTCCTTCTGAGCATGTCCCTTGACCAGTTTTTAAAGTTCAATCTTCTCAAAAGGCCAAAATGTCTTAAGCCAATGATCACTGATAAAAAATTTTCTCATAAACTCACCTTATTAATTAAATGAAATGTAGCTTTAAAATTGATGAGACTGGATGCTTAGTATACTATCAATGTAATAATGTAAACAAAACAATGAGTAAGAATGCAAAAGACTTTTAGTGATATTAAAAGGAAACAAGCTATTCACATTCAGTTGTCAGTGTGTATCACTTTAAATAAAAAAGTTATGGAAAATTAAAATGAAAAAATTCTAAAAGCTAATATTAAAAACATAAGAAATAGTTGAATGTGTCTAAAAACTGAACTTAGAGAACTAAAATATCACTGATCTACAATCAAATGTGCTATATAATATTTAATAGTATTTCAGAAAATATTTACATTTCGAATATTCAAAGAATATAGCTTATTTTCAGAATCACTTTAGGTGCAGAACATTAAAACTTACAACCTAAAACATATCTCTGTGGCTGCCAAAAGTAAATATATATCCAGTGTTATATGCTATTTTAAAAAAACTAGCACATGTCAAAATGAACAACTTATTCTATGTAATTCACCTTTAAGCTGTCCTTTGTTTAAATGAGCATATAGGACTGAATTCTTGATACTTATCTACACTTACTCAGAAGAGTATTTGGGAAATTTTTACAGCTATAAAAAAACTAAACAATATTTCTGAAGGCTTATTTCTTTCACAAGTTATCTTTAATTTCAGGAGGATGTAATACAAATGGAGCTAATTTTTATGAAGCCCTCGCAAAGAGTATTCATTAGTACTGAATTTTTAGACATATAGTTCTACTTATCTAGAAGACTAATGGAAAATGACACTTAATTTAATACAGACAAATAAGTATCCCCCATCTTCCAAGAATATTTCACACTGATTGCATAGAAATAAGATGTTGGAGAAAAGTGCAGCTTAGATGAACATAAAACATAAAATTTCTCCAGTTGTAGTTTTCAGATTTCAACTATATTTGATGTCTAGAGTATCTGAATTTCTATAAAGCATTATAGTCCTTACAAATATTAACTTTTCTTTAAAAATTGATGTTCCTTTTAAAAAAGAATATATCCTATCTTTGCCAAACCAATCACATTCCCTCACAGTCACTAAAACCACTAGGAATTTATTAACACTGGACTCATTTACTGGCTTATATATGGACAGACAAAGTAAGATCTGGAGTAGATTTGGGTTCTTAGGAATTCTATTTCTACCAATTTAGGTAGCATTGAATAAACTCATAGTACATGACAGTCAAATTTTTATTAACTCAAAAATGCTTTATTCACTCAGATTTTGCTTATTGAATGGAAGCATATTTTGGGAACCTAAATGCAAATAGAATATAGTGTCATTCCCTGATAAGGCTGATAGCCTAGTGAATGTGACCTATAATTTGTGTCTCCTGTGTTTACTGGTATAAATCTTCTGGAACTGCCTTAGCTTTTAGCATATACATTCTCCATTCAACTTATATATCATTGTCAGTGATTAGTCTCCAAAAAATCTAGATTTAGAGGAACATACTTCAGTGGAGCCCAGTGTGGATTACAGATTTGCAGAAGAATTTTGGACTTCATGCTTCCTAAGACATCATGGAAATAGCTGAGGCAACACTTTCTCATTAACCCAGAAGAAATGGTGGGAAGAGAAGATCTCTTTGTATGCTTTATTCCCAATGCTTTGCACTGCTTTTCAAGTTCCATAATACATATTTGAAAATAAAAATATTTAGAATTTTATATTTCCTTGAATTGTTTTTTATCTGGGTGCCCCACTAACTGTCATGATTTTGAATCAGATAGGCTCAAATAAGCAGAATAATAGGATTTTATCAGTATTAACAAAATACTAAATTAAGAGCAGTATATAATTATTGGTTTTTGGGTGTTCACTACCTGGCAGAGTTATTAGGAGTTTATTATCGCACCTAACCACCAAGTAAATGAGGGATCATTTATTTCACTGTCATTTTACAACTGAAGCAAATGAAGCTAACGGAGATTAAGAAAAATGCTAAAAGTCTCATGTTGCATACTTAGAAATCGAATTCAGGGCTTCTGACTCTGTAATTCTGACTTTTTCTTGCTGGACATTCTCGCTTCTGAATCAGTCTACACCAGGACTTGATTTTCCATTTCCCAATGATGCCCACTCTTGTCACTAGAAGCAGTCAACTTTTAAATACTTTGTTTCTTTTCTAAATCAGTAACTTCCTTTACATTGTCACAATCATCATTTTTACATAGTTTCACTAGGCACTGTTGATTCACCCCCTTTCAATTATAGATTGCTAGCTTAAATTACAAATCTCAGAGCTGGTTAGAAATCTCAGTGCCCCTCAAGTAATCACTCTAAAACCTCACTTTGTATAAGACAGATCCCCTCTATCAGATTTGACAGATTCCCGGTTCTTTAACCAACTTTTAGCACCACTTCTGATTTCACTGCTGCCTACATCTTCTAGTCTGTCTCCATAATGCAAATATTTTACTAAACTAAACGTATGTTCGCTTTATCAAAACTTATGATCTAAACTAAATTTATATTCATTTTATCCTCTGAATCTTTTGGCTACTCATTTATCATTTTCAAAAGTGCTTCATCATATCAGGAAATTTTCCAAACCCTGTTTAACTATGACTTCTTAACATATTTCCTTTAAACATCAGTCCTAATTTATCAATCTCAAAATTTATGTAATATTACCTATCCCTTTTGGCCTTTTACATATTCATTCTACAACATAATTAGCATAATTATTTCTTGCCCATTTAAATGATAAATATTTATGAAATGCTGACATCAACAGACCCTGCACTCAATATTGCACGATATTACACAATGATTCAAATGATCCTCAAATATTTTTTGTCCATCAGGGAAGTGTAAGCTTGGCTATACCTAATTACAAAAAAAAAAAAAATAAATAAGAGAAATTCCTTATTTCCCCATAGCTAACAACCACTGTAAGATACATCGGTGATTTGTATCAGGTTTTGGGTTTTCTCAGGCAGTAAATACACTACCTCATGCTCACATGCTTCGCCTCTTTGGAACAAGTGGTAGAATGTAATAGTTTAGGGTACCGTTTCTTGAGCAACCTTGTGGCTTTGAGTAATGGA
Source organism: Cavia porcellus (assembly GCF_034190915.1). Classification (NCBI taxonomy): domain Eukaryota; kingdom Metazoa; phylum Chordata; class Mammalia; order Rodentia; family Caviidae; genus Cavia; species Cavia porcellus. Next base: position 32,817,342 of record NW_026947495.1, on the reverse strand, counting down.
TACACCACTGCCTACAAGTAAGATGTTGGCAAAGATATTTAACTTTGCTATATTTAACTCTCCCCATCTGGAAAGTGTGTGTAATCATAGATCTCACCACATATGACTGTTGAGAAAGTGAAAAAGGATTTCATATACATAAATCACTTAAAAATGCAGGGCATACTCCAGGCGTGATGTTATGTAGCTACAGTCTCATACTCTGAGAAGTTAAAGCAGGAAGATTGCAGGTTCAAGTGCCGCCTGGGCCACCTAGTAACTAGGAGAAACCCTGTCTCAAAATTTAAAAAGTGAATAAATAGAACTATAAAACCCTCTCCATAAAAAAAAAAATCAACCATGCTGCCATAAAATAGGGGAAATATATTAGTTATGATTATTTAATTAGTGTTACCTTAAGTCATAAAATGGTGACATTTAGTTTTACAATAATTTTATGGAAGTAAGATGTAAGACACAGCTGTACATCTAGCCAAATAAGTCAGGGCAAGGAGAGATAATTGCATTTGAGATAGCACTTTATGGCTTTGTAGATCACTAACTTGCATGTGTTCAATAACACAGAGATAAGAGCATGGCAGATATAGAAGCCAAGAGACATTCAATTATTTTTCTTCTGAGGAACATGTACTCATGCTTAAGGTAAACTTTATATCTCAACGTTTAAAAAAATTCTAAATATCCATTGGAAATATCAGTCCAATAGTAGAGGCTCAATAAAGCTTTATTGAGATTATTTAGGAAGTTATTAGAAATTTTCATAGTGCTAATTATACAAATAATTGGATTTTAATCCCCAAGGCAATTAGTGTCATTAATTATAATTTATCTGCTATACTATTTCTAGAAAATGGAAAACATTAAATTCTGCATAAGTAGGACATTTTCCTTTCAAAACAGTAGTATTTTTAACATGGACACCTGAATAGACTAAATAATTAATGATTAAAACACAAATTCCACAGAAGGATATTTTAGTTCACAAAATATATTGAGGAAGAGGTTGAATTAGAAATTCTATTGTCTTTCTGCCATTGGTGTTTCAAATACAATATATCAGAAAAAAGTAAAGGAAATATATGTGGATACCCATCTATTACTTTGCAGAATACTTTACACATATTTCCCACTTTCCGTTTATTAGAATTTACCTGAATTAGTAAAGACAAATGACTCATTTAAATTAGAAATATAACCGTTGCTAAAAATTTGACCTATTTTTGTAGAAAGTCAAAGTTCAAATTAGAAATAAGCATATGTTTCTTTAATTTTGTAGTATTAGCTATAGCTAAGAAGAGTGGAATTAAATAGAAATCCTTTCTGTTTTCCTAAATCTTCTCACTAAATGTCTCTAAGTGTTTGATTAAAGTAGCGCCTGTGTATCTGTATTAGATAACTGAAATTCTTCCGTTCTTGTCAGTTTTTTTGATAGACCTATCATTCAATATTGAGCATCTTAGTAGTACTGAACTCAGAAAACTTCATGGTAACTTCAATAAAAATGAATTTAATCTCACTGCTTCCTATGATTATCCTCGTAGTAAAGTGACATAAATGAGATCTGATGTTCTTTCCTTATACACAAATGCCAATAAAATCATTCCTAGAAAACAGAATTATCTTTATAAGGTTATTATAAACATTAACTTGTGCACAGGTAAACAATTAAAGCAGGCTTTGTTTTAAATGTTGTGGATGATTCAGTGTAGCTTAGGATATATCAATTTCTTCTTCAGTACAGTTTTAGAGGTCCAAACCTCTTAATTCTCTATAGTAGGTCATATGCAGAAAACTACCTAAGATACAATACTAAAATTTCAGTATTATATCTAGTAGAATACTTTCACCCTGATGACATGTTGGCTCTGTTGTTCCACTTATATATGCAATAAATTTTCATCATGATGATCACTTTTATATTTTAGCTTTGAAAACTAAATACTTGATATGAATTATTTAAAATGTATATAAATGATCATCATAATTCTTAGTCTTATTATGAATAAAAACCTTTTCATAAGATGGAGTTTAAAGGTGACATCTAAAAGCCCCTCAAAATAGGTGTATAGAATTGCACTGTTAGATCTATACCCTGTTGTTTTTGTCAGGAGATTCTGATCCTTAAGTCATAAATCAAGCATAAATACCCTTTGGATTACTTCACATTTTCCCTTGATATCATCACATATCCTCCTAAATACTGATTTATGTTGAAACAAAGAAAGTAACCTCAGTTAGACAAATTCTATACATTAATTGTCAGCAGTCACATTCACATTAGCAGTGCATACTCTGGATCCTTTAAATTTGCAATTTCCTTCTCCTGTAATAAATTTTAATCAGATACTTTGCACCGAGTTATACTCTTGTCTGAAACCTTCCAAAGTGCTGCAGTTGCCAAGGAAACCATTTCCTTGTTATCTGTGCATTCAACACTGTCTCACTGTCTGGCTCATTTTTCTCATCTCTTTCACTCTTTCCATGACTCAACTGGAAGCTTTATGGCATTGCATTATTAAAATAAAACATGTCTCTTTCCTCAGACTATGATGTTCGTTTAAAAATAGGAAATACAATTTTCAAACCTGGCTTCCTAGCCATATTATATTTTTGTTTTTGAAAAACAAAAGAAGAATTAAAAAGATAAACATGGCTTTTGTTTCATGTTTGCTTTTCACTAATAAGCTGAAATGTTTATGAAGTCTTCTTTTGATCTCCTAAGTATTCAAAAGTTCTGTGAATGTCTGAACCACGTGCTTTTTGAGTAGTTTTAGCCAGTCTCTTTGCAAATATAGCATGAAAACAAAAATGTGGAAAAGGCAGCACAAAAATGAAATGTACAAGATATTATATATATTTATATTTATGTATACATACATATATTAGAATTGTATATAATAGGAGATGAGTCAGAGTTAAACATTTTCTAAATACTTGTTTGCCTGCTTACTCTCATATTTCATTTTCCATTGAAAGAATACTTTATTTTCAACTTTGAGCAAGACACATACATTAAATGAATATCCTTCAACTAAGGAAAGAATTTTCACACTCTTTTTTCATGACTAAATATTTCCCTGACCACCTGAATGAGCTTGTCAACATCATTAATTCTACAAATGTGAATAGAGTGTTCAGCATATGAATGTTGTTTATTGAAGATAATGCAAAACTATCATTTTATCAGTCATAAAAATAAAATAAAACCCAGTAAAAAATGGTAGGTATAGACATTTGATACACACATGTAATATATGTAGGCTATTTTCTAGTTACATTACCTACCTCTTTTGAAAACACACAGGGTTTTTATAAGTAATTAACTAGACATTTGTTTTGAAAAACATTTTATAAGTTACAAAGTTCCAATAACTTGAATTCATTATTCTTTCTCGTATCAGACATACACATTTGGTAAAAACACATACGTATATATATATTTTAAAACGAACCAAAACACTGAAGTAATACTGTCCCAAGTACATGAGCTTTATCAGGTTGATAATTATTACTCTCCTCTCTTATTTATTTAAGTTAACCAAATATAGTTTTCACTAATACATAAAAATCATAGAGTTGTACATACTATGTGATATTTTCATACATGTGTATACTTTGTGTTTTAATCAAATTAAAATCTCTGTCTTTCAAGTATTTATTTCTTCATGAAAAAAAGTCAAAAGACCTTCTTCCATGTCATTGAAATACATGTTATTAATCGTTATTTTTAGTCCTCCAGCTGCACAGTAGTACATCAGAACTTACTCCCTTCTTGCGCTTGCTCATTTCTTTCTCATCCCTCGCTCCCTGGTACACTCACCATGCTCTGCTGACCAACATTCTACAGTGGACATCTGTCAGATCATCCTTTCTCTATTCTGCAGAGACAAATCCTATTTTCTCTGTCTTTTTAAAAACATTTAGTCCATTTCATTTGACATAATGATCTTTCATTCTATTAGTGGTACTCTTGTGTCCCTATGACCAAAGGTCTGAGAAAGACACAACCTAAAGCAAGAACGATTTATTTTGGCTCATCGTGTTAGCTGTCTTGGCCCATGGTCTCTTGGTTCCTTGTTTCTCGGCTTGCGATGAGCCACAGCATCACAGCAGAAGAGAATCACAGAGGAAAACTGTATTTTATGGTGACCAAGAACTGAGAAAAAGAGAATGCCAGAGAAGAATGGTTAGGAGCAAGATAGGCTCTCCAAAGCCACACCTTTGTAACCAACACCCTCAACTAACCCTGCCTTACAAGTTTGCATCACCCACCATGCAATCCCTTCAGAATGGAATTTTATCAGTGTTTTGGCGTGTTCATCTACAAATGAAGTTCAGGCCTTTTGACCCAATCATCTACTGACAGCTCCATATATGAGCACATTATTTTACTTGGGGACATTTTAAATCTAAACCATAGTACTATCTGTGTTGCCTAAAATGACAGTAATTTATGCTTTTTAGGGCTCATGATATTGCACTGTCCACCACATTTTCTTATCATCAGCTGATGGTTATTTCTATGTCCTGGCTACTGTGAACAGTGTTATAAGAAACCTGAGAGTACACCTGTGTCTTGTACTAAATGATCTAATTTTGTTTAGATAAATAGAAGTAGTGAGTTGCTGGATCATATGAAAATGTTTCTTTTGCTTTATTTCCTGTGTGTTTGGTATCTTGTCCAAAAATCCTTGTCCATCACAATGTCTTAAAGCATATCCCTGTTTTCCTCTAGTTGATCAAAGTCTGTGGTTTTATATATAATGCTTTAATCAATTTAAATCATTAATTAGTTAAACCTTTAATCTATTGATCAGACAGATTTCAAGTTTCATTGTTTAATACTTGAATATTCGATTTCTGCAGAACCATTTCTCAAAAGGATTTCTTTCTTTAATGTATTCTTAGCATCTTTGTGAAAAAACTTGGCTAAAGATAGTGAATATGTATCTGGGCTCATTATTCTCTTCTGTTGGCCTCCGTACCTGTTTTTAATATCAGCATCACGGTATTTTGATTTATACAGCTTTGTAGTATATTTCAAGGTCAGGGAATGTAATACTTCTGCTTTTTTCTTTCTACTCAATATTTCCTTGACAGTTCAGGACTTAGTGATTTCATACATATGTTAGAATATTTTACTGTGTCCGTCAAGAATGTCAATGTTATTTTTGTAAGTTTGATGTGAATTTGTGGATTTCTTTGAGTAATATGAGTATTTTAACAAAATTTAATGATGCTGATTTTTCCAATTTCTTTAACATATCTTTTTAACATTTCATGTTCCTTTTAAATTCATTCATCAATGTTTTATAATAATCATTGACATGATATTTCAATTCTTTGGATACACATTCATTTCTGCTAATTTGCCTTTGGGTAACTAATAGAGATACTTTTGTTTTATTTTTGTCAGGTAACTGAATATTGGCAGCAATACTTAGTTTTTTTGTTTGTTTGTTTGTTTGTTTTGTCTTTTTTCTTTTTATTGGTACCAGGGATCAAACTCAAACTGCCTGCTTGCAAGGCAGGCACTTATGCCGCTGAGCTAAATCCCCAGTCCCACTACTTAGTTTTATATATAAATTTTATGACCTTGAAGTTTGCTAAATGTTTTTTAATTCTAGCTTTTTTGTTTTCTGTTTCTTTGTTTTTTTTGGTGGTCTTTCAAGTTTTCCAAACATAAAATGTGCAAAAAAGTAGCAATTTAAATATCTCTATGCTAATCTCATCTCTCTTCGTATCTTTTGTCTGATCGCTGTACCTAGTATTTTCCAATACTGTATCAGATAAAATTTGTTCTATTCTAGATTTTAGAAAAAAAAAAAAACTTTCTATTAGATTATTACTCATGGCCTTTGTTATGTTGAGGTGTCTTCTATGACTAATTTATTCAGCATCTTTATCATCACAGATATTGTGTTCTTTTTATACAACTATTGGTATGATTATATGGCTTCTGTTCTTCATTCTGTTAACGTGCTATCCCATGGTTACTTATTAGGATATTTGAACCAACCTTGCATCACTGAGGTGAATCTCACAAGATCATACTCTGTAATCTTAACATTGTGTTGTTGGATTCAAATTGCAGTGATCTTAGTGTTGATGTTTTTGGTTAGTGATGATGTTTTTGATAGATGTATTCATCAAAGGTAATTGTAATTTTTTGTAGTTTTCTTTTCATGTCAGATTCCTGTAAGTTTCCTGTAATTTTCTTTTTATGTTGTATTATTATCTGGTTTTGGTATCAAGGTAATGCTGGGCTTGTAGAATGGATTTGAAAGAATTCCTTCCTTTTCAATTTCTTGGAAAAATTTAAGAATACTTGGTATTAATTTTTTAACTGTTTTCTAGAACTCAGCAGAGAAGTTCTCTGTTCTAGAATATATTTGCTGTTGGTAAACTTTAATACTGATTCATCTTGTTTTGTAGTTTTGGTCAGTTCAGAGTTTTTATTTCTTTATTATTCAGTCTTTGTAAAATGGAAATATCCAGGAAATGTCTATTTGTTCCAGATTCATTGGCATTCATTTACTTACAACAATTTCTAATCATCCTTTGTATTTCTGTGTTATCAGTAGAAATGTTTCCTTTTTATCTTGATTTTATTATAGTCTTTTCTTCTTCTTAGTTTCCTATCCAATGGTTTATCCTTTCTCTTTATTGTTTCCAAGAACCAGCTTTTTTTAATTTAATATTTTTACATTTTAATTTCTAATTTACATACTTTGCTTGAAGTTATTCTAATCTATTCTTTCATTCTGTTAATCTTGAGTTCAGTTCTTATTTTTCATGTTCTTGAAAAAGCAAGTTTTGTTTATTTGATAGTCTTCCACTGTCACTTTGCATTTTTTTTTATTACTCTAAACTTTCTTTTTAGTACTGAATTGCTATATACTATCAATTCATATATCTCCATTTTTATTGGCTTCAAAAAAATTTTAATTTCTTTCTCAATGTCCTTTTTGACCCATTCAGTGTTCAAAGGAATGTTATTTAGTTTTCATTTTTATATCATTTCCAAAGTTTGTCTTATTATTGATTCCTAGTTTGGTTGTCGTGTGGTTGGAAAAAAAATACACAAAATGAATTCATTTCTTTTACATTTCTCATGATCCTATATGTGGCTTATTCAATGATCTATTTGGAGAATATTCTCAGGAGTAGACAGAATGTGATTCTGTAGTTATGGGATAAAAAAATTCCCTACATGTCTGTTAAGTTCATTGGGCCTAGAGTTAAGTTTAATCTTGTTTATTTGGTTTTTTAAAATTTTATTTGGAAAGTAGTTGAAAATACAACAGAACAAGGCAGTTGAGACAATGCAGTGAAATTGGTACTTCACAGTAGAATACTGGGATAGTAGTAACAGTTACTATGGTATATCTCGTTATCTTCACAATAGTTGTCCAGTCAACTAGGTATAGTGAAATCAAACCAAAAATAGAACATTATAAAACCAATTGAGAGTACTGAATAGCGCAAAAGAAGCATAACAAAACAAAACAATGAAAACAACCTTTGCCTTCAAACAGAAGATAGAAGGAAATCTCCATATTTGCTCTACTGCATATGGGCAACCTCCCAAGAGATGCTGAGACATCTATTTCCCAGTAGTTGGGGGCGTGGGCTGTGTTTGATTCTCAACCTGTGCTGGTATATGGTGCTGCTGGGCTCACAGGATGCACTGATTCTCCTCCTGGCCCATGCCGGATCTCCATTTGTTGTTTTGTTTAGGTCATTTGCTTGTTGCTGAAAGTGCAGACATTTTCTATTATTATTGTATTTGAGGCTATCTCATGTTTTAGATATATTAATATTTGATTCACATATTTTAGTACTACTTAATAATTATTTTCTTTTTGTGGAACTGTTCCTTTTGTAATTATACATGACAATTGCATACATACAAATATAAATTACACATTTAAATGCTACTGTATTGAGAATATGCATATCTAATAATTTTTTACTTTTGTTGAGTTAATGCCTTTGTCATTATAAGTTCCTTGTTTTTTTAAATGATTTTGATTTATTTTATTTGCTAATAATTGATTTATTTGCTGTGTTCTTCTGGATTTCACTTGCCTGATATAGAATATTCCATTCCTTTACTTTCAGCTATAACTGAAGTGAAATGTGTTTTTACCTGAGGTGAAATATGTATCTGATAAACAATTTAGAATTGTTTTCTTTTAACCTATAAACTTACTCTGTCTTTTAATTAAATAATTTAATTCACTAGTTTATAGGTTAATCATTGATAGAAAAGTTCCTACAGCAGTCATTTTGCAAGTTGCTTTCTAATTTTATTGCAGTTCTTTTCTTTCTCATTTTGCTATAATATTCCAGCATTGTGTTTTAATTCCGTACCAGTTTTGTTTCTCTCTTCTACATTTCTACTTTGCGATAAGCAGATTTATCACAATATTTTTTAATTATAACAAACTTTTAACGATAATAATTTAAATGATTAGAAAATATATGTAACTACTCTGCCAGAAAGATAAACTTCAGACATGTGAAGGAAAATGGATGAACCTTGAGAAAATTATATGAAATAAAATTATGTGAAATAATTCAAACACAGAAACTTAAATATCACATAGTGCATCATATGAGAAATCTAAATCATAAATAAAGAGGAAAGCAAAAAATCAATAATAGGAAGAGAGAAACTGGTCATTCTCAAATGGAAAAGGGTAAAAATATAAAGGATGGGGAGTGTGAGGAAGGCAAGGAGATGAAAAAAGGAATTGAACTGTGTTATACATGTACCAACTCCATCCACGAAATGTGAATATATACAGCAAATATCCACTAAGAAAAATAAATGAATACATAAAATACATTAAATATATTTAAAAATCTACTTTCATTCGGTTTTTCCCCAGTATTTGAATGTTTGCTGTCTATTTTTTATCTTTTTATATTGTCCATCTTTTAATATATTAACTTAGTTATTAGTTTCAGTTGTGCTGGTTTTTAAACTTTATGTTAAAGATACAAAAGGATATGAATTCACTGTCTTTGTAACATAGGACATTCAAAATTGTGTAGTTAGTATAACCATGGAATGTTATTCTAGAGGTTTTACTTATTTGCTTTTTCAATCACAATGTTTCTTCCAATTTGATATACTTCCTTTAGCATTTCTTATAGACTTAGCTTGATGAGAATATAGCTCCTCAGCTTTTGTTTTTCAGTATATATTTCTCCTCCATTTCTAAAAGCTAACTTTGTTGACTACAGGATGTTGTATTGCAAGTTTTTTTCTTTTAGTACTATAAAAAAATCTCACATTATTTTCTCTCAGTCAGTGAGTTTTATATTAAGAAAATGGTTGTTATGTAAAGTAATACACTTTCCTATGTTATGTGCTTTTTTGCTTGCAGCCTTCAAGAATCTTATTTTTTAAATTTAAGAGATTGATTACAAAATGCCTTGTGATGTGCTTGGTTGAGTTAAATCTGAATGACAACTTTGACCATGGTCAGAAGAATATTCACATACTTCTCTAGCTGTCATAATTTTTCTCTTAAGAAACTGGTAAGATTTCTGTGTTACTTTGTGGAGAAAAATTAAGAGATAGAAAAAGGTAAAAGGATTAAAAGTAATCCAGCTATGATACATACATGTACCAATTCTCCAAAACAAATGTAATTCTGATGTATTACAAACATATAGATAATAAAAAAGCTTTGTGTCTTGTAAGAATTTCTCAAGCAACTCCTACTCCAATAACTTATATAATTTTCCTTTTTAATGTTGTCCCAATGAATCTAAGGGTTCATTTTTCTCTTTAATTTTTTCCTCCCTGACTGTAAATTTGTCTTTGAATTCACTAATTCTTTCTTCTCTGGAACTATTCTAATATTTATATCTTTTACTGTATTGTTAATTATACTTAGTATACTGTTCACCTTAACTATTTCTATCTTTAAAATTTGTTTCTGTCTCTGTTAAGTTTCTCTGTAATATATTTAATCATTTCTCTACATTTTGTTGAAATTCATTGTTTTCCTAAAACAGCTATTTTAGATTTTCCATCTGAGAGTCTGATCATACAGGCTACTATCTAGTAAGGTTTTGACACTTGATTTTGACTGTTAAGTGACACTGTGGTTTTATGAAAGGTCTCAGTGTCTTGGTTGTGATGTTACTTGTTCACTCAAGGATTAGATATTTGTTCTAGTCTTTGTAATAGGGCTTACATGTGCCTTAGAAATTCTAAAGAAGCTGCTCATTTTCTCTAAGCATGTAGGCATTTTTGTTAGGTGAGTCCTAGAAAGAGACTGAAGTCTAAGTTTGCTAGGTACATGTTGCTGTGGTTTTACTGTTTAAGCACTAGAGGGTGAGCAAAGCTCAGCTCTATCCCAAATCCACGGGCATTCAGCATAAAGCAGAAGAAAACCTAAGAAGGGGTAGACCTTTTCTCAGTTTGAGGTAATTCAAACACCTCATCCATAGTCACCCACTAGGCATTGAAAGATTCCAGTCAATTCTGGACAAAATTACCATGGAAAGACCAGTTCCAGTGTTGTATCCTACCCCTGAGAGCACCAATATTATCAAACTGTGTCACACACTCATCACAAAACATTCATAGCAGTGAAGTAGAACATTTGCTGTTGACTATTTACTACTAAATTGGACTCATGACCCAAGAGAGTTACAGTCACAGGTGATGCTGGCAAGAATAGAAATTCGAGAGACTAGGAATAGACACATGCCTCCACTTGGCACCAAAACTATTTACTATTCCAGAGTGGATAAAGAAAATGTGATATATATATATATATATATATCACAAATGTATCCATAAGAAAGGTAAATTTGACTTATTTGTTGACAATTGAATGCCCTTTGTGTCCATAGCCTCTGTAAATTAAATCAGAAGCAGGTTACTTATCAAATGGTTTCTATTTTATTTGAAACCTAAAGTACAGACTGAAGAGCAAACTAAAAGGAAGATGATTGGAAACAAGGAAGAAGATTTTGTGAAATAAAAAAGAGAGACTGGGAAAGGGGGAGACAGAAATATGGGGATATGAGTAGAAAATAAAAAGGATCAAGATATAATGTGTACAGGTATCAATTCTCACAGCATATACTAACACAATTTTTAAATAAATAGTAAATAAAATAATTTCTCCATCTTAACTGTAAACTCTGATCTCTCAGAAATCTTATGCTTGTGTTGTTGACATGATTTTGTTTTCTGAGACAATGAAGGATACTTAGCTACCCTATAGGGTAAGTGGCTGGTCCCTGTATTCTTTTCATTGGCACATACACTGTGACCTAACTTTCTTCCACAGGGTCCACATTTTAGATGTTCTGCTTCCTCCCAACATTGCTGTGGCTCAGTAACAAGGACTAATAGGTGCACCTTTGGAGGGACATTTTAAAGCTAAAGCACAACAGTTTTTTTCTATGACATTTATATAAAAAGAATTTTCAACTCAAGATAAAGCCAAGTAATTCTTCCAAAAGTCAATAACTGATTGTTTTGAGAAGAATGGAAAACGTCCAGAACATAAGCAAGACAAATCATGAGTCAATAGTTTGCACAATGATTATCTTCAAGAGTGTCTTGGTTACTTTTCTCTCATTGTTGAGATAAAATACATGATGCCCAAAGTGAAGCAAGGAAAGGTTTATTTAGCTTACAGTTTTTTGGTGGTTTCAGTCCATACTCAGCTGGTTCCAAGGCAGGGTGGCATGGAAAGGGGCAACTGTTCATGGTGGCCAATGCTAGATTCTGCCACCTCCATGACCCCATGAGTCTTGGGATAGGGCAGTGGCATCAAAACACAAACAACCAAGGGGTAAGTCATTGTATGTTTCTAATTTAATGTTTTGTTCTATTTTCTATATTTTTATAAGGAATATTTTGTGCTTTATTAATAGGGAAATATGTTAAAAATAAGAAATGAAAAAGTCACCAGTGAAAGAAATTGTAAGTCACTAGAACAGAGAAAGTAATATCTACTACAAAGTAAAAACATAAATGAGAATTAACAAAAAATATTGCTGTGGTTGACTAACATGAGCTCAATTTTTATTACTGATAGGTGAGTTCAGTATTTTCCCAGAGACTTCAAAGTGAACTCACAGTGGTATAAGGACATGTGCTTGTGCTTCTACTTTTTTCGTATGCTGTTACTTTTTTTCTTTTGTGTTTGCCGTCAACAAGCAGCTTTTAATGGAAAAGCCTAGTCTATCCTAACCCTAAGCTGCATCATAATCAATACATTTTGCATCTTTGGTACAGTACCCTGAGCACAAGGTATCCATCAGGTCTGCTTATCAGTTCTTTGATACTTGTCAGTATTCCTCGGTGTTAATCTGCCAAAGAGCTTCTTTGGCACAGTTTAACTAATTCCAGATTTTTAGCAGGTCATGAATCCTAAAGAATCCCAAATGTTGATCTCTGAAGAGTGGTGTTTCACAGTCTATACAAATGCACCAACATACACTCTTCAACAAATTCTGAAGTCAAGATGTGAAAGGAAGATTATGAAAGAAGGAAGAAATAATGCTTTAGTTATGTTTTTCATTGCTTAAATACAATATCTTATACTCACCCATATAAAGAGGGAATGTTTATTTTAGGTCACTTTAGAAAAGTTTCAGTCTATAGTTGGCTGACTCCAAGGCAGGGTGGCATGGTAGAGGGGCATCTCAGAGCACAAAAAGCTCATGCCATGGCAGTGGAAAGCAAAAAGAACAATCAAAGAAGGGGCAGGGAAAATAGAGACCCAAGCCATGTCCTGGAGAAGCCATAACCAGCTTCTCAAATTACATTTAGCTAAAATGGTCCACTGATGAGTATCACAGCCTGTCAATTCCTCAAAGCCCCTCTTATGGGTGCATGAGGCTTCAAGAGTTCATATGGCTATAAACCATATATTTAGTCACAAAAAATCAAAACTAAAAACATGAGATTATCTAAAATTAAACTGTACTCTTGTAGGAGGAAACAGAATATTTTTGTGTGTGTTTATAAAACTCATAGCGTTCCATCTGAAGAAGACCATACCAAGGTTTCTGTTTAGTTTTCAAAGATCTTATGTTAGCCTCAGCAATTAAGACAAAATATCCACAGTGTGCTCCCCTTGCCATTATTGGTGACACATCCAATCAAAAGTGAGCAATCATGTTTTCCTTTTGTTTTGTTTTATTCTTGAAGAAAAAGAAATCAATTTAGATTTTTAAAAATTGGTAGTTTTCATTGATACTGTATTTTCTCTAGGGATTACTGTAAAACTCAAAGATTACTGTAGACTCAAAGAAACAAAACCAACAAAATATAAATTGCTGGAAATCATATACTACTAAACCACTTTTTTTTTCTTCTTTTGGATGGTCCAAGGTCTCACTGTGTAACTTAGGCTGACCTTGAATTTATGGTGATCCTCCTGTCTCAAACTCCCAAATGCTGAGATTATGGGTATATGTTACCAGACCTGGCCTATACCACCTATTTTGACTTCTTTAAATTGTAATTTCATTGCTATTATCACCTGGAATTCAACTGGTTCAGTTTCTTTTGTCTTACTGACTTTCGTAGATGAATATATTTTTGTCAGGAGATCCATGACAATCTACTTCAGAGAAGTTCAAAATGGAAATAAATAAATAAAAGTTTAAAACGTCACTTTGGCCTATAGAAGTACATCAAGCCTTTAGGATTAGATGTACAAAAGCTAAGGAAACTGTAAAGGAAGTGTGATAGGCAGCTGAGTTTTAGATAGAAATATTATAGGACATCATGCAGAGCTAGGCCTTGGAAGTAGCTGCACAAAGAACCAGATGTCTTGTGACCTTGGAGGAGACACACACCTCCCACTGTGGGTCAGATCTCAAAGGAAAGGCAAAACAAATATAACCACACCCTAAGTATAAACATCAGGGATTGATATTCTAAACAGACACAGATCACCTTGAGGAAGCCAGGAGTCACCATTCCAACCCCTATAGTGGAAGAGTCACTGCTCTTTAAGCTTGCCTGCTTGCTATATGACTGGCTTACCCATTTGTCCCTAATTTGGTCAATTTTACCTAAACAATTATTCTTATTGGGTGACTGTAGTTCTGTCCCACCTCATGCCCATCTGCCTTGCGAGTTCTCATTTTTCCCCATCTTAGATCCATCTCATCTTGGGTTTTCCTCTATAAAAGGAAGGACTCTATAAAAGTCCTACAAAAATTCAATAGAAAAAGAGTCTTTGGCAACCCACTTGGGACCCCTTCTGTCTCTGTCTCAGACAGAAGCTTTCTTTTTCTCAGTAAATATATTCTGCTCTTAACCTCCATTGTTCCAAAAATTCATTCATTCTTCAATTTTAAAGAAACGTCTTCCAGACATTTAGTAGGTTGGGAACTGCATTTCCTTATATCATTAGCATGATTATAAGTAAATAGACGATAGAGCTTAATCTTGAACATTATTTTACCTGTTCTCTAGAGACTAAAACTATTTTTATGGTCTATATGTATTTTAGAGTGAAGCCAGATGTTTTAGAATGGCCAGGCACATTTCTGTCCATTTTTAAAATTTTATTGTAGTACATACACTTATGATGTGCCCTACTCCATTAACAAGTTTTTGATTTGAGTATACTCATGTTGATTTCATAAAATGATGTACCATGGATCTGGGTTTGTTCATTTTGTTGGCCTGGACATTTCAGCACATTGATTAGTAGTCCCCCATACCCCTTCTTTAAGCTATTGACAATGATCATTGCAATCTAATTCTATGGAGCTGACTGTTTTACCTCACCCATATAAATGGAATCACACAGTACGTATCTTTCCTTGACGGTTTATTACCTTTATCATGAGACCCATGCCTACTGTTTTATGTTGAAAATCCCCCTCTTTTGTTTTGCTGGATAATACTTTTGATTTACTATACTTAAAAATACTATTCATCTGTTGATAGATACATGAGTTGTTTCTACATCTTTTATTCTGATTTATTTTTTATGTAATAAGTCAATTTTGCTGCTTGCAGAACTGTTTTTGAATTTTGATGATTTGATTTTATTCATTTTGATGCATATTTCTTTAGGTTTATCTTATTAGAATTTTTTATATTTCTTGGACTCACATTCCTATTCCTTTTACAGACGTTAGAATTTTCAAGTTATTACTGTCAAATAAGCTTTTTATTTGCTTTCAAGTTATTACTTTCAAATAAGCTATTTCCTTTTTCTTTTATAATCCTGTGGCTTTTGTGTGTGTGTGTGTGTGTGTGTGTGTGTGTGTATCTCTCTCTCTCTGCTCTCTCTCTCTCTCTCTCTCTCTCTCTCTCTCTATATATATATATATATATATATATATATATATATATATATATATATATACCAGGGATTATATTCACAACCTTGTGCTTGCCTGGCAGGTGCTTAGACCACTGAGCGAAACACCTGAGCTAAACGACCCCATCAATATCCTTAATATTGGATCCAATAATCCCTTAAATTTTCCTCATTCTTTTTTTTTACTTTTTACCCTCAGCTTATTATTTCAGCAAACTATTTCTCAGCAAATTATTTTGTAGTTCACCACTTTTTTCTTTTTCTTGACCAAATCTTTTCTACTTTTCAGGTGAGTTTTTCATGTCAGTTATTGTGTTTTTCAGTCTTATGCTTGGTATGTTTTCATACTTGTACTTGATATGTTTTCATACTTTCCAGCTCTGTTGAAATTCTCACTTTATTCTCCTGTGATTGGTAACCACCTTCAAGTATTAGTTCAAATCACATGTCAGGTAAATCCTGTTACTCCATTTTGTTGGGGTTATTGTCTAGAAATTTACCTTTCTACTCATTTTGGAACATTTTTGCTTGGTTCATTATTTTTTACTTTTAGTGTTAGTGTTGGTCTATTACACAAACAAGACAACTTTCAGGTTCTTCATGGTCTTTGTATGTACAGCAGATAACTTCCACCACAAGGCCAGATTAGTGATTTCTTGTTCCTCTTCCAAAATTTCCTCCAATACACACATACCACCACTGCCACCACCACCAAAGGAGCAGTACACAGCTGTGATTTTCATCTGCCCACTCTTTGTGGAGACAGTGGGTGGGAGTTTGGGAAGGACTACTGAACCTGGGTACCTGATCTCTTATTTGCATTCTCCCTCAGCTGGTGAAACCGTGCTGGGTCTTTAGAGGTATTGGACAAGACATAGCTTTGTAACTGGTGAGACTGATTCTAGTACTTTGTGAAGGTCCAGAAAACTAGGGACTTTGGATATACTGGCCAACTCTTTATCTCCATAAGGGGAAGCTAACTGCTGGGAATTTTGATTAACTATGTGCTGATTGTGTGTGGGGAGAAGGGTAGTGAATCAATTTCACCTACTATTCCAAGCCAGCTCCTTGATTATAGTCTAAGCTGCTAGATTGAACGTGACCCGTCAGAGCTCCAAGACTGACAAGATAGTACTTGGTCCTCCCAAGAGACCCTAATAAAAGTTGAGATGCTGGAAACAAGCATTGAACTCTTCACTTTCTTGAGTAAACCTGGGAACTAGGGGGTCTCAATCTATTCTTACAAACCAGTGCAGATTTTCAGATAAGAGTTTGTCTTAAATCTCTTTGTAGGCTTCAGTGAATTTTGTTTTATATTTTCCACAGTGCAGGAACATTTCAAGAAATTTATGCAAGAATTATTGCTGAATTAATGTGCTTTTTACAGGAATGAAAGGTCCAGGACTTCTTATTCTGCTCTCTAGACTAGCTGGAGACTTGTTTCAAGTTTACACATATTGATTATATAAGAGTAATGCATTTTTTAATGACATTTACATGCATGTTTAATATATTTTCATCATATCTACCCACCATTTACATTTTTTATGTTTCCTTTCTCCTTTTCTTGATCATTTTTTTCTTCTCTACTAGTCTCCATCCTGCCCTTGTATCATGCTTTTTTGAGATTCTACATATTACAGAACAATGTGATATGTATATTTCTGAGTCTGACTTATTTCGTTTAACACGAGGATCTCATTCCCAACAATTTTCCAGCAATAATATGCTTTTGTTCTTTTTTATACTTGAATTGTGCACCATTGTGTATATTTACCAGATTGTCTTCATCCATTCATCCATTGATATGCCCCTAGCCTGATTCTATAGATTAGCTATTGAGAAATCTGACAGAACAAATGTAGGTGTGCAAGTATAATCTATAGGATGCTGACTTTAATACTATTTGATATATACTGAGGTACTATTTCATTTGCTATGCTAGTTCTATTTGTAGATTTGTGTGTGTGTGTGTGTGTGTGTGTGTGTGTGTGTGTGTGTGATGTATGTGCTGAGGATTGAATGTACTACTATTATTTTACAATTTGATACAGGGCCTCACTAATTTGCTAAGTTTCACAGGCTGGACTAGAACTTATGATCCTCTCATCTTGTCCTGCTCAAGGGATACAATTATAGACATATAAGCAATGCTTGTGGCCTATTTTTAGTTTCTTGATCTGATCATACTGATCTGATGGAGTCACTTTTAATGCAAGTGGATCAATATATGATTTATTTCATGGCATATGTTGTTTAAATGAAACACAAATTTTACTGTGGAAGTGGCACAGGTGGAACTCTCTAGCTGGAAAAGAAATACATCAGGGTTTAGGCACGTGAATGAGTAACACCAACCAGTTTAGATTTATTAATGAAAAAAGGAGAAAGAGGAATGACAATATATTAAAGAATACATGAAATTCATCTATTTTAAATTTTTAAAATTATTTTTATATTATTTTAAATTATTTTTATAATTCAAACACAAATAATCAACAGAATTTTCTGGCCCTGAATCAAAATCTTTTTGATTAACATGAAGGTTGTGTGATGTTAGCAATGAGAGAATGAAAGAACACTCAGTAGCAAAGGGATAGGAAGAGATTTTGAAGGAATAAAGTTGAGATACAAGTATCTATAAGTTAGGAGTAACTATACTTAGATATCTGGCTTGATATCCAAACGTCATACGGCACCTATTTCTATTACTGATTTAAGTCACCTGAAACAGTAAGCAAGATTTTGAAATTTGCTTTATACAAAGCCTTTAACACAGTACAATATATGTAGTAGGTACCACATTGCAAAAAATATTTTTACCAGCAAATTCCGAAAGCAGTGTTCATGTTCTGCATTATAGCTACATACCGCATTTAATAATACACATCAAAAATGGAAATATCTTTTCAGAGATATTCTGTTCCAGTCTTTTACTCAAAGTATCTACAGCTAATCTACTTACTTCCATCTCTGGAAATATCCTACCTATCATTATTTCTTTTACTGATTATTTTTCCAGATACATTTTTTATGCTTACTTTCATTTCCTCTCTGCTTTTTTGTTCATTTTAATTTTGTCATTATCTAACGAAAACCAAAGTCTTTACTGTCACAAGTAGGACATGTCTGAAAGGAGTTACTTCCAAATAGGCATTTTTGAATTTATTGTTGAACACATCACTCGAATCCTTAGCTAATTCCTTCATGATGTTTGATTAAGGAAACACAGCAGAAATGATCTGCTCCCTGAGCTATAATTAAACACATTATAGGATAATTTCTTTACTCTGTGGCATCCTATCTACTACTCTCACTCTCGGAAGCAACTTTCTTTCTTTGGTCCATGGACTAGGGGCTGTTTACATCTGAATAAGGCCTTCACTCAAAATTTCATAGCCATATAGTAGTGGCATCTAAGCAGCAATGGTTCTGGATTTTAAGAAGTAAGTGCTAGAGCTCAAATGGTGATGGTACTGAGCAGCCAAGCAACTGATTTCAAATGAAGGGAAAAAATGTCTAAAAGATACAATTTAAAGGATAGAGTTCAGTATTTACTTTGACATTGGCCAAATTTTTTTACTGCTTTCTTCAAAAGGTTTTGATAATTAAAACAACAAAAAAAAGTCCCAACTTGTGTGAAGAGCATAGTTACAACTATGTTTAAGAGATCAAAGGTGATTGAGAAGTTTTATAAAGTATATAACAGAAAAGATCTAGATTGTATGACTTTTAAAAGGATAAATATGCTGTGAACTAAGTAAAAGAAAGGGTCATTAGCTTTAAGAAGATATAAGAATTTAGATCAGCACAATAAACACAGGTGTTAAAAATATAAGTTGAAAGATTGTTTCCTAGGTAGTGAGGCTGGGATAAACTGGTCATCTAACTTCAATGCCTGGCTTGTACCTAGTCTCTTTGAAGTTAGTCTTTAGAACAGCACTCCCTAACCTTTTTGACCCCAGGGACTGGTTCCATGGAAGATGGTTTGTGGAGGAGATGGGCATATTTTTTTTCTTCATGTAGTTTGTGGTACATAGTAATTACTTTTCCCAACACTAACATCTCTGCCTCAGCTCCACCTCAGATTTTTGGCATTAGATTCCCCTAAGGAAATTGCATTATGGAGCCTTTGCTGTGCAGTTTACAGTAGGGCTGGTGCTCTGATGAGAATCTAATACCTGTGTTAATCTGACAGGAGACCCAGCTCAGGTGGTAGTGAGCACAGTGGTGGGCAGCTGGAATACAGATAAAGCTTGCTGTCTTGCTGGCAAAAGTTCACCTCCTGCTGTGCATCTTAGTTGCTAACAGGCCACAGACAAGGAGTGATCCTTGGCCTGGAGTTTGGGGATCCCTGGCTTACAGTATTCTTTTTGCTAGAATGATTCAGGTTACTGCCTATCCACTTACCCAGAGCCAGAGTATCCAATTGTCCAGATTGACATAAAGTCTTAAAAATGTCCTTTGTTTGATTGTCCCTGCTTTTACCCCACTGCAATTTTGTTTTACACTGGGTAGGAGAAAATCAGGACATGAGCATGGGTCTGAGTGAACCTTGGTTCACTTAGCACCCTTGTGCTGAAAGCTGCAGGTATCCCAGTTAAATGTGGCGGGTCAGGGTATATCTCCCCAGTGGGTAACTTCTGTTCAGTAGTGCAGCAATACTCTAGCAGCATATTAAACCCATAGAAGCTGTTGGTTTGTAAAAAGCGCTGTCCTTTGTCTCTTAAGAACTACCCAATTTCACTTCTGTTTCCATCAGTCCAATTCTCTCTGATTAGCTGTTTCAGTGGCAAATGAAATAAAAATCCATGGTATTAACCTGTCATATTAAGAAACCCTTTTCGCTCTGGCGCATACATTTGGCACAGCTGTGCATTTTGCATTTAAATATCCCTCCACCAGTGGGCTGCTGGAAACTATTGCTTTTCTATGGGAAATTAAACAGGGAGCTGCTTAATGCTCCTTGTTAGTTTTTTAATAAAAATGAAAGTGAGAAGCCAGCAGTACCAAGGCAAAAATGTCTGCAGGACCCCATGGCTGTGCTAAAAGCAAAGAGGAGGAACCGAAATGCATATTACTTTAAACCGCCCCTGCACTGATGACTTTGCAATACCCACTTCACTGTGGTCCTACAAAATTGCCTCTCAAATGTTGTTTAGAGGTTATGTTCAATTGGGAGAGTCTTCTCCTGGGATCATTAGGCAGCTCTCAATTTCATTTCTCAATAAAATATTGAAAATTACAATTTAGGGCAGGACAGAATTATTGAATTTCTGTGACTTCTGTGGATTAAGGAGTCAAGAAGAGAAGGACAAGAATTATTGGAAATAGAGAGAAACAGAAAGAAAGTAAAGAGCTCCAGAGACCCAGAGACTCAAGGACAAAAGAGAGATGTATAAAATAAAAAAGGACTAAAATAGAGGCAAAAAGACAGCATGACAAACACGGTGGGACTGAATACAAGCAGTCTGCTGTGGAAATACAGAGAGAGAAAGAGACAGAGAGAGACAGAGAACATTAAAGAATGGTAGCACTCTGAACATGGGTGGCATGGCATTAACAAAATGCCATTGGTTGAACTCAGTCCTTTGTGTCATCACACTGGCTTCTACATCCAAATATCAACTTTAGGGAAAGTCCTATCAAAACAATATAATTTCATAATTTTTATTTCAAATGTAGACCATGTCTGGTGAAACGTTGTAGAGATTTGCAATCATCGTCATGAAATTTGGGATTAGCTATAGTTATAGCTAATAGTTGCTCCAAAGCAATATTTTTTTCTTTTCCTTCCTTATCTTTGTCATTTCTATGCTAATCTGCACAAAAATATGTTGAAAGAACAAAATCTAATGATTCAGTTTTTAAAACAATCATATGAACTCAATTTAAAAAGTTGAACTACACAAAACAAATTAGTCAACTTTCTGTAAAAGTCCAAAATATAGAAATATATTAGACTTTGCAGCCCATAATGCTATGTTTTTAAAAAACAGCATATAAGGAATTATTTTGACTGATAAAAGAGTTGTATTAGTAGTGGGGTCATAGTGAAATGTATCAAACTGAGCTAAAACATTGCATGATTCATTTGATAACAGTTTGGAAGTGTAAGAAACCTAACATTACTAATCAGAGCTTGAATTTTTGGAATAATGGAATTATTGTGCCTTTTCCTTCATTTCTTCAGAAGAAAGGCTGAGGTCATCATTATATACCTTTTCTTTACTAACAAAATTTATTTCATATTTAAGGATATACATGCTCCCTAAATGATACAACAATTTTCAAGAAAAATCATAGATCTATGAATCTCTAAGATAGATTGTTGAGAGAAAGAGAGAGAGAGAGAGAGAGAGAGAGAGAGACAGACAGACAGACAGACAGAGAGAAAGGAAGAGGCAGAATGTGCATACAGATTATCTCTATAGAAAAACTCTGAATTCCTTAGTTTATCTCCATTTATCTCTAGGTTAATGGTTTGGAACATAGGAAGTAATAAAGAACAGATTCCCAATGATTGTAGCAGATTTGAGTTTGATATTTTAAAAAATGCTTTATTTCAGAATTCAAGTTAAAATTTGAATGAGAAATCTCACATTCAAATATTTCTATCTATATTTTCTCAGACAATAAAGAAAATAAAAGCCTGAAAACATTTCAGCAAAAACAAAGGTTCCTAGAGTCTTGAATAATGTACTGACAAAGTTAATGATACAACAAAACAAAACAGGTCCCTGTGTTTTGGAGCTCCCAAGGAAAAGAGATCTCAGAGGAATAAACATTAAAAAGGAGAATGAAAGGGGGAGCTTATTGATAGGAAGAGATTAAGGAACTGTCATCTAACATGGCAATTTGAAGTGACTCATATGGAATTTTTTTTGTTTTCCCTGAAAGAAACTTAAAATCACTCTTAATAGTGGACAGAAAATAGAAAAATCAACTATGAAAGAACCCAAGAAAATCAAGTTTTGAGTGATAAGTAACTTTTCAAATACCCCCATCACATTTTAAACAATATTTCTGTCTACTTATCTATAATTTGTGCTTTATATGGTAAAGAGATTGTGATATTTAATTCTTCACCCGATTGCTTGGGAATCATCGAGGCAAGTGATAGCAAACCTTTTAGAACTTGTGACAACAAACAGCCCATTGTGGCGTTGTGCCATAGGTTCACCCTTGCTGACCTAGAGGACTAAGAAAGCACACTCCTTTAGTGTCTGTCTGGGTCACGGTGGTGTGACCTTGTTTCTGGTTCCTGGCCCCTTCCCTTTTGGCACTGTTGCTTTGTGAATTAAGCAGTTTTGCTCCCCCCTACCCTACCATCATGATGTTTTTGCTTTAGGTTCAGCCAACCATGGGCTGAATCCTCTGAAAAAGTGACCCTAATACAACCTCTCCTACCTTAAGTTGTCAGTGTTAAGTTTTGTGTTCAGGAACAAGATAGCTGGTGTGTAGAGTTATCTCATTTCTGTCTTTTATGTAACTATTTTGTACTTTTAATATATTTTCGCATTTTCTTAATATTAAGATAATATTTCAATTTTAATTGAGAAATCAAAACCTTTTTTTGGGTACTGGAAATGAAACTCATGACATTTTACTTGCCAGGCAGCTGCTGAAAGAATCAAAACTTTAACCTATAATATTTCTTTATAGTTGAAGTCTTCCCCTCCTTCCAAGCCTACCCATAAATAAGCACATTTAAGTATCCTTTATTGACTTTTTTCTATCTCTTAATACAGAATATTTTAGCATTTATTCGGCTGTAATATGATATTCAAATTGTCTAGCTTAAAATCACAGTAAGTTATGCACTGAGAGAGTTTTGCAAATGAAATTACTTAAAGACAAGATGATGACACATGGCAGATTTCCTTTCCTTGTCATGAGTGTTAGAATGTATTAGGTGGAAATTTTTAGTGTCTCAGGAAGACACAGTAGCTCAAAACTCCTGCATCACACCGAAATACAACAATTGAGGAAAAAAGGAGAAAAATTTATCAAAAGTGCATCAAAGATGATGAGAAAATAATAAAAGCTTAGACATGCACTTAGAAATGACAAGAATACTTTTTATCAACTTGTTGAAAAATTTAAGAGATGCAGATATTTTATTTTTCCTTCCATTTTATTGTTGTTGAATTATATGAGCCGTAGACCTTTGTGTTTAAGAGGGATTTCCTGAAGCTCAAGCTCAATGGTTACCTGAGGATTATTTCATTGTGACAAGATATTTTTTCCCTAGTCCCATATTCCTTAGCTATTGATGCCTGCTGGCAAACCTCCTAGCAGCCCATCCAGCTTCATTTGCTGATTAATTATTCATTATGAATCTACAACTCTAAGGGAAAAACCTTGTTCTCTTGCTAGGGACATGCAGTTTGCTTTGTAACCATCAACTAAATGAGGCAAACAACACTGATAAATTTGTCTTTCTTCTTCATGTTCTGGATACTCAAAAGGAGAGTGAATTTACAAGATGAGATTTGTCTCTTATGATTTTTAAAGTCTGACATCATTTAAAATGATTAGTGTACTATTATAAATATAAATCTGTAGATCTAAATTTATACTTTCACTTTTATAAAATATTAAGCTCAACATTTAATATGTGTATGCTACCTCACATCACCTTATATGTGTTCATGTATAAAAATTAATCTATAAGCTAAAATATTTTTAATGCTTCCTGATGATAAGCAAGAGAAAATAGACATAGCATATTTTTGTGGTATGAAAGTAATCCTCTTTTGTTGGTCCTCCAATATTCAAGAAAACAGATAATTCACTATAACATTTTCTTGCCATTCAAATGCCTCAACCTATACATTTTAAATTTTTAAATAATGTTTTGAGAGCCTATGTTGTGATTGTTTTGGGGTTTTTGTTATTTATCTCTTTTGCTTCTTGTTTTTCTTGTGTGTGTGTGTGTGTGTGTGTGTGTGTGTATGTGTGTGTGTGTGTGTGTGTGTTGTTTTGTTTTTTCCTCTAATACAAAAAAATATATATACGTGTATTGGTTTATATATGCCTAGAACTTCTCTAAAGCATTTACAAGAATTGATTTTATTATGTGTGATGATATGAACAGCTATTTTGAAGAAAATATGACATTATGGCAGCTATTGCTGATTTCCTATCATCTTGTTTTGAAGTCTAATAATGCTTCTATTCTTCATTTTGATTAGTTTTAATCTGTTTTCTATTATTTGATTTCAATATGTATGAAGGTATGAACAGCTATTTTGAAGAAAACAAGAGAAATGATGATAGCCATTGTTGATTTCCTATTGTCTGGTTTTGAAGGCCCATGATGCTTTTATTCTTTTCTTTTGGTTGATTTTATACTATTTTGTTTTGTTTGAATCTATTGTGTGTGAGGGTATGGACAATTATTTCGAAGAAAACAAGAGACATGGTAGCCACTGTTGATTTCCTGTTGTCTTGTCTTGAAGTACTGTGATGGCTTGTATTGTTTTGTTCTATCTGCTTTGTTCTGTTTAATTTAGTTTAGTTTTATTCTTTTTAAAAATAAAAAAAAAAGGTTTCATTGCCCAAATTCATTACTACAAGAATATTAACAAGATATTATTTTGGAAAATTAAATCTTAAACATTTTTAGTCAACAGGATTTAAAAGGTGACTATCCCTAGAGTTTCATGTTAAAATGTAATTTTCAAAATCTTACAAGAGTAATATTTAAAATATTATACATAGTTAACATAATTAAAATAATTAGCATCAATATCTTCTTTTTATTTTTTATTGTTTATATTTTCAATTAAAAATTTATAAAATAAAGTTACTTTGCAGGTCTTATATGAGCTATACAGTTTTATTAAATGTGTACCTATTCCTGCAGCAGTTCACCTATTTCAAAAATTTGGAATTCTGTTTATTTGTTATCTTTAAGAATATGTCAAATTTAAAGGCTACCTTATTATACATTAAAAGTGTGTTATAATAGTGATAGTTAATAAAATATTATTTTGTTTTCCTTTAGAAAAACAATTTTCACCATTAATAGCATTTATAAACTTTTATGCATTGTAAAAGCATGCTAGATTTTGAAGATGATTATGAAAATCTTGAACTGAAGAATAGCGATGTTCAGAGGATTCTACCAGAGAAGAAATGAATGTAAAGATGATAAGCTATGCTGCTAGGAGACAGGCTTTTGGAATTCTTACTTTAACTTTCCTGCCTTATTCTCTAGACCAGTTTCCAAACATTTGTTCATCTCTAAGGCATGAAATCAGAATCCGATGTATAGATTATTGCAACAAGCCTTCTTTGTGTTCTGCTACTTGGTACATGATTACAAATGTTTTAAGAAGAATCATAAATCTCACTGTATATACAGAGGCTTTGCATTACTTCTGTATTATACTTAAGCTATAATTAGAAAATGAATATAGGGAGGGTATATTTTGGAGTCTGAGCTTGTATAAATCTTGTCATATAATTTGTAGCAGAAGTGAGTTTTTTTTAGTCCTTTTTATTATCTTATCTAAAGCTACTATGTTCAGTGAGTTGTTTGAACATTTGTCCTTTTTGTTCATTTTCTCAACTGTCAACATTATAAGATGTAAATGACATGGCTGTACACACAAAAAATCTGTAATCTCAGTTTTAAAGACCTAGAAGTCCTTCAAAATAAAGCTGATGCATACATAAAAACACTGATTGAAATGAAGCTGTTGTCAAAACCAAATAAAGCACAACCAGTACCTGTTTTTTACTTTTCATGACTGTGCTTGGCCTAGAAAAATGTTAACTTATAGGCTAAAATGCATTAGGCTTTCATTCTGATACATCTATTCTTCTTCTTGAGGAGTTATTGAATTTTATCTGATTTCCCATTTTTTCAAAATGTCCTCTGGGTCATATATTTTTAGTACATCTGGCAAATAAAGTACAGAATCTCTATTGATTGTAGTTTTACTGGCTAAACTTGGCAAACATAAACATAATTCTTAGAAGAGCTAATAACTATATATGAATTCCAGTCACTATATCTATCACTATCTCTTTGGCTCTCCTGGTTCAGAACTCAAAACGGGAAATTCAGCCAAGTGTAAACTCAGTGCTAGATTGTGTGTCTTACATGTATGAAACCCCAGGTTTAACCCACAGGACTTAAAAAAGTTACTTGTACATAATTGATAAAAAAGGCTATTTACTTATCTCTTTGACCTTAGTATAGATACAGATTCACATATTTTCACTTCCTCAGTGGGAGGCTGCAAAATGGGGAGCATTGAGTTCATTTGACTTCTTCACTTGATTGCCATCAATGTATTTCCACTTCATTTATTTTCATTCCCTATAGTCACAGCACAAATTCAAAAACTTGATTGGAATAATTATGTTACAGTAGGTGTAAAAGAAGAGGCCAAAAGTGATAGGAATTGAAGCATTAAAAACACTGTAATCAATGAGACTTTTCTTACTCAATGATATGATTCATTTTTTAAAAATATCTTGTGGTCAAATATCTGTCCTGAACTAGGTATAGAACCACTTTGAAGTTTTGGGGAGATTAATTTTTTTGTTTTTAATTTTTATTGTTGTTTTAATACATTCATAGTACACGATGATTACACTCATTGTTTTTGAATTGGTGCATGTACATAATACAAGTAAATTCTTTATTCTTCTTTCCCTTTATCCGTCTCTTAAAAATATTTTTTCCAAAATCATAGTCATTTAGTTATTGTATAAGTCCATAATAATTTATTTATTTATTATAAATATAGATTAACAGCTAGATTAACACACTATGAAACAAAAAGCACATAAAACAATTATACTAAGTCTAAGGACACTTTTACATACACTATCCATTCTGTACCATTCTGTACTTCAACGACTTCAATTTCTTTTTTCTCCTGTCTAGCTTTTAGTTTAAAGTTTATTGATATATTGGCCTTCTCGTATAAGAGAAACAACATGGTACTAAAGCCTATGTATTTGATTGAATTCACTTAACATTATAGTTTCAAGGTGCATCCATTTTCTACAAATGACTGGAGTTTTTCCTTCATGCCAGAGTAGTACTCCATTGTATATAAATACTGCATTTTCTTTATCCATTCAACTGCTGATGGATATAGTAGATGAACACGGAATATAGGCTGTTATGTGTTGTTCTACTGTAAACTTGATTATGCACACATCACTGTGATATAATTTCTTCAACACTTTCAGAAATATAACTAGAAAGGTAATAACTGCATTAACTGGAATTTCTATTTTTAATGTTTTGAAGGATTGATCTCCATTGTGCTTGTACCATTTTACATTCTCTTAAACAGTGAACAAAATTTCTCCAACTGTCTCTCCAGAATTTGTTATTGGTTGATTTTTTTATAACCACCATTCTTTCAGAAATAAAATGAAATCTATTGTTGTCTTAATTTATAGTTATGAAGGACCAGCAGTGTCAAATTTTTTTCATGTACTTATTGCCCTTTTATACTTTTAATCTGAGAAATGTCTATTCATTTCAGATTCCTATTTTTAATTGGGTCTTTAAATGTAAGACCTCTAATTTTTTGAAAACTTTAGGTATTTTAAATCTTAGTTCTTTGAGGAGGAGCTTACAAAAAGCTTTTTTTTCCCATTCTGAGGCTTATATCTTCAATCTGTTAGTGGTCTGGTTTTGGAAGTATAGTCAGTTTGATTATGTTGCATAAACAGAGGCTTTTTGCTATATTCTGATGCCCTCTTGACTCACTTTTTAAAAGTACTATAATTTGCAATGTAAAAGTTTTTCCCTTCCTTCATTAGCATAATTCTGTAACATTTAATTTTTCTTATGCCATTGTAAAAGTTATTGAGTCTCTATTTTTTTCTCAATGAGTTCATTATTAGTATGAAAGAATGCTATTGACCATTTTTGTATGTTGATTTTGTGTCCTGTTATATTGCTGAATATTGTTATTGATTTTAGGGTATGTTGTGAATTCTTGGTCTTTCATTTAGAGAATCATATCATCTGAAAATAACGGTAGTTTCACTTCTTTGTTTCATATGTGTACCCGTTTTATTTACTGCTCTTATCTGATTATGCTGGCTAATGTTTTAGAACTATATTTAATGGGAGCAGTGGTAACAGACATTTTAGTCTTGTTCTTGATTTGAGCGGAAAAGTTTTAAGCTTCTTTTCATTCAGTATGATGTAAAAAGTTGGTTTTTCATAGATATCTTTAATCAGATTGAGATAAAACCTGTAACTTCTATTTTCTTCAGGGTTTTACCATGATGCATATTGGGTTTTGTCAAATGCTTTTTCTGCATCTACTGAGATGATCAAGTGATTTTGCCCCTGCTTCTTTTTGTGTGATATATTAAATTTATTGATTTGTTTACTATGAATGATCCCTGCCTTCCTGGGATGAATTTTATACATAGATGGTGTATGATCTTTGTGAGGATTTGCAGTATTCTGTTTGTAATAACTTATTGAAAAATTTTGCACCTGTGTTCATTAAAGAGATTCTCCTGTAGCTTGCTTTTTTGTTTAGGGCCTTTTCTGGTTTTTAAATCAGGGTAATGCTTGCTTGTAGGATTGACTTAGGGAGTATTGTTTCTCATTGAATTTCATTAAGGAGTTTGAGGATTATTTACAGATCTTCTCTAAAGTGCTTATAGAATTCAGTAGTGAGTCTGCAGGACCTGGACGTTCTTTAGTTGAAAGTTCTTTATGTTTATTATTACTTCTTCAAATTTCATTTTCTGATCTTGGAGGGGGAGATTTTATAGAGTCATTGAGTTTTTATCCATTGGAAAAATTATTTTGAAGTAATAATCTCACTTTTGTACCTGTTTAAAAATGTGGTGACAAAATCCCTTGCATGAGAGAGTGAGAGACAGAAACAGAGATAGAGGCAGAGACAGAGAGAGGAAGAAGGGAAAAGAAAAGATAAGAAAAGAAAAAGAAAAGGAAATAAAAAGAACAGAAGTTGTCTCCCATTCTTGTAGTTTAGAAATCTTTGTCTAAGAGGCTCATTCTCATTGCTGTCACTACGTTTGGTCTATTTTCTTAATGCTTTTATACATTTTTTCCCCCATAGAATGATTATAAGTTAAACTTTTCTCATTTGTAAAAGGAGAATAATAGCACTTCTCTCCCTTAGTTGTCATGAGAATTAAATGAGATGATTGTCAATGTTCTCAGCTTTACTGTGAACCACGTAGCTTAATAAATTATGATTGTCTAAACACCTGATTTTATGCCATTTTTCAATTTAACATTCACATGCTCTGGAAAAATACTGGTTTTCACATGCACAACAATTCTATAGGAAATGAATGGGATTTTTACACATCAAGCAAATGTACCTCTCTAGATACCAGTTCTTTATCCCAATTAAATCCAATTCTGATACTGTCTACCTGGAATTGGCATCAAGCCCCACAAAGGTTCTGTTTCAAGAGACTGTCCCCATTACACATGCTACTGTGAAGTCTAGGCCTGCCATATCTCTGGCAGAAGAATTAAGAGTCAAGTGTTCATTTCACACATTTTTTTTCAATTTAATAGTTTACTAGATGGCTTACAAATCATACAGAACTCACAGGATTTGCTTGTGGTTACCAGGTTACTGCAATGCAGACAGAGCCAGGTGAAAGAGAACCATATCTCAAGGCTGGAGGCCGGTGTTAGCCCCTAGGAACCTCCCCTGTTTTGCTGGAAGCTCACCAAATCTTGTATCCACCTCCTATCCCCACTCTGAGATCTGTGTGCGGACCTGAAATTTTTCAATTTTCAGATGACAGGTAAACCTCTTCCTGAGGTCAGCTGAGAGTGTCTTCCTACCACCTCAGCAGCAACAACTCACTTTTGGTCAGAAATTACATTTCATGAGTAACAAAAGATACTCCTATCATTGGGGAAAACCCAGGGACGATGTGATAAGAAATGTGGATGAAATTCAAATGTGGTTGATCTTTCATAGCCTCAGCTTCCATGTCCACTGTGTCCACCAACCATGGAGCAAAAATACGTGGGAGAATTTTTACTGGAACTGAACAAACAAAGACTTTTATTTTTCTTGTTATTATTCTCTAAGTGATACAGTACAGCAACTATTAATATAGTATTTACAATGGAATAGATATGATATAGAATTGAGATTAAAGTACACAGCAATATCTGGTTATATATACACTGAATTATTTTATTTAGGAAACTTGGGCATTGTAGGGAGCCAAGTGACAGGCATTGCTGCCTCGATGTCTCTCTCTCTCTCTCCTATGGGCACTGCGTCTGCCTACATTAACCATAATCCTCTTCTGCCTTACGTCACTTATCCGGATGTGATGGTGACCCTGTTGTATGCATCTGTTTAACCTCTTCCTGTCTCAGCTCCCGCCCTCAGCCTATAAAAGGTGTGATTATTTTCTGAATAAACCGGAAGCTTGATCGGATTATTTCGACTTGCTTTCGTCTCTTTTTGTCTCCCCATGTCTTTTATTTAATCCCCGTTTCCCCTCCAGGAGTTCTGAACTTGTTGATCTGCAGGCCGGATCAGGGCATCCGTGTATTTTTGTATCAATGAAGTGAACTAGCATCAATCTTCTGCTAATAATGAAAGAAAACTCTATATTTATTATACCACAGGACCTTCCATATAATGTTATGTGTGCTCTGTACAGTGCCTGTATATGAAGGTTGGATTCTGCCATTTTCTTGCCATAAACCAAAGAGTAATTGTTAAAACTAGCCTTACTTTGTGTTTATCCTGAACAATTTGACTGATAATTTATGTTTGTTTTCATGTTGCTAAATGTCTTTATTAGGCTGAATACCATTTACAATCATTATGTTACTATATATAGACTTATTTAAATTTCTTTAACTGGAAGAAGTTTTAAATGGGAAGCTATCTGAACCTAGCCTAATTTTTAAGCTTCGTTGTTCACAATAATCAAATACTTCAAAGAACAGCTCCACACATGATTGAAAAATAACTTAAGTCTATTTTAAAGGCATAATGTGAAGAAAATAATTTTTTAGAGTGACAGCATGATTTTTATAAAAAAGAGAATCCATAACAGTAAGATTTTACAATTGTATCCCCGTCTTTTTCAAAACATTGACAGACTGAAAAATGGGCCTCTTTGGCAATAAAATTGAAGAAGACTCATTACACTAGATAGAATGCTTAAGAATACAAGACCCTTAACACTAGAGATGAGAAAATTAGTATCTGATGGTTATTTGTAACATTAATCTTTGTGTTATGTAATTTATAATAAAAGAGTTATTGTGAAAGATGAATAAAAAATGTAAAGGAATCAAAGTGAACAAGAAGCTTTGAAAAACAGCCATATTTTTATGAACTATGTACATTTTAAACAATTCATTTATAGCAGCTTTTATTTTTGAAGGTATTCTGTCTTCTGTAGTAACTATGTTTTATGATTTCATGAAGTTACCCAAAGCATACAACATATCCACTGAAGAATATTAAAACTAGAAATCAAAACGTATTTCTTAGCAAGAAGATAGTTATCGGATCTATAAATATTAGTGAGACACATACCTCCTAGGAGCTTAGGTGTCAGAAAAAAATGAGTATAAAAACTCAGTGAAATAAATGAGTACTTCGAAATACAACTTCAGTTAAGCTTTTTGCTTTTGGCTTAATTGTACGAGGTATCAAGGATTGTGATCATAATGTACTTAAAATATTTAAGTGCAGAGACAATTTACTAAATGCAGTCAAACAAAGGAATGAATAATTACCTGAGAATTAACCTTGAATTAAAATAGACTTCTTTCTAAAAGGATAACTGATTAAAACTTTGTCCTCCAAAAGAAAGGTATATATTTTTCTTTTCCAAAAATTATTAAAATCTAATGAAAAACTCAATATGCTCCTCAAATGAAAAAGGGTAGAGACTGCTTTTATAAATATGACTTATAAGACTGCAGGTCTAGAATCCTCAAACATACTCAAGATTCTGTCTTATAACTCTAGGCCCACAGAAGGCAGTGCATTATCACAAATTCCTTCATGATTTAAAATAAAAAACATTGGTGATGGGTTTGGATGAGTTACCAAATAAGGACACAAAAGGATATTTTCACAGAACACTGGAAGACAGAGAACTGGAAAGGCAGGAAAGTATGCGTCAGAGAAAGCAGGCAGCATAAGCTGTGAGGGGAAGGCTGGCAGCCTTGTGTCATATTTACAGAAGCAACTGTTCCTACACAAGGGGGAAGAACGTGAGCTTCCATTTAAACTCTCTGTTGTTTGAAACTTGTCTCTTCCCAAGTACTAGTGAAGACAGAATCCAAAGAGGAGAGTAAGGGAAGGTAACTGAAGGGGAGAATATGACTAAAATTATGTCATATGTGTGTATGAAAATTAACTTTTTAAAAATTAATATGCATTAATAAAACCAAATACTTAAAATCTTGACTCTTTCTGTTCTTATCCAAGATTTATCACAAGTTTAGAATCTCAAGAACTACATATCTGAAAGGGAGAAGATATTTATGATACTTCGTACACTGAATTCTGTGTCATACAGTGAGCACAAGCAAACAGAAGTTACACTTTTCATTACACACAACAAATTGTAGCTCTTTCTACATTACAAGTTGGTCAGATCCGTACCAAGAGACCTAGAATGAGTGAAATGTTTGCCAAGTATTAAGAAAGGTGAAAAGAAAACCATACTATCAAAGTAAATAATGAAATTCATTTACACAAAGAAAAGACATAGAAATATTTTACTGATAGACAAAATGAAGCTAATGTTTTCTGTATGAAAAATATCCAATCAAAAATATTTAGAGCAATATAACACATAAAGTTAAAATTCGTCACCATTCCCAACATGTAGATACTGTATAATCATTCTTAAGTAATAATTTCAGTTCCACTCAGATTCTTAAAAATAGTTTTTCAAACTTTTCGTATAAAAATGTAGCTGTTATGGGTCAATATTTTGTCTTTTGGGATTGGATATACTTCCCTCTCAATAACTAGGTTTACATTGTCATATTATATAGTGCATAAAATTTCATGCTTTGATCACTGATGATCTATATTTAAAATTATTTCAAAATTAGGTTACTATAATGATATGAGTATGAAATCCCACAAGTCTATACTGATGCAAATAAATTACTGTGTGAAAATAAATTAATATTCTGTGTGCAAGAATAAAAAATAGTTATATATATACTCAGCATTCAGAGAGGTGGAGTGCACAGTGACTCCTTTCTATAATAGAATATGGAGAAAAAAGGGTTTTTTTCAACACAACAGGGGAAGCTGACCAACAGGTAGTGAAGTTTAACAGTGATAAAGATAGGTTTTCTAGACAGTGTGGACCTATATCAGTGCACTTGTAACACCATACTAAAGATCAAATGACTTCAGTTAGAAATATTTATTTCTCACAGTTCTGGATCAGTCTGGAAAGTCCAAAGTCAAATTTCTGGCTGATTTGGTTCCTGATGAGGGTACTGTTTTAGACTTGCAGATGGATGATTTCTTGCTGTGCTTTGACATGGTAGAGAGATAGAAACATGATACCTCCTCCTCTTTTCATAACAGTATTTATGCCATCATGGGCTCCATCCATCATGAACTTATCTAAGTAATCTCCAAAGGACTATGTCTAAATGGAGAGAGTTAGGGTCCAACAAATGAATCTTGACTGACAATATTCCATTCACAGCTATACCTGTATGATGAAAATTTTACTTTAATTTGTGTTTTTCTTCTTAAAAATATATACACCATTATAGTCATGAAAAAGAAAAGAATAATACTAATAATTAGACAAGTCTTAAAGAAAATCATTCTAAAAATATCTTGCCAGTACTCCTCAAAGCTGTCAATTCCATAAAAAATAAGGAAAGACTAAAACACAGAAAAGAGACATAATCCATGGAGATGTGACAAAGTATTATCAGAGTCATATTTTAGAAGAGATTTTGGAACAGAAGAAGGCTACTAGGTAAAACCTAAGGAAATATAAGTAAAGTTTGGACTTTTTAAAAATAACAATGCACTGGCATGTGCTCATTAATGGTAGCAGCTTCCAGAGATTAATAATATAGAAAGTGGTTGTGAGGTATGTATGTGGGATCTGGGTGTTTATAACTTTCCAAAAAGTCTGAAAAAGGTCTATGATAAAACATTTATCAAAACAAATCTTTTTATATGTACTTTTTTATTAGTCAAAATATTTAATATGGCTTCCTAAAGCTAGTAAATATCTGGGGCAAAGTGTAACCATAGTTAACATGTTAAAATATTTTAAATACGTATTTTCAATTTTCCCTTCAGCAGATTCCAGTAGGTATATGAACCACTAATGAGTAGACTTTTGTGAATATCACCTTCTAGCAGAATAGAATAATCCTTCTATTTTCAGTTAGATACATTAAAACCATAACATTTTGAATGTATATTTTAACAGTGACTCTCTCTTTATATGTTAATAAGATTGTTTACATTTATTTTTGAATGTATATGTTATATGTTAGAATTTAAAATGTTTTTGAAAATTAAACATAAAGACTAAAGGAAATATTTTAACATTTGAAGTATTGCCACAGTTTGAGAATAGTTTTATTCTTACCCCTATCCTTATTTAAAATTAAATTTTTATGGAAAGGATGTAGCTCAGTGGCACAAGTGCTTGTCTGGAAACACGAGGACCTGAGTTCAATTCCTGGTACAAAAAAATGTAAGAAAGTAAATAAGTTTTCCTGGTGTTTGGCAGTGTACTCAAGATGAGATGAAAATCTCCAAAATGGAGATAAATATTTTGTACACTGTTTTGATTTTTTTATATTGTCTACACCTCTGGGAAATACACTTGAAGCTGCCTTCCAGCTATAGCTCTACTGTAAAAGATCAGGAAGATTTATAACTAATGTGACTGTGGTAGATTCATGTACTGTGTAGATTTCAAACAAGAAAAAATATTAAATACTTTCTTATATATCTGTGTTTTTATTTTGCATGTTTTTTTTTGTGGGCACAAAATACATATCATTACCCAATATATATGATGAATATGGCAACTTCTATGGGTACCAAAAACAAAGGCAATTATGAAAACTGAGTAAGTTCCCTAACTCCAAATAAAAAATGCTACATATATATCATCTTGTATTAAAATTCAGTTTATATAAAAAGCTATTTATTCTACTGTGTCTAAATTTGGTAATAATTTTCAGAATTATCTTGATTTGAACTACAAAATCTATAATTATAATAATGTTAAACAAAATTAATACATTTTCTAAAAATTCTCAAATAATTATGCTCTTTATAAATACCAGTGGCACAGTTCTGTCTCTAAATGACATCTATAGCAAGATTGAAACTACAAATGTATAAACTTGGAGCCTTTATGTGGAGTGTCTCCTGTTACATTCGTCTCATTGCTGAGACAAAATACCTGATGCCCAAAATTAGGAAAGGAAAGGTTTATTTAGCTTACAGTGTTTGGAGGTTTCAGGCCATACTCAACTGACTCTAAGGCAGGGTGGTGTGGCTACAGGACAGCTGTTCAAGGTAGCTGCACAAGAGTGAAAAGGGCAGAAAGGTAAAAGCACATCGTCTTCCCTCCCTTATGTTGTATGCTGGTTCCCCACCTCTGGGTGAGTGTAGCATCCACACTGCCAATCCCGGTGCCCGACAAAGAATCAGTCACAAACGTTAGACTTAGCTGGCTCCATGACTGCATGAGGATTTATGGGGGGACACTTAAACAAACCACACCACCAAATACAGACCACTGAACAATATTTTGTAATTTTCTTTTTAGGGCTTCAAAGATCTGGGATAGTGTCCTTGTATTTTATTTATAGTCTATAAATAGTCTGCAAATAAAAATACATAATTCTATAATGTTTATATTGAGCAAAAACAGTTATCTGTATCCAGATATTTTTAGCTTATATAGTGCCTAATATTTTCTAATACATGAGAAACCTGATTGAAAACTGTAAGTAAGAATACTTACTCATGTTTTTTGAGTACTTCTTAGAAATATACAATGAATGTTTAAATATAAAAATTATTACAGTAAAAGGTACATTTTCATTAATTCACCTCAAAATACATTTCAAACACATTATCCTACTCTTCTTGGCAATTTCAGAAGCAACTCTTGAAATGCTCTTTTCAGAAATGTCTTTACAAGATATGATCAAAATATGGTGAATGTAGTGTGTCATTCAACAAAAAGGCAGAGTCTTTTAATATTGTTGTGTATTCTTCTTCACCCTATTTATCAGATCTTGCACCAAGTAACTTCTGTCTTTTCCTCATAGTGAAAGTTGACCATGAAAAATAAAAAGTATTGAATGGATTCCAGATATCAAAACAACCACAATGGTATAACCAATGACAGTCACGAAAGAGGACTTCCAGAGCTCTTCAGAAAGTGGTGAGATTGATGAGACAAGTATGTTCACAAGGAAGTTAAATGTTTTTCAGTTTTAAAAATTAATCACTCTTTGTGTAAATTAATACTTGAAAATAGAACTACACTCTGTTTTGCTTGGTGATTGAGTGACCATCATCTGGTTTTTGTGTTCTAATATTCTGTGCATGGCCAAAAGTTTGGTGGTGATTTAATATAAAGGTTTGGAAAATGTACTCATGATAATAACAGATTCAAACATGAAAATTTATTGATATAAGACAGCTGGAATTAGAATAATTAGGGGGGGCATTATTCAGAGAATTACCATGGAACCACAGTATGGTTTTTTGTGTTGATTATACAGATCACAGTGTTTTGCCTTTGAATTTCACTGTGATTCTAAACTAAAGCTATTTATTACTTTTTGCTTCCTTACTCAGTCCACCTCAATCATATATCTTCTCATCAGACATGATCATCACCACTTATGAAACTGACCTTCTAATGTAGTGGTGTTGGAAGAAAAGTTAATTAATTACATTGATGTGTTAAGTCTTGCAGACCTCCATAAAACAAACTAATGGGAATGAATGTATCCTTAGGAAAAAAATAAATAAAGGGACTTGGATTAGAACTCAGGGCACTGCCTCCATTTTCTCATCTTTTAAATGCAAAAATAATGTTAACAGTCATTTAAAATCACACAGAACATATCAGGTATGGGTGCAGCATGGCACAGTTTTCTGGCAAAATTTCAATTTGGTTCATTCTTTAACAACTTCCTAATGCTTTCTCTTATTTCTCTGTGACAATGTTCATTCTTTATTCTTCATTATTAATCATTGCTATCAAATATGTGCTGTAGTATGTTTTAAAGATGCTTCACTGATACTCTCATAAGGAGTATTCTAATTACTTTCCTGAAAAGTGATAAAACAATCCAGTATATGTAAATCAAGTCTGTTCTTTGAGCAACACATTTTGAATTATTTGGTATTGAAAAAAGAATTTCATATTTAGTATTGAAACTTTCCCACAGTGCTTTACACCATATGTTGACATAAAATGCTATCAAACAGGAAACTCCTCTTGTTGAGGTATCAGTTTCGAAAAGCACTAACAATCTTTAAAGGCATATTTTGAACTTAAACCTTTCCATTCTTTGGACACTCGCTCTTCTCATCTGCTTCTTCCTTTATACTTTTAACAGAAGCACACAGAGCTACAAGTATGGGAAATCTGTCTTGACTTTCCTGTAATGATCAATATTTTAAGTGTTTTCCAAGTTGTTTGGATAGATACTGTTTAAGACTTTTAACTTTCCATTTAAAAAACACAACACCAAACTTACTCCAAGAGACAATAAAATCAAATGATGTACATTCAATCTTTTCCAAAATGCCTGAAAAAAAAAATGCACTGGTTTCAATAATAAGAGGGGGAATGGCAACAGCTTTGCTGGCTTTATCTTTTTCTTTATCAGACTTGAAATTATTTCTAAAAGGCAAAAGGAGTCTACCATGAACATTCCAATTTCAACAAGATAGCTAGTTATTCTGTGTTAAGTAGTAGCATCAGCAAGGTAAAACTGGAAAATTACCTTAAATGGAATCATTTATGTGTAAGAGTTTGAATGCAATTGATATACTTCTAAGAAGCAGATTCTGAAGTAGAAAAGATAATTACACCACTTTTTCCAATGGAAAAATAAGTACAAATGGAAAAAAAAAGCATTGCTTTTGTATTAAAAATATTTAAAATAATTTCACAGGTTAGTTGTCAAAATATTTTGTTTAAGAGCCAATTAATAATGTTTAATTTAGTCCTTGATAATTACATAAAAATGGTATATATTAGTTATTGGGATAAAACAACTATGTGCTATATAAAAATTAAGACTTAACCTAAACATGTCCATGAATGTAAGTTACTATTGTTGCTTGCAAACTATGCCAGTTGCATTTCCCACTTGAAATATCAAAGGATGTAAATTTTCACATAGTCCAAACTTGTCAGCTTTTACTTACTAGAGAGAAACTAATGCTTGGCCCTTTTTTTATTCTGTGATCTTCAGCTGACTTTCCCTCACTAACTGTCATTTGCTCTGTTCCCTTGATCTGCCTAAAACACAGCTCTCTGCACATCCTTTCTCCTCCTCTCCACTTCCCCACTTTTATTCCCTTCTTCATCCTCCTTTTTCCCCTCTTTTCTCCTCATTTCTTGTCCTACTCATCTTCCTGATTCCTAAACACCAATAATGCTACTTTTCTGTTAATCAATTAAAATTGTTTTATTTCTTGAAATTAGAATTCCATATGACTCAGAAATCCCCTTGATATGTATCTTCCCCAGAATTTAAGACATCATACTACAGTGATCCATGCACACCAGTGTTTGTAGCAACTGAACTTATAGTAGATACATAAGTTTAAAAACTGCGTGGTATCTCTCATTTTAGTGAGGCAAAGTAAAAATAGAGTAATAAATGATGGGTAGAAGGGATAAGGAGAGGAACAAGGAAGAGACACATGGGAAAAATTATAGAAGGTAAAGAGAAGGGAAAGAGAAAATTAGAATAAAGATATGCTATCTGTAGGAATCTAATAACCTCAATTAATGTAAAAGTTATGTCATAAGATGAGTTAAGATTAATAATATCAACAAGAATGAAAAATAAGATAAGGAAACTTCAGGAAAAGGGAGAGAGGAGGAAGAAAGGGGATTTTAAAAATCTTGGTAAACCACACCCTGAATTATGGTAATGTGTATGAATTGCAAATATTTACTACTAATAATAAAATATTGAAAGTTAAAAAGAATTAGTTCCTTTGTAGAAACTACAAAACTTGTCTCTAATTGTACAAGGTAAAGTAAAGATTCCCTATGCATCTTGTCTGTTTACAATTATACTAGTTAAAAATCACATTTTTATAGTGTAGCTATTTGATTGTTTATTACTTATATGTATCAATTTATATACTGAGTATATCTGCCCTAGATTATGTTGTCACTAATATCCAGTATTATTTTATGACAAAACCACTTGATAAGATCTCTTTTATTCTCTTTTTATCAACCATATTGCATTACATGTGATTTTCTTCCAGATGTAAGTAATTTCAGATGAACATGAACCTACATAGTATCTACACCAAAATAGGACAGACAAGGGTTTAGATAGCCCTTCATTAATTTTGTGTTACTAGTGCATAATACTGAGCAGAATTCAGTGCTGCAATTTGAGGTCAAAATTATAGTCATGGAATCCATTGTAATTTAAATTTGAATTAATATTATGCATTAATATTAATGTTAGTATTAGTATTAATTTTATGTAGCCTCATGCACCTCTTCTACTTTTAACTATATATTTATGTTAGTATTTTAAGATAAATTTTCTGTCTTCCTTTCTAAATTACATGTGTTATGATGACTGACTTTATATTACTTTTTAATAATTGAGGAGTCATCTAGCATATATTTAGCACTGCTTATAAAAAGAAGAAGCAAAAAAATTAAGGAAATCAATAACATTTGAATGCCTTTTACTAAAGGAATTTTCAAGATATCCTCATCTTGAGGTAAACTGGTATCCATGGGGAGGAGAGTTATGTTTGGGATGTTTACCAGAGTTTGTAATTCTGCACTGTCTCTTTCTATTCCACTTCTGTGAAAATGACTTAATGTGCTTTCTCTGGTGAAAAGAAAATTTCCTGTGAAAGACACAGAACAAAAAAAAAAAGTGTTAAAAAACTATTGAATATCTCTAGAAATGTCTAGTCCTATGACTTGACTAAATGACAGCTCATTCATTCATTTCCCAAGGATAGGATGCCCTCAGAGATAGCCAATGAAAAACCATTAGTTTGCCTTTTGGGAGTTGGTGTGGCCCATCCCTAGGTAAGAAGTCTTAAGGTGGTTGCCAGTGTTTTTGTTCATAGATTTCTGAGTAAATCAGCAGCAGCTAAAAGGCCTTTTACAAGGAGTGAAAAATGAATGAAGGAAGGCAAAACCAGAATTTGAATTTCCCAGCCTGGAAATTAAAAAATACCAAGGTGTCCCTGCTTAGCCTACTGTTTGGAAGGCAACCTGGAAAGTTGGAAAAAGAATTCTACAAATTTATATAAGAACTTCCATCCCTACCCTCTCTGACTATGCAGAGAGGCTAACTGGAAAAAAAAAAAAAAAAAAAAAACATATATATATATATTCAAACAGCAGGCTTTTAAGAAAGAACCTTAAGCACATGGGTATTCACAGTGCCCACACCCCATTTTAAACAGAATTTATACAGTAGTTTCCTTCAGTTAGAAGTAGCTGTCCCTGAACATTCTGTAGAAGTAAAGCAAGTGGAAAGAAGAGTTATTCGCTCCCAGACAGACATGAAGGTCACATGTGGACAGCAAGAATGTAAAACACCTTTAAATGTTCAGCTCCAACATCCTTGGCACTCAGTTCCCGCCTTCACAATCAAAAGCCAAGTAACTAAAACTCATCAACCATTTGGTTTAATTTCTAGGCAGCAAGAAGGGGAGAATGAAAATTGTTAGTTTCAAAAAAGCACACACTAGCCCCTGTCCGCTCTAAAGAGTTTTACAATAACACCAACCCAGGACTTCCATTATGTCTAATTCAATGCTAACTGCAAGGAAGGCTGAAAAACATAATTATTTAGTTGAATACACAGACATATGTTAAAAAAATAATGATCTATTTCTAAAAAAACAACAGATGATAGATTAGAAAGTAGTAATTTTGTGTACCTTTTTTTCCTTAACAGAAAAAGATGTAGGAGTCAATGTTTACTCTGATTTTCTTTGAATTTTATACTCTCTTTAAATTTGTGATCACTCACATTACAGTATCAAACTGCTCTGCTTTGATTTTATAACTTGCAAAACATAAAAAGAGATGGTTTTAAAATCTCAATAGTTTTGTAAAAAAATACATAACATAGCTTTTGTCTTACTATGAAATGTGTGAATGGGTGGGTTGAATATATTATGAGTCCCAACTATTTGTTTCTTTTTCTATTTGGTATTGGAAATTTGCATATCTTGCATCGTCCCATAAGCTTTGCACCAACTTCCTATAGGTGAAATTTACTTCTATGTTCTAATGGGAAGTTTGGCATGGTGAATCACTTCAACTAATAAATTGAGCCCGAAATGTAGCAAGCTTTCCTGGAGAAAGCTTTATGTCCTGTTATCTGTTTCCACTGGCTGTGGTGCTTTTTTTCTGTAGCTGTAAGAATAGCATATCGCCAGTGGGAGTCTTCCTTCATTCTGTGTTCTAGAAGGACAAGACAC
Organism: Cavia porcellus; assembly: GCF_034190915.1. NCBI lineage: Eukaryota > Metazoa > Chordata > Mammalia > Rodentia > Caviidae > Cavia > Cavia porcellus. Next base: position 32,775,275 of record NW_026947495.1, on the reverse strand, counting down.
TTAGAGCAGAGGCAAAGCTTACCATCCACAGGTGCTTAGAACACAAGCAAGAACTCAACTAATATTAGTGTGTGCTGTCCAGATGTCATTTGCCCATCCTCCTTGCACAACCACAGAGTGTCGACTAGCACACAAGAACATTTCTGATATACAAGCATCCAAAATAAGATTGCAAGTTTTGATACTAAAACAATTCTTGATAAATAGTCTGAGGTCTTACCTATGTCTGGTTACATCTTTCTTCTTTCTTGTGGAGGTGACTTTAACTGTTATCAGACACTACCTGATGAGGTGGTCTTACATCATACCCACAGGGTTGTCAAGGTGAGGGAAAATAAAATGCCTAGAATTACTGCTCCAATTTGTCTTTTGCTTTTTCAATGTGAATTCTCATCCTTTCTCCAAATTCTCCTATTAATAAAGGAGAATGACACATAGTGGAATTCAAGCAGAGGGCATCCAAGCAGAACTTTCATTCTTTCAGAAATAGTTGAACTAAATCAAAGTTGCCCACGGAAGAAAAAAATTCATGACTTTTCTTTATTATATCATACCACATTGTCTGAACACGTTTCTGAATATCTAATAAAATATTTTACCTCTACTAATTAAAAATGAGAGAAGAGTTAGTAGCTGTTTTGCTTTTGGAGGGTAGCAAATAAATACTTTAAAAATTTTCTGCCTGAGTTGGCAGGTTACATTTTATCAGAATTCAAAACAACTGCATCTGTCATCAAAAGAGATGATTTTAAGAAAAAGAATTTATAGATATTCAAATTTTTACTTTTTTCTTATTTTCCTTTTTACCCAAACTGATTCAGTTTCAGCAACTCACCTATATAATTCTAATATCTGATTTCTTTTTAAAATATATTAGTCACAGCAATGATTAAAATAAGGTGATCTAGTATTTGATGCTTTTATAGCCATTCTTTTAAAGTCATCTTAAAAAATGCATTTGTAAAGAAAAAATTTTGAAGATAAGGTGTAAAGAGAAAATAAATACCAGAATTTCTTCGTGATCTCCTGAAAAGACCTCATGATTTCTATAATCTGGCATTACTTTAATTAGTTTAATTATTTCTAGAAACAAGATATTTAAATAGAATTCACTAAAGAAAATCATTTTATACAAATCTCATGATTTAGCTGATGTGGTAGAAATAATGCTATTTGCTTATTGCTGCACATAAAAAAAAAATAGCTCATTAGGATATTAATGTCCTAATCCCCCAGGCTGATCCATCCACTGCAGAAGGAGCTCTGTAAATGTGGGTAAGTTAAAAACAACATGGGTCACTTAAATCTCTGGGTAATTAAAATCTTGGCTGCATTTGAAAAGAGACAAATAGGGAAGACTTATCTAGGTCTGTGAGCCATTTTTATTTCATTTTGCACATGGTCATAGGTTCAGTCTTCATGTATGTGTAACCAGTTTTTCCAGGTCTATTTTTACAGAAGATATCTTTCCTCCAGGTTATGCTTCTGGCTCTTTCATCAATGATCCTTGAGGGCATTTCTGCATCTTCTCTTCTGTTTCCTTGATCTGAGTGCCTGTAATGGGTATAAATGAATAGACATGTTCCCACAACACTAATGATCAACAAATACATGAGAAAATGTCCACCACCTCTGAATATTAGAGAAATGCACATTAAACCAATACTGAGATTTCAGCTCCCTCGAGACAGAATGGCTGCCATCAAGAAATCAAATAATAATAAATGCTGATGATGCTGCATGGGAAAAGGCACTCTTCTCCATTCCTGATGGGAGTATATAGATTTGTATAAACACTATGGCAATCAGCATGGAGATTCTTCAAAACATTATAATTTCCGTTTTATCCAGTTATTGCTTTTCTGATTATTTTTCCAAAAAATTTAAAGACATAGTGATACAGTGATATATGTATACCTATTTATATGGCAGCTCAACTCATAATAGCTAACCTTGAAAGCAATCTATGTATTCATCTAGGAATGCATAAAAGAAATATTTTATATATATATATTACATAATGAAGTACTACACTGCCATAAAGAAGCATAAATTTGATTCATTTGTATGAAAGTGAATGTACCTTGAGCACACAGTTTTAAGTGTAATAAACTAGCCACACAAGCTTACGTATCATATAATATCTCTTACATGGGGAAACCAAAGAATAAATAATATATACAAATCAAGAAAAGACAGACAAGAGGAAAGAGAAATTCATCATTGTCAAATGGAAAAGAGTCTTGAGATGAAGAGATGGGAGATAGAAAGGAGTAGAAGAAAATAAAAAGAATTAAAATGCCTTCTGGTTATGTACCTACTCCCCACAATAAAGATAATCATATACACTGTAGAAAATCAAAAATTTCTCAGTGCTCCATTTTCTCTCTCCTCCAATTTTCAACATCAATTAGAGGTTATGTCAAGGATGCAGAAGTCCCAGGAAACACAGGGCACCTTGGATTGAGAATATACAGCTCAAATATTTCCTGAATGATGATATGGAGCAGAGCCCTCTGCTTTGGACTGACATAGGCTAGAAATAAATCTGCTATTTTAGGATTGTTCATAACAACAGTCGGACTCTCTGAACAAATTACCTGAGCAAATATCTTATTTCTAAATATAGTAACAGAATATCAAGAAAACAAATAGATACTCACTTGCTGCAGTTGTTAAATAAAATTATTCTCAAGAATGCTAAAACCATGTTCCCCTACTTTACCCTATCTTTTTCTCCAATATATAAAATCCATAGGGAAGATAAGTAAAACTATAATAAAGAATTTTATTTTTCCTAGTTTATATCATGGGAAATATACATTTTCTTGGGTTGAACTTAATTTTAGAGAGTGAGACCATTGCAGTGATTTTATAACCATAAGATTAAACTTACTGCTTTAACCTACCCTTTATTTTTTCCTCAGACAGGTCTCATACCTTATTTGGCAGCTAGCTAGAGAAAGAAAATCACTGTGTCAATTGTTTAGTTATTCAGAGTCAAGCTGGTTTAAAACAAAGTTTGCTACTTCTCACTTTGATGCTAATTAAATTTTAATTGTAGAAGCTCTATTTTTATCTATTTATCTATTTGTCTATCATCTGTTTACATTATACTTTAACATATATTTTCATAGAAAATATTTTAGTCAAGAGTGTCTATGATTGTTTTTCCTATGTTTGTGAAATGTTTTCCTTGATTATTTTCATTCTTGCCTTTGTTTTAGTCCTCTAATTAGGCATATATTCTTAGATAAAACAAAGACAGTATTAGAAAATATGGCAGAATAAAGCACATATGTAATCGATGACATTAGGTATTTAGGAACCTAAAGGATTTAAAACATAGTTTAAGACACTTGGATGTTTTGGTTTTAGACTACATGAAATGTAAGTACATTGTCCCAGTTGTTCTAAACAATGATTCTGCTTTTACTTTTCCGCTCCATTGGGATGGGAGACTTCCCTGTCAGTGAAACTTATGACAAGGTTGAAAGGAAGATTGATTTTAAGGTGAGAGAGGTGATGTTTGGAAACTACACATCACTGCACATTAAAATTACATTTATAGCATCTACAAGAAAATATGAGTTGAATAGTATGTGCTTAGCATTGATTCAGTAGCACATAATATGGGTAGATGCTTCTCTTTAGTTAAGTAGAACTATATCTACCAAGGATTAAAGATACTTTGTTAGAATATTTACGACCGAAATGGCTTTTTATGTTTTGAATGTTTTAGTTTGCTCAACACAATACCTTATAGTATGTAGTCTACATGTATACATCATAGAATAATAAAAATCAGTGTAATTATCATAACCACTATTTCCAAACCAAAACTTGTCATTTCTTTGTAATGAGAATGTTAAAATTTTTTCCTTCAAGGTATTTTCAAATATGTATTATGCTACTTTTAACTATAGTTACTCTCTTGTGTTATAGAATGGGCATTCAACTTTAAATATGAAAAGCTAGTAACTAAAGTCACAGGGAAATGAATTATGAGTAAGGTATAATAAAGGCATGATTATAATTTTAAGCAAACACAATTATGGCTTGAGCTTTCAATCATATTTCTTGGAAAATATAATATTTACTGATAGTTAAATCACCATTGTTAAAAATTGAAAAGGAATTTTTGTCAAGAATATTCCCTAAATATAATCTAAAAAAACCATAGAGGTAGAAGCTTTGGAGAAAATATAGGAGATAAAAATGTAATAACTATTAGAAACCTCAAAGAAAAGTTTTCAACAATAATAATGAAGAAAATTTATATAATTTGCATGGTTTCATATTAAAATGGCCTGAATCATAAACACAGTGAAAGGAAAATTATCAACACACACATACTGAGGTGAATTACAAATTACTGCTATGAAAGAAGAAATCTTAAAATTTTCCAGAAAACTATCAAATGCAAAATAGAATAAGAAATACCTCAACATCATTGTTCATATAAAATAATGAAGGGAATCTTTATAGCTTTAAGTGAACAAAAGTTTTCAAAGCAAACTAACTTTCACTATACTCATCAGAATTAATGGAATTAGATTTCTTAGTTAAAACTAATTTTTATTGACATAATTGAAAATCTGTATGCAGTTAGAAATTCAGGGATCTCTTGAATACTTTATGAGGTTTTTCTCAATATTATAAAATCAGGAAAGTGACACTTTTAACACACCACTTGTCCTGTTCCCTATGTCTTTTACTTGACCTCATGCTTCTGTGTGTGAGCACATTTATTTCATCCTTTACAGTGCTGTCACCTGAACACATTTATCTATCTACCACCACAGTCAGGAGACTGAAGAATTCCAATACTGCAAAGGTTTCTCATGTTTTCCCTTTGCAATTCTGTCTTAGTTATTTTCTTGTTGTTGAGACAAAATACTCATTACCCAAAATTAAAGGATGAATGGTTCATTTCGGTTGGTAGAGATTTCAGTCCCTAGTCAGCTGGCTCCAAATCAAGGTGGCATGGCAGAGGGGAGCCACGGAGCACAAACAGTCTGTGGCACGGCAGGGCAGGAAGAAGGCAGGAGAACAAGCAGCAGCAGCCTCTTTCCTCCCCTATATATTCTAACCAGACTATGGCATTTTGAGTGGTACCACCCACATCCACAGTGGGGCACCCTAAATGCCAACATAACACTTTAATCCCAGTATCACAGGCTCTAATCCAGCCACCTTTGATATGCCCCAAGCCTATCTAGAAACAAGCTTATCTAGAAACAAACCAGAGCACCTCTATTTCTCCATTGTTTATCACACTTGGTTCTTTTTTGTTTGTTTGAGACAAGGTCACACTCTGTAGTTCATGCTGGCTTTGATTTCACTGTATAGCCCAGGCTGGCCTCAATCTTGCAGTGATTTTTCCCATCTGAGTGCTGGGATTACAGGCATGTGTTACCAAGCCTGGTCCTATCACATTTCTTTCTAATCCCTGACAATGACTCATCTCTTTCATTTCTAAATGTTGTTATTTTGAAAATGATACATAAATTGAATCATATGGAATGTAACCCTGTATGACTGGAAGTACCACTAGTTGTAATTACACGGTTTTCCATTTTCAATAGTTTATTTCTTTTCACTGTTGACTAGTATTCTGCTATTGATGAAAACAGTTTGTTTACCTATTACTTGAAGGACCCTCTGGTTGATGTTACTCTTTGTCTCTAGAAAATAAGGCTGCAAAATGAACTGTGGACAATTATTTGTGTGAAAATTAAGTTTTCCTCTTCTTAAGTAAATACGGAGGACTTTAATTGCTGTGAGAAACAATCTTTCACAGGTCATTGCCTAAAAATACTTGCTAAACTGTTTTCAAAGTGGCTTTACAACTTCACATTCCCACTAGTGATCCAATCTTGTCAGCATTTAATATGCCAATGTTCATTTCCTACATCATTCCCTTAAATACTAAGTGATTTATCATTGTATTTTAAATTTGCATTTCTTAATAGCAAATGCCATTAAATATCTATTAATGAATGTACTTATTTACCATCTACATATCCATTTCATTAAAATATCTGTTCGTGTCATTTGCCAGTCTCTAATTAGATTTTTCAGGGTTTTTTTACATTGAGTATTGAGACTTCTTTACAAGTTCCTGATAATGGTCATTTTTCAGGAATTTGATTTAGAAATAATTTCTCCTAGCCCCTAGGTAATTTTCACCTTCGTTATGTAATATTTCACGGAGTAGGATTTCATACCCTGTTGTAGCGTTTGATGAGTCACTAAGGAAGGAGGACTGATTAAAAATGCCCCCGTATCCTACCCTGACCCAGTAAGTTGACTGGTATGTGGAAAAGGGGGGAAATGTCATGAGCAGTCTTCTGTATCTCTCCAGATCAACAATTTAGCATTTCTATTACAGTAACAAGCATTTCCTATGCCCTGTAGGTGGATAATTGCCACATCTGAAGGCCATGTCATAGACCAGTGATGTTGGGCAATAACTGAAATACCTGCTCCTATATCCAAAAGCCCTTTGAATGTTTTTCCTTCAACAACTGATTCCATCCCAAGACAATCTTATTTGACCTGTTGAGCTAAGTAAACAATAGAGGACCCAAAACCCTTAGACCCTCTTTATTTAGATTTTCTAATTTTCTTCAAAGGAAAACTGACCAGTTGAGCAATGCAAGAGTCTGGGGTAACTTGAACAATGTCAAATAGTTTGAATCATAATTTGATCTCCTTTGTATTATCAGCACCGACGATGCCAGGCAAACTCTGGAGACCTTTCCTAGTGATCCTGCTGAGGCCTAGCAGGAGTCCCACTGGGACAAAGGTTCACAGACTCTAGAAGGAATAGTTTGGGGTTCCATTTCAGGAGTTAGTACAAATATGGAAGAGGGACTTAAGTCCAAGTCTCTATTGTTATTTTGTGACTCATCAGAGGTCAGAAACATGTTTGGCAGCCCTACCAAACATGTTTCTCAGGTCATTGAAAAGCCCTACCCCCCGGAGGGTAGGGCTGCGGATGAATTAGGGAAAGAGCCCCAAAGTTTGGCAGGGCTGGGACAGGCCCCACTGGAAGTTTTCTGGAATAGGTTGGTCATCAGCATCAGTTTTGGATCTCCATTCATTTGCCCAACGATATCCTTGTCTACACTTTGGACAGGTACTAGAAGGGTTTATTGAAGAGACAGACAGTGGCTGTACTGCCCCTCTAAGTTGAGCACAGCAATTTCAGGCAAGATGTTCTTGGCACCCACAGTTGAAATAAGTGACCTTGTTCTTTTCCTTTCTTCTGGGCTTTGGGTGAATAACCTGAATAATAGCTGCTGCCAAGGCAGCCTCCTGATCATATGAGGGGCCAAAGTCTGAACAAATTTTAACCACCTCTGACAGTATAGCCCATTTTTTTACAGACCCTTAAAGACTCTTTGCATCACGTATTTGCAGTTTCCAAGGCCAATTGTTGAAAAGTTTACGTGCCAGCCTCTGTGTTGTTTATATCCTCCCACTAGCCTGCAATAAGCATGCCACAAAATTCTGAAAAGATTCATCAGGATCATAACAAAAGGAGGTCAGCTCAAATGATGTCTCACCCTTTGAAACAGGTTCCCTCAAAACCCTTGTAGAAGCTATTTTAATATATTTATATGCTTGTATGTCAAAGGTAAGTTGATTAATTGTGGCAGGTAAGGTAACTTTTCTGGCTCATATGTCTTTTGTAATGTCCATGTGGTAGGTGGCAGCAGGCAGCCCGATGTATACACAGATCAAGAATTTCCCTTCCACAATAAATAATCTCCCAGATTTAAACATGCTTTCGCAATTCCTTTCCAATGATTTGGGGCCATTGCCTGTGGTCCTAAGAGAGTTCTATAAAACCTAGGGTAAAAGGAGCTGTAGGAAGCAGCTGTTTGTTTAAGTTCTTTTAATGTGTAAAAATGCACATTTCATAATAATGTTTGTTTTGTCTCAGATTGTTGGAATCTTGGGCTTCACCCAAAAGGTAGTTGTGTTGAAAACCCTCTACCAACTGTCTGGCTTCTTTTAGTGCCAATTCTGTGTGTCTGTGTCTGTGTATGAGAGAGAGAGAGACAGAGAGAGAGAGACAAAGAGAGAGACAGAGAGAGAGACAGAGAGACAGAGACAGAGACAGAGACAGAGACAGAGACAGAGAGACAGAGACAGAGAGATGACTATAACTCATGAAAGGTAGAAGTTTAAGCAGCCAAGTTTCTCTGAGGTGAGAAAGCAGAAATAGCCACTTGTAGAGCAGTTAAAAATTGGTTGTTTTACTTTGGGCGATTGAGAAATGGAAATCAGAGTGAGACACTCCTGTAGCCAAGAAAGTCATCCTAGCCCCCCACAGTTCCTTTCTCACCTGATTTGGCAGAACTAAAAGGTTCAGGCCCATTTCAGGGGTGTTGGTCTACCATCCTTTCTTAGCTCAGACTTGGCACTCTGGTTGTCTTTGTGTAAAGACTCATGTCCTAGTATAGACTTTTGAAAATAGAGCTCCAAGCCAAATTACCTGTGGTCAACTCAACAGGTGCAGGATCATCAAAATATTCCTAATCAGGATCCATAAATAAAAGATAAAGATAGGAACACACACAGACTCCTCAGTGGTATATTGGGTGCATAATTTTTTATACATGCACCTTTATGTCTCAGAATTCATGGTTCCTTGTTCCGGGAACCACGGACACGTCTCTTGTACAAAAGTGGAAAACTGTGTCAATTGTGAAATATTTACATTAGAATCTTTGGCTTTCATTTATACAACAAGCATTTCTATATACAGCCTGTTTGCCCCATATTTTACACCTGAATAAATCAATACTGATAAAATCAATGTACTTCTCTCCTTTGTCACTCTTATGACCCTATTTTATTTGTGTACATAAACTGAGGTTTCCCCTCACCTTAAATGATGATGTACTCCAGTGCCTTTTCCGGCACCCAAATGCTATCTCAGGTGCAGCTCTTGAATTCTAGAGGGAGGATGGTGAGTGATGAAGAAAATCAGAGTCAAGATGCAGAAAGCTGAAGTCAGGTGGAGGCCCCCCTCCTGATGGGAAAAAGGGATTCCCTAGTACCTGCCCTGGGTTTATATATACAATCAACATGAGGATAAGCTCACAGAGAGCTTAAGGGAAGGGGAAGGTCTGGGACAGGAAGAATATCTAATCTTCAGTTGAACAGTATGCCATGGTACATGGTTTGGTGGTTTCATGGAGAATAAGGGAGGGAATGTCTACATTATTTCAAGCAGTGGTCTAGTTACTTTGTGCATCAGCTCCCTGCCACATGGGGCCTGGCAAACTCACAAGAAGCAGAGGCCTTCTCCCAGATACCTGAGGTACAGACAGCTTTGTCTTTAACATCTCATAGTTCCCTAAAGCTCTATTTATTTTTAAATGTCTGTTCATTTTCCCTGATTGGATATGATTCTCATGTCCAGACTCGTATTTACTGATTTTAAGTTCTGTCAACCTCACTCTACAATTGAGTCAATCTAAGTGTTTTTAAAAGTTTATTTTTGTATTCTGAATACTATAATTTCATTTTAGCATATTTTCCTGTTTTCTATTTATTTATTGACATTTCCTTTTTAAATATATTTTTTAGCTGACTGTTCAAGCACTTTTGATAGTTGCTTTATGATTCTTTTCAGAAAATCTTAACATATGACTCATTTTGGTGCTGATGTTAATTTGAATTGTAGTGACCACCTGTCTTTTCCAGATTTTTACTATTCCATGCAAAGCAATGGATGAAACACTTGGTAAATTTAACATTTATTGTAGGGCAAAAGAAAAAGAAGTGCCCAAGACGTTGCTCAAAGAGAAAAGATTCTCTAAAGAAAAAAGAGAATATGTGTCCTGTACACAGCTCAGGGCACTAGAAAAATGAGAGGACAGTGGCGGTGGAGTCAGTGGTTACCATCTTTTTGGCCTACCCTCAAAACTTGTTTAGTCTTGTACTAGAAGATTGGCATCAGCTACTGGAATTGACTTAATCTTATGTCAGAAGACTGGTATCAGCTCCGAATTGCGCAGCCATGTTACTCTGCCCTAATCTGCCTCACTGCCTAATCTGCCCTAATCACCTTCTCTCATTTCAGATTGTGTTATCCAGGTACTTGGTATGATGAGTACTATTTGATTATATCCTGGACTTTCCACCTATTATGTTGTAGAACCTAGATGGCAAGGTAAGTTATAAAAATAATGTTAGCAGGCTTCATCTAGTTTAGATATAGTGCATGCAACCAATATATATTTGTAGATGCAATTTCAAGAGTAGTGAAATTAGCAAAGTCTATTAGCATTATTTTGCTACAGTGCTTTACATTCTGCTCTGTGGTACTGCCTTGGTTCTCTGAGGGAATTTCCCTACACCTGGCTCTCCAGCATTTCACAGGAGAGAGGGGTATTACAGTGGTATTGCTCTACTGGTTCCCACTCCCAAAGAATTCCTGGATATCCAAAGAGACTCATGAGATTGTGAACATATAGAGGTATGGTAGACGGAGCCTCTTGCTTCTAGTGAGTCCTTCACTTATTTGTCCTACTGATTGTCTCTGGGAACACAAGAACCTTAAACTTTCTATGTAAAAATAAAATCTTAGAGCAAGACATTTGCTATGACTTGGCTCTTTCAAAACATATACTTGCCCTCTGTAGGTCACTGGGAAGTGACTCATAAAGACTAAAAGTTTGCCTGGAAAAAGCCACCTACTATATATTTTCTTTTTCTTGGATCTTATTATTTCCTTTTTCATGGCTCTGTAGATAACGGAGTTTTAGGCTGAACAGAAACTACCTCTTGTGAATGCGTATTTCTAGTGAAGTTCTTAACTGTGGTAGTTTCTGAATCTTGAATGTTGTGAATCACTCTACATTATCTGTTTTCTTCACAAAGGCGAGGACCCAGTAAATGCTGGTCTGGATGGCTTTTGGATAAATATTTACAGGATGCTATTCTGCCACTGTGTTCTTCTTTCAGCCTTGGCTTTCTAAACCTGTTCTCTGTGTTTACAGTATCTGTTAGAGCTCTTTATGTTGTGTCTGGTCTATTTTGAGGACATAAGGCTGTCTTAAAAGGGAATATATTGATCTCATCTTTATTTTTCTCTTTGTTGAGACAAAATATCTAATGTCCAAAATTGGGGAAGAAAGATTTATTTAGCTTAGAGTTTTTGGAAATTTCAGTCCATACTCAACTGGCTTCAAGGCAGTTTGGTATGGCTGAGGGACAAAGGTACATGTTGGCCACAAGCAACAAAAGCTAACAGGTTAAGAAAGAAAGGCATGACTCCTTCCCTCCCATATATTGTATGCTGGCTATCTGCCCCTGAGTGGATGCATCACTCACACCACCAATCCCAAGCTATACAATGAACCAATCACAAATGCTGGACTCAGCTGCTTCCATGAATGCATGAGGTTTTGGGGGGACTTCCAGACACAAATTGTAACATTCTACCCTGGCCCCCTCAAAGACTCATGAACATCCTTTATGTAAAAGCCATTTAGTCCTTTTCAAAGAATTTCCAGAGTCCTAACAGTTTCAATATTGCTGAAAATTCAAGTCCCAAGTCTCCACCAAGATCTGAGGCAAACTCTTAGCTGTAACCCTGGGTACAAATGCAAAGTTAAATACTTCCAACATACAATGGTACATGATACACATTACCATTTAAAAAGTTACAAACAGGAAGATACAAAGGATTGGAAAAAAACAAGTGCATAACCCAGCAAGTCAAACATTAAAACTTGGAGTTCTACTCTCAGCATCTAAAGCGATCTGGTTGTAATCTCCAGAAAACTTGAGTAACTTAACCTCCATGACATTTCTAGTATTTGTAGTTCCCATGGCTTTTCTCTTAGATCTACTTTTCTCTCTCTTTGCAGCTTTTCTTAGTCAATCTGTGTTCCTGGATTTTCCAAACTTCTGGGTCCTCCATTTCACCTTTGGCTCCATACTCACAGTTTCACACACTGCCTAACCTCCAACGCCCTTTGAAATCAGAGTAGAAGCCTTTTTAACCTTTGAACTTGTGCAGTATCCATGCACCTAAAACCAGTGCCTTGTGGATGCTGCCAAGAGATCTGTTGCCATGTGGGGTAGCCAGGCTTTCTTCTCTCTTTGTTGTAGAGGACAAGTGCCTGGAATGTTGAGCACTGTGAACCTGACTGTGAGGAACAGATTCTCTGTGTCACCACCATTTTGAAAGCTTGTGGAACCACCACAATTTCAGAATCCTGAGGTGCCTTTTCCACTGTTCTGGAACATGGTTCTCTGAAGCTTTCTCCTCCAAACAAAGTCTTTCAGTTTTGCAGTACTGATGCTGCAAGCAGTGGAGACCTGCTTCCTTTTCCCTGTGATGCCTGCAGGCCATCTTTTTTATTTTTATCCATTCCTTCTCAGGAATCAAGGTCTCAGCTGTCTTTACAGTTCACAGCTTACTGACCAAACACAAAATTTTACATCATCTTATTGAGCTCTTTGCTCTTAAATTGCAGCATAAATCTGGCAAAAAGCCTCTAAGAATAGCCAGGCCATTGCCTCAACATTGAACTGCCTTGAAATTTCTTCTTCCAGATTAATCAGTCTGCCACTCTTAATCTTAGTCACAAAGTTTCAAGACATGAGGAAAAGTTTCTGCCAAGCCATGATATACATCATCTGGAATCCAAGAACCAGTACAGTCCTTCCCAGCAGAAACTTACTGAACCTGGTCTTTACAGGATTTTTGGTCTTCTGAGCTCTCATACATTTTTAGGGGACACCTCCAAACTTGTATGAACTCTTTCACCAAGCCATTTCCAAAGACTCTTGAACCATATGATCAGGTACAGTCATAGCAATGACTCCACTCTACTGATACCAAATTCTGTCTTGGTCACTTTTCTTTTGTGGCTGAGACAAGATATCTGACATCCAAAATGAAAGTTGAAAAGTTGTAATTAGCTTACAATTTTTGGAGTTTTCAGTCTGTACTCAGCTGGCTCCAAGGCAAGGTGGCATGGCTGAAGGACAAACATTCATGGTGGCTTCAAGAAACACAGGGGAAAAAGCATGCCTCCTTTCCTCTCTCCTATTGTGTGCTGGCTATCCATCCCTAGGCAAGTGCAGCCCTCATACTGCCAATCCCAGTGCTAGACAATGAACCAATCACAAATGTTAGACTCAGCCATTTCTATGACTGCATGTCTTTAAGGAGACATCCAGACACAAACCATAGCAGTTGAATTAAAAAAAACATATTGCCTTGCACAGACTGTAAGTCTGCTAAATTTTTTGAGATGTATTAATATTATTTAATAATTTATAAAAGTAATTCTATAAATGATGAGTTATTTATTTTGCCAGAAAATAAAGTTTGTACTTTAACAAATTCTAAACATTCGTTTAAATTTACTAGCTTCTTCTAATGCTTTCTTATATTAAATTATGGTCTTATCTCTGCTGAAAGTGAAATAACAATATAAGAAATCATTTTTACAAAAGACATGCAAAATAAGCAATGTTTCTCTTTAAATAGTAGTTAACACTTCATTCTAGAGAGATTATCTGTGCTAAGCCTGAGTGTAAATAGTGCTGCTATAGAACTGAGACTCTAACTCATATCTACCTTGCCTAAGTAATTATTTATTTCCCTTAAATCCAATTTAATAATTGGGTTTTAGAAATCTGATTGACATATAGGAAAATATTCATCTGAGATATGAGGGATATCTGGTTGCAACATCTGTCACTCCACTAACATCAGGATTGATTCAGCTGCCCTGGGTGTCCCCTTCTCCACCACCTTTTCACTTAATGTAATCTGCCTGCTCATTGAAAGAGGAAGACCATCCCCAAAGTGGAGGATCATTCTTTGGTCAAAGGTATAGAAGTGGCTGCACTTTCCTAGTAGAACCTCCAAATAAGCTCTCAAGGAAAATATTCACCTGGAAATCAGCAATATACATGCGATTTTTAAGAATTCTGTGGATATCTGATGCTATAATATTTAGCTTAAAGTCATAATGTTCTCATTTCAAATCTAACATTTTATGACTGCTTTCAATAAAATTGGGTATATTATTTAATATTTCTTATTCTTAGTCTTATTAAAAGATCTGACCCTATAATATTTAGCTTAAAGTCATAATGTTCTCATTTCAAATCTAACATTGTACAATTGCTATCAATAATATCTTGAGTACATTACTTAATATTTCATATTTTTAGTATTATTAAAAGGTATGTAAATTGGAGCAAATATTTACAAAATCATATCTTTTTGTGGTTAACCAGAAAAATATTGCAAAATTTAGTAAGATTATTTCTGATACATAAAAGTCATTTAATAATGCCCAGACATGGTGATAAACAGTGGAGTTCCAGATACTTGGAAGGCAGAGGTTGGAGAATGCTTCAGTCCAAGAGTGTGAGGACACCTTGAGAATCAGAAAAATACCCTTATCTCAAAATATAAACAAAAATAGTAACACTCAGGAATTAAATATTATTCTTACAGTGGTATTTTTAAAAATGATAATGATAATGAAGAGGATAAAAGAAAGTTTCTTCAAAAATATTAAGACGTAGAAACAAAATATTTTAGCATAACAAATTAGCTAGTTTAAATTACATTATGTGAAGGAGAGATATTAGAAATTGGACTATATAATGAGAAAAGGTATAAATTATATTGAAGGGAAGTAAAAGAAATTGAAAATAATTTTATACATGTGAATCAAATTTTTCTTATCTACATTCAATTTCTTTGTAAAGGATCAAAAAATAAGACCACCACCTAGGGAAGTCAAAGGGAGGAAAACATTAATTGAACACATAAAAAGCATTCAAAAGTTCTTATTAAAAAGTTACAACCTAAAACTGAGTTAGCATCCTGGGTTTGTTGTACCATTTTGGAAAATCCATGCATATCTTGTCAAGTGATGAATTCTAAGATGAAAAGTTACCACCATCTTTGATTACTGAAATGTTTCAACATTGTATATGTAAAAGAGGAAATTTGAATGCTGTAGGCAATATAAATTTGAGGCTGCTGCCAAAGATAACATGCAAATGCCTAACATGTGACACATACGAGGAATTAGATGAAGTATAATAATGTTTGATCCAATGTAGTCATTTTAATGATGAGGAAACTGAGGTTACAATTTCTAAAACAATAACTGTATAATTTTCTGCTGATTCAAATAGTGAATGGGAAAAGCAAAAGCAAAAACCCTTTTTTGGAACCAAGTCCACTGATATTATTACTTACAGAAGAACATTTGTAAAACAAAAAAAATAGCCATTCTAATCACAATGATGTATTTATGCAGCAAGTAGTCTATAAATAAATTCCATTTTTAAAATGCCATTTTTCTCACACAGTGTTTCAAAAGAAATTTGTAAAATAAATAATTATTTTAAAAATTCACAAAGAAATTTAGAATGATCTCTTTCAAAAAGTTTTTATTTTTGGAAAAACCCATTAAGCAAACATGTCCCTAGTATATTTAATATATTTTGGATCCAGGTTATATATGAAGATGTATAACCTGAGAACTATTTAGAATAACCATTGTAAATTAGATAGTGAAATTATGATTGTACCAAGAGAAATCTCAGTTGATAATGGAAAATGGGAACTATAGGACAATACATTCTTGAGAGGACTGATAGTCAAACACTATGTAATTGATAGGATGACTATTAAATTGACCATTTTTTGATTGGGTCCTTTATTTTAGGAGATCTATTTTCTTTAATTATTTATATGTTCTGCATATTGCTTCTCTATCCAAGGAATAACTAGCAATATTTTTGCCCATTCTGGAGAGGTTGTCTCTCATTCTGCTGGTTGGCAGTTTTTTTTTATTTTATATGATTCCATTTCTTATAATCCAGCACTTTTTCTTGTGCAATCAGGTTTTTGTTGAGAAGTTCCAGTCTACTACCATGTCTTCAAGAAATTTTTCAATTTTATCTTCCAGTGGATTAACTGTTTCTATTTTGGTGCTTAGATCTTTGATCCATTTTTATTTCAATTTTTTATAATGTGAAAGAGATGGGTTTAGATGACAGAGATGGGACTTCTGGCATGAAGAAAGTTCTTCACTGGCTTGGTTTAATCTTAGTCTTAGGTAAATTTGGGTTCCTGGGCATTGCCTGATAAGAGTCCTTTCTATCTGCATATCTGAATCTATTCCTCAATGACGTTTATATTTCTTCTTGCATCTGCTTTAAATAGTTTCCAGGAATCAGCTTATAATCCCCCCACAAGATAATAAAAATCAGATTTTCTGGTTCTGAGAGAAGATGGCTTTTTTAGACAGAATGTGTATAGGCAACTTATTACAATCCCTACTCTTTATCCAATATGTGTGTGCCGTACACATGGCTTTATGCTCCAACTTTCTTCATTTGCCATATCTTCCCTGGGTACTTGATTATGAGGTTTCAGATGTAAGGAAATTCACATCAATGTGGAATTTCTATATTTAAGAGCAATTACATTTAACATTTGTACTATTTTTAAAACCACACATGCTGAAAAGAGAATCTGATATATTAATATGAGTTGCCTGGTATTTTTTAAACATTGTAGAAGAGCTTAGGAAAATTATGGAAACCATGAATACTCAGCATAGAAAACAAATGGAATCCATGAAACAAATTCAAACAGATATCTAAGATTTTAAAAATCCCAAAGACAGGATTACAGTTAGCAACCATGAAAAAAGATATCTTAAAATAGCAAGGGATCATGAAAATCTCAATCCAACAGTTACAAGATCATTTGAAGAACAGTATCAGACTTATTGGAGTCAATGAGAAATCTAGACACAGCATAAATGCCATAAAAATCATGTTCACAGAAGTAATGGGAGAAACTTCCCAAAAGTTGAAAATTAATTTGATGTGCAAAGAAGGAAGGCATATAGAACACCAATAGAACCGGGGCCGAAATAAACCTACACTAAAGCATATAATAATCAAGATTCCAGAAAATCAACACAAGAACAGAATATTAAAAGATGTTAGAGAAAAGAAACAAATCATTAATAAAGGAAAGCACATCAGAATAGCAGCACACTTCTTAATACAAATCTTTGAGTCAGAATATCTTGAAGTATTTTAGGTCTTGAAAAAAAAAAAAAAAACAATCTCCAGACCAGATTGATGTACTAGGCAAAACAGTATTTCAAAATCAATGGAGAAATAAATTACTTCCATGACAACAACTGATGAAATTCATGACCTTCAAGTGAACTCTACAAAATGTTCTGAATAATATTTCAGAAAGAGATAACAAAGATCACAATTCCAAGAGCACAAATATAAAGAGGAGATTAGCAATTGAACAGATGAGAAAGATCCATGGAACCAATAGCAGGAAAATAACAGGACAAGGATAAACCAAAATATGTGTCAATTATAAGCATTAATGTAAATGGTCTCAATTCACCAATCAAAACAAACAGAATGGCACAATGAATCAAAACACAAGATCCAGGGCCAGGAATATGTTTCAGTGGCATAAGTGCCTGCCTGGGAAGCACGAGGTTGTGAGTTCCATCCCCAGAACAAGAACAATAAAGATCTGGTAATATGCTGCATATGAAAATACATTTAACTCAGAAAGTATTAAAGTAATTCATTGGCTCAAACTCAAGGATGAGAAATAGTATTTCATATGACAGGATCTCCCCTACCAAATATAACTATACTAAGGGCAGACAATGTGAACTTCAAGCCAAGATTCATCAAGAGAGATAAAGAAAGTCACTACATATTATTAAGGATAAAACTCTAAGAAAAGATAACAATCATAAATATATATGCACTAAATTCAAGTGCACTCAACTATGAAAAACAAATATTAATGGACACACAAAATCAAGTAAGCACCCACATAATTGTAATGGGGGAGCCAAATACACTACTTCACAAATAGATAGGTCGACTAGACAAAAAACTAAAAGTGAAATATGAGAACTGAACTAAGCCAAGCCTGTGAACAAATGTACTTAGTAGATATCTACAGACTGCTCCACTCCACATCAGAATATACATTCTTCTCAGCTATGGATAGGACATTCTCTAAAATAGACCACATGTTAAACTCCGAACTTGTTTCTTAAGCGCAAAGGAATTGAAATTAACCTACATGTATTACCTAGAATAGTACAATGAAATTGGGAATCAATGGAAAAATAAACCATAAAATCTCCATAAACACATATAAATTAAATAACACCCTCCTGAACAACAAATGGGTCCCAGATAAAATTAAATAAGAAATTAACTGATTGAATTATAGTGCCAATACAATATACTAGAACATATGGAACACAATGAGTCCAGTCCTAGAGGGAAATTTTAATGATAAGTTTTCGTATTTGTATTGGGAGTTGATCAAGCTTCCATTTTTCTAAAACAAGTATACAATAAAGCCTGAAATATGGTTTTGGAGTCTAGGAATGTCAGAACACTTTGGGATCTAAGACAAAGACTTCTCTAGGCTGCCAGTATTTATAGGGTTTTCAACAGATTCAGGTGATGTGCAGGTATGTGTAGGGTACATCTGGGGCAGAAGGTACAAAGATGAGCAAGGTCTTGAGAAGTTAGAACAAAGACACTCTAGGCAGTAAGTCTTGCTAATTAAGAGAATTGTCTTGGGGTCTGGGGATTTAGCTCAGCGGCATAAGCACCTGCCTTGCAAGCAGGTAGTCGTGAGTTCGATCCCTGGTACCAATAAAAAAAAAAAAAAAAAGAGAGAATTGTCTTATCTCTCAGGTTGGTAATTTATTGCCTTTCAATTCTTAGTGACAGCCAAATATCTTCAGCTGAGGCCTCATCTTGCCATCAGAGGCTGTGAATATAAGTTTTTCCAGGACAGCCAGCCAGCACTGTGCTCATAAATTTAACCCTTATACAACTTGGTCCCCAACAATTCCTCCTCCTTTTTGTAACTGCAGCAGTTGAAACCTTGGATTAAATTCCTGACCACAGAGCTCTCTGAAAATATTAGAAAAGCTCAGATTCATAGTGAATCCATCTGGACCTGAAGTTTTTATAGTAAGTTTTTATTTACATTTTCAATTTCATTGACTGATATTCTATTATTCAGACTTTTAAATATTCTTGATTCAAATTTGGTTGTTCAAATGGATCTAGGAATTTGTCCATTTCTTCTGTTTTCTATCTTATTAGAGTATAATTTCTAGAAATACATATTGATAATCTGAATTTCTGCAGTATCCATTTTCATTTCACCATATTCATTCCTAATTGCATAAATTTGAGCCTTTTCTTTCCTTTTTTGATAAGATTGGTTAACAATTTATTAATTTTACTTATCATTTCAAAGAACTAATTCCTCAGTGTATTGATTCTTTTGCTTTGTTTTCTTTGTCTTAATTGCTTTAATTTATGCATTGACATTTTTAATTTTTCTCTCTCATATGAGCTTTGTGCTTTAAAAAAGCAAAATGGAAAAAAGAATAGAAATGATACAGAATTTCAAAAAATCAGTAGGAAATTAGCACTAATTAATATATTAGAAGCAGTTGTTCTTACAATTCTTAGGCATGAAAAGATCAGTCAATCAAACAATAAAAGCACAAAATGTTTTTTTGAATCCAGAGTATAAAAACAAAACAAAACTCCTGTTTTTCTCTTCCTAGAAGTTTGAAGTTCAACATTAGGCTGTTTATTAGAGCTCATTCTGTTTTCTTTATATATTGGGGATCACGGTGCAGAAGGATTTGTTGCTGATCACAAAAGATCTCAGAGGTACCCATTTTTTCTCTGCACATGCCCATGTAAGATTTTTTCTAACTTGTGTTAGTACATGAGCCCCTGATTGTTGCAATAGGATTTGGAGCAGCTGAATATATCTCTACTCTTTAGTTGATCTGTTGTTCCCAATGTTTTATATTTGAATAAAATAATAAATGGTTATTCATGGTGTTAGTGTTCACCTGTCTCCTTACAAAAGCTTTTCCTTCCCTCCTGTCTTTGCACCTCCCCACAGTCATGTATCTTTTGAAGTTTTTCTTCATCTCACACCTTATTTTCCACTCTAGGTGGATCTTACTTTAATAGAAGTCCAAGTTTAGGGCTCAAGTCCATGTCCTGAGTGCAAGTTATTGGGAATGGATCAAGCTTCTTATCTCCTAAAATGAATGTATGGAAAAGGCTTAACCAAATGAATCAATGGCATATGGTTTAGGGGTCCAGAAAGTTCAAAACTCTTTCAAATTAATGCAATTAGGAATGAAAAGGTGAAATCACAATGGATCTTTCAGAAATTCAGAAGATCATCAATATGCATTTTTAGGAACTTTAATAAAATGTAAAATAGAGAAGAAATGGACAGATTCCTAGGTCCACATGAATTAACAAAGTTGAATCAAGAATATATAAAATGACTACATAATAAAATATCAGTCAATAAAGTTGAAAATGGAATAAAAAGAAAAATTTGCCAAGAAAGAAAATTCAATATCCTGATGGATTCACTGCTAAATTTTACAAAAATATTAGCCATCTAATGCCATTAATTCTCAAAATTTTTAATAAACATTAAAGGGAATCAATATTCCCAAAGTCATTCCTTAAAGAAAATATCATTCTGATACCAAAATCAGAGAAGAACCCAACCAAAAAAGAAAGCTATAGGCCAATCTCACTAATGAAAATAAAGCTCTACAAAATACTGGCAAATAGAATGTAGCAAATTATCAAGAAGATTATAACCATGACCAAGTAGGATTCATTCCAAGGATGCAGGGATGCTTCCACATACACAAATCAATAAAGATAATGTACCATATCAATGAAACCAAGACACAAATTACATAATCTTGTCCATAGATGCTGGAAAAGCAGTTTCAAAGTCCAACATCCACTCATTATAAAAACTCCACAGAAAATTAGAATATATGGTCTTTATCTCAGTCTGATAAAAGACATCTGTGACAAACCAAGAGCCAACATCATACTAAAAGGTCAAAAGCTAAAAGCTTTCATTCTGAAATCAGGAACAAGACAAGGATGTCACTGTCACCATCCCTATTCAATATAATTCTGGAAATGTTAGGTAGAGCAATTAGACAAGAGAAACAAATAAAAAAAATACAGAGAAAGAAGTTAAATTACCATTATTTGTGGACTTTAGGATGCTGTACATAGAAGATCCCAATAATTCCACAAAAAATATCTAGGCTTAATAACCATGTTCAGTTGTGTAGCTGAATATAGAGGTAACACTACAAAAGTAATAGCACTATTTTACACAAATAACAAACTTGCTGATAAAAAAATGTAGGGAAATGCCTTTTACAATAGCATTGAAAAAAAGACAAATGCTTAAAAGTCAGTTTAACAAAGTAAAATACCTCTACTGTGAAAACTACAGTACTCTGAAAAAGGAGATTAAAGAGAATATCAGAAAATGGATAGATATTCTTTGCACTTGAGCAGGAAAAACCAATATATTGAAAATGGTCATAATCCCAAAACTTCTATACATATTTAAAGCAATTCCAACCAAAATAATATTAGCATACTTCACAAAATTATAGAAAATACTCTTAAATGTTATGTGAAATCAGAAGAGATCTAGAATAGAAAAACAAGTTGGGGAACAAATGCAAGGCAAAGAGTACCATAATCCCTGACTTGAAATTGTACTGTAGACCTACTGTAATAAAGACAGCGTGGTATTGCAAGAAGAGACCTGAACATCAATGGAACAGATTAGAAAATGAAGAAACAACTTCAAACATACCCAGTCACTTTGTCTTTGACTAAGAGGCAATGCAAGAAAATAGCCTCTTTAATAAATGGTGCAGGAACAACTTGGCTTTTCACGTGCCTAGGAATAAACTAGATCCATGACTATCACCATACACTAAATTAAAATCAAAATGTATTCCTTATAAAACAATCCTACTATCTAGAATATATAAAGAACTCATAAAAGTCACATACCCTCAAATTTAAAGACCTAATCCAAAAACGGCCATCTGCAATGAATAGACACTTCTCAAATGAAGAAATAGAAGTCGTAAATAAATGCATGAAAAAGATGTGGAATGTAACTGGTCATTTAAGAGATGGAAATTAAAACAGTTCTGAGATTCCATCTCACTCCAGAAAAAACAGCTATTATCAAAAATCAACCAATAAAAAGTGCTTGTGGGGCTTTGGAGAAAGAGGAATCCTTCTTTACTATCGGTGGAATGTAGCTTGGTCTAACCACTGTGGAAATGAATGTGTGTATTCCTAAAATAATTAGAACTCCAAGTCCCATTTGACCCATCTGTTGCTCCTGTTGGTATCATACCAAAAGAATTTAAAACATCATACCACAGTGATATACTCACACCTATGTTTATAGCATCAGTTTGTAATAGATAAATCTTGGAAACAGCCCAAATTCCCATCAACAAATGAATGGATAAAAAAGTTTTTTATACATTTGAATATTACTGAGCCATAAAGAAGGATATGCTTGAGATATTTCTAGGTAAATGGATGCACCTTAAGTTCATACTCTTCTATGAAATAAATTGGACACACATGGGTATATATTGCATCTTCTCTGGTGTGAGAAACTGAAAATTCTAATAAAGACCAAGACGTATAATAGATATGGTGAAACAGAAATTGTTCAAAAGGAAGGAGGAACTAGGAAAGGAAAAGGAAAAAGGAAGCAAGAAA
Organism: Cavia porcellus; assembly: GCF_034190915.1. Classification (NCBI taxonomy): domain Eukaryota; kingdom Metazoa; phylum Chordata; class Mammalia; order Rodentia; family Caviidae; genus Cavia; species Cavia porcellus. Next base: position 32,752,553 of record NW_026947495.1, on the reverse strand, counting down.
AAAGAAAAAAAATAAGAAAAGAAAAATCAAATAAAACAAAATTATGTAAATAAAGAGGGATAACAGGTATTTAATTGTGGGGAGAAGAATAAGGAAAAAAGAGGAATCAAGATATATCTTGTACAGATACAAATTATCTATGCTGAATGTGTTCCTTATGAATATCTAAATTTTAACAACAAACAATTTGAAAAACAAATGTACCTCAAAAAATTCTAACTTTTTGTCACTTCAAATCTATATGAATTATTAGGGAAATCACTTAATTTCTTTGGACAGAGCTTCTTGATTTTCAAGTTAATAAAATGGACATCCAGGTACACATTTGTTCAAGTCACGTGAGATAGAGTAGTGTGTGACAAAAGCTGCATGGGGCAGGGGAAGTAGGCATGAGACAATATCATTTCTGTGAAGTATGTCTAGCAATATTGAACTTTAAGATCCCAGACACATGTGCTGAACAGCTTCCTCAATGTAGGCTTCTCATAAGAACTGGAGCAGGTTTTCGATAGGATGGCAGAGACCTGACATCAATTTGAGATGCTGCGTCTCAGCACTGCCTCTCTGGACTTATTTAAAGAAGTTCTCACGGTTTTCCTCAAGACTTAAACAGCCTAAAAGGACACAGCAACTCTATGAAGGCTTTGCTATCAGAAATTCTGGGTTAGCCCACGCTGTATTTCCCAGATGTAGTGTATCCTTTTATGTTTGCTGTTACACTCTTTTTCGTGGTCCAAGCTCACTCTGCAGAACAAGTTTTTCTTCCATGCTTCATTTTTGCTTTCTTGAATAAACTTTGTTACTGATTTTAACTGTTTCATTCAATTCCTTGTTCTAGGTGAGAAAAAGCTGAAATCCAACTTCAGAAAGAAAAGAGAGCAATTCAGAGCCCTGTAATGTTTATTTGGTGTTATTCATCTTTTAGAAGCAAGGTACCTGATAACAATTGTGCTGTTACAAAAATAAATAAAATATTTTCGTCAAAGGAGTTTGTACTCCAACCTCAGGAATACTTGAATATCTAAGATTGCTCTATGACCCCAAATTATGTAATTCTATATTATTGTGTTCAAGAAAAACCTCAGGTTAAAATTGAATAAAATCATTTAACCACACGAGGTAATATTTGAAGTTAATAATAACATATTGTGTAATTCAGCTTGCCAGAATCCTATTGATTTCAGTTTACCTGAGAAATTTGATTTATGTTCCCTTTGTCTTTTTTGATTAATAGACTATCTTTGTTAATCCAAAAATTCAGTCCAAAGTCCCTCCAGTGTATTTCATTTCAAATAAATTAAAAGTTTTGTTCCAATGCAAATTGGTTTAATAAATAAACCAATATATTCAGGAATACAGACTCTCCAGAGTCCAGATTATAAACTTCTCAATATTATTAGATATACTTCACAGGAATGATGTTGTCTCGTGTAAATTATAGTTTGAAAGAAAACAAAGTGTTATGAAAAAATCACAAATTTACTACCTCCTACAACTTTTATTAGCTTATTTTCTTAATACAATGTGTTTTCTTAAAATGCCACAGGAATAAAACACTACAAGAAATATTAATCAGAATAATTCAGTTAAAATCTTACTTAAAATAATTATGAATAATTATTCATAATGCCATAAAATGTAATAGTCAATACTTGTTAAATTAGTTATGTATAATCAATAAAAGGCATGCTATTTCATTAAAAAATGTTTCTAATGATTATTTATGGGTGATGACACAATTTATGTAGCATAATATTACCATGTTACAAAATTATTTGTGTTACAATGTGTGAGTTTGAAGAAAAAAAGTGTATGTAGATATATCTGCATATCTATCTATATATTTTAACTCATCATCTGAGGAGGAGATATTTGAGCTACTTTCTAACTCTCTACAAGTTTATTGTCAACCAAATCTGACACCAGCGTAATTTCCTATAACTCTGTTAAATCTGATTCTATCTAAACTAGTTAAATACTGACTCCAGGTTTTAAAGCTCAGTCAGATAAGCTTGCCATTATTCTAGTCACAGATCTCAGGTCACTTCTACTTCTTAACAATCAGCCATAAACCAATCAACTAACTCATTACTCAATACTGATTATTTGCTAGACTAGCTCTAGATTGAGAAAAACACCTTCACAAGTTTACTCTCAAAATACAAATGAGAAGCAAGACATGATGGCATAGATGAATAGATGCAGGAGGGCCTGTCCTTTGTAGATGCCATGCATCCAACTTCTGACTCAGGAATGCGTTTGCCAAAATGAAACTCTGTGAATCCTATCCTATAGGCCTTTTTATTGGCAGTTTTATTATATAGAGATGACTGGTTCCTAGTCCCTCCCTGGGGTTGGGATTAGGGTTTACATTTGTAAGCTTCTCATCAGGGTTCAGTGTTTCCAGTATCCCCCATCCTGAATTGATCTAGGGGCCACACCTCATTAGAACAAAATGTACTGCTATCACCATTATCACTTTAGAAATTCCAGTGGGTTTAGGAGCTCTGTGACAGGAGCTAGGGACAAATAAAAAGTAATTTTTATGATACATTTACTACACTAAATTTTTTAAAAAATTATAGCATGCATGCGTACTGTGCATTGTAAATGTATAGTGTGATGATTAATCTGGATTGTCAACTGGAATGGCTTGAGATTAGTTAAGCACATTTCTGGGTGTGTCTAGAAAGCTCATGAAATTGACCTTGGAGAACATATCCAGCGTTTTTCTCTTTCTTTTCCACTGCTTTGTGCTTCCAGTATGCTGTGAGCTGACCAGCCTACCTCTGCCATGCCTTTCTGTCATGATGCATCTATCTTGGAGTCAGCCAACCATGGCTTGAAATTCTGAAACCATTAGGCAATATAAACCATTTCTCCTTAAAATTGTGTATCAGTAAATTTGTCTCAGAGATAAGAAAGCTTATTAATACACCTTAAAATTTTTTGTAAGTACATACTTAAGGTTACAAAATCTACTGTTTAACAGAATAGAGATTTCATATAAGTCATTTGTGTAGAAAATGTAAAATTTATGATTATCCCTCACAATTCATGGTCTTTGCATATATGGATTTTGTGAACAGCCAAGAATTAACAATATTAAAAGTTTGCATCTGTACTGAAAATGTGCAGATGTTTTTATTATTTCCGAGGGAGCATAGCATAGCAACATAGTCTTTATATTGTATTATGTATTGTAAATAATTTAAATATTAAAGTAACTAGAGGGCATGGGCAAGTTACATAAATACTGTGGCATTATATATATAAGAAACTTGAGCCTTCACAGAATTGAATGTCTGTGTGAGTCCTGGAACCAATCACCTACAAATACTGAGAGGCAATTGTATTTGTTTTGCTTCAGTGAATGTTTCTGAAACAGTATCAGAAATACTGATAATTTATTGGAAGGTTTTAAGATAAGTTGAACTGAATATATATGATTACTTATGTGGTACAATTTGAAAATGGCAAAACCATCACAACTCATTTGTACCCTCTCTAATATCTCTGCTATTTAGATTGAATTATCAACAATTATAATAGTTCATATTACACACATCTATCTTTAAGTCAATTCAACAATTATAATAGTTCATATTACACACATCTGTCTTTAAGTTAGCTTCTTATATGAGATATAATGCAAAAAAAGTAACATGATTTAAGATATGTGTTGTAGTCAGGGGTTGTACACAGGGGTTGTACACGAACAACTAGGATCAGGACATGGAGTTTATAATAATACTTTTATAATGGTCACCGGAAGTTAACACAGGAAAATGCAGGAAATCTATCCACAACCCCAAAGACATAGATTATTTAATCAAGAGCCTAAACCCCACAGAAATGTCCCATGAGTCCAGATAAAAATCCAGAGCTCCGGACAACGCCTCCACGAGTCCAACTGGAGGTCCAGAGCCCACAAGAAGGACTCACGCCAGTCTCTTTCACGGATCCATGCTGGGAAGACCCAAGGGTCAGCGGTGGAAGCCAGAAACACATGCCAGCAGCATAAAGGAGCTGTGCTCCTGGGAGGAGGGTTCTATGCTGGAGCCGAGAAGTCACACTCACAACAAAGACCAGGGCTATCCTAAAAGGCACCACAGCTGTCCTCAGCGACATGGAGGCCCCAAGCTCTCCGACGACAAGCACAGTGGGGTACGTGCCAGGAAGCAGCGTGACGAGTTCATCCTGGAGACCAAACAGCACATGTCTTCCCCCTCTGGAGCCAGGAAGCAATGCTCGATGTGAAGACCCAAGCTTCTCCAGGTGAACCAACAGCTCAGACAGCAACTCGTAGGAGAACCCACAATGCCTCCTTAACGCCTCAACCCCTCTACACCTCCCTTCTTCTCCACCTGTTTATCCTGGCAATTTTCCTCAGGTGGAGCATCTTCACCCAATGCCATGCTGATATAATCCAGCTGGCGTTAAGTTGACCACCAGTTCTTAATCCATAACTATATTCTTTGCCAATAGCTGTGACTGAATATATGTGTTCTAACATTTGTATGTTGCAATCCAAATTCCAATAGTGATGCTATTTATTACGTATGCCTCATCAGAAGTGACTGGAGTTTGAAGGCTCCTGGAATTTCTATCATTATAAATGAAGCCCAAGAAAACGTCCTTGCCTCTTCTACCAGGTGAGACAATAGCAAGTAGAGGGCTGTGTATGGACCAGACCTTCAATGTCATGGGTTTGTTGGTGCCTTGATTTTTACTTCTTAGCCTCCAGCATTGTAAGAAAGGATGTTTCTGTTGTTTATAACTTATGCATTCTAAGGTATGATGTTATAGCAGCCTAAATGGACTGAAAAAGTATCAAGTAATTCTTTATTTAAATCTCATCAACGCCAGGAAAGATTCCATAATGAGTGATTGTTTGGATTTTTATCTCCTACATTCCATTAAAACTCTTTAAAACACAGAATTTGCTGACATTTATCTAGTAAACTTATAATCTAACTCCTATAATTACCTGTCAGGTCAATAGCTTTCAGATGTTTCCAACAAAAATGAATCTTGCTATTTTTAAATATTTTCAGTTATGTCTCTATCCAAACTAGTCAATTTTAAAAACAAAGCAAAATTCTGGGATTCCAAGCAACAAATATTTTTGTAAGGCAGGGCAGGACCTAGGATATGATTGCATATATATATATATATATATATATATATATATATATTCTTTTAAAGATATATATATATATATATATATATATCTTCTTTTCAAAACTTAGTTTAAGATAACTCAAGTACAAGTGAAGTTCAAATGTTCATTTTTAATTAAAGTTGCATTTACAGAGTGTTTATTGCTTAACTTTGGTGTCAAAGAATGAAAAACAAACAAACAAACAAACACAATTTTTGCCCTCAAAATACCCAGCATATAGCATGTGAAATGCTGGTAAAAACATAATATTAATTCAGAGGGAAAAAACTGTCACAAATTGATATCATTATAAGTTTTTAAGATTAATTGGCCATGAGCTAATTAGATTATTTATGAGAAAAAACAAACGATAATTAAATTCTGTCTGTGGAGAACTTGGGCCACAATTCAGAATATAAGATCTTTGAAGGAATAGAAACTGGAAAAAGAGGAATATCTCTAGACTTGTGTATGAGTAGAACATCAATAAAGGACATAAGTTGAAAACATCAGGGAAACTGTTCCTGAATAAGCCTCCTTGCCCCCTCCCCTCAAAAAAAAAAAAAAAAGACTTTGGATTCCGGGACAGAGCGTCAAGCACAGATGTCAATTTATACATGTGCTTGGTTACAGTTAGAAGTGCAGTATTTGAAGAGAGTTGAGGACAAGAATGAATTACTTTAAAAATATTCAAATGTTTAGCTTCATTCTGTCACTGGAAAGCTTACATCTTACTTTCTTTTAAAAAGCTGCCAAATCAGTTTACATAATTCCTACAATACAGGAATATGCATAATACCCCCCTAAAAAAAAAAGGTGGAATGAAACAAGACTTAAAACACTCCAAAAACATTCCCATGCGCTCTTGTTAGCAAGTGATGTGTTTCATCATGGAATACAAGAATGCTGTCTTGAATCGGTGCCCAAATCACTAAGACTACTGAGGGGAAATTTCAACTCTGAAATGCGGGGCAGACTGCACAGCTGTGCAGCCAGGCTTGTGGGCTTACTAGGCAGCAGCTGGGACAGACTGAACAAAGAACATAATTCCCGTGTTTTGGAGGAAAGAGAGTGATGAAGACATAATTTAAACTTCTCCTGATGTAACAAGAAAACCACTTTTTAAAAAATTACTAACTGATCAGCACTTTAAAACACAATGTCATTTTAAGGCACCCTGACAAGTTCAAGTTTTCTTCTTCCACACAGTTGTTAATGTCATGCACACATCTTGGGCAAGTTAAACTTTCCCTTCTTTTTGATTTTCAAGACCACTGCACTAACTTGAATAGTATTTTAGTTTGTTGAGAAAATTTGATTTAAAATTAGAAAACAAATAAGGTCTAATTTTACAGCATGACCTTTAAGGAAAAGAAATTAGAGGATTGGCATTTCTGCAGTATTCTTAACACTGAACCTTAGGGCAAAATGCTAAAACAGGCTCTGGAAGGAAGAAGCAGAAAATCTATAAGAAAGAGATTACATTTTATCTAAGTAAAGTTTTCTATTTTTTCTTTCTTTTAGCTCTTCCTTTCTTTCTTCCCTTTCTTTCTAACTCCCCGCTCTAGTCCTTTCTTGATTTTTCTCTTTATACTGAAATATATCTCCAGTCCCTTATTTTTTATTTTTTTAATATATGTGCTGCTGAAGGAAGCACCTTTTCACTTTTTAATTTTAGACAGGTTCTCTTTAAGTCACTATACTGCTCAGGACAGGCTCCAACATGTTATCCTCTTGCCTTATTCTCCCAGAGTACTGGAATTTTATAGACATGCACCAACAAACTTGGCAAAGTTATCTTTTAAATTTTCTATTGCAGCGTATTTTTTCTAGCTAGTTATTAGAGGGTTCTAGAATTTTAAACATTGCTATGTGATATTAAAAATATATGAGGTTATGAATGAATAAAATCAAGAGTGTACAGCTCAAGAGCAGGGGTAGTTTTATTAAATCTTGCATAACAAATAAAGCTTGATTACTCAAACCCTTTTTTCTTAATCCAATCTGTGTTTCCCCAAGTCTACTTCCTTACCTCCTGTCCTTAACTTTACTTGCAAAATTTAGTATCAACACTCTAAAAACGTTTAATTCTTTCAAAGATGTAATAAAATTCAAATAGATTTGTATTTGTGTAATCTGCTTCATCCATTTTCTAGAGGTAGATGAGAAGCTTCATTATTTTTTCAGTATGTGATGGTTCTATGTGGATAATAATTACATGTCTGCTTATAAGCATGACAAAGCCTTTGATTACTAGTTGGTAGCCAGTGACATAAAGCTACATCAGCTAGGGTAATGGAAAGAGAGATTTATTTAGGACCAGAAGCAACCCCTGTCCTAAAGACACATACTTACAAATATTAGTCAAATTACTTGGAGTATTCCTAAAACTGGTAAGAACATTCAGTATTATTCATGCACGAAGTGAAAGATATTTTCAAAGTGTGAACCTATGCATGTGATTAAATAAAATGTGCAATACACCTTATCAAAAGAGATCACTGGACATCCTTTCACTGGAGTGCTCAATCTAGTTTAGTGGTGCCTTAGAAGGAAGACTGATTTTGTAGGACTGGGTATTTTTTATTCTTTTTCTCTAACTAGACTATATTAAACCTTTGTTAGATTGTTGTTAATGTGTGGAAAAATAAAATTAATATGAATGTTCATTGCCCAGAACAGTGCAAGTTAATTTTATAAACTAATGATATTATTTATTTCTATTTTATAGAAAGATAATCTCCAATATTACATTTTATGGCATGAAGAATATTATTTTTGCCACTACTAGTAAATTCATTTTAGTGTTTCTGTTTGCCTACTCACACTACTGTCGTTCATCATTTTAACTACATATTTTTTCTAGCTACTATTTTTAACATCTAACTAATTCCCAAATGTGGGATAAGGCTCCTATAATAAGATGTGACAGGCTGGGTATCTGTAACAACATAAATTTATTGTCTCACATTTCTGGGGGCTAAATTTTGAAGATTGAAGTGTCAGCATAGTTTTTTTTCCTAATGCCTTTCTCCTTGTTTTGCACATAACTAGCTTTTCCTGGCTATGAGTTTGTATGCTCTAATGTCTACAAACCCTTGTATCCTAATCTTGTTTTATTGTCAGTAGAATGCCAGTCATATTGGTTTAAAATCCATGCTAACAACATCATTTTAACTTCAATTACCTCTTTAAGATCTTAATCTCCGAATGCAGTTTCATTTTAAGGTATTGGGTTTGGACCTTCAAAGTACCCGTTTGTTAGAACAAAACTGAACTGTTAACACTGTACTACTTACTGGATTCAGGAAAATTTCTGGGACAGGCCTATTTAATTTTTGCATGGGAATAAATAGGCTCTTGCCTTTTGGAAAATTTTAATTTAGCAGCTGAGAGATAGGGATATGCAACATCTTCTTAAAGCGTGTCTTATCTCTTGGTTACAGAAAATTAATATTTCCCCACTAATGTAGCAAATATGTGAATTTGATGTATTTTGCTCATTGCATATATCTATGCCTAACATGGATAACATCCATTTCTTGAAATACAGCAGTCAGATTTGGATGGGTTCCCAGAACAAGAAAAATCTTTCAATAACATTATAAAATTGTTGTTTCAGGAATAAAATATGGAAGCAAATCTTCATGTTGGGAAGAAAACTTTGATGCTGAAGTTAAAAATCATCTTTAATTTTTTTTCTCTTAACTATGAGAAGAGAAGGAAATCAACAAAGGAAGGCAAAGAAAGGAAATATGATGTATGTTTTGATAACCGATTACCTCTCTGTGGAACTGTGTAGTTGTCACTTTTTTCCTCTTCTTTTATAAAAGCTTGCTTTATTAAGACCTGCTGAGACCAATATTGGTTGAACTGGCTGGGGTTCTTTGCCAGGAAATGAAGCTGATTCAAAAGGGCTAGTGGTAAAGTGGGCAGAGGAGTGAGAAATAATAAAGATAAATATTGAACTCCCTAAGCTCAGCTCCTAGTTTGGAAGAGAGAGTAAACTTCAATTCTAATTATTCACACCTCAACGAGATTGTCTCTTATTGTACAAACTGTTCTCATAGTGAAAGAGTCATAAGCTCACTCACCATAAAGATCAGTTGGATTATTTTTTAGATCAACTTGAAATTGATATGCTTAATTATTTGAGTGCAAATGTAGCATTCAAGCTACATTCTTGGAAATATCTTACAAATATATAAAATAGCTTAATGTCAGTCCTTAAAGTCAATAAAGAAACAGAATTCTGATAAAACACCACAAAGAAATACTAGTCTAACCCCCAAATGATTTCAGTATCCTACATAGTTTTAAAGTTTCAAGTGATACCAAAAAAATTGTTGGGAAGTTGATCTGTGCTAAATAACTTAAAACAGTTTAAAGGTTTTTAAATAGGACATTCTTTACCTATAAATTTGAACTGGTGTATAATTGAAAAGTGGTTTGCAATCTAACCATCAAGTAATTACTAAGAGTGGGTTTACTCTGCAATGGACCAAATAATTCACTTTCCCTGTCATTTCCTGTTTTAACCTTCAATTTCTTTATTAAATGCAAGAAACAAGACAAACCTTATCATACAAAATTATTATAAAACTTTGATATGTTACTTCAGCATATACACATTCTTGCTAAATATTTATTTCTTGCATAAATAATTATGTGCTTTCCACCACTGCAGACCAGTGATTAGACAGAAATAGGGAAATGTCTTCTATTTTTTTTTTTATTTTAGTAAGGAAATTTAGGTATCATTTTACATAACTGGGAGTGATAACTTTGATAGGAATGATACGAATGTCTTAAACTATTGCATTATAATGTAAGATTATAAAGCCCAACTAGAAATCATAGAGTGTCTTAGAAGAACATTGTGTTGTAACAGTGCAAATGTAAGATTATAAAGTGTTAAAAACAGTAAATACTTCCCCAACTTAGGCTTTTCCCCCTTCTGTCTCTCTGTGTGAAATCTACTCTTCACATGACTACACATTTGACCGTTCTTTTCAACATAACTTCACCTTAACTATTATCTCCAGATAAAAAACTCCCCTGGCCACAAAATCGAATATCAACATCCAATTATTTTTAATTGCAGCACTATATTTATTTATTTGGGACAACGTGCTGAAGTGTACTCCCTTACTTATTTGTTTATTAAATATTTCTTACAAAGTTTTTCCAATTATTTAAATCAGAGGAATAGGACACTTTGCTTTACACGTCCATCCTTACCAAGAGACCTGGCATAGAGAAAAATAATTCATGTGTCTTGAAGAAAGACAGAAACTAGGTAGAATGTAGGAAAAATGGCCTGAAATTTTAGCAAATTGCTTTGTTGATGAAAAATATAGTTAGAGAGTCATTCTTTGATTTGGACTTTATGATTATTCTTAATATTTTGTTGTTTTTTTTTAACATAGTTACAGTAGAAATTCCTAAATAGGAGGGTAACAGAGCAATCTGAGATCAGGTATAAATTCTTCATCAGCCACATGGAATAAAAAACAAAGTAGGCTGTATTATTTATCTTTCTAGTACCATAATAAAATACCTAAATAATTAACTGAAAATGAGGAAATATTCAGTTTTAATTATAATTTTGGAGTTCTCAGCTTAAGGTTGGCAGATTTCATTGCATTTAAGATTGTGGCAAAAGGCATCATATTATTGGGGGGGCATGTCATGCGGCAAACATGTTTATGTCATGGCTTTTGTGATTAAAAAAAAGAAACAAAATGAAGAGGAAGGGTTGGGCCCCCTATTTCCCTCAAGTGTACAGACCAAAGCACCTGAAATAGCACCTGAAGCCCTACCCTTGGTTCTATCTCTTAGAGCTTCTATCCCTTCCTAAGAGTGTCATTCTGGGGACTAAAATGCAGAGTCCTCTGATGGACATTCTAAATTCAAATAATGATAACTGTCAAGGAAATATATTTAATCAAGGAGGAAGCATGAAGAATATAAATAGGTCAAAAAGAAAAGTCAAAGTAGGGGATAGAAACTATTGATGTCTATATTTACCACATGGAGATCTCACCAGACTATATAATTGATAAGATTCTTATGAAAATCTCTTATTTCAGGCTGACTCTGTGTGTGTGTGTGTGTGTGTGTGTGTGTGTGTGTGTAAACTGAAGAAATTAGCAGGAAAGAAAAAAAAAATGTGTGACTTTTTCCAAGACTATAAAGATTCTCAAAAAGATTCCATGATAGTCACAGTTTAATGCTGTCTCGAGGGTTCTGGATGTTGGAACTTGGCGATATGCAAACACTCTACCTGTCAGTGAGCTTTGATGATCTTCTAATACTGTAAACAAAGAAGATACCAATATGTTTATCTCATTTAAAATATTCAAGGTCCTGGGGATGTAGCAGAGCAGCATAAGCACCTGCCTTGTAAGCACGAGGTTGTGAGCTCAATCCCCAATACCAAGGAAAGGAAAAAAATAAATGAAAAAATAAAATAAAATATTCAAGGTAACTACTGTGAAGTTTTGTAAAGGAAGCATTAAGCCTTTTGAAATAATTTTGTCATAATAGGTTTACATACACATTTATATAAATAAAATAAAACAAAAGTGAGTTTTGGGACACTAGTCAGAATTGAAGAAATTTTTATATAGATCTTAATGGAAAATTTTAGCTATTTAACTGGATATTTTATCCATCAATACTCAGAATCCTCTTAGACTATATAATTGCAATGACTCATCCATTACCATCTGCCATGAAGATGGTATTCATTGAAAAAGCACCAGATGTGGTAAACAAATTAACATGTGTGCCATTGTCAAATGCTGCTGTTCTGAAGCATGTAAATGACATGGCAATTAATGCCTGTGAACAGCTGGTTACAAAGAGTATAGAAAGTGATTATTTTGCACCATAAATGGGCAAATCCACAGATGTTTCAGGTTGTGCTCTGCTGTTGGCATTTGTAAAATATATTTTGGAAAACACTATGAATGAAAGCATGCAGTTTTATAAAACTTTACTGGATGACACACCAGCAAAGGAAAACTTTCTGAACTATTTCAATTGAGAATATAGATTTTAGGTTGAGCAAGTTGCAGTGTACTATTTTCAATCTTTGATTTGTTTAAGTTCACATTTAAAATACAAAAGTTTTCTCTTGTTGATTTTTTTCTGGATATTTTGTGCTATGTAAATAAATGAGGTAAATGATAATCACTGAAAGTGTGTGAAAAAATTGTCTTCAATTTTCACATCTCTTTTTTGTGCTTATCTTTAAAGCTGTCATGGAAATTATAAATGCTTCATAAAATGTGATCAAGTGTTACTGATCAAAGATCAAAATTGAAACTGACATATTAATTAAGATTCACAAAATTGGATTCTTTCTTACTTTTTTTTTGTACTAGGATTCAAACTCAGGCCTCATGCTTTCCAGGCAGGTGCTATGCCACTGAGCCATATCCCATATCACAAAGTCAATTTCTTGGAGTAACTTTTCTCTTTGACTTCTAAGTATTCCCAATAATTATTTTATATGTATCTTTATGAATTATTTATTTTTGTAAGAATGCAATATAAATGTTACAGTTACCAAATATCACAAAAGTCCATTTTATTATTGACTCTATTCTAAATATACCAGAAAATGTATTAAGATATTAGATAATACAGAAGGAATATTTTTTTATTTAAAGAAAAGGAAACAAAAAATACATGGAGATAAAAAAGGGTAGAAATAATACAAAATTACAGAAAAATAAACGCTGATTGAATAAATGTAAGAAATCACTGGTTGATAAGTTACATATTGTCATCTTAGAAATACCTGTTCAGGTTACAAAATTAAAGTATTTAAAATGACATTCAAAAAGTGACACTGCAAACAGTTCTGCTCAATGATCGAACAAAAACTCAGTAATATGGTTATCAGTCCTACACACTTGTTTTACATCTCAAAGAGGGTAAGATTAAACATATCAAAACAGAACAAAACAGTTAAAAAAACAATTTAAAGAAATACAGATTTCAAAGCAAGTTCACTGGAGATCTTCACTGTCTATCTAACTGTCTCTAGTTTCTTACAAATAGTTGTCCCCATCTTCACCCATATTGTATACATATTGCATATTATACAACTAATCAGATCATTACAGGATGATGAAGGCTTTTTAGGTCTTCAAGATCTAACATTGGGGAAGACAATAATAACTACTATCGCATCTCTCATTCTCTTTGTGGTAGCCTTCCCCATCTTTACATATGCTGAAATTGAACTTAAGAGACTAGACTAATATTCTAATCAGTGAATAATAGCATTGCTAGAATTTATATCATAATGCTACAAAATTAGCATTGGGTTTCTTAGTGTCTCTTCTTAAGAGTATCTGTTCATTACATCTTGCATTATGTAATCTGTTCCCATAAATAATTTTTTAAAAAATCTCATGTGTGAATTTCTAAATATATATCTATCCTCTCTGTATTATAGGGAAAAACAATTCATAACAAGACAGCAAAACAAAGTCCTAGAAAAACATGCAATGGATAAGACATTTAAGACCACAATATAGGTGATCTTCCGTAATTACTATGTTTTCTCTTGTTATTTTCAATGGATTTGTCCACATAATCAGCTTAATATAGTTAAACATAGTATTACCTATTTTTATAAAAACACAACTTTGGAAGCATTGTAGGATTTGAGAGCTGTTAATAATTAATACCAGTATGGATATCCTTTACATTTTGTCATCTTCAGAGTAGTTGCCTCTACTTTTAGGGTTGATACTAACAAGCATACCAAATTCAAATAAAATCAGCCAAGGCAAACCCGTGGTCTTATGAATCAGATTCAATTAAGATCAGTCATAGTAAGACAATGTAAGTAATACAGGATTTCAGTTTAAGTTAATAGGAAAGTAAGGAGAGTTACCATGGTATAACCTGCTATTTTTGGGTCAGATGTCTGTGCCCTCAAATCTGACATGGGTGGACAGACCAGAACAAATTAAATTCAAACTAAATATGATGATAAGAGTACTGTGTCTTTTAAATCCTGATACACTTTTAACAATGACCTCTGCCTTTTTTTATAGTGTTTCAGAGCTGTCTATACTAAAGACTATAGCTTACCATCTCAGCCTCATGTCTGTTACTCCACTTTTCTGTTATAATTTGTCCACCTTATTCCCTCATTCCACTGTCCGCCCTGTTCATTGAGGCCTCTCTGCCACTGTTGCCGGAATCCCGGTATCCCTTCCTCTCTTTCTCTGGAATGTCCTTCAGCACTCTCTGTAGGGTTGGATTGGTGGCCACGAACTCCCACAGTTCTTCCTTGTCTTGGAAGCATCTTATTTCTCCATTAATTTTGAGAGAGAGTTTTGACGGGTATATGAGTCTTGGTTGCATATTATTTTCTTTCAGGACTTGGAATATTTCTCCCCATTCCCTTCTTGACTTAAGAGTTTGTGTTGATAAGTCTGTTGTTATTTTGATAATTTTCCCATTGTAGGTAATCTGCTTCTTTTCTCTGGCTGCTTTTAATATTCTGTTCTTTTGGTGGATTTCTGGAATATTGATTATTATATGTTCAGGCATAGATCTGTTTTGGTTGTAGGTAGCTGGTGTTCTGTATGCCTCTTTTATCTGGATATCATTTCTTTTTGCTCTACATGGCAAATTTTGCTTTAATCTATCTGTGAATATTCTTTGTATTTCATTTTTGGTTGCTCCTGCTTCCTCATTCACATTCTTTATTCTTAAGTTATGTATCCTTTTGTCATCTTCTAGCCTTTGAATTGTTTCTTTCTGGTTCCTTGTTATTTTTAAGAGGTCTTTTCTTTCATGATCATATATCATAAATCTGTCTTCAAGTTTCAAAAGGCTAACTTTGGTTTCTGTCAAGGCATTTTGCCAGTTTTCAATGGAGTTTTTAGTTTCCTGGTAATTTCTTTGGATCTGTTTCATGTATTCTAAGTTATGTTTAAATTCTTCTTCAGACGTTTCTCTTTCTTTTCTGATTTCCTCAGTTCTTCCATCTGTGTTCTCTTGGGTGGGGCTTGTCATTTCCTTAATTAATCTCTTTATATCTTGCCTCACTTGGATCATGAATACAGCTTTAAATTCATCTATGAGGTCATGGAGGTATTTTTTAATTTTGGCTGATGCTGTGTCCAGTATTGGATGGTTACTGTGCTTGTTCTCTTCAGTGTTTACTTCTCCTGGGCTTATTTTCTCATGTTGGGCAGCATTTTTTTTTTTTTTTTTTACTTTTATCTCTTGTCATGTTTCTGGTTTCTTTCAGACTGGAGTGTCCTGGGGGTCTCTGGCTCTCCTCGTATTGCTTAGGGCCTTTCAGAAGTGTGCTGACTTGAGTTTTTGCTGTCTTCCCCAATTTGCTGTTATCTGGGGTAGGCAGGGATGCAGGGATGGTGCAGGCTAGCCTCCAGCCTCTGTGCCAGTCAATCGTAAATTAGGCTATACTTTCTGGATGTCACAGAGTTGCAACTATTTTGTATATGCTTATTGGGCCCCAAGCAGAGGCCTGGTTCAGCCCCAGCAGATCCTGCCAGTTCTCTCTGTGCCAGAAGCAGCTGACTAATGTCACATTGGCACAGGGCTCTGCCCCAATCCCAGCTGTTCTCTTCCAGAACTCTCTGTGCCAGGAGCACCAGGATAGCAGGTCTGCCCAATTCCAAGATGCCTTCCACTAGTTCTCTGTATGATACTGAATCCAACATGGTGCCAGGCTCTGCCCAATTTCAAGATGTCCTCCACCAGACCTCTCTATGCCAGGGGCAACTCGGTGATGTCACTGAGCCGCAGTTTCTGCCCAACTCTTACATGTCTTCTGCCAGACACTCTGTGTTATTGATGTTGCCGTGGTGGCGGGCTCTGCCCTATTCTAAAATGTTCTCTGGCCAACCACAGCAGCCCCAGGACCCAGACCCTAGTACTCACCAGGGCTCGGTGCGGGTTTTCCTCTTGAGTCTACTGCACAATATGCCGCTTGCCTTCACTGCATTCCCGGCACAGCGTGGAATGGGCAGAAAACTGCACAGCATTTGGCTTAGGAGCTCCAGAGCTTTTCACAATCTCCTCTGTTGCAGCAGGGCAGTCCTGGCTGCTTTGCAGGGCCCCGGGTCTCAATTTCCAGCAGTCACCAAAAGCCAACACAGCTTTTCGTGTTGGGTCCACTGGTCAGTTTGCCGCATTAAAGGCGTAGGATTTGCAGCCTCCCGTTATCAGCCTTCACAGTCTCAGCACGACTTTAAATCCTCTAGCTGCACTGTCTTGATTAGTAAGAATCGTTATCCATTCATCTGGCCCTCTCCATGTTGTCATATTCTAGCATCTAATATGATTTCTCCATAGAGACTCTCCGCCCAATACCCTAGCAAGCCACCATTTTTCAGAAAGAATAGTTTTAATCAAGAACTTGATCAGCTTTATGTCAATGACTTATTTTAATTCTAGTACTTTTATATTAATAATTTATTCTCATAATTGTACATTAAAGAACAACATTCTAGAATGGAAAATCAAAAAGGAACGTATACTGTTTTCCATTTACTCAAAACAACAAGAGTTCATAAAGAAAATAAGTTACTTGCAAGGAAGGAGTATAATATAATGTAATTGGAAATAGTGAAAATAATGGAGCACATTTGCAGTGATCTAAGGAAAAATAACATCATATTTTTCTGCTCCACTTTCATAGAAACATATGCCTTTCTGCACATTGTGAAATGTTGAATATTTTCTCAACAGTTGTATTCAGAAAAAAATAATGGATTCTTTTTGTCCTTCATATAGTCTTATTAAAAAAATAGAGCATAAATTGGTTGAAAGAAGATGTAAAAAACATATTGCAAGTCAAACTTACCTAAGTTGTCCTCTTTGTTGGTATAAATCAAAGAATTAAAATTTATATTTATATAATTATTACTTGTGACCATTAAGGACAGTAGAGCAATTAATTTGGCAGAGAGAATTTTGAGGCAATCCAACATCCAGGATGTGGCATGAGCATCACTGGCTTTTTCAGCCAAATGTTAATGAGAATCTTGGAAACAGGAGAGCATAAAAAGTTTCAAACCTTTAAATATTGCCCCAGAAGGAACCATATGTAAACTTGTGAATCAAGGAGGTATGGTTGCTGAGTACATTAGCAGCATTAAAAACAAACTGCATTCGGTATACAAGGATAAGAAGAATGATGCCTTGAGGGCATCTCAGGAATTTGCAAAATACTATCCATTGCAAATTTCAAGATTCACAAGCATAAACATTTCTTTAATAAAAAAAAAATTGAACCCCTGATCAGAAAAGGGATCATTAGGGAATTGATTTCCTAGGATACTTTTCACCATGATCAGCCATTAGGTGCTCAGAGGTTACTACTATCGTGGATTGTATGGGAAAATGGCTACTGCGTTCTACAAGTTTTACTGGAATGCAGGATGCAAGAGTTTGGGGATCAGAAAGTTTTCCACTCAGATTTCAAAAGAAATGTGACCTGCAGCAAGAAGCTCCTGAGTGGGCAGTATATGAAACTTTGAGACTGAAGACAAAGCTGCAATGGAGACCTCATGGAGGTAGAGATACCAGGAATATAGAATATTTTCTTTGGAAAGCTGCAGTATGTTAATAATACCAGCTAAGTGAGAGGCCATGTGACTGCAGCCAACGGAATCTTAAGGTCATACAAGCTCTCTAGAACTCACATTTTATGTCCCTGTGTTCCAGATGCTGGATATGGAGGCACAGACCTTAACAATAGTTCTGCTGGGTCTCAGTCTTATTTGGTCATATTATTTTTCTATCTCTGTAGTCCTTCCTTTTGAGTAGGAATGTTAACCCTGTATCATTATACCTTAGGTTTATGTAATTTTTTAAAAATTTAGTTATGTAACATTTTATGGCTAAGAATTTTCCTTGAGTTTTGGAAAAAATTTGAATTGTTTAACAATAGTGAGAGTTTTACAACTTCAGAAAAGGGTTTCTTCTTGGCTTTAGCTTGGGTAGTTTACCATGTTTCTCTTACATTTATTTAGATATTACATATGGCTTAAGATCTTTTTAGTTTTTAAACCAACAGGAGCATATAAAGGCACAGTTTGACTGTGTCAAATTGATCAGTTTGATATCTGTCCAGATAATCAGTAAAGCACAATTCTAAGTGTGTTGTAGGATGGGAGTCATGTATGTTGACTTTTGCTACTACATATGATTCTTGGCCTCTTCCTCTGTGACACTGTTCTTATCTCTGCTTCCAAGTGATCATGAACATAGCTTCTTTGTTTGAAGTCAGTCAACTATGGGTTGAATCTCCTGAAAACACCAGCCAAATTTACCTCCCCTCCTTTAAGTCATGGATGTGTCCCAGAAATTGCAAACACACATAACAAACCTTGAAAGATCAAATTATTCCCAACTAATGTGACTATATGTGCAGTAGCATTTGCAGATAGGCAAAATAATGCAAATATTATAGCACCACATTTCAAAATTCATCACACACACACACACACACACACACACACACACACACACACACAATTACCAGGCATCATATAATCAAATACAGTCAAAAATAAGAGATGATATCAATTGGTACAAACACAACAGAGACAAGAATAACAGAATCTGAGCAGTATATAAAAATGTTCTCCACATTCTAGATTTTTATTACTTTTAAAACTACTCTAAATATAAAGTCTACAAAAAATTGAATGGGGCAATTAGTGAGCTAAAGGGCAATATCAAACAGTCATGTACACATATTTAAAAATCTCAGTAGAGGAGAGAGTGGTAGTGAACGCAGGAAAAACAGTAAGTGCCTGCCTTCCAGGTGTGAGGTAGTGAACTTGATCCTTACTACAAAGAAAGAAAGAAAGAAAGAAAGAAAGAAAGAAAGAAAGAAAGAAAGAAAGAAAGAAAAAAGAAAAGACAAGAAAACAATACGAATTTATGCTAGTGAAATCTTGCCAAGTTTGATAAAGCAACAAACTTAACTTTTTAAAAAATCTTTCTGAAGCCCAAGTAAAGAATACCAAATTGCTCCATATTTACATTATTTCATCTATGACTCATGTGACAAAAAATGTAGTTTAGTTTTCATTACATTCTCTTCATAATCTTATCTTTATATCCTTTTCAGCTTTATAGTTTGCCACCATTCCACATGCTACTTATAAAGCTATTTTGGACGCCTAAAGTTTTCCAGCAAAATTTAAGATCTCAAGTGACTATTTCTTTTGCATTCAAATATTATCCTATTTTCATGCAGCCAGTGTTACACCGATGTGTTTAGAATTTCTGTTCAAATGTTCTTCTTTAAAATTCTTCCCTGAGCAACTTTTACTTGTAATGAAAGTACTTGAAAAATCTATATTGAATGAATGAATAAATGAATGATTGAAAGAGTAAAAATATGGATGGTTAAACAGAAAATTTATGGCTTAAATAAAAGACCAAGATTAAGGTACTGTTAGAGTATCATCTAATCCTGTTGATATAAATTTCTTACCCTTGCAATTCTTTTGAGGAATAAGATGCTTTGGATTTCTGAGTGACCATCTACTATATCTTACTTTATGGCATAGCAGCAAAAGATAACTTCAAAAGAAAAATGTGATTTCATTTTTGTATTCTCTCAATGGTTTCATCTCTGTTAGGCCCCAGAGAACAGCGGAAGACATTTTGTTACAATTTCTCCAGTTTTGGAAATCTACATACAAACACATCCTCTTGTGAGTTTCACTACTCATGGAAATCCTGATGTCAGAGTTAGATCAAGTCTGATCGTCACATTGCTACAAAAAACTAAACACTAAACATTAGATAATATAAACAATAGTAATAGTCACCAACTTTTTAATCAACTTTATTTTAGAGGTCATGGTCAAGAATGGGATCAGGTAATTGGGTACTTATTTAACACAGTTTAAGTAAGTACCCAAAATCTCATAATTAAGATAGGCACTTTAATGCAACAATTTCTAAAGAATTAATATGCACACATATATTATGAACAAATATCAAACTTTTCAGTAAATGCTAAATTATTAGTATTACTGATTTTTCCTTTGTCCTCAGTCTTCAATGTGGCTTGATAGTATGCTTTCACTGTTTCTGCCTACGCACACTTATAGTCAAAGAAGTTACCATATTCTTTGACATACTGATTTGTGCAATAAAGAGGAAAACAGGTAATAAAATAAATTTAAAAACAGGATGAAATCAGTTCTATGCCAGAGTCTGTTCACTCTAAGATCATAGTTGTATTGATGATGAAGGATGTAGATAATTTTCTGGCTCTGACTTACTTGGAAATAATCAGTAATCTCTCTGGACTTTAGTTTTCTTACTTTAAAAATATTTTGAACTGTGAGAAATAATAATCTGAAAAACCATACACACATGCACACACAAGCACACACATACATTTTAATTTTATTTACATCAAAGTCTTAATAAAATTTGTAAAACAAACACAAAGAAAAATTATGTTGCATTTTATTAATTGAAATCCAAGTGTTCTTAACTTCAAAGTTAAAATGAATTCTCCAGAAAATTTTCTCAACTTAACTAATATATTTAGCTCAATAAATTGACATAATACTTGCAAAACTATAATTTTCCTTTGCTGAGTGTGTGCCCAAATGTCTTCCAGCAAGATAGCTAAGTAGTTTCTGTTCAGCCTCCTGCAGAGGAATGCTATGGATGCTACCTTTACTACACTGGAGCCATATATCACGTAGTTTTTTTGTTGAGATCCAAGTTTTATCAACTATTTCAAAAATGTATTGTATCCCAAATGATCATTTTTAATCTTATGATGCATTTAGTTTCATTAATTTCCTTTATTCTGAAATTAATTCTCACTGTTTCCTTGACTCATACATTAATTACCTATATGAATAGAATGCAGGTATTTCATGGATAAAATATATTGATGGACATATTTAACAATTATCACTTTGAATATGTTTGAGGTTTATTCGCAATATGTGCATCTATGATCATTTGTCACTGTTGGTCCCATATCTGAAATCAGCATTTTCCAGAGAATCTTAATTGTTTGTTAAAGAATGGAATTTAGAAATCAAGATCTAGAGTCAAAGTATGCTTATTACTGTTGTGATATGTATGCTTCCAGAATTTCTTATGGGAAAACTTGAAAAGCACGTAAACAATCATGTTTCTATATGTCTATGTCTTTCTATATTGAAAATTATCACTTGACACTATTTTCTCTAATGTCATAGTAATATTATGTGTTTCACACTAGTTTTCTTCCTACTTGTATTTATTTTACACATAACCTCATGGTTTTTAAACAGAATTTAGGAAGGGAATGGAAAATGTAAAGAGAAGAAGAGGAGACAAAGCATTGTAAGATGTTTTCCTTATCTTCCTTTTGTTTGTTCTGGTAACTTTCCACTATAAAAATGATTTGCATATACTTTTATCCTGATCAGAATAACAGCTTGAGATTTTTACCAAACTGCATCCCTAAAAAATGATTTCAGGAGATATTCCAGGATTGATATTTGAGACCTAGTGACACTATTTGCACAAGTGCAGGCTATCTTTTGGGGACCATATTGGAAAGAATTCTTTATCACAATAGATGATTAGAAATTATGTTCTGTAATGTTAATTCATTTGATAGAATAATTTCCAATTGACAATAACTAATTGAACACTTTACTATTAATTAGACAAGATTGTCTTCATAAATGAACAAATCTAATTAGTCTTTTTGCTCCATTAGAAAAATAGTGTGAAAGCAATGGAAGCAAATATTTGAAGGTTATCTCATCATCAGAAAATTATTTTGATACCATAATTTATATGGAAAAATACATGAAACATACTGACCTAATCATTCTTTTTTAGTAACTATGAACTTTTTATTGTATGACTCTTCCATTTACAAATGTTTCTTGACCTTTTAAATTTAGTGCAGTGTGTGTGTGTGTGTGTGTGTGTGTGTGTGTGTGAACTTTAAGAAAACTTTAAAAATGTGAGATATAGGTGTTAAAGACCTAAAGTCTCATGAGTTTCAAAGTCAATGAATACGTGTGGTTTCTCTTGGGAAGGTTGAAGTCAGCTATGTAGATCTTCTATTGCCATGGTACTAAGACTAGTGAGACACCTAAACAATTTGATAATCAGGTTACTCCTGGTATTCCAGACAATCTACTAAATGGCAGATAAAAGGAAGTATGATGAGGATGATGAAAATTTTACAATAATTTCTCTGTTAGTTGTATCCTTTTCCTACATAAGCATTTTTTGGATAGGGGCAAAGAAATTTAGAGAGAGGAAGAGAAAAAGAGAGAGACAGAGAGAGAAAAGGCATACAACTACTTAAAATATTGTATATCAAGGTCTCAGGGTGAAGCAAAGGATAAAAAAATGATACCATTTTTATGATCAATAAAAATCCTACTTTATTAGTGATAATTGCAAGAGAAATGAGAAATATTCACATCTACTGTTGCAGAAAATGTCTATGTAGTGAACTTCCTTTTTCCATCTCTTAGGAATTAGCTCATTCGGATTCACACTTTGGCAGCAGTTATCTCCCACCATGTCCTTGACTGCTATTTTACTGGGCTTGTCTAGGTCTCAACAATTCAGTTTGACTTGTAAAGATCTGTTAGCTGCTTCATGAGTCAAACACTCTTGCTCCATATTAGGTGTGTCTTCCACACCAAGTTTCTTCTGGCGAAGAAAGGATTAAAAATTCTTAGTAACAGTTACACTTGTTAATGTCAACTGAGGCTGGGCAGAATTTTTCTTTCTTTCTTTTTATTTTTTTAACAATGTGATCCTGGTAGAGGACACAGTAAAAAATATTCTGTAAAATAAAGCAAACCCTTGAGGAATTCCTGGAATACCCTTGGATGCATTTTTCTCTTTACAAAACCAAAGAACTCACTTGTTAAAGACCAATTGCCCAGAAAAGACAAATACTCCATTATTCACATACAGTCTGACTTCTCAGAGTACTTGCCAGTGTGATCCTGTATTGCTCAGCAGAATGTGAGGGGTGGGGAGAAACAGAAAATTAAAGAACTGAAAAAGAATTTGCTTAGTTAAATTGCTTGTTTGTTATTCACTGATTGGAAATTTATACTGAACAGAAAGAAGACATTTCATCAATGAGAAGCTGTGTGAAAGACTGATACTGGTGAGAATTGGGTAGCACTGAAGTTGATACAGCTGATACTTTATTTCCAACATTAAGAATTTGTGCTGCAGAATAATGATTGGTGTTCCCCCTGCCTGCCCATCAAAACCAGCATTTGGGTAATGCTAAATAAAAAAAAAAAAAACAAAAATAGCCAGTTCCAGTTATTTGGAATAATAACAACAATCGACCTGACCAGGACTGCCCACTCCAATCCTCTTTCTAAACAGCATAACTTGCACTAGAAAATAAAGGAGTTAAGTATATACAACATTTCTTTTTTCTTCTCCCTCCCCTTTCAAGACAGTAAACACATAAGATAGTTAGCCTGTGTTAGTGGAAAGGAGAAAATAAAATAGAATGCAGTTTGATATAAAAGTTTTGAAATAATTGAGGCAGCCTGTTAAATATATAAATAAAATATTCTAATTCCAGGAATGAGTAGAAATTTATTAAAAATTTCTAGATCTCAAAGGGTTCACAAGCAGTATTTGCATAAATAGATTTTTTTCATTTTTATATCATCAGTTAAAACTCTTTCATACATTGCCTATACGAGTTAAATGATCACAGAAATGTACTTAGAATTTTTGAGTTCACAGTCTGACAACATGACTTTAAATTTCAACAGCCAAATTTAGAAGGATTGGAAATCATGAAGGATAGCAAGAAGTTGACAGGATGGAAATTCTTTTTTCTTCTGGTTTCTGTCAATAGAGAAGAAAAAGGGTTTAACCAAGTAGATCTGAAGGTCGATGTTGTATAATAAATATAACTTCAATGAATTTGGACATAGGTGAACAGGGAAAGAGACGTATCTTAGGCATTAGGAGATGGGAAATGACATGAGACGTCCAAATATGAACAAGATAGGTCACAAAAAAGGGTGAAGAGCATGGAGAAAAACTCAAAGACCAATGTCCAAGACATAAAAAGTTTTAGAAATAAAAACAGAAGCACAATTCTTTATAGGTCTATGGGATAATTAAAATGTTGTTGAGATGTGTTTTTCTTCACTGATGAAATACTAATGTGTTAAATCTCCTTATTAATGGAGCTACAGCAGTAAATATGATATAATCAAGAAATTTAACCAAATTACTTATAATCCAGAGAATAGACTCACTGTTTCTGTTTCATTTTCTTATTGATAAGCTAATAAAATTTTACAAACTTTTATGCACCCCAAGTATTTCTGATGCTCTTAACCTATTTTACTTGAAATAATTTCATTCCAAATTGAGTTTTTAGTCTGTTTCACAAATTCTATCAAAACGCTTGACATATAGGTGACTTAGCCAGATTGAACAAAGACTCACTTGAAAAACTGTCCTTTTGTGATCTCTAGTACAATATACTGATTGTCTCAATTAGATGAGTTAACCACAACAATATGAAAACATTCCACAGAAATTCTTTAATTTGGTCATTTTTCAAGATAAAGTATATATTGAGAAAAACTGAGCCTAAACTCTAGGCAAGAGAACAGTGTTTCCCTTTGGATATTCCCTGTGGTAAAGTTCTGATTCCTGCATCCCAAAGTACCCAAAGAGAACTGTTGGAGGGAATACTAAAACAGTGTTTCTGTAAAGCTCCTGTGGAGTTGTTTTCTCTCTGAAATGCCCCAGTTGAACTATTTTCTCTACAGATGTCCTTACTACTCTGATGTTGTGTTTCTTGCATTTGTTCAAACTATGATTTCACATCCATGAAGTCAACAAATTTCTGATAAAAAATATTTTTTATCAGGAAAAAATGTCTGTACTGAAAATGCACAGACTTGTTTTATTACTGTTTTCCTGACAATATAGTATAATGACCATTTTGCAGTCTTTACATTGTATTAGGTCCTATATGAATCTAGAGTTGATTAAAAGTAGAATGGAAGATATGAGTAAGTTATAGGTAAATGCTATGTTTAACATAAGATAATTGAATATTTAAAGGATTTTGGTGTCCTTTCTGCTCCTAAAGTTAATCCTACATATCAAAGAATATCATGTGCTGTCTGTTAAGCATAGAAGTTTTCGTTTGTATCAAAAATTTTACTTCAAAATGTTGGCTATTCAGTTTAATAATGGAATTGTCTGCAGGTTTTTATTCTACCTCTATTTCACTTATTTTTTACTAAATATTTTTCCCTGTTATAATCACCCAACATGTCCTTGGTAAAGACTTCTTTCATAGTCATTTATGATTTGATGTTCCGTGATGAAAACTGATTATTATAAAGATCACAGTGCTTCTGTAAAGAGGCTCTAAATTTCTTGTGCTTGGTAGAAAAAAAAATCGAAGAATCAAATATGAGATTGAAATAAGAGCAATTAACTTAGCAAAACATTGAAGAATGGCAAGGTAATTTTTGTAAGGATTTGATCTGGCTGTTTTCTACAGGAGGAGACTGATGCTAGATTTTATTTCTAGAATGGGCTCCCTCATTTTGATGAAGATGAAATGTTGAATTATTAGAGACCAGGTAGCAGGGATTAATTGTCATGAGAAAGATGAGTTAAACTACTAAAATATATCTGAAGGTCAGAGTGGAAGCCAAGAACTGGTCTAAGAATAATTTTGTAGACAAACACAATGTTCCTGGGAATAATTTTGATTATCCTTGATGAGTTTAACTATTTTGAAAAGGAAACTAACACTTAAAGTGGATGACCAGGAGGTTGAAGGAAACTGTCCAAATAAAAAGGTATGATATTTTGTGGCTTTTTTCTCAATACTCCAGTGGTTTAATAGATCAAATCCCAAAGACTGAATGGGAGGTTTGGTTCCTAGCACAGTGAAATCTAATAGAAAATATGTGAAACAATATTTCTGAATCATTCTGCAAAATTATCCATGAATATTTAGTTGGCAATAATATTCTTGATTCTAATGCTGGCTAAGGTTAATGTCACTATGTTTCCTCTTATTCTACAAAAACACTAGGGTTATTTCCCAAGTCCTCAAGCATACAACTGAAATCACTTCCTACTTATTAGTTTGTACGAATCTTTGTTTTAGTTATTATTGTCATATAACACATTGCTTCAAACATGATGAACACAAATAAACATGATGTTCTGGTTGTTTTGATGGTCAGGGAATCAGGAAGGTCTTGATTTACAGCTCTTCCTTGAAGCTTTACATCTTGAGACCTCAGCTGAGACTGTCCTCTGTGGTTGTACATGTTTGTTCTCTAATGTAGAATTCACTGAATATTTGGATTTGTTTGCAAGTTGATATCCTGACGAGCAAGTACAACACAGGGTGCACCTAGACACTGTATGCTTATTCTGATCTAATCTGAAAAAGCACATAGCATCACTACAGCTTCACCCTATTTCTCTAACCTATAGCAAACCACCATATTGAAAAGGAAAGGAGGGGTGAGAAATTTTGAGGCCATAGTTAAAAATAAATTGCTTT
This sequence comes from Cavia porcellus, assembly GCF_034190915.1. Lineage (NCBI taxonomy): Eukaryota > Metazoa > Chordata > Mammalia > Rodentia > Caviidae > Cavia > Cavia porcellus. The sequence goes on along the minus strand of NW_026947495.1, from coordinate 32,725,782 downwards.
AATCCCCTCATTAATTTCTCTGAGATATTATTTTCATAATTTAAAAAGCCAAAGGAAAGTTTCTTAAATTGTCTATTTGCTACTTTAATAAATCAAAATTAATACTTATATCTCCAGGGAATGGCAGAGATTAATGCTACACTTCGGATCTTTAAGAACGCAGAGGTGACAGCCCCTATCACTTTCTTTTCTAATTTACTGGTGTAACCTGTATAAAAGTTAATTCACTTACAACCTGAGATTGGAACATCAGGAATTCAGATAAGGAGTAATCCAGTTGCTGCAGTTGTGGACAAGGCTAGAACATGTTCATGTAAATATATATATATATATATATATATATATATATATATATATATATCTGTCTGGGTCAATTTCCCCATTGCTGGGATGAAGTTACTGACATGCAAAATTTAAAGGAGAGAATGTTTATGTTGGCTCACAGTTTCAGAGGAGTCAGTCAAAGCTTGGCTGAATCCCAGGTAGAAACATCACAGTGGAAGAGTACGGCAGAGGACGCTGCTCAACTCAGGACAACCCAGAAGTAGGGAGAGTTGGAAAGAACCAAAAAGGAAATGGCCAGAGACCAGATATGATCTCCAAGGTCACTCCCATGACCTTCTCAAACATATCCAGAAGTTCCTTTCATTAATCTCCTAAATATCTCAGAAGCCAATCAAGTAGACAAGATGGTCACAGTATACAGTATAGTCATTTTCAACCATAAAAAATGTTTAAACAGCAGCATGTGGCATTCACATAGAATGACCATCAATTATATTTACAATCTTATTCTAAAATAGGTTAATTTCATTCTCCTTGTCAAACTGCACTACAAATAAAACAGGATCCTAGAATATGATTATATGGTTGAAATTGCATATGTTAGACATACTGGGTGAAAAATAGTATGTTGGAAATTTTGCTACAAATCATATTTTCCAGAAGTGGGTGTTTAAAGCCTATGAAGACTTAGGAACTAGTATATATATTGTAGAAGAATTTATGTGTCAGGTGGACTCAGGTATCCCAAAATATACCATCCTTAAAACAGAATAAATTACTGCAACTAGCAGTTCTCATTACCAGAGAGGAAGCATAGGCTTTGTTGGACACACTTCCATGTTTGAAAATAGTACTTGTACTCATTAAATGGGTGATAGGGAAACCTACTTTGGATGAGTGCCTATGCAAAAAAGGAACTTTACAGCAGATCCAGATTATATTACAAACTATGCTGCAAAATATCCCATTGCTTATAATATATAATTCAGCTAACTCCACAGGAAGACTTGATATGTTTTACACACACACACACACACACACACACACACACACACACACACACACAATTTGACCAGATGCCTGCTTTTGTATAAGTTTAATCAGAACACAGCACCATGTATATATATTCACTTATCACTGCTTTCCATACTGCAATGATGGAGTTGAATATATGCAGGCTTGTTTCCTGAGTTTTGATGCACAAAAATTTCAGTTAGTATACATTAATATCAGCCTCTCAAGAAAATGTTCAAATTTTGATTCCATAGCATATTAATTGTAATTGCATGACACACAAGCCTTGCTGATAGCTCTTCAGTTCATGAATCACTATGTAAGTAACATTCACAGAATTATCATTGATTAATCACTAAATGATCTGTGCTGTTTAGTTCACACAGTATGCATCTGTGTTGCCTTTTTGCTTCCTAATAATAAACTTACATGATATGTTATAAAAATGTAAAATTGAGATAAGAAAAAGATGAAGTTCTCATCAAAGATAGACATATTACATATTTCGCAACCAGGATATTTTGTGACAAAGAAATGAAGCATTTTAATTTTCAAGTTTTCAATGTTAAGGTTATAGCTTGTTAAATAATTAGTTTTTAATATTTTCCATTATTTTGTACACTTACGATTGGCTAAGACAATTTGCCAGTGATTTAAAATACTGTGATATTTTACAAAAGGATATCTTTTAATTAAGATTGCCTTGCATTTTTATGGTTTCACAAAAAGATCAGCAAAAGACTTTCTAAAACTGTGAACAAAAACTATATGGTCCACAAACCAAAATTATTTATCTTGCCTTTTACAAAAAAAGTTTGTTAACTCCTGATCTACATTAGAAGTCCTTACATGTACTCAGCAATTCTCATAGTTAGCAGTTTAAATCATCTGACAGAATCCTAGCTTTTCTTGAGAATAGAAAAGCTTTAGGAACTGTCAAGAAAGTTGCATCTGGAATACAAATGATCAACTATTTGAAATTAAAGGTATTTGGAGCTATAAAACTTCTAACATTAGAGAACATTATAGTGTTCATTAAAGCAGGGTTGCATCTATTGAATGGCTAAATGAATTGAATTTCTTTTTCAACACAAATCTTAACTATTATGCCTCTGGAAACATTTTGTTTTTGTCCTTCTTGTCATGGTTTTATGATAAAAAAAAAGTTTCAACACACAATTCTAAGATTTCAGGACAGTTCTTTTAAATTTACTTTTTTGTTGATCTGTCTAGCTTAATAAAAGCAATTATACTTTACATCTAAAGATATTCTAAGACTGAAAGGTTTAGATTTTCTCTGCTTACTTATACAAAGAAATTAATTGTATATACTTACATTAAGGTTTTGTGAGTGATTTTAAAAATAGAAGAAAATTAACTTCATGAAGTACATATTAACTCCTATTTTTGAGTATTTAGGGATAATCAGTAATATGTTTATGAATTTATGTTATCTGTAATTTTAAAGAACATCACAGGTGATGATATTTGATGATTTTTACTAATTTTATAATTGGATGATGAAGAGGAAATTAGAGTTGTGTCTGTGTCATCATCTACATGCTGATCTCTGTCCATGACACCTTCATGCTGAGGAAGTAGAGGAATAAAAATAATCACCATGAAAAAGCATTGCTCAGGCAACCCTTTTTGAACAACTTCAATAATGAGTTGGGACTCTAAAAAAATGATGAGTATGAATGGGTGGGATTTGACCAATATATTCTTTTGTACCACTAAAAGATCTATTGAGAGTTTTATTTTTATTTATTTTCACCTTGCTATGAGACTTTGGGTGATATACTTAAAACATTTAATCAAAAATTTTCTCATCTGTAAAATGGAGATAATAATAGTATTTATTGCAAATGTTGTCTTGAGAATTAAAGAAATATTGCTTATGAAAAATTTAATATAAAGCATAGTAAAAAAGTGCTCTTATAGTATTCTATAAATAAGGTTTGATTTCCACCAGCAGGATTTTTTAAGCTAAATATATGTTGTGATAAATGTTACAGAAGCCATTTGATGCAGTAAGCAGTCAGGAGCCACTTTACCTATTGACCATGATCAGCTTTCTGATCCAGCCTCATGAATAACTTCTCATCTTAGGCTTTATCTTAAATCTGTTTCCTTAAGACTAAATAATGCAAAAATATCAGGGGCTGAATAACAGAGAAAATTATACTTTGGGAAGTGAAGTCAGTAAGAAAATGTGCAAATATTTCTTAAAGTGAAGAGAGTAGTACTACATTTCTATACTGCCATTTCTTAGCTTAATGTCTACTAAAAAGAAGAGCTAGAAATATAAATTCTCCAATTGATGGTCATATCATCAGTGCTTTGAAGTAGAAACTCTTTGCTCTATCTAGCAGAATCATTGCTCAATGAGAAAAATTTTATTTTCATCTGCTTCCTCAATATGTCCTTCAGCTTAAAGTCTGAAATGTAGGAAATTGAAAAGAACCAAAAATTAGCCATCAAGCTCTGAGAAATATCAATCAACTCAAAATGACAAAGTACATAGTATTGAAAAACTGTTAATGAGAGTGCAGGTTGGTGTTAGTTTACTGTGGTAATCTATTCACTATCCGTAAGTTTTTCAAAACATCGTATTGTATATCATAAATATGTGCAATGAAATATACCTAATACAAAAATAGTGAAAATGGAAATAATTTAACCAAGAACAAAATACGACTGAGAACAATTAGCTGGCTCAACCAAGCTAATTAAAACAAAATAAAAGAAAATGTATCTCTGCACTAATATAGTAAAGTAGAAACCAAACTAGTAAACAAGCAGGCAAACTAAGTGCAGAACAATCTGGTTCTTCCATAAAGGTAAGTAAACAGAAAAAGAAATTTCATTGATTTTAAAGATAACAAAGAACTTTCACTAATATATAACAAAAATAGATATCTTCAAATTAAAATGGACACAAAGAAAAAAACAGAAAAAGGGCACAAGTAATACAGAATTTAAAAAAAAAACAGTAGGAAATCACTAGTTAATAGATTACATATTGTCATCTTAGAAATAGTTGTTAAAGTTACAAAATTAAAGCATATACAGTGGACATTCAAACAGTGAGACTGTGGGTAGCTCTGTTCAATGATCCAACCAAAACTCAATAATATGGTTGTTGTCATTGTAAAAAAGAAAGGAAAAGAAAGTACTCTAAAGGATATAACTGTATGTATATTTAAGCGTATAAGTTAGATAACCATATTAAAATAAACAATTTCAAAACTAACCTACAGCTATAAAAGTCAAAATACACTTTTTTGTCTAAAGTGGGACAGACTGGGGAAGACATGACATCTGAACTTTTAAATATAGTGGGATTATTTTATATTATAAATTAGATGTCTACATAGCTCAGTTCAATGGTTAATATACATGAAAAGCCATACTGACAAGCAAATAAAATACCATAAATCCTCAGAGAAATGGAGACTAAAACCATAAAGCAATATAACATTACATGTTACCGGAATAACTAAAAAGTTAAAAATAGCGAGTTCTGGGTTTATCAAACTTTTCAAATATCTAGCCAATTAATTTTTTCCAATATTTATTGTTGCTGTACTTCCCTTTTTCTTCTGTGGGAAACAAATTACAAATGTTATACCCAGTTGATACTTTTCTTTATGTTAATGATGCTAGATTTTATTTAGTTTGTATTGTTTCTAATCAATCTTGTCTCCATACATTACTGCGTCTTGAAATTTCTAATGCTATTTATTTATGTCTATTGATTTCTTCTTTAATATCTAATTAGTTTCACTCATATATTCATTATTCAATATTGAGTTTACAATATTCAGTTTTCTCTAGCATTTCCATTTGTATCTTTTGTATTACTGATACTTAAAATCTGTTTTGTATTTTCTTCCATTTTCTGAATGCAGAGAATTTCTTTGAATGTAGAAAATGTAATTTTTCCTTCATTTAACAACAATATATTGGTTAAAACTGAACCTTTAAACATTATACTATGTACCTATGCAATTTTGAGTGTATTTGAAGTGATTTGATTTTTCTGGTTATGAATCTTATTTTCTTGCTCTTTAGCAAGTTGGATAATTTGACTCCTAGAGAGTAGGAATACTTTTTTTTTTTTTTTCTTTTTCTTTTCAGTTTTGTTAGATCAGGGCACACCAACTTATAATTAGACTAAATTATCTGAACCACTAAGCTGACATTTTCTGATAATTCTACTTCCTATCTTCTGTACTGATATTTTTCTATTCCCATTGGTGGTATTGTAAACTACTTCCAGCAATGTGAGGTTTTGGGGACTTTTTGTTTGTTTGTTTGTTTGCTTTTCTTTTCCCAGCCTGTGTGTGTTCCTGACTCTTTGCCTTCATTTGTACTCAGGTACAAATGTAAGGGTGAAGAGACTCCTCAGAGGAGTGAAGGGACTCCTCTCTTGGCCTCTGTAGACCTCTCAGTGCAACATTTTTTTGGTCCTAGTGCTCCAAAATTGTGCCACCACCACCTCCTCTAATATCAATCTCTGTCTCTCATATTAGTGACCACTGGATATTTTGCGAGTGTGCTTTCCCTGTACTGAGCCTAGAAAGTGTCTAGAAAGACACCAGAGGCATCCCCAAGGCTCAATTCATCTATTGTTTTTGTTTGTTTTTACTTAGGGATTATCCTTTGGTGCTGCTTGCTGCCCTGTATCTCAGAGAGTTATTTCTAATACTTGACCTAGTTTTCCAGTTGCTTGAGTGTGAGACAAAAATTCCTTTTCATTTATTGAGACTTAAATGAAAAGTATAATTATTTTTGATTGATTTACTTCCATGTCCAACTAACTGCAGATTCAGATATTGTTTCTAAGAGGATCAAAAATTCTAACTGATGGAGAAATTGGGAAAATGTGCTCTTAAAATATTGTAGACTTTGAATAGAGAAGAAGGAAAAAACAATGTTGAAAAATAAGCTGGTAAATATTTTAGTTTGACACATGGCAAAATGTGGCAATACACAGAAAGAAGTATTTTTGAGTATAGAAACAGCCAGGAAATAATTTGGGTCACTAGTTAAGTTGTTCAAGTGTTATTTTCCCTTTTAATTATTAAATTCAAGAAGAAATTTTCTTTCATAAGTGTTTTAAGTAAAACTCTCTTGTACAATAAAACTGAATAGAGTTAATTGAGTTTCTCCAATCTTTATGCCTCATAATGTTTCTTTTCACTCATCTACAAAAATTGAATCACCAAATGTTCACTTTTATTGATTAGAACTCCCGTGCCTATGTCACTGAAAAATCCAGTCATTTAAACAGCATGAGTGATGAGTCACAGCACATATTCTCCCTACCTTTCTCCTGCTTTCAAGTCTACTAGGCATCAAGGTTTTCTTAACAAAAATTATATTTTGCAGGACACACCATGATACAAAATTTGAGTGAAAATTAATATTTTATTTGACTGAAATATTGTCTGTTTCCTTAAACTCTAAGATGTTCATTTAGTGGCCTTTGTGACATTCTTACCTTCTTATGCAGGTTACTCTTGAGACTTTAGAAGTTAGTGTTACACTTTGTGAACAGCAAGGCTGTTGTAACACTCTCACAAGCAATATTTGTTCTTTTTCTTTTAGAGAAGTAGTTTATTTTTATTTTTATCTTTTTCTTTTGAACCAGAAATCGAACTCAAGACCTCAAGCTTGCCAAGGGGGTGCCTGCCACTAAGCTAAATCCTTGGCCCAATACCTAATTATTTGAATCTTTTAAGTATGAATAATATAGTAAAAATTTGAATTCTAGATTCATGTTAGATTTCTGTCTGTGTGAGTCTTTAAAATTATACATGATATTTTAGGTAGGATAATTGAAGGTTATGTTACAAACTATATTTATTAATTCGTGTATTCAAGATATATTTATTGATCTCTTCCTATATTTGTTAGATTGTAAATATGTGTAGGTAATGATTCACACAAATGCTACTTATAAATACTGGAGCTTGGTTTATATTCTTCCACATTTCTACTGTTGATTTTAGTTTTTCAAAATGGAACAACTTACATTTTTTTTTTTACATTATGTTTAATATGTGATAATAGAATTGAATTCTTGGTGAAGAACCCTTTACTACTTTTCTAATCCAAAGTATAAATTATCAAGATCTTGAATGAAGATGTGGATAGTTTAGGAAATAAACTCAAGTAGTGATTAAATGTAATATTTTCCCAATTTTGATGAAAAGCAAAATGCATTATACGAAAGGTTACTCCAAGCGCTGCAGAGTTAAAGCCTCACTTTTATTTTCAGTGTTCCCCAGCCCTATGCAGCAGATTATTTGGATAATATTTGAGTACTAATACAGCTTCTAGCATATGTGATCTGAAGAAGGTGCGTTTTACACTTACAGTAAATGATGAATGAGGAGACACTTCCTGTCGTGTACCCGCTCCCACACACGCGGTTATTTGGCGGTGCACATTTTTCATGGTCAAGCATCTGAAAAACAATCATGATAGAGGATTTCCGTAAGTAGTTTCAGAAGATTATTTATGGCTCTGCAAGGATGCCAGATTGCCTCATTTTGAAACAATTAAAAAGGGAATTTAGGCAGCAGTTATTTGCATCTTTCGGAGAAAAACCCATTAACACAAGGCCAGGGGATCATTGGGGCGCAGAGAAGCTACCTTGAATAATAATCCTTGAGCTCTGTAAACTCCAGCAAGCAGAGCCCATAATGCCCGTTAGAGCAATTGCATGTAGATAGGCACAGAAACAGCAGCTGAGAGTCTTCTAGGGTGATAACTAATATACTTTTTATGAGGCAGAGATGAGACTCCAGAGAAAGCCTCAGAAAAGAGTGATCAGACAGAGTAAAATTGGTGACAGGAAGATTGGAGAGTAGAACTCATTGTAGAACAAATAAATCATGGTGAAGCCTGTGCATGGAAGTACTAGAAAGCAGACAAATCCTACCCTAGAAATTCACATTTTGTTAGAGTTCAGCCTAATTAATTATCAGTGTGAATATTAAAATCTTTTAATATTTTAACATATGGGATAAAACCACTTGCTGACTGGAAAGAAAATGTCATCCTTCTGTGAGGAGGCCCAACAATCACATTAAGAAATAACCATGCATAGATTTGGAATTTAAAAAGACAGAAGTAATATTGCATATAAGAATTTGATCCTTTTTGAATGAACAGTTCTGGCTCTATGTCTTAGCAATTAGTGTACAAATTGACCACCTTTACTGAGTGATACTGACAGATATTCATGCTTGATGAAATAAAGCTTTAACTAATACCCAATGAAATATAGACAATTTATTTTAAGAGTTTAGGTTAGTTTCACTAGTACAGATAGGTGAGGTTAAGGTAAGAAGTAGAGATATTACTTTAAATATTACTTTAAAAATTTTTTTTGCTATTCTTTCATTGACTGCTTCTCATTTAACATTCAATAAATATATTATTCCATATTCCACTTTGTTTAAGTACCATGCTATGAACTGGAAATATAACTACTTTTAGTATTTAGTTATTTTTCCTTAAAAAGCCCATGTTTGAGGAAACAGAAAATACACTTATGTTTGGAGTTTACATGTGCAATGTATTTCTTAGGTCTTTCTGCCAGAAATGCAGAGATAAAAATATGAGGTTATAATCCATCTTCCTTTTACTTGTGTAAGAATATCTGCTTAAGATTGGAACATTAGAAAATTCCATCAATTGAAGGCCCCAAGAATTGTAGAACGATCAAGTTTAACAGTGGTTGTTTATTTCTAAAAATTATTCAGAAAATTTGACAAAATTAATAATCTGTTGTTATAATTTATTTATGTAATCTAAAGACACAAAGATGTTAACCTAGGTCTTACTAGTTATAAAAAGTTGCTTTTGTGGTGTTCAATATTCATTATGGTTCTTGTCAAAGCAGGAAAAAGTAGTAACCACTATGTAAATAGAGATAGAACTAATCTCAGTTTTTGCTATCTCTTCTCATCTCTAAAAACCATAATTTTTATTTGATAAATAATCCTGGGATTAAACTATAAGTTTGAATATATATCATAATTATTCATATTTAAAGTTTACTTTACTAATTTCTTTGTTCTGAACTATTTCTTTTCAGTATATAATCCTATAAATCTTATAGTTCTTACAGACTAAGTATACTTTTGTGATAAAATAAGTTCAAACCTTCAGCTTTAAATGGTTATTTGATTTATGTAGGATTTTGCATTTAAGATTCGTTGTACTATTCTGAAGATAATTCTACAATCACTTTGCAGTAAATAATTTAGTCTTTTTGAATGCAAAGCGATTCCTATAAAATGCCTTGTCATTCAAAGTGTTTTTACTTTTAATTTGGGCAGTTCAGTGATTTTTCTAGAAAATGACTAAATGTGTGTGTGTGCGTGTGCACGCATGCTTAACATTCCTCCCACTCAATAATTAATATGACTTTTGAACTTTGTAATCCCTTTATTTTAGCTCAAAATAGTTTTATTCCATTTTATAAAGATCATTTGGTCCATCATTTCAGTTTTTAAAAAAAATCCTGTGTAACATATTTGAAAAATTATATACATGTATTCAGACTTCTGGTTATCTCATTTATTTTATTTATTTTGTACTATCTTCTGTATCATTAAGGTTCTACGATTTAACTCATACCTGTAGTCATTTGTGATACTAACTCTAGACTATGAGAATTTTGTTTTCTATGGTAAAATTTTACATCACTGCTGCTGATATCTGAAAATAATTGCAATATAAAGCATAATTTTGTTTTCTTTTCTAATTCAATTTATTCAGGGATTAGTTCTATTTCTGGAATACTGTGTCCGTTTTCATAATTTATACTATTTATTATACCTCATGTTAATTTTTCCAATAGTATGTGATTCTTTGTTGTATAAGCAGATCATATTTGAGATTTCTTTTGGATTAGTTTGATGTTTGCTTTGATTTCCAAAAAAGAGGTGGGAAAAGCTGTGAAACATCTCCATGTAACAGAGTTACTATATGAAATAAATGAGAGTAGACATCTCTAATGACTTGTTGCAATTAAAACAAATATGAAGCATAATTTAACAAGAAATTATCAACTATTGTGTTTAACAACCAAATAGAGGCCTGTTGAGTTTCTTGGAGGAAATATCTTAGACACACTGCAGTTGCTTCCTTGTATTGTTATCACAGATTCTCTATTGCCTTGGGGAAGAATATAAACTTCCACAACTTTCATTTTTATATTATCACATCCTGAATAATTGTACATGAAGTTTCTTCGGTGTATTTTTTGAAAATCTGTCGGCTATCAGATAACTGCAAATGTTTAAATCATTAAATGTTTGCATTGCTTTCATTGCAATATAAATATCAATAGTATTAATAAAAATTATATTCCTGTCTGATCTTCAACTATATTCAAATGAAATCTATGCAGTCTACAACAAGAAACTTAAATCTGCTTATTTGACTCTTTCAAGTACTTTAGCAATAAGTCCATCTGCTTTAGCAATGGATTTTTCACTTTTTGTTCTGTTCCAACAAACATCATATATTTCTAATAATTTTATTGAAGTATACATGAAAATTCAAATATAAGAATAAAATTTATCATTATCACTTAAAGTCAATATTCAGCTGACATTTTATGCAAAAATACTTGATATTGTTGCTTTTACCAGTAACTCTGAGAACTGGCCTACTTCACTATCAATTTATTTGCAATCTCCATCACAATAACATTCAGAAGTACTACACATTGTAATACATGAACAGTACAAAACATTATGAAGAATTGTATAATTGCATACTAAAGTGAAATCTATGTCACCAGATTCACTTTTAATGTGCTAAGTATCTTTTTCATTCTAGAAGCACTTTATTACAAAAGCAGACAGATACTAGATGTTTTGTATCAAGGATGTACATTTTGGATAAATGGTGTGATTTATACAGATGATATGAAAACATTTACCAGAGCTGGCAATTAAAACTGAAAAGTATGAGGATTCTTGGGACAAGGAAATTTGGAATTTATCTTAAACTATTCATATAAGCTTTATATAAAATGAAAGAAAATAGATGAATTTTAAATCTCTGGTCAGTTAGGTAATAATTCACAGTTCTCTATATTCTTCTCTTGCCTGTTGAGTTTTTAGCCTGTTTTTTTTTTTTTTCAGTATTTTCTTTCATTGGTATACCTGAATTTTTAAAAGATACTTTTCATTCCAAATGTAAAATACCATACAAAACCATCTGTTAAATTCCATTTGGCTTCTAGATAAGGTAAATGCTAATATTTGGATTTATAGAAGTATAGATTGAGAGGTTTTTCTGACAACACTAAATTAGACACAGTTTTAAAGGGGTTTTCTGCGTGTCCACCACCAACCAGAAGGACATAGGATAAGAATAGAATGGCGCAACAGGATCACTGAGAGCTAGTGACCCAAGCCCATATGTAACTACAGACTCAGGCAGGCAAGATCCAGAATTGGGGAAAAACAAGAGCAGGAACTTCAAATATATAAAAATATGTGATAATCATGATTCCCCATTATGTGGCCTTGAAGCCTTATAAACTTTTCACTTATTAATTAGAAAGGCTTTATTCTGGGCTTCTTGATATGGAAATATTTGAAGCTATAGTATATGAAGTTTTATCCAAATATTTTAAGGAAAAAGACAGACACTATGGTAACTACTATTCTTTAAAAAAATTATTTAGCTATTTCTTATGTTTATTTTAATTAAGGGAAAAATTTTAAAAAATTAGGATATATAATAGTAACTCTTTTCGATCTTCTATTAACTTGTTTTGAAGTCCTGTAATACTCCCACGATCTTGTTTTGACTGATTAGACTCTGTTCCATTCTGTGCGATAGTAGCAAGTCTGAGGGTATAGGCAACTACTTTGAAGGCAATAAGATTCACAAAGATGCCCATTCTGGTTTTATTATTGTCTCCTTTGGAAGTCCTGTAATGTTCACAATGCCTAAGTTTTATTGGTCTTGTTCTCTACTGTTTTGTCCAACTTTATAATATCTAATGAGATAGACAATTCTTTTTAAGGAAACAAGAGACAATGTTAATAACCATTGTTAATAACCTTGTACTCTGTTCTACATCATGTGCTATGTCTATCGTTGGTTTTGACTTACAGCTTTGTTTTGCCATATTTGACTTTATTCTCTCCCCCCCAAAAAAAGTAATAACAACTAAGGAGTAATAAAATCCAAAATGTGTAAATTTTGTTGTAAAAAAGAGAGGGAGGGAAAAAAAAAAAGAGCTCTAACGGATATAACAGCAAGTGTGTTTAGGGGTGTTAAATAGCTGACTATATTAATGTTTTTGGATCATTGAACACAGCTGTTTGCAGTCTCTCTGTTTGAATGTCTACTTTGTATTCTTTGATACTGTGATTGGAGCAACTATTTCCAAGATGATAATATGTAATCTATTAACAGGTGATTTCTTACTGTTATGTTTTTTTTTGTAGTTCTGTATTATGTGTAACCTTACACTGCTTTGTTTTGTTTTGTGTTTTTCTCTTTTTCCTCTTAAATTAAAAAAAAAAAAAAAAAAAAAAAAAAAAAAAAAAAAAAAAAAAAAAAAAACTAGAGCAGGAACTGATGAGCTCTCTTAAAGGAGTGAACTTGTTTTACAGTCGTGTCTGTCTGGGTTGCCAGATATGTCTGACGCTCAAGGGAATTATAACAGGGCTTCCATTATTGCACAAAATGTAACATTAAATACGCAGCAAGCACACATACAAATCAGTGCTCTAATATTAATTTCACCACCTATTAGTCTCAATACTATTAATGAAACTCATTTACCTTTCCTTAATTGGAAAAAATAATAATCTCAGAATTGTTATGAACATTAAATTAAATATAAAAGTCAGATATAGAATCAACTTTTGTTGTATTCTTTCTTCTTCTGATTATTACATGGCAGTAAAAGTGCATTTCAGAAGTTACCTATAGCCACAGCTGCTGATTTACTGATGTGCTTAATAATAGTAGAAATATACTAGTGAATGAGTGATCTAGTAAGCACATAAAATCTGGTTACAAGGAAATAGTATCTGAGCTGATACATCTTTTAGAATGTAAATCCTTCTTATGATACTCAACATATGATTATGGGATAAGAGAGCTCTGTAGCAATAAGAATTGCTACTCAGCACAAATTAAAAAATGCTTGCTTCACTCATCCCGCAAAGTTCATCTCACTTTCACAAGTCAGCGTGTGCTGTGGACACTCTTCATTTAATAAATGTGAGCACCCCATCCTTCCCTGTTGCAGTCAAGTAAAAGATAATTTTAAAAAATCATCTTAAGTAAATGATGTGCTTGGGCATGGTTTGTATAATTACAGCAGTTGGTAATTAGCATAACTAGAGATCATGCCACAGCTAAAAAAATATAATTAAGTCACATAAGATTAGAAGAAGTCACATTTTTACAAGAAGAAATGTATTAAATTAATTCTAAAGTTTTATTTTGGATAAAGTTTACAACAGTATATATTGTACTATGTATCTGAACAGACATTACTGTTGCAAAAATAATATTGCTTAGAGATTTTGTGTCTTGTTTATTTCAAATAATTTCTTAAAGACAAGACTTTTTCAAATGAAATAATTTTCTCTTATTTCTTGTTTCTGCATGGTTTTACCTATAAGATTTTTTTTTGTTTGTTTGTTTGTTTGTCTTTTTCCTTTTTATCGGTACCAGGGATCGAACTCACAACTGCCTGCTTGCAAGGCAGGCGCTTATGCCGCTGAGCTAAATCTCCAGCCCACCTATAAGATTTTTAAAAAGTAAAAATATAAGCAGAGGACATAATTAAGATGGCTACAAGAAAACTGACTTTTTAAGGAATCTTTATTATATTTTTAGCAATAAATGATTTCATCCTTCAAAGTCCTCTAGTAATAGAATGCATTACTTTTATCTTATTATTTTATATATTATTTTTACAAAATAAATGAGTGTAAGCATTATGCATTGCAAACTTGCAAAAAAAGGAGGATCAAGAGATGGATGGAGGAACGAGGAAAAGAAGAGAAAGGTAATTTAAAGAGGATTTGAAATATGTTATTTATATGTACAAATTTCCCACAGGGACACTACAAACATGTGCTAATACTATATATTCAAATATATATGAATGGCAAGTGTTTCCACCTAAACTACAAGCTCTTCTGAGGGTAGGAAACTTACATTACATTCTTGGATTATAGAGTCAAGTATGATGATTACCAAATAATTAGTAGTCTCTGTTTCAATAATATTTAAAAAGTGTAAATGAAATGCTTACAGTGGTAGTATTTAATTTGTCTCAATAGATGACATTATCTTATCAAAGGGTAAAAATTACTTGTTTTGTATATTAAAGTTTAGAAAATATGTTTCCTGCACAATCTTTTGTGTCTATACCATACCCTTACGGCTAGTTAGCTGAGTTCTTTCACTCAATCCAGACAGCTGTTGTTGAGTTCTACCAATTGCCTGTCTCTAAACTTATCTTCATCAGCTGCTGTTTGCTTGAGCTCTTCAAGTCTAAGAGCTCCACGAATTTATAGCTCTTCCTTTTAAAGCAACTGTTTTCTACCCACTACTCAGGCTAAGAGTGAGCAGATTTATAGGACTTCCAAGCTCACAATGCCCAAGAAATAAATCACGAACAGATTTACGGGGCATCCAGAGCAATGTTTTATTTGAACAGGACCTGAACAAAAGAGAATCTTTCTAGACAAACTGGAGACCTGTTCATGGAATGTTGCTTATATAGCATTCATAGGTTTACATTCAAGCTGCCCAATTGGCCCAAATTGTTTTCAACATTAGCTTTTTGATATGAACATACTGATTGGTCCAACTTTAATTCTTTTACTTATTTTAAACTCAGTCCTGCTGCTGTTAGGGCACACATCTCCTGGTATGGGTATAGGAAGTTCATGACATCTGCATTTCTCAGTGAGAACCTGAAGAAATGCAGACTTGTTGATTGACAGCTGTCATGTCTCCACACTAAAATTTTGGAAACTTCAGGAGGGTTAACTAAACATGGTTTATTGTGGTGGGGAAGTTTGGATATTAACAATGGGCCCAGATCGTTTCCTGATATCTGCCAAGTCACAGTTGTCGCTCTTCTGCTTCTTTAATAAAGGGGCAGTGGCATCTGAAGAGGTGAGAGTGGGTTAGTGGCATTGTGGCTGATAACAGAGCTACACTTCCTGTTGAGTGACCCACATAATGGCCACCAGTAACCCTAGGGGCAGAAGGAGGACACAGCCAAAATGTCCCAGTTCCCTGTCAAGGTTTGAGGAGGAACAAAGAGAAACAATGGAGACAGATATGACAGATGTCACACAATAAAGAGGAGGGTCAGGGACTTCTTGCCTCAGCCTCATATTTATAGAAATAAGGAGAAACTTTTAAGAGTTTAGGGACTTAGACATTAATAGCCTATCATTAGGAATGTGACTCCTGGGGTTACAAATTAAATTGAAGAATTTCAAGTTTCAAATGCTTAAGTACCTGGATTCATTTAAAAGCAGGGTAACAATATGTCCCAAGAGGACATCAAATTGTTTTTATGGGGGCTGTGGAGTAAGCCAAACTATTCTTTTAAATAGAGTCTCTATATAGAAATTTCCACTTACACAAGAAAAAAATATATATATATGCAGTTGATTTTCATTATTCATGTCAGTCATTCTATAAAGTTACTGGAACACTAGATTAGCAAACACTGAATTATTGCTCCTAAAGGAAATACAAGGTGAAATTGCTGAAAACATTGACTACTTGGCCAACAACACTGTAATTCATACGAGAACAACCCATCCCATAGTCTCTATATAAGAATATGACAGTCTCTCTGAGTGTAGAGACGTTAGAACTTCAGCTCTGTGTTTGGGGGACATTGTAAATATGACATCAACAAAAATGGGAAAATATTTCAAAAACCCAAGTATTAAATAGGGCACAAAGAGAACAGTTGACTAGAAGATTGACGTCTCCTTTTTCAGTGCTGGCTGGGAGGGTGCATGTTGACTGTATCACATTCCCCACCTCTCCGTACACAGGTATGTCCTCCAAAAGTGCTCTATCAATGTCAGGGTTACAAGTAAATTTTAGTCATGAGGCACATTCTCAGTTGAGAATCTATGTATAATAAGGGCCAACTAACTAAATTTCTAAACAAGAAATACTATGGTAGACATTACAGGTAGTAAGAAGAATGTAACATTATTCCTGTGTTTGAAGTCAAAGTTCACCTGGAGAAATGACATAACAACAGATTCCACAGTTCAATGTAACTGTACTATTATTGCTAGAGAATTACTAAGGGAGAAAGAATAGAATCTTTAGTTTGAAAAGTTTTCAGTCCTGTTTTTCTATATTACATATTTAAAAGGTCAAGGTCAACGTTAACACTGATTCTTACCAATTTACAAATGAACTCTTCATTTCTAGTATGAAAGAAGTTTAGAGAAGCACTGATTGACGGTTCTATTGTTTAATGTTCATCTAGGCAGGCTTTATATCTCTATATTATATCCCATCACTAAACTAAACTAATTTTATAAACTCTGTTAGAAAAAAAAAATAACCAGCAATAGTATTATACTACATTTATCAATTTTTTTCTTATTCGAATCATATCCAAATATGCTGTATTTCCATAAAATGTAAAAGTATTCATCTACAAAAATTTCTGCTTACAATGGAAATCTCAAAGTTCTCTTTTCCAATATTCCTAGCTGGTGTTGTGCTCTGAAAGCAAAGTCATTTATTATGTTACTTTTAAAATGAAATACACCTATTTTCAAAAGATATCTTTTTTCTTAAAATTTTCTCAGAACCTAGTCTTCTTTTTATAAATGCCACCCTTATAAAACATCAACAACAATTTAAAATGTATTTGTAATTTTATCTAACTAAAATGCTTACTAATTATCTTCACCAGAACTTTGTCTTTTGTTATGAATGCTTCATTTTGTCTTGCTTTATTGCTGTAGTGGCAAGCATAGTTTAAAGTTAGTGGCATGTAAAAGGATTATCTTTAGAATTTTACATACTAGTTGGTCATTTTAAAGTGTCATTGGTCATTTACAGACTGGAGGGAGAGAGAACAAAGGCCACATGAGCAAACAAACCCAGTCCGGTAACCAGCACTATTATATGCAGGCCACCTCTGGACTGGGAAGAGCCAGAACCCAGTCCCTTCTGGCATGTGGGCTGGCAATACAAAAAGTATCAATCCTTCTAAAACCCCACTTTCCCCTATAAGCCATCGGTTTATCTGGAGAAACACAGGCTGTGATAATGGTTGTGAGGTGATGCTTTCATGTTTCAATAATGTCATGGTTTATGTTGGTGGCCCCCAGGCCTAATGTATTTGCATTATGCATTTGTGATTGATTCCTTGTCTAGAGCTTGGATTGATGATGTCAGTGCTACACCTACATAGGGAGGGAGCCAGCATGTAAAGTAATGGCTAAAGAAAGCATGTCTCTCTCTCTTGCCTCATCTGCCTTGCTGTGGAGAGCTGCCATGAACTGCAGCCCGCCATGCCAGCCTGCCTTGGAGCCAACGAGGTATGGACTGAAACCTCCAAAAACTGTAAGAAATAAACCTTTTTTTTTCCCCCAGTGTTGGCATCAGGTATTTTGTCTCATCAAAGAGTTTAAAATAATTAAGACAACTAACATTGCAGGTCTAGGGTTAGTGTTCTGATCATAGGTTTAGAAGAGGGTGGTATACAGTGTGGTATCTAGGGAGGAACCTCCTTCTGAGAGTTGTCCTGTCACCATTGTTGATGCCCCATGGTCTTGTTTTGAGGTCCTATGTCATTTCCATTGTGTGACTGGGCTGGGTTTTATTCTCTTTTGTTTTGTTTGATTATGTTAAATCGAATGGTAGGGGCAGATATTTCAAAGATAGCAAGATATATTTTGGTAGCAATTTTGGTTTTTCTGTTGGCTTATTTTGAAATCCTTTATTGCATTCATTGTTTTGTTTTTATTGTTTCTATTCTTTTCTGTTCTGTTTGATTTTTACTATGTCCGAAGGCAGATGCAGCTATTTTGAAGACATCAAAAAGCATTATGGTAACTCTTGGTGATTTTGTAAAGTTTTGAAACCTTGTATCTCTTACACTGGTTAGTTTTGACTGGTTCTGGTTTTTTTTTTTTTTTTTTTTTTTTTTGTTTGTTTGTTTTTTTCCTTCTGTTTTATACTCTTTAAAATAAAAAAAATAAATTGTCATTATTTTCTACTAATTGTTTCAATTTTATAATAACTAGAGACTCCTGTAACAGGGACTTGTATATTTTGAATGAGTAATTAAAAGCAGGATGAAACTGACATTTCTGTTGCCATTTCTTTTCTCATATTTCTTTAAAACGTTGGGTCATCCCGGTTCAACTTTGCCCAACAGCACTGTGGTCACTTGAAAAGTGTCTGTATTACAGGTTTACTAGCTTTAAACTAACTACCATATCTTATCATTCTTGAAGACATAGAATGCCAGCATGAGAATAACTGAAGTAATTTTCACAATTTTTACAGATATCCAGCCAGTTGTCAGCCTTAATAATATCTCTTTTTAGACTTGCTAGAGATATCTAGAAGCCTCCAAACATTGTCCTAGACTTGCAAACACCTCACAGTCCAGAAAAAGCAAAAATTGGAAGACTACTCATAATGAGGTCATCGCTCCAAGTGGATGCAACCATCACTTGATGGGAAATGACGTTAGACCAGTTCCCTTAAGGAAGAACAATCACCTCGGGGGTGACAGAATTGACCCTGCAATAATAAGAATTCCTCCAGAGGTGCTAAACCAGGACTGAGATAATAATCAGTCCGACCCCAGATTACCATAGCACCCCATAAAACTGGTCCCAACTCTTTTGTTAAGTGGACTGTCTGATCTTCATCTGATCTGATCCTTTTCACTTATTCAAGATGAAGTTTCTTCCATATTTTCTCTTTTCTCCTTTGCAAAATGATCTTTGTCAGTTTCCCAAGCTAGAAGCCCTTAATTTTTTCTCTTATTTTCTAATTAAGTTTTGCCTGTAAAATTCATGTTGATTTTCCCAGTTTTAATATCATTATTACTAAACCAAGGACCCATGTTAACCAAGAATACTCCCTTTTATCTGCCCCAATTGTTTTAATTAATTGTTTTCTTTGTACTTACTTTATGCTGAATTTATGTCAGTGCCATAATTTATTTTTAATTTCTTCTGGGATGGTGTGTGGCGGGGGGCATACATCATGTCTTCTTGTTTAGAAACAGTTCATTCATTTTCAGTAGGGTCAATTCAATTCTTCAGGGAAAGCTCTTGTAAGGGTTTATCTGACCATGTATCTTTTACGAACCGGACAGCTTGAAAATTATTCATCTGGATATGTTCAATCACTAGATGATTTTCATCTAAACTATTAAATTCTGTAATATTTAATACATTTTTAAGCATGTAGAGTAAAATATTACCAGATTTTTGGGCCACTAATTCTTTATACAGTCCCATTGTTTGCCTGGAAATACTACAAATTTCACCATTTTAACACCATTTAATGGTCCATGTTTCTTCAGTAAAGTAACATTGCTTACTTACTTGATGTCTTTTCAAACATATTTACTTTATGAACTGGACAGTGGCATAGAGGTTCTTGAAGTAAATGTGAAAATTTGTATGAAAATTTGAATTTCTTGAAATGCATGATTTTATGGAATTTTCTGGGTCAAGTGATTAATGTTCAATTTTCACAGATCACCTTACACCTTTTAGAGAAAAGAATACCATAATTTTAAATTGTCTGTTGCATTATTTTCTTAGGAAAATAGGTTGTTTTTTATTTTCAGTGAAATTAGTTGTATATATTCCATGTCCAAATATAAATCCTTTCTGTGTTTCAATCCTCTGAATTTAGTAGGAAACAATTTGAATGCCTCCCCTTAAATGCTGCAACACTGATTATATTGGGGCTTATTTCCATATAATGATAGATACAGAGCTAACTATAGTACTTTCCTCTCCCTTCAATTGGCTCTGAGCATTGCAAATAAGGCTAACTGAGGTACTAGAGAGTAATCTCCACAGCCATCAGACAGGCTCCTGTTTCCTTGCATAGTGCTCTCTGTAAAATAAATGAGCACAGCAGGATGGTAGAGCCAGTGAGTTGTTCCAGGAATGTCAACTGTGTATGAGCCCCAGAATAAAGAGGCTATGCCTTCCCGGGCACAGCCTCCAAAAACAATTTTTTTTTTTTTTTTTTTTTTTTGCTATCTTAATTGTATTGATCAGACTGATCCTTCTCTATGTCATTCTTCTTGCATTTTGCAAAGATGGCTTGCTCTCTACCTGGCCAGCCAGCTCAGGTTACTCATGTGGTTTCTGCCATCCTCACTGTCACTCATCCTCCAACCACGACCTTCTTCACAAGGTAATGAATTCTGGGAGAGGCCTTGGATCTGGGGCTTTGTCTGCACATCCTCATGGGGATTAGATTTAAGACCCCTTGGCTGCCCTTATCTTTGAATATGTTCTAGTGTCTTAATTCTTGCTGTGGGTTGCACTGAAGGTGGTAGATTAGAATTAATTTGCTGGGGTTCCAATAATTTCTCAATGAAATTATAAATATGTTTTTAGATTGTGAGGAAGACCGGAAAAGCGATCACAATATTCATTATTTGGGATTACAATAAGAATCATTTCTAAGAATTTTCCAGGAATAAATATTTATTTACATGAAATGAAAATGGGTATTTAATCTCCATCCCTAAAAGAGCCTGTAATGCTGGTTCTGAGACTAAAAGCAGAAATGCTTGGAATGTTGCTCTCCTCACCTACCTAACAACATCTTTATTTATATGTTAAATTGAAGTTCTTTTGTTCAAAACTGAAGCTTTTTAATTTGTATTTTATAAATGTTCAATTTAATTTGATCCCTTAAAATCATCCCTTTGCGATGGAAAGAGATTATGCACTTCTTTAGAGTTTGTTCTGGAAAAATCTCACAGGTTATTTATCAGTAGTCTTTAATTTAGAAAATTACAAATTTTTCTGGAGTGTGTGGGCAGCAAAAATGTATTAATATTTATAGTTTTATGTCATTAGAGAGAACGGAAGCATTTGAAATATCTTGTTAATCAGTTGATCTTTCACCTCAATAATCTGATCTTTCAGTGTACTTCTAAAATCACTGGAAATGGTATTTTCAGATGATATAAGGTAAAATACATTTAATGAAAAAATGACATTCCAAAATAATAATTTTTTTTTCTTATCTTGAATTCAATTCTGTCATTATTGTTAGTGACTAATTCATTGTTATCATCATTTGAAATTTCAATCTTCTAATTTTTAACGGTTTAAAATTGAGATAATTAGGAATTACATGATGATTAATTCAAATATGAACAGCATTATGCCTGAAGCACAACTAATGAAAAGGATATGTGTGGAATTTTTTTAATGCTTGAAATCATATTAATATTTGAGAAATGCAATTTTCATTTTAAATAGCAGTTTTATTAATATTAAGAGTTTTAAAACAGAGTTTTCATTTGAGACCTCCATTTGTTGAAATATTTCAAAAACCTCACCAGATCCTTTTAATGTTGAAAAATACAATAAACAAAGAATTTAAAACTGAGTTTTTAAAAACTATATTTAAATAAAGGAACATATGAGGTTACTTTAGAATATATCACTCATCTCATTTCTTCAGGCTATTAAATAAGCCATTTGTTGTAATTTGTGGTGCTATTCAATGAAAATTTTGAAAGATATACGATTGAATTAAACTGTGAATTTTTATTTAACTTCTTACCAACAAATATGGATTAAATTTATTATTATAGCAGAAATCAATTTATTTATGTAGAGATATATTTTGGTAAAGTCCTAATACTAAGGAACATGGAAATATTTTTAATTTGGATAAATTATTGATTATTGATGAGAATAATTTGTGACTTACAAGTGGGATAGGTATTTTACAGTAATCCCATCCTAAAGTTTTGATTAGGCAAATTTCTGTTCTGTTGAGTAAGAGCACACTTATTTGAAGATCAAACTATACACTATTAAAGCAATTTTTAATTTTTTATATACTACCACTGTTTTTCTATTTCAGTGAACTCATTTTTCACAAATGAAATTATCTGTTCTTGAAAAAGTGATTCTCTCTCTATATATATATATATTTATGCAACAAATATGTAAAATTTATAAAATCTATTCAGTACTGTTCTTTTTTTTTTTTTTTTTTTTGGCTTTTTCTTTTTTTATGGGTACTGGGGATTGAACTCATGACCACACACTTGCAAGGTAGGCGCTTATGTCACTGAGCTAAATCCCCAGCCCCTATTTAGTACTTTTCTGCAATTCAAGAGCATTTAAAAAGTGTTAACTGAAATAAAACAAAGAAGATGCTGAGTCAACAGTGTTACCCAGCTTTTAACTGTAATCAAGCCTGTAACAAATTTCATTAGAGATTTTTGTGCCTTCTCTAAAACAAAAACATTTGAAATTTTACATGAATTCCTTTTGAGTTATCATAGATTTACAGTATGAATATTTTGTATAAAATACTGACTATAGTTTATGTCAGAGATGACCCGTAAGTAAGACCTTGTCTATGAATCTTCACTTTTACACTAATTAGAATGAATTAGGTTGACAATTCAAGCAAATCTGTCCTATGTTTCAGCATGAAGTCATAGAAATAAGAAATCTGGAAAATAATAATTCCTTAGAGCAGTACTAAAAGACAAAATGAAGTCAACAGGGCAATTATAAAATAAGTATCAAAAAGATTCCTGAATAAAATTAATTATTTTATGGAAAAGGGAAAATTATCTAGATATTCAGCCCAAAAAATAATTAAAATGACACTCAAAGTGTCTCCAAAATTCAACAGAACAGGAATTTGCCTAATCAAAACTTTAGGATGGGATTACTGTAAAATACCTATCCCACTTGTAAGTCACAAATTATTCTCATCAATAATCAATAATTTATCCAAATTAAAAATATTTCCATGTTCCTTAGTATTAGGACTTTACCAAAATATATCTCTACATAAATAAATTGATTTCTGCTATAATAATAAATTTAATCCATATTTGTTGGTAAGAAGTTAAATAAAAATTCAGTTTAATTCAATTATATATCTCAAAATTTTCATTGAATAGCACCACAAATTACAACAAATGGCTTATTTAATAGCCTGAAGAAATGAGATGAGTGCTCTGCTGTGGACTGCTTCTCCTCTGCTGTGCCTTACTTTCCTGGAGTCTACCAAATATGGACTATGATTTATTGGCTTTACAAACTGTGAGCCAAACTGATCCTCCCTTCCTTACTAATTTGTGAGCATTGGGTATTTTGTCTCAGTGATGAGAAAAGTAACTAAGACAGATTTCAGGACAGTAAGTCCCTGACTTGTGGACCACTTCCATTCTGGGAGAGCATTCCTAAATCTGATAGGTTCAAAAATCTGACAAAGTGGGTCTTACACATCTTTGACACAAATATATAATGTAAAACATAAAAAAAAAAAAAAAAGGCACACACCAAAGATACTGTGAGTAAACAAATTTTACAGTTACTTTAAAATGTCAGGAAAACAAGTGAGTTACTTCCACAATTTGTTGGCAACTATAGATATTTGGAATGATGATTCTGTTCATATCTGTGAAAGTTCGCAGCTTAAAGTTTCATAAATCAGGGACTTTGGTATCAGAGAACTGGGGTTGTCACTGTAATTCATAACCTTGTGATTCAGAAAACTTTGGAGGTAGCTGACTGGAGGAATTTGAGAAAATTTAAAGAACTGGCTGCAAAAGTATCCCTGGAATGCTGTGAGCTGAGTTTGATGATTCTTGTCAGAGCGCAGAAGACCACAATGTTGACTGCAATGCTGTTTGAAAAGACCACGATAAAGGATTTAATTTGAGAACAAGGACTGTATTTGTTGTAAGGACTCCAGATCATGTGTGTTATACTCTGATCAAAAATTTATCTGAATTTTGCTATTGTCCAGAGATATTGAAGAAGGCTAAGATTAAGGACAGTGGACTAATTAATCTGAGGAAAGAAATTTCAAGGCAATCTAATGTTGAGGCAATGATCTAACTAATATAAGGGCTTTTAGCCATCCTACCTTGAGAATCAAGAACAAATGGCCTAGAAGAATGATTTAAAAAGTTTTGATATTTGCCACAAAGGAAGGTCCAGTAAATTTTTGGATTGCAAAGATAGATAAGAGGAGAATCTGGTTGTTGAAATGATTGTTGATAAAAAGCCAAGTGCCTTGGAACCAGACAAGCAAAAGGTTATCTGACAGCATCACAGGACTTGGAAGGATGACACTGTTTGTAGACTCAAAAATGCAAAGTTGAAAAAGTTTGCTATGAGAAGCATGCCCCAGGGTACTCTGGAATGGCAGAAGCCCAGGTGATTTGTTCCTCAGGATTGGGTCCATAGTTCTCAACACTACAGTGTACAATTTATATAGTGACAAAAGAAGGAAGTCTGACTACTGTTTCAGTTGACAGCAGACATTGACATCATAAATATGGTGCTGGTTTTAGGTACACGCGGGATGCAAGAGTTGTGGTATCAGGAAGGCTTTCAGAATTCAGCAGAAGGCTTAAGAGGCCAGGCAGTGTGCTCCTAAGAGCAGTGTGTGAAGCTGTGAGTGTGAATCTGAAAGTGCACTGGACACCCCAGCACTTTGGAGAATCCAGGAATATAGGTCATCTGAGGAAAGTTGCAAGGAGGGAGCAAAGCCAGCTCAGGAGGAAGCCAGGAGAGCTACAACTATCTGAGGTACTGTAGGGTCAGTGCCAGCCAAGCCTTCTAGATTTCACATCTTGCATAGATTGGCCCAGGTGCTAGACATAGAACTATGAGATTTAATGTTTGTTCTGCTTGATTTTGGTCTTGCTTGGGTCCTATTCCTTTCTATCCCCTATTTCTACCTTTTGGAACAGAAATATATATCTTGAGCCATTGTATGTTCAAAGTGTTTAACTTTCTTTTCATTTGTTTAAGGACCGAAAGCAAGAGTTTGCATTAGATCTCAGAGGAAACTTTGGATTTGGATTGTCAGCAATGTTGAAATTGTTAGGACTTTGGCAACTTTTAGAGACACTTTAAATATCTTTTGCATAAAATGATGGGCATGCATATTTTGGGAACTAAGGGTGGAATGTTCTGACTCGTATTGAGATGTCTCCTCAAAGCCTCATGTGTTCTGTAAGTGGGGCTTTCAGAGGTGGCTGGATCCAGGGCAAGTGAATATGGAGTCAGGGTATGTGATAATTAAATTAGTCTACTGATTGGTTTGGCATAATTTGGGTGTCTGTAATGGGAATGTTAATCCTGGTGTGTGTGGCACTAATCAGTAAATAGGCTTATAGCTTGAATGGAATAGAAGTGACAAGGAAGAAAGGTAGATTCACTGATCCTTGCCTCCTGCTTGTTGTTTCTTCTTTGTCAAGTGTCACCCTGCCTTGTAGACACTCAATTGCGAACTGAAACCTCTGCAAACTTTCAACCAACATAGACTTCCTGTAACTTGTGGGTGTTGGATATTTTGACTAGACAATGAGTAAAGTAACTTTGTGTGGTCCTATGATTATGAATAGCAATCTTCTCTCATGGTTTGATCAGCTCTTAAGGTCTCTAACTCTTAATATTGTAACAAATAAAATTTCAATACATTAATTGGGAGGGTATATTCAGTCCAAATCTATAATCCCAACTAGAACTATATGAAGATATTGGACCATTCAAAAATAATCAATTTGAAGTAACATCATAAAAGTGAAGACCTAATGGTCTTCTAAGAAGACAAAAGACTAGAATTATCTTTAACTTGTGAGGACAAACTAAAGGCAGCTCTCTGTGAACCAAGAAGATTGCATTTACTAGACATCAAATAAGCTTAAAACCTCATCTTGAACTCTCCAAACTGCAGAACTAAATTAAATATTTCTCTCTGTGCCATTTTTGTTTTAGCTTGAATGTTGTAAACACTAAATACTTTACCTAAATTATTTTGAATCAGAGTACAGAGGTGGCAGTAAGTACTGGAAACAAATATCAATATGTAAAGAAATGACCTTCATGTTGTTAAAGAATATACAAGAACAAACAATGCATTCTGAGTATACAGTAATCAAATAGGAATATAGAAATTCATGGCGTGGTGAGACAGGCTGATAACTGAAGAAACTTCAGTTACAAAACCAAACACACACAGTTAACTAAAACATATAGCTACATATATTGATTGCACGTGGTACCTAAAAATATTCTTTAACGAGCTGATCAATATATAAATAACATTTATTTCTGGGGAAAGCAATGGTATTACAAACAACTGAAGTGACTGTATTTTATTTAAAAACATGTATTGATAGAATAAATGTTTAGCAAAGGAAATATTTTCACTGACTTTTTCAATCACTGAGGTGATAAAAAGCTACATCTAGCACATTGGATGAGTAAAGTACTTTAAGATATTGCTATATTTTTAATTTTCAAACATTTCCTTCAGAAAGGAAACATCAGCTGATTTTACTGAAGCACTTAGCAACTCTAAGTGATAAAGTGAAAATTAATTGTATTCTAAAAATCATAAGATAATTTACCTTCAATTGGAAGTAAACATTTTTCTCAAAAAAATCAAACAATACTTTATTTGGTCTTTATACATTACTAGAAAAAGGAAATTTTAATCATTAAACTTGACGTAACTGAATTATTTTTTTTTAGACTTGGACACCACCTCCAAGTTTTTGAATGTACATACGCTAATATGTCAAAGGACAAAAACATTAGAAAATCCAAACTTTTTTGGTAACAAGCATTTTGGGTGAGGACTACTCAATGAGAATTTATGTTCTGTGCTAGCTTTTGGTAGGAGAACTTACAAGGAGTCCTCTCACTTTCCCCTTAGTCTCTCACATTGATTTCTTTCTTTTTTTTTTTTTTTTTAACTTTAAAAAATAAAACAAAAAAATGTAGAAATGATACAGAATTTCAAAAAAATATGATATTAACTAAGTAACATATTGTATATTGTTATCTTGGAAGTAGTTGTTCAGGTTACAAGATCTAGGCACAAAAAATAATCAAAAATCAAATAATGACAGCTGGGGTTTAGCTCAGTAGCACAAGCACCTGTCTGGCAAGTACAAGTTCAATTCCTGGTACCAAAAAATAAATAAATAAATAAATAAATAAATAAAAAATAAGCTGAATGAAACAATGACAGCACAACTGTTCTATTTGATAAACTAACAGAGATTAGTGGTAAAGTTGTCTACCTTGCATACATATACCTACATACATTTAGATATGCGTCCTTACATATATATATATATAAAATCTTTCACTTCCTTTTCTCCTTTCCCCTATCCTAGTTGTCACATTAATTTCTTAATGGAATTTCATTAAATATTCCAAAAGAAAATTTTTCGAAGAACCATGATCAAAATACTGTGGAAAGCCAGAAAGTGGAAAAGATTGTCAGTCAGGAAAGGTTTCAAAGAGATTGTGCAATTTACCAGAATATGAAAGATGGACAATGTCTCAGGAACAACAAATTTGGGAAGGGAGTAACAGGACAGTTAAAGTAGAATATGCATGCAAAAACATGGAATTTAAAGATGATAATGAGGGCTTTGTTGAGGCCAATCGACACACTAAGGGGATATCACAATATTAACAACCAGTCACACAAATGCTGGAGAGCAAAATTAGAGCTAGAATATGCAGGCTCCTGATATTTTACAGGTGGTTTGAACTTATTTTAGAGATAGCTGAATCACCAGACAACCTATGCTGTACCCTATGATGGTTTTTGCCTGGAGGAATATATCAGATAATATAAATGATTCTGAATGAGACCACGGGGAGACAGATTAAAACAACCTGAAATGTATGAAATGGTCACATGGTTGCAGATTTAATCATATGCCTGAAATACTATACACAGATTTCAGACATTTTGTAAATTTCAGAAAAGCACAAGAAAGAAAATAAATATATCCTCCATCTCCCAATATAAATATCAGTGATTAACATTGTTGTATATGTATTCCAAGATTGTTTTCTATACATACTTGGACCTTTTAAAACAAATACCATGAGAGCAATGTGAAATGTTTTGTAAACAGTGTTCTGTGACATGAAATATTTGATTAAATGTCATTCATGTGGTGTGCCATCAATTAAACTTATTACATGAATTGAAGGAATTTTTAGCATTTAAAGCACAGTATGATAAACAAAAATACCTGTGCTATAAATTTGTGCTTTCCTCTGACTACTTAAAAATAAACTACTAAATGCAGAACTTCTTACCAAAAGATAAAACACTTTTGAAAATTTTAAAACATATCTCTCTAAAATTCCCTTTTAGAAAGCAATTTACATTCTTACCAGCATTCTCTTTCCATGCAGTCTTTAAAACAATGACTATTTTTATTCTTTCCTGACAATAAGCAAATATGATATCTCGCTGTTTAATTTGCATTTCTTTGATTACTTATGAGGTTCAGCACTTTCATGATTTTTGTGACTTCCCTATTCTGTCAATATTTTACTGTGGTGTCTGCAGTATTACGCTGGATTTTAAAATGCTCCAAGACTTTTCTGTTTAGGCAAAGAACGAGATAACAATTGTTATTAGTTATTCACGCATAGAGAAACTATAGAGATTAACTCAGAAATTCTAAACGTGTGAAGAACAGGAACACAGCCAGGTTTCAGGTAAAAAAGAGAAATATGTGCAAATATTTATTAGAAAAGACATAGCTATGCAAACTTACCAAAGGCTTGTCATAATGAAACTCATGCATGAAAAACTAGATGTCTGCGAGGGCTGGAATGAATGTAACAATGAAAGTAAATGTCTTTATGTAACTGTGAAATCTCTGTAGGTTTGGAGAAGGGTACAATGAGGCATGATCATGACCATAGCTAGTTATCAATGTCAATTTTCTGTACTCCACTTTTCTCCCCAAAGGCATGTAAAAATACACCATGAATTAAAAAATTACAATAAACTTGAAAACTATTAGAGCTGTCAGCAAGCTACTAAACTTAAAGGATGAAATCTAATCAAAGAAATTTTGTACAAAACAATACAGAGCCACCTTTAATGTTAGTCCCCAAATATACAGACATCTTATTCCATGGAAAGTGAATAGCTTCCTCATAAAATTTGCATGAATATTTCCAAGATAACCAAGAAAATAATACATTTTAATTGATGTAAATAACCAGCATCACAATCAAAATTTGTAAAATTTTCACCATATCATAAAGTTTCCTCAGTCCTATTTCTTTGAAAAAAAAAATATAAATGAAATAATAAAGAATGTATTTTTTTGCATCTGGCTATTTTTCTTAGATAATGACTTTGAATCTTATCCACATTGCTGCATATCTTAGTAGTATGTAGTACTAATAGTCCATTGAATACCACTATGATGTTCTACAGTAACAATACGTCAAAAACTGTCCACTGGTCTTTTGATATGCACTTGGGATTTTGAAGTTTTTCTTATTATTAATGAAATGGCTATGCATATGCGTGTACAAATATTGATGTCAGTAAATTTTTTTGGTTATTTTGAATATTTAATGTAGGATAGAATGGCTGAATCCTATAATACTTATGGATGTAATTTCAAATAGAAGGAAGAAGCCAGGTTTATAAAATGATGTACCATTTTACTTTTGTCAGAAAAATATGACAGATTCCATTAATTCACATCTTTACCAATGGTTAGTTTGACTCATCTTTTCAACTGTAGTTATTTTGCCGTATATTTAGTTAATGTATTTTTCCACAATTAGTAATGGCATTGAATGTCATTGCATGTGTGAAAGTGCTTTCTAAATGTCTGCTTGTTTCTTTACAGTTCATTATTACTATTATTATCATTATTATTTTATTATGCTTTTTAAGATCTAGAAACAGGTCATTTATATTTTGTGGTTTTGAAACCGTGAGATGGATCCAACATATAGATTCCAGACTCTGTGTACCATGAGCAAAGAACTGCAAGTATACATCTAATGTTAAATAAAAGCAACTAAATTAATTGACGATCACAGAAAGATTTTCTAAAGCCAGGCCCATTCCAGCAAAAAGTTGCATGAACAGTAAAGAGATGTCAGAATGACAAGAAAGTAAAAAGCAGAGCACACAAATAAACCAGGCCTTTGGACTTTAAAGGAAGTGCACTCTGGCCCTGTTCTCATTAGGTCTCTAGATAAGATAGCCAGGAATAATGACAGAGTTGTCATCTCAGGCACTTTCAGTGATCATTTGTGTTCCATAGTTCATTGTGACAAAATCACGTATGTGAAATGCAGTCCATATTCATGAACCTTTAATAAGGTTTCAGGAAGGAAAACTTTACTGCATTTCAAGCCAGGAGATCTATCATGCATGTAACTGCCTTGTAACTTTAGAGGTTTTTCCAAGTCTTTGTTATTTTATTTTTTCTCTCTTAGAACAATGAAGGATGATTGGCTCTGGGAGTTGCTCACACTTAAGTGGATGGAGTGGCATATTTCCCCGGCTGCCATTGCATTACCTGTACTAGTTGGACTTTTCATTTTTGTAGAACCTGAAACCAATCATTTTATCAATGTAATTTGTAAAATATTTTATTACTTTCTGTCCAAATTAAAAAATTTTGTCTACCCTGAGGTCAAAATTTTACCTGTGTAGAGGTTTGACAATTGTAGATTTTTACACCTATCTGCAAAACAATTAATTTCAATTTTCTTTTTTTAGTCTTTTGGTTTTCTGAGTCAGGATGTTATTATGTATGTCAGGTGGATCTTGAAATTTCTTTGCAGTTCAGGCTGTCATTTTACTCACTGAGCTAGATTTTCTTACTTCACCCTATAGGGGGATGACATTATAGGCATAAACCACCAGGCTGTTTTAATACAAGTATTAAATAAAGGTCATTTTTGGTTGTTTTTATTTACATATGACAGATAATGGAGACTCGCTAAGAGGATAGCTATTTTATTTGAAAATCAATTTGAAATCACGGGCTTAGTTTGTACTCTACAACACCTAAATAGCCTGGTTACATTTTGAAATGAGTAAGTTAAAAGAATGCCTAAGGCATTGAGACAAGAAAAAGCAATGTACACACAAAAGGAACACTATCAGATTCATCTCTAACTTTTTCTACATCGCTACCTCAAGAAGACATTGAATTATGGAAAGAGAAGAAATTTCTCAGATATACATTTCTCAGTAAGAAAGCATTAAGTATCAGTATAACCCTAGTAAACACAAAGTTAAGACAGTTGATGGTTAAACAAACTAAACACAAATGTCATATTATATTTGGAAAAAGAGATGGAAAATAAAAAAAAAATAAAGTATAACTGAAGCTAAAACACATTAAAATAGGACAGAATGATGGATGACTATATATATATATATACATATATGTATATATAAACATATAATTTTCATGTTTGGAAATAACCAGTATATATCAATTTAACTGTGATTAGGAAACACTGATTTTGTTATTTTAAAATGCTATTATAATATTGGTACAGTGATACTTCAGTTCATGAACTTAATTCATTTCATAATTCTCAAAAAGATACTCATGTTCACATCCATGGCCTGGAAAGATGAACTGGTCATGTTTGTCACCTAGTGTAGAGTTTACAAAGAAAAACAAAATTTAGACAAATCTTCTGTTTGCAAACTAAATTTACAAACAAAAGCATTTATGAACTGAGTCATTACTGCAGAATTAGGTAGAATTTGTTCATTTGTCAAATAACTACAGACACCAAAATACTTGATCGCTCATATTCTTAAGAGAGAAAAATAAGAAACACTTAAAAGCATAAAATGACACCATTTGATTAAATATAAAAAATTGATAATTTAAATATACATCTCCTTAAAAAACATAAAAACTCATTATTGCCAATAAAATTCAAACACATTTCGTTATAAATCTTGGATTTGAGGCTGTTTGTACTTAACAGAAATTTTGAGTAATTTTTTTACTGTAGGTACAGCATTTATGAATAACCTCAAAACTCAGAGTACAAATGTCTTGGGCCACCTCTTAGCTGTTTACAGTCAGCAAATGTCTTCTACACTGGGCACAGTACTTAACATACATCACTTGGAAAACAGCTCATTTGATGGAAGCAGAGAAAGCAGGAAGAAGCCAGCAATGGTTATACAGATTTCCAGGTTACTCCCAAAGTGAACAGCATATTCTGACCAGGTTCCACCTCCTAATAGTGAATTTATCTATAGATTTAGCAGTAGATAAATCTACTATGAGTATAGTAACCTCATAATCTAATTACCTTCTAAAACTCCCGTCTTTGAACACATGGAGCTTTTAGGGCTTGTTTTTATGTAAACCATAATAGTGAATTAATACAATTGTCTATATTATGGTTTCTTCAAGTATATAATGTAAGTGGTATTATACCTCATAAGGATTGCCGTGTAAAGGTTGCCTAAATTAAAAAAATGTAAACAGGGGGCTGGGGGTTTAGCTCAGCGGCATAAGCACCTGCCTTGCAAGCAGGCGGTCATGAGTTCGATCCCCGGTACCGATAAAAATGAAAAAGACAAAAAAAAAAAAAAAAAATGTAAACAGTTCAAGACATTTCCCACTCACAGTGTTAAATTAATAATTTTAAATAAGGATACTTATGAGAAAAGGTTTGAAAAATGAAAACATGTCAAGGTATGAAGATCGAACTGGCTGGGAGCTAAGTTTTGTTACTGGATATTAAGGTTCCAAATACCCAGTCATAGGAGTTATCTAAGGTTCTGATTAGATTTTCCCAAACTTATTAAACATATGCTGGAAGGGGGCTAGGAAGGAAAGATTTAGAACAGAAAGGTTTTAGCATCATAACATACTAATTACAACAGTAGAGTTGGTAGGCAGAACTGAAGGATTTTCAGAATAGAAGAGACAAGACTATTCAATTGGCTGATGAAAAATTTCAAATGCATCCAACGGAAAACATAGAACTGTTATTATTATGTTTGAACAAACATATAATTATCTTCTCTCTAAGAAAATACAAAGATATTGTTAAATAGGACTCACATGATGGAATGTGCTCTTTAGCCAGTATGATCAGCATCTCTACTTAAATAGGAGGGCAGAGAAGAAAGGAAAGTAAAAAGGGGCAAAGTCCAGTGGACCACGTACCTCCCACTCTGATTATGTGTTGGGTGCTCCCTTTTAGGAAAATGCATCCACACTTCAGAAAAGTACAAGGATGAAAATGAGAACGTAGTTGGCAGGTTATATTCAGGACATAGGACTCCATGCAGACGTTTTTTCTGACTGAGAAAAAGAAAGGAGTGAATATTTAAAGTATAAAAAAAGTTGATATCAGAAATTTTTCTAATGAGTTGATAAGAGAAAAAGCCGTCAGTGATGAGGCACACAAAAGTTATATGATTTATCAGTGTGGAAGATAAAGCAGTAAGAATACTTCGCATGGATGTTGATGAAATAATTTCCAAATTGCTAAGGAAAGGAAAAGAAGTGAGAAGCATGCTGAGCTTGGTGAAGTGGTGCATCACCTGTGGCTCAACCCAGGTGACTATTAACTGTTGTGAACATTAGTTATGGGTGATGAGCATCAGCCCCATGCAGAGTCATCTGGGACCGTGGGCTGAACTCATGCAACTGCAGTTTGTATGCCAGACACAGGTAAAGGCAGAATCAATGCAGACTTCTCTATAGTTGAATAACTTTCAGCTTTCAGCATTTAAAAGGAAGATGACAGTGGCTGCAGGGTGATTTTTTCGCTCTTCTTATTCATATTGAGCCTCTAGGAAAGGAATATTCTTGAAGATAATAAACTTTAGAATGCAGACAAGTGCTTGTGGTAAGTAGAAGGTGAAGGAGGGAAGGAATGGAAACACAATTTGTGTGTAGACACAATTTATATAATAATGGTGAAAAAGAATTTGGTGGCTTTGCTTTGTTTTGTTTTTTGAGGTTTTGTTTTGTCTTGTTTTGAAACATGGTTTCCCTGCATTGCCCAGGCTGACCTAGCACTCCTGGGATAAATCCAAATCCTGCCTCCACTTCCTCAGTAGCTGGGTCTGCAGATGTGTCTTGCTATGTCAAGATTGGAAAGCCTGGTTTGAAAAGGTGGACTTTTAAGCATTAAGAACGAAGACATCAAAGTAATATGAGAAGAGATAAAATGTGACTTCCTAAAATCTTCATGAAGTTTTAGTTTAAAGAAAATACATTTGCTTGAAAGATTGTTGGGACACAAATTGGGGAAGTAGGGTAAAATTGTTCAACCTCCGAATGTGGAAGGGCGTAAGACTTTGGACTTCTTTCCTTTAGAGAATACTGAGAAATTAAAACTACAGATATAGAGAAAAAAATACATAAAAGGACAAATATATCTTAATTATAATTTGAGAAATAGCAAAATATACATGCAAAAATGTGTAAAGAGAAACACATTCCAAAATAAACCAATTAATAAAACAGAACAAGAGAATAAAAAGGTAAAAGGAAACAAACCTTTCACATACATTTGCTCAGTTTTAAGTAACTGACAGTCAATTTCTGTAAAAACTTTGCTGGGCTGGCTCATGGGAATTGGATTGTAAATATGTATAACATGTAAATATGTTTTAATATACTTGAAGGATTTAAGAAGAGGGATAATAGATATGAAAGTGCACTACAATGAATATCATTAGAGATGCAAAGAATGTTGAAAGGAATACCCCAAGCCCATTTCCAATTCTTGTCTCATATCTACTTATATGTATTTAATTTCCTGCATACGGTCACTTATAAAATATAAGCTTTTCCTTATTGAATTTATTTTCTTTCAACTTCTCTTCTTTTAAGCATTGCCTCTCAGGATTCCTATATAGTAGAAATCTATGTGTCTGCCTTTTTGTTTATGTTTATTGTTTTTGTCAGGCATTTTAGGCCCAAAGGTTCTAAAAGCCAGGAAGCATACTCACTTATAATGCTTGGTTGGGAAAAAGTAAATGTTATATGATAATGATTGTCAGAGATTAATTTACTAGGAAATATTTAAAACAACTGCATTTTGAAAAATGAATTCAATTTCAATTTCTTATCTAACTTTTTGTCTTCTAGTAAAATTCATAGTAAAGTTTAATAAGTCTTTTAATACAGTCAACTACCAGCATATCTTGCTTTGCAAATATGAAGTATTCTTTAAAAATGCCACTTCGATCACATTTGAAAAAACTTCAGCACTTCCTAGTTATGTATTAAATAAGAATCCAACATTTAAGGTTTTCAAAAAAAATCTACCAAGTATCATAATGTTATAACCATCAATGATTTAACTTTGTTTTTGTTTATTTGAAAGAGAGTCTCATTATGTAATGCAGGCTGGACTCAAACTCTCAGAGATCCTACTGCTTCAGCCTCTCAAGAGTCATGACACAGGTACATGCCATTGCAGCCAGATAGCTAGATTTTACTTTGTTTCAATTATACATGTGAAAAACTTCTTTCTGTCAATTATATGTGCTTTTTCTCTTTTGTGCACCCATATGTAGCATCCTAGCTTTTCTTTGCTCAGAAATCTACTTGCTGGTACAATACCTTATTGTTATATCAGTGATAATCCAAAGTATTCAACAGAATAGTTCTAAACATGTACAGTATGCAATGTTTTTCATAATGATGATAAATGGATCAAATGATTTTAAATGCATACTGAAAACTAAGATTTAGAGAAAAGTAAAGAGAACAAGAAAACAAAATGAACTGGCACCTAAAACTAACAACTCAGTCACCGTATACTGCTGACTGAACTTCCACAAAGTCTCTCTTTTCTCTGAGTTTATGTAGCTATGTATTCCCACCTCTTTGGAACAGATTAATACCACTCACCTAGATTTATAAGAAATACTTTCCTAGCTGATATTTAAATTTTAATATTTTTATGCAAGTCTTTTCCATTTTTTCAAGCAGAATAATCTTTCTAAATTGTAATATAATTGGGCATCTTCCTCATCTTAAAACTTCAATGGCTCTAGATTATTTTAAAGATTATTTCTGATTTCCAGTGTACCCAAAAATTATTCACTGTCTCTTCTTGATCATTCAGCATTTCTTCTGTGTTCTGCCTCAAACTCTCAAGGGTGTGAAATGATACAGAAACACTTCCTGTCATCTGCAGGCTTTTGCGCAGGTTGTTTCTACTGTGTCTCCCACCTTCCCCCAAATGGCTTTCTTTCTGTCATTAACATGCTTCAAGCGATGGCTTAAAATTTCCTTCATCCAAGAAAGAAGCACAGGGAGTTGTTTTCGAATGTGCCTCTAAGGAAGTGCCACAAATAAACTGGCATAAATAGAAGATTACTGTCTCACAATTCTGGAAGGCAGAAGCCTGAGATCAGGTCATGAGCCACATTTAGGACCATGAGAGAGTATTTATTCCATGGCTATCCTTTAGTTTCTGGAGATTTGCTTTCACTTTTTGGTATTCTTTGATTTATATATGATGTTTCTCTCTGATTTCTGTCTTCATCTTCACACACTATTCCCTCTCTGTGTATATTTATCTCTATCCATATTTTGTGTTTCTACTAGGACATCAATCAAAATAAATAAGGATCCGTTATGTAGCCCTCATTAGAAGGTGATTCCTGCTGTAAAAATACTACATTTCCAAGTTAAATCATGTTCTCAATTACTTGCTGCAAGCTAGAGCTCCATTTTAAAAGTTAAGGAAAAGCATAAAAAATAAAAATAAAGAGCTATCAGGAAAGGTACTAAATTTCAATTTTAATTTAAAAGTTCTGGATTGAAATTATACTTCTGGATTGAAATTATTTGCCTATGCATTTATTTCCCAAGTGTGGCATTTGACTGGAGCCTCTGTAACATTTTCAGAATTTGACATAATAGGAATAAAAAAAAAAATGTTTGCTTAATTAATAAATGGACACTTGAAATTCCAAATAAATTTGAATTTTTGCCTAAAAAAAGGAGTCCATGTTATGACAACAGTCATCCACATTCTGAGAATCACATAGTTTCCATCAGAGCCTGATCTCTGGTTCTTACTAAATGGCATGACTCCGAGTAAATCATTCAACATTTCTCAGTCTCAGTTTCTACTTTGTAAAGTTAGATCTCACTAAAGGAGCCCCTTTTTATAACCTTCTATTTACATTTCATGCTTCCAGAAATTGATTTCAGTTCCAACTGGCCACATCCTTTTTGTCTTTTTAGGTGAAGACGTCATCTATCCCGCAACATGTTTTGTGATCTCTGTCCAGAAATTTAAAATCCTTCTATGTCTGCTGAAAACATGATCTGATCTGGCCTTTTCTTCTGAAGTATCTATGAATAGGATTACACTTAAGAGACTATGTATCTTATCATTCAAGATGGGATACTTTCCAAGATAATATGAACTAAGAATAATTTAAATCTACAGGTATTAAGGGCACATGTCTCAGGGAAAATAAGTGTATAGTTATCCTATGTAAAATTTATTTTTATTTGTCTTCCTTCTATTAACAGTCATTCACATATTGTTTAAGAATGTTTAGAAATTGAGGAACTGGTTAAAAAAAACAGGTATTAGGGATTAGGGTTAAGAGGTGAATTTGTATGAACATTTTGTCTTAGTGCGACTACCCCAATCTCATCTGTTATAATGAGCAGTATTTTTAAATTTTCATAATTGTCACAAGCTAATATTCCCAAGAACTTTACATTAAGGCTGTAAAGACACAGAACACATGAGATCTGTTAAATAAGAGATTTGGCACCACAAAAACACCCATGAAAACTCACTTGTTCTTTGTCCTTAAAAACAGTTGATTGCTTGGACCTCTTTTTTATAAAGAAGAGTAAGTTCAAACTCTCCATTAGTTAGTCTTCAAGACTCTGTTCTTGTGGTCAATTCTATTTCTGTTCCTCTTTCTAAACAATTATACATATTTATGGATTATGGCTCTTGCTCATACATGCAGTCTTTATTCAGCTGTGAATTATAGAAGCTGATATGTAACTTTCTTTCTCTTAAAATTAAAAAAAGGAAAACAATCACCAGGTCCTTGTGACACTAAAAGCCTCATGAATGTCCTGAGAACAGAGAAAAGCATTATACAGATTACCATAAACTCTTCTCCCAAAAAACTTTGCTCAGTGATTCAGCCTGAATTTTTCTCACTTGTTTTGTCATCCCTTCTGAAGCACAGTGTTTCTATCTTGCTCTCATTTCCATCACTTCCCCCGCTAGGTCTGTCTATCTGCCACCTCCACTCCACACCCTTAGTATAAGTTGTGCTTTCCTCATTTCATATTTTAAGTCTGGGTATATTGTTGCCTGCTGAATGCCCATTACAATATTTGGCCAAATAATAGTATTTATCACTCTTATCAAACAACAGAAAGAAGAGGAAGAGATCCTGAATTGAATATGAGATCATTGTATCCAGTATATTGGAAAAGTCTGCAGGTGGGAATTTTTTTTTTTTCTTTTCTGAGAATTAGAAACCAATGTTTTGTTTTTATTTTTCCCTAGAGTGTATACTTTTGCTGTATGCAAATGTGAATCAATAAGATTAATTTTCTTATGATTACTCTTAAGTACATTTGTTTCTGTTCCCCATCCGTTCTTCTGCCCCATGCAGTTTTGAGCTCCAGAACCATATCAGGTGATAGAGCACTTTGTGAGGCAGGTTTTTTGCATAAGTGATCAAATAAAAGTGAAAGTGTGGCATGCAATAGAGAGATCATCAAGTAAACGGGGGGCGGGATTTAGCAGAAAACATAGAGCTCTTTAATAAGGGATGAGGAGAAGACAGAGTGAGAGAAGAAGAAAACAGGAAAACTGTGGCACCTCCTGAAAAGCAACTGCCTAGCATTGGAGACTCTAGCACCTACTGGATGTAATGTGGAGGGACTAGAATGCTCCCTATAAGCCATGTGCTGAGATTTGTGTATCTTTTAACATTCTCAAGTGCTGAAAATAACACAAAATTTTTAGTTAATGTGTCTTCATGGATTGTTTGCCTATCTTTGTATAAGATTCTATAGGCAAGAGCAAAAGGCTCCAGAATTTACTAGACTTAACCCTGCAATGTTTCTTAGTAAGTGTGATAGAAACTTAAGAAAGAAAAAGAGAAGACAGAGAGAGAGAGAGAGAGAGAAAGAGAGAAAAAGAGAGTGATTAATTTACAATTACAAGAATTTCATTTACTTTCTTTGAAAGGAATGATAATTAAGATAAAAAGAAGTTTAAAAAGTTCTAAACAAGCAATAGTTTGTATTTCACAGTAGTTCTCGTCATCCACACTTTTGACTCCAC
This sequence comes from Cavia porcellus, assembly GCF_034190915.1. NCBI lineage: Eukaryota > Metazoa > Chordata > Mammalia > Rodentia > Caviidae > Cavia > Cavia porcellus. Next base: position 32,686,045 of record NW_026947495.1, on the reverse strand, counting down.
AGTTTAAGTTATCAGCAATTACTGTCTTTCTTAGTTACTTTCTTGTTGCTGGCACGAGACAAACAACACACATCACTTAAAGAGGAAAAGTTAATTTTGGCTCACAATTTGCTGGCTGTAGGGCAGGGTGGCATGGCAGAGGATCCTTGCTCATGGCATGGAAGGTCAGGAAGCAGGGAAGGAGAGAAATTCTTCCAGGATCAAGGGACAAGGGAAGGAATGAGACCCAGGCCACATGCCCACTGATTCACCTCCTCCAACCACGCTTCACTACCCAACAGCAAATTTAGTTGCAAACTCATCAGTGGACTAACCCACTGACTAGTATCACACCTCCATGATCCAATCACTTCCTCAAAGCTCCACTTATGATTGCAACCAGTGCAAGTGGAAGATTCCATAAATTAGCAAGTATTCAATTGGTCTTACCATTTGAGCCTTCTAGAGTTCATTCATTGTTGACTTCTGAATAAGAATATATGACCAAACAAAAATAATTATCTCTCTTAGCAACAAACAGAATGAACAAAAAGAGATCCTAGACTCTGAATGAGATCACTATATTGCAAAAGTCCTAGTGTGATGAAATCTCAAAGCCCCTGTTTTCCTCAAAGAACTTGGATCACTGCACTTTCCAGCATACCCACACTGTACATGCCACCAGCCCATAGCACAGTGCTATGTTTAGGCAACATTTATTTTACTTAATTATTACCCCAAAGTCCAAAACTAATGATTCTGGCATTTCAGAGACAATAAAATGAAGTCGTAAAATCTTTCCTGTAAATGTAAAGGAAAAGAAAAGAAAACACTGTAATTTCAAAGATCTCTCATAAGAACAAAACTTCTATCTGTTAAGTAATGAAGCAAAATATTCTCTAGTTTTTCTTGCACACTTCAGACTGTTTATGTTATGACCACAGTGTGTGTTAAGAGTTTACTTGAGATTAAAAAAAGACATTAAAATTGTGAGTGGGAAGCACGAGCAGAAAACGTGTTTCACTTGAACACAGTATGTCACATTGGAAAGTATCAGTCTCCACCAAAGCTGCAGCAAGATACACCCAAACAGTGGCACCAAGCCCTAAACTCCAACTCAGAGTGGTTACACAGTCAGAGGTATGTGAACTAAAGTATACAAAAATTACTTGAGAGGTTACTATTGTTAATCTCTTGCTGGGTCTTATTTATAAATTAAACTTGATCATAGCTATCGTTACATAGGTGGAAGCAGCATAAGTTGGTACAGGGTTTGGTACGTCTTGCATTTATCAGGCACCCACCATAGCATTTTGGAATTTACTCTCCATGGGCTGAGAGAGGGAAGCTACTCCAAGGGCACTGTGATTGTTTTGTGACATTTGCAAAATATAAAAGATGAGTATATTTTTCTTTTATAAATTATATTCATTTGTTATTTATGTATTAATTACGTGATCTCACTCAATCTAGTTGTTCATACAGGCAGATTATTTGCTCTTGTCCAATGCTTTTACACCACAAGACTGACCAGCTTTTTATAGGACCATGAAAAACTCACTTGATTCTATCACACTGCAAAAATTCTCATTTTCATGAAACTAATTTCATAATTAGGGAATAAAAATAAAAACAGCAGATGGGAAAGAGAACAGAGATAGCAGACTTCAACCACACTCCTTGGATGGCTGGGCGAGCAGATTGTGGGCAACTGGAAAACAGCAACCAAACAGCCAACAATGAAGTCACCAATCAGTCATAATCAACCGACTGTCAAGTCACAACCCTGCTCACATTTCTCATGGGGCACAGTCCGTCCTTCTTTTTATGAATGGAATACAAGAGGCTTTTTAAAATCCAAGAGGCAAGAAGTTAAAGATGTTCAGCCTTCCTGTGTCTTTATTCTTGCTTATAAAATTCATATCACTATTGTCCAATAGGAAAAAACTCACATATTTATTTTTAAAAAACAGAGTTCTCTATCACACAGTTTACTTAATACTAATAAGTTCTATATGTCTTAAGTGTAGTATTTAATTTAGAATTATAAAAGGGAAGATTAAGTCCTTTCATCTAAAGAATGTTACTAACAGCCGACAGAATGTGTAACGGAATAAAAATTATACAATCAGTTGTCTGATCCTGACTAATTTCTCACTCTTTTTAACTATACTAAAGAAATATTTTAATCATTAATTGAACAACTAGAACTAGAATTCTCGCTAGGCACAGTAAGGGAATAATTTTTCTAGATTCCTAAATCTATCCATACTACCACTCTCAAAATATCTGAAATAAGGATTGCAATATCGAAAGTAATTTAAAGAATTTTGAGACGAAACGTTAAACTTGAATTAGATTCCTATTGTTAAATTAATTGCAACCAGATGGCCTGAGACATGTAAGAATGTAGCAACTCCCAGAGGAAGATTGTTGATCAAATGGCAAGAATGGCAAATCTGAGGAGCCCTGCCAGCAGCAAGGGTCAAAGCAAGGTAGACAGAAGATCAGTAAATGCACACCAAGTGAGTTTGTGATCTGCCAGAAAGACAAGCACTGGCAAAGGACAGAAGACAGGAACTCAAACAGGATGTTAAAAATGAAAACATTAGCAGGAATTAATACCCCAGCTACCATTCACTGTAGGCTTACCTCATTTACGTTTACAGCAATCTAATGAGTTTGTGTTGTTCCCCCGAAATTATTGGCATAGAAATGTATTTTGTACAGTTAAACTGGATGCCCAAAATTATAGAACCAGTAAGCCATAGAACTCAGCCTTACTGTTAAGACTTTCACTTTGATACATAATAATTTCTGCTTGGAAATACATAGTCATACTCTAAGATGGCTGAAGAAGTATTTAAGCCTATAACGGGAGTAGAAAGATGGATCCAGGTAGGTACTGGATGTGGTTAATGGGTTGGAGAATGGGAGAAAGGTGGTTAGGGTACGGGCTAAAAAAAAAAAAAAAAAAAAAAAAAAAAAAAAAAAAAAAAAAAAAAAAATTTCGCAAAGTTTTGCTTGTGAAATTTCTACTTTCTCAATTTTTGAAATAATTTTATTTTAATTTACATACAATATGTATGCATATGAATAAAATACTGTATGATATTTCAACCCATGAATACAATCTCCCATGAATACAATCTACATGATCTGGTAAGGGTGACTGATATATCTGTCACCTCAGACCTATAGCATTTCTTTGATTTGTGACCACTGAAACTCCTCCTTGCTAGTTTTTTTGAAATAAATTCTTTTCAACCATAGCTTTCCTCCCATGTTACAGAACATTAAAACTTATTCCTCCTACCCAGCTGCACTCCTGTATGCATTAACTGAATTCTTTCTACTCTTCCTTCCCAGACTTTTCCCAGACTGTGATAACCACTGCCCTGTTGTTTACTTGCTTGATATAAACGTTAGCTTCAGTATACGAATAAAAACATAGCTATTTGTCTTTCTGTGCCTGGATTTGGTTTAACCTAAAGTACTCCAAGCTCATCCATTTTCTTTTTCTTTTTTTTTTTTTTTTTTCTTTAATCGGTACCAGGGATCGAACTCATGACTGCCTGCTTGCAAGGCAGGCGCTTATGTCGCTGAGCTAAATCCCCAGCCCACCATTTTCAATAAATTAAAGAATTTCATTTTCTACTATATATATATATATATATATATATATATATATATATGAAAATGTATTACCCACTTTCCACTGGTAAGTATTTAGGTTGATTCTATTGCAAATCATGCTGAATTAAGCATGCCAGGGCAACTATCCATTAGATGTAATGATTTCAATTCCTTTGGATATATTGAGGAACAGTGTTGCTGGATTATATGACAGTTCTATTTCTAGTTATTTTAAGCAACTTCTGTACTATTTTTCAATAATGCCTACAGTACTTTGTCTTCTAATCCTCTATGCATGATAGTTCCTCTTTTTTTCATCTTTCCAGAAGGAATGTGTGCTTTTTAAATAGGTAAACAGAAGATTTGTTGTGATGTGTAACATACACACACACACACACACACACACACACACACACACACATACACACCAGAAAACACTTCCTTACATGGTTGGGTGACCTTTAAAGCATTAGGGATATTACTACTTTTTTTTTTTTTTTTTCAAAACTTACCACTTTTGTACTATTTTTTTTTGTCTCTCTCGCTTTTTTTTTTTTTTTGTTTGTTTGTTTACCAGTTTCAAAATTGGTCATGTTTATAATACAGAAGCCAAGAAAAACTGTTTATATAGAGCACATTATATTAAACACAAACCATTCTATCCTTATTTAGAATACTAAAATCTGCCTAGAATTTTATTCACTTGTAGAGAGTGATCTAGATAAAATACAACAAAATGAAAGTTTTCCCTTGGATAATTAAATGTTTTTCTTCAATTATTTGATTTAGTTGTCTAACCACTGTGAAAGTAAACTCTTCTGCAATGCACACAAAATAGATGCCCTGAAAGTATCTAATAAATAAATTAATGATTGAATAAATGTATTTTAAAAAGGAAATACTTTGTCATGCTCTCCAAGAACATTCAAGATAATGTATGCTCCCTTGATTAATCAAGATTTTTATAATATGAAAAATAATTAATACTGATTTAAAAACGAAGCTTTATTTTACTGCAAAACAATTATAAGACAATAAAAAGTTACAGTAGAGAAAAAGAAGCTAGAGAATCATAGGTCAGATTAATAAAAACAAAAAGTAAAAAGGAGGATATAATTCCTTTTCTTGTTTCTGCAACACTGTGCAAGTTTTGGGAACTGTCTGACATAGTCACATAGTCTGACAACTTTGGGAAACACCCAATGGTTGGGCTCAAAACTGATGGTAGTAGGAATATTCTACCCATTATTTTAAGACAGAGCGTAAAAGGAAAACCTACCTATTTAAATTTCATTACAAAAAATAGCAGACAATATTTTCAATAACCATCTTACTCCAAATTTACTCTCTGAATGTTCATTTAGGGAAGGGATAATGGGTAAGGATGCAGAAATGATAGGGGCACCTGCAGCCTGCTCTACAAATAGTGATAATAAAATTCTATTTCCATATTTACATGTGAGAAAACAAATGAACCGTGCTTTCCCTTTACAGGATACAATGGACTGTTTTAAGAAGACATTTTTCAGTGGAATACTTGAAAAGTTAAATATCACAATAGTCTGAGACTTGAAAAATCTTTTTGTGTCTAAAACCACAATGAGACATCTCAGTAACAGTGGCTTTTATCAAAAAAAGAAATAGATAATGAGAATTGGAAATGATAAGAGAAAAGGGACACTTGCATGTTACTGGTGGGAATATAAATTTATGAAGATTATTTAAGATTTTTTTTTTGTCTTTTTCCTTTTTATTGGTACCGGGAATTGAACTCACAACTGCCTGCTTGCAAGGCAGGCGCTTATGCCGCTGAGCTAAATCCCCAGCCCCCATTTAAGATATTTTTAAATAAAACTATCTTATGATCTGACAATATCACTACTGGACAAATATGCAAAGAAAATAAAATTTGTATATTGAAAAGATATGTGCAATCTCATCTATCAAAACACTGGTCACAGTAATCAAGGTCAGTAATATCCATGTCCATCAGCAAGTGAACATGTAAGTAAAATATGGCCCATATATACAATAGAATAATATTCAGTCTTAAAATACATGAAATACTAGCATTTACAACAATGCTGCCCAAACTGGAGATTCTTATGTTAAATGTCATAAATGACCCACAGAAAGACAATGACCTAACAATCTTACTCATACGTAGAATCGAGAAACAGTTGATTTCATAAGAGGTGACATCAGAATAGTGAGGATCAAAACCTGGAAGAGACAGATGGGGAAAGACTGAACAATCAGGGCTAAGCCATATTTGCCAGTAAAAACTTCAGTGTTCTGTCATACACAGAAGTAATCATAATACACAATATATTAAAAAAGAAAGTAACAGTGTTTCACTAAAAGTAAATGATGAGTATTTGAATAGGCAGATTTGTTTGCCTTGATTTAATATGACAGAATATAACTTTTGTGAAATATCACAGGATACTCATAAATATGTAAGCTTTTACATTCTTGTCAGTTAAAACAAACAAAATTAGTTTTTAAAATTATTTTTGCAATTCAAATAATGCAGACAACTCTTTTTATATGTAGTGATTTGTAGAAGATCATCAGTAGACTGATAGTAAGGAGAGGAAATAAATGTACAAACATTTTAGTTTTTGTTTCTTTAATTGTGAAGTGCAAAAGGTGCTGGCAGTGTGAGCTATCAGTTTCTAGAAACTGAATTATTTTTAGTTCTAATATTGTTTTTTCTCACTAAATTTGCTTTACATGATAAGAACCCAGTAATTGAATGCATGATTGGAGGATGTGAATTAGAACAAATGGATTCTAACTAGATGAGAATCTGAAGTTTTTTACCTGTAGAGGGCAGAGAAGATGCTGTGGGAAACATTCAGTGGAACGGGTAAAGTGTTTAAAGCTGGCTCTCAGCTTAAAATAACCAAGACTGCTTATTTCTAGATAGGATTATAACTGTAGCTGCTATGAATTTGCAGGATAGAAAAGTGTCTTAATTTTTTTATGAAGAAAAGCACTTCAGATATTGAAGCTTATTTAGAAGACTAAGGTCTAAAACTTTAGAAATTGGAACTAGCTAATATGTGAAGAAGATATGCTGGGATATTTATAAATCCTGATTGTTATTTACTTTGTTTTGGGTACAGCTTATCAAGTTTCCACCTGGTAGGCTCTGTAAATCATACTTCTACAAAATATAATAAAAATAACTCTCTCTCTCTCTCTCTCTCTCTCTCTCTCTCTCTCTCTCTCTGTTTCCACACCCCCCCCCCTTCTTGAGAAGATATGCTGCTTTCTGGCTACAATAAAATTTAAGATGGACATACATCACATAAAATATTCACTAGTTTCCCAGCACAGATCAGCAAAAGTCTTGAAGAGGAGACAGCTTGACAGAATTTTGACCATAAGCAGTTGATTTTTGCTAGGTGGACAGAGACAGATGGAGAGTCCCTTAAAAGGTTGAAGATTCTATTTGCCTGTGTGAGAAAGATTATCTTTCTAAATGAGACTAGATTTTTCTGGAAGGCAAGGCAAGTGTGGGAGAGATAAAAACAAAAATATGCAAATATACATAAAATAACTAAATGAAAAATTATGGAAAGTTTTGGATGTCATGCTCAGGAGTTCATACTTTTTAGTAGTAAATATCAAAATGACTTTATTCAGGAGATTGACATAATGCAATCTGTGTTTCAAAACTACTAACAGCACAAAAATAAAGGCCAGACCTCTTCGGCCAAGCCTGAAGGCAATGCCCTGGGTTAGAAAATCCTTTCCACAGGCACCATGAGAAACGGACACCAACCAAAGTAAAGCAGATTACTCATTTCAGCTGTGTTGTTGTTTTGTGGCAAAGTAAACATTTTCTTACTACATCTTCTAAGTAGAAAATTATGGCATTCACATGGAGGAATAATTAAAATATAATCTCATTTTATTATGAACAGGTTGAAGTAAGATTCTTCTAATAAGCCTGATCGACAAACACATGAGATTGATTCGTATTTACTTCTCTGTTTTCCCCAAGGACTTAGCTTTTCTAAAAGTGATATGCATATTGGTTCTGATAAGGGGGAGGGAGCCACATAATTACATTAATCGAACACAGACTGAGCCTCCTTCTCAGAGGGCTGTTGGTCAGAACATCTGGAGCAGGTAATAGCAATCTCTGTTCCTCGAAGTTTTCCTTCTCACTAGGTTCACTTCCTGGACTCTCCCAGCTCGAGTGCTCATTCCATGCAGCTAAATACTGCTCATGTTTTTAAAGTGTAATTTAAATTGCAGAACATTCCCTTGGAAGATAACTATCAATCTTCTTCCCTATCTGCCAAATCTAATTTTAATAACCAGAAGTAATTTGAGATAATTTTTTGAAAGACCTGTTTTTATTAAGCAAAATATGAGTTATTATCTAAACATTTGTTACCTCAGTTCAGAAAACTAATATTTGTGTTGCTCCTGTTGCTAGTAAAATAACAATTTTTGCTATTTAACATTGACAGCCTATCTCTAAGGTCGATTATGGACAAAGGAATCACTGAATTTATCACTTTGCGATTATCTTAAAATTATTATCAATGAAATTAAGTCCCATTTAATTATCCATTTCTTCATTTTATAACTCTACTACCTATAATTTTATTGAGAAGACTGAAAGTATTCTAATTATAATAGGATTTATATTTTACATCAAGTGAACAAAGCATTTCTCAACTAGAGTGTGAGTGTTCTTCACCTCAAAACCTTTCAGAAATATTTTGGGTTAAGATTTTTAAGATTATAGAATATTTGAATCTAAATAAATAAGATCTTGGAGTTGAAGCCAAAGACTAAACATAAAATTCATTTGTTATTTATATACACCTTAGTCACAGCCAGAAAGTAATTTTATAGAATATTTCTAAGAACTATCATAGAGTGGAATTTTCTACTTGTAGCATGATGTGGATATTAAAAATGTTTTGGATTTAGAACATTTATCATTTTTGTTATTTAGTGAGTTAATACATATGGTCATTCATTAATTAATGTGCTTTTTATTAGTAGTACATATCAAAGGACATACCCAGTAAATTCTAGAAGGTGATTCACAAATTAAAATCTACTGTTTCTAAGAATATTTTGCAGGCCAAATGTTTGCTTCTCTAGTGATCTTGAGTCTATAGTTTCTCAGCAAAGAAGTGTGGTTCCAAATATATAAAGGTATATTTTTATTACTTTCTTATTATTTAATATGACTACAGTGATGGAGTAGAAAGTACATGGAAAGTACATCAAGATAGGAGAGCAGGTTATTTGCTCTTTAAAGAGCCCAAAATGACAACAAACTAAAAATATTATACCACAATCAATTTCACAAAGTGAGAAATAACAATATAAAAGGAGACAAGGACAATGGTGCAAGTGAAAAGGGGAAAAAGTAATTTCTGTTTCTGATGCTCTGATCTTAGTGGTTCTCCATTCTCACTTTATAAACCTAGTTCCATAATTATTAGTAAGATTTTTCTGGAAATTGTCATTTCTTCTTTTAAAACATGTCAAAAATAAACAACGCTTTCATTGATGTAAGATAGATATTGTCTCTAAACCGAAGATGTATTTTAAATTTAATTACTTTATCTATAAATATGTTTATTCCAAAAATATAGTAACCTAAACATCTGTTTGACCCTGCATAAATAACAAATTGATATTACCATTGTATTCATTTTCCTAAGTATTTACGTGATGACTAAGTGGTAAGTTATGATTTTTCCTTATGATTTCCAGGTGATATATAACTTTACAATTTCAGAAAATATGAACATGGTCCAAATGTGTTTGAAGATATTTCACTAAGCAAAAGTGACTTAATATCGCTTTTCAGTCCCTTTTTAGTTGATATTGTACTAGTGTTTAAATGAGTTTGCTTCCAAAACATGCAAGACTAGGAAATTCACTGAATTTCCCCAAATCTAATCTTTTATGTTTACATAACTAGCTTCAAAACACACAAATATGTATTTTTATTTCTTATATTGCCTAATTTCATAACTTGCCTAAGTATACATCTTATAATCTTTGACTTTTCTGTCTTCTTCTTTTTTGTATCACTTTTGTACTTTCTAATATGTAGCCTGATTCATATTAGTACAGCATTCTCGAGATTGTTTGATTTAATCTTTGACATGTTTCCTAGCAACAAACGCAATTCTCTGAAGAACATTTTTGTGGGTAGGTGGGAGGGAAATTGTTTTTCAACATCATTTAGACACACAATGAGCTTTTTCCATTTTTAATGTGGAAATACCTACTTATTTAAAAAAAAAAAACCTCAGACTGAAGTTGGTACACTTGTTTGCTTGTGTTTGAATAACTGAGTGCCACATTTATATAAAGAACATTGAAATAGTTCTTTAAACAGAGTGAAAGTTTAGAAAATAATCAAAAACATGATACAAAGTTTCATATTTTGCTCTTAAGTTTAAAACTTAATCACAGTTAAAACTTAATCACAGAAAATATAAAATTGAACAATATATTCAAATTCTTAGATACAAAGAAGTATTAAGTTGAAAATACCTGTAGAATACAGCCTTATTTTTCCAAAAATAGTATTTTTAACCAGTTAGTGAAGTTCCATAAGATGAAGTAAACACCTGTTTTCCTAATTAAATTACAATGAACATTTTAAAAGCATATAGTTCTTGTTCCTCTTATTAGAGGAAAATGACTATTTTCTTTCTATTTTAATTTACTCTTTCAGAGTTGTGGTTCTTATGCTTCCATGAGTTGAAGGAGTTTTGAAAGTTAAGGAATGAAACACAAATATTTGAGACAAAGAAAAAATTGCAAGTAATTGCAGACTCTATTAAAGCCTTAATTAAAGGGCACTAGGAAAGCGAATTAGTGCACCTGAGATTTTAATCAAACTGCTATTTCAACCAATTTATTAATTGACTTCAGGATTAGGTTGTAACATGCACTGCTAAAATGTATGTTCGTGATCTGAAAACCTAGGACTTATCACAGTATTCTTGTTTCAGGAGCTACCAAGTTAAAATATACATTTGAAAATGACTCCGAGATTCTCAGGGATAACTGCAGATGCTGTAATGAGCACTTATTCTTTCACATCTATAATAGCTAAGCTTAAAAAGTTATATAATTTGATATTCAATAGACATTTGTTGAATAGTCAAATGTTTATAGTATATATTTTTGGTTCATCTAAAGACAAAGCTTTTCAACTGGTCATATTCTTGATCTGAAATACAGTACAGTCATTAGAATATTTACTAGACACACATTTATTTTCAAACATCTTAGATATATTTTTAGTGAAACAAAATGTCATTGCAACAAACATAGAGCAGTCCTATAAATTCCAACTGAGCATTAGGTACGAGGCCTGTCTTGTTTAGAAAGTCTCTGTGAAGACTTTACCGAACATTTGGGTGACTGATACCAGATGTGCAGGAAGACAATCTGGCATGGTTTCCTTTAAAGAAGTTCACCATAATAGATTATTAGTTGCTTTAGGGTGAATGGATTTCCATCTGCTGCAAATAGGTTATAGGTTACCTTACTGGAAGTTAAAAGAATTTCAATTTCAATTTTTTAATTTCAATTTTTTTCTGAGTGCTTGTTCTCTCGGACAATTTTAAATGCTATTTATATGTTATTCCTTCACTAAGGATACGGGAAAAAGAATATTTCTTTACCTTAAATACACTTTCTTAAATGAGGCCTTGAAAAAGTCTTTGGAAAACAGTATCTAAGCAATTAAGAATTTTCAGATGTCCAGGCTCCATTGACTTTCACAACAAGCTAGTGCTGGTCCAGAGGACTCATAATTAGTAAGATCAACACTTTGGAGCCTGTAACCTGAACACAATTTATTGCTGTTTTCTTTTTTTCATTTCTTGTTTGTAGGTGAATAAATACAGAGATATGGGCATCAATAAGTGTGTTAATCGTACATTTTTTAGTCTCTGCTTTTCCATTTGGGACCTTGATGACATTCAAAAGTCTGCTTCCTCCCAAAGTCATCCAATTCTTTGAGATCAGAAAAGGCTCACCAGACATGTAAGCTGGTGGATACAATCTACAGTACCACCACTTCCTCTGTCAAGGTCTTGCACAGAGGCCACTATCCCCCTGGGCCAAGGTTCCTTCCGAAACTTCTGGCCTTCCCTTTCTATTCCCTTGTCACGGAAACCACAATGAAAATCTTGCTCACGTTGCACCCCTGGATCCCACTGCCTCTGGACCTGACCTGGAGTGCTGCTCCTTGCAGCCTCTCATCACGTGGCAGGCCTCTTCATCTTAGCTGTCGTCGCTAACAAGCTGGTCCTTCAATTGCTACCATCTCCTCACCTGTCAGACTCACCAACCTGAACAATAAAACCGTGTTGATAAACGATGAGTAAAAAGCAGTTACACTATTAGAACAGATACATCTTATCGATTCAAGGTGTGCTGAGTTTCCAGCAATACTCAATAATACAGTAAAAACTGTTGCTGAATGTAAGTATTCTCTAGTAGTTTTTCATGTTCCTACTGATCTGTCAAACAGCTAAAACCTACTGACAATAGATTTAGTTTGATGCACTGGGTAGAGGCAGCATCATGAAAGTATTCTTTAGCTCAACATTTCAACACAGGCCGGCTTGCTCTAAGGTGTTGTTTCTTTCCCATCCACTCATAATGAGGGTTACGGGCCCAGTGACTGCCTCATTACAAATGTCAACATGCTTGCTGTAAAAATAATATTTAAGAAAATAAATCACACATCTACTCTCTGTCAACGTTCTTTGGTATTCAAAGCCTTTTCCATTTCGTTGTACTGCTCTAAAAATCACCCTATTTTCTCATTTGGTTCAATAACCTTTTTTAAGGCCTTATTTGATCCAATCATACTTAAGTGCAGATTTTCAATAGAATATAGAAACATAAGTGATTTTTCTCGTCACCAGTGAGACTTCACATGGACTGGTATGACAAAATAGGCAATAAAGCTTAATAATAGTAGACATTCTGGGTTAAACAGTTTTATCATTCCTCTTTTCAATAGGTTTAATCTCAGAACCTCATTGACACTGGAAAATCATAGTAACTGACAGGAATATAAGCCATTTATAAATTATTTCAAGTACTTTTATAACTACCATTTCTCATCATTGTTAAAAAACACTGGAAGGCCATTAGTTTCTATATAATCAAAAATTGTTTGAATGGATCAATATTATTGATTTATCAAGTAAGATTGATATGACCATGAGTGCAGAAATGTTTTAAGACTAATATATGGTGAAAATAACTGCCCATCATTAATAGTTTCATTAAATAACACAATAATCATCAACCAACCGCTATTAATACTGATCTGAAAATGGCTCCTTCAATTTGAACAATTTTATCTAATGATTAATCAGCATTTAAGTTATATTAATTTAACTTCCTTAATTTATCTTTTCCAGTCTTCTTGTAGAGGCAATGGCTTTTTATCTATCACTTTACATACAATCTCAGACCCTAAATAATCCTTCACAGGGCTGCCAGAGAAATAACGCCACCATATGACAAGCGATTTCTTTCCATGGTCTATATTTGCCAATGATGATTATGATTATTATTATTGAAAAGGCATAGTTTCAGTTGCCAAAAGAGACATACGTTGCTTTTAAACTGTGCAGTTTTCACATGCTTTACCCATTGTGTTCCAATAATATTCAAAGGTAACATATTTCCAAACATGGCATAATCATTTATATCTTTTGCATATAAAATTTTTACCTTTTCATATGCTTTTTAAGATTATGTTTGACTCATAAATTTTCATGGACACTTTTACAGACATCTCTATGCATATATGAATATTTAATGTACATCAAATCATTTTAATGTCTTTTTTTAGTAATTCTATAATTTGCCTTAAGCTACACTCTCCTTGACTTCAAGAAATATATATTCTCGGGGCTGGGGATTTAGCTCAGCGGCATAAGCGCCTGCCTTGCAAGCAGGCAGTCATGAGTTCGATCCCTGGTACCGATAAAAATGAAAAAGACAAAAAAAATTAAATAAATAAAGAAATATATATTCTCAAACATAGATGTCTTAGCCTCCATCCTATGCATGTAATGTGATCTCAATTTACAGAATTCACAGAGTTCACCATTTACTGAGTTCTCAATGAGTAAATGCCAGAGTAAACAAGAGACCACCAAAAAAATCATAGTAGAATAACAATGTTGTATGACATTTTCCATCAATTGTCAGATATTTTGCTGCCTAGGTAAATATTTAAGATATTAGGAGTTCCCTAAACGTTGAATCAATGTGTTAATGGTCAATTTCATCGAAACACCAGGTAAATCAATCAATTTTACTAATATTATGTTTATCTTATGTATGTGGGAGAAGACCATTCTGAAAGAGCCCTGTGACATTGCAGTGACGGTGGAGGAGAACATTTGTAGAATTTTTGGCCCTCTATTGGCTGGTTGACTTCAATATGTGTCCAACAAGAAACAATTGATTGAAATTGGAAAGAGTTTTTGACTCAGGAGCTTGAGATTGGTGACCACAGAGCAATAAACATCTTAAAATACTTTATAATGTGGAATCTGTCTTTATCAGTTGCTTTACAGCCTTCTAGAAGCAAATATTTTATGGAGTGAGAAACATGTTATATTTACTGAGTCATACTTAACATATAAACAGGATTGTATTACCAGCTTCAGTATTGTTTAAACGAGGAAGTGAAATTATGTTGATTTTATTGTAATGATTTCTGAGATTTGTACCTGCAACCTCCTTCATGTTACCTACAACATCAAATTATTTAAGTTACTTTACATGGTTTAACTTACTCTAACTTGAAAATTTAGAGTAACCAGTTTCCCTTGATAACAATTATTTTTACAAAGCCAGAATTGGTATTTGCAAATATTAGAAATAAAAAAGATTGACTATAAAACCTATCATCTTCTGCATTTAATATTTTTATATAATTTTTACACTTTCCTCCAGTATTTTTTCCACTATTTCTTTCAATTTAGACTACACCCTCAACCTCACCTGTTAGTTCTATTTGCAGTCTTTCCATATTTTAATGAGGTCAGTCTCAAATTTAGATGTTTATTTTTAAATTAGAAATACAAAATGATATACTTTCATTGCAAAATGAAGACATTTAGAAAAATATAATGTAACATTGTCCAGGAGTGTACAATCTTGCTTAGCTGCTAATATACACCTTCTCCAATGTGTCTTATGTATATACAGACACATACCCTTGACTGCTGGGGCCCATTTGGGATATCTGTGCCAGCCATTGCTGTCACTCATTTGAGGGTGGCCCCCAGAATGCATCCTGTACTCATAAATAAGGTTTTGGAAGGCGATTGAGTTGTGAGGGCTGGTTGGCGGCTTGCCGCTAGGCAATGGGCTGGGTCAGAAGAGTAGATCCCTGAGTCCTGGCCTGCAAGGATGTTTCCCCCTCCCTGGTTTTCCTTGTTCCCTCTGCTTCCTAATTTCCATGATATGAACAGTATTTCCCGCATGTTACTTCTGCCCTGAAGCCAGTTGAGCAAGGACTATAACCATGATCCAAAACAAACCTCTTCTCTTTCAAATTGTTGGTATCCGGTATTGTGTCTCATGGAAGAGAAAGTAACAAAAAAAGACAACATAAGTAGTCTTGCAGAGCTTGCAATATTCTTCTGGTTAATTTAGCATTTACATTATGCACTTCTCTTTCAAATACCGATACATAAACTAATAAAGATACTGAAGAATTATTGGACATCAATCATGTGAAATATAGTGTGTTATAGGGAGTTAATAACAATAAAATATTTTTTCCTTTCAAAAGTTAATAAAACATACTTAGGTTGGACTTGATGGTACATGCCTGTAATCCCAGCACTTAGGAAGCTGAGGCAGGAAGATCACTGGGTTCAGGGGTGGCCTGGTCTATAAAGTTAGTTTAAGGCAAGCCTGAACTGCAAAGTGAAGTCTTGTCTCAAAAAAGAAAACAAAATAAAAATGCTTGGCCTTCCCATCAAGCAAGAAGTTGTCTACATATAATCAAAGTAATAATGAGAGAACAGAATAGATCCTAAATTATTGTACAATTGATGCGTTTGAGTGTACAGAAATGAGCATGCCTATCCTGTACAATTCAGTGTAATTTAGGTACTCTCTGAATCTCAACCTTACTTTCCCCTTACATATCATCTTTTCTCATCTATTAGCCTACATAAATTCACATACAAATGGAAGATATTTCCCCTTAGATATATTTAATACTCTTATACCCTACCTCTTGGCTAGAAGAAGCCGTGTGACTCAATCACAGATCACATAGAAATGACATTATTTTTATTTCTAAATTTTAATTACATTAAAATACACATAATGTGAGACTTGTCACTGTAACCATTCTTTTTTTTTTTTTTTTTTTTTTTTTTTTTGGTACCAGGGATTGAACTCATGACCTTGTGCTTGCCAGGCAGGACTTATGCCACTTATCTAAATTCCGGCCGACTATAACCATTCTTAAACACACAGGTTAGTAGTACTCAGTACATTCATCATTTGGGGCAGTCATTACAACCATACATCTCTAGAACCCTTCATCATGTAGAAGTCAAAATCTGTAACCATTATAAAATGACTGCCATTCTCCATCTTCCCTGGCCCTGACTACTACCATTCATCTGTTTGTCTTTATGATTTTTACCACTCTAAGCAGCTCTTAAAAGAAAAGACATGAAACATTTTTCTCTTTGTGTTTTACTTGTATCAAGGTTCATGCCTGTGGCAGCATATGTTTGAATATAGTTTTTCAAAGATTAAAAAATAATATATTGAATAATAATGTATATACTGAATAATTATATAAAATTAATTTAGTGATATATATATATAATCTCACATATAAATGTATATATCACTGTTAGTCCATCCATTCATAGAGCTGACCTTCTTACTCAATGGCTGAAATTCATTCTTTTTTCTTAAAGCTCTTCTTTAGCCAGCTGTATATCTCCCATGAATGTAACCAACAAGAACCTGTAATTCATCACTCCAATTGTGCTTGACCAATTTGCTATTATTTTTATTGCTATGGTTTCCAGTTTCAGCTTCTTCCAATTATGTGAAAATCAATAAGATCGCTACCTTGTTACTTGCTCCTCCAAATGTTTGCTGACAGTTGTAACTATTCTGTCACATACATCAAATACACAACTGTGGACAAGATAGAGCTGGACTGGGATAGAAACTGGTGAATTACATTCATTCAGTTTTACAAGACCTAGAAAATAAGACACATTTAATATAGTGATGCCATACCTCAGTCTCAGAAAGACTCAGACAAGCTCCATTTCCTTTTTGCAAAAGTCTTTGTACCCCTTCCCAAGTATACATAGAGGGATAAGTGAAGATAGTAATATCTTTGATGACTGCATAAAATTAACTTGTTTATGATACCGAAGATTGAGTCAGGATCTTTGAACTGACCTACATCACCAGCCTCAGGCCTGCAAATTATCATTTGTTTTGTTACAGAACTTAGGCATTGTTGATATTATAAATCATAAGTTCTATTCCTGCTGAACTATTTTTACTCTGAGTAATCTTTGAAAAAATATTTAACCTTTTCTGTCATATTTTTGTGGCATAAGAAAAGGGAGTATATCTTTATAGTGTTATTGCCTTGTGAAGACTACATAGAAAATATATTATGTAAAATACATGTTTACTGATTATGATGACTGCCATGAAGGCTGCACAGTTTGTGACCTGGCTTTCAGAAAGAAGCTTTTGATGAACAGAAGAGTGACATTGACAAGTGGCAGGTGCTAGTTTTACAGAGTGAACTGCTGCTAAGTCACAGGGACAAAAGTTGTAAATCACTTTTTAACCAAATTTGATATTTAAAGGAAAGATTGCAATTGAATTAATGGAAATTTGGACATGGAAACGTTTTTTTAAGAACAGTTTTAATTTTTAAAATGTACACCTAAAAAGTTTACACCCTTGAGTCTGGCTTATGATTACCACCACCATTAGAACACTGGAAATTCCAGCAGGTAATTTCTGAAGCCAGATCGCAGAAAACCCTGTGGATGGGTCCTTTGGAGTATCATTTTGTGGATGTTGGCTATGGTTATGCACTCACATGCCAGCCACCATGCCAGGGGATGCCCAAATTCATGTAGAAATGTGAAATAGATGTGCTATGATCAGAAGTTTCAGGTGAGTCCAGACTGAGCTATTCCACGTGCCAATCATGTAAGTAAAGAGCTTTCCAATGATTCCTGTTTCAGGGTTTCTAGGCATGCCTAGGTATGATGACTTCCTTGTTGAGATCACAGACCACCTTGAGCAGACAGAGCCTGTGGTTGCTATGGCCAATCTGAATTCCTGCCTGACTCATGAAATCACCCAACAAAATAAAAAAAAGTGATTGTTTAAACTAGCAATTTGGAAAAAGTTGTATATAACAAACAGAAACAGTAAAAATAAAAAAAAAAAACGCATGAATTTGTGAAGTAAATTTGGTCTTGTTTGTAAGCCAAACAAAGGATAAATATCAAATATCAAGCAGTTGCAAGGAAAAGAATAATAGAGTAGAGGAGAAAGTATAACAGAGCCTATTAGAAGAGATGGCTGTCAGAAGAAACCAATGGGAAATCTGTGAACAGCAACAGTAGAAAAATTCTGCAACAATACTACTTATCAAATGCCTGGAATGGCCTATATTCAAATTACATGAACAGTTTTTGCCACATAATACATTCCCCATTGTCATGTCCTAGTACTTCCTTGATATTCCTATACACGTTTGGAAAATCTTTTCAAATGGAAAAGATTGTCTAATATTTATAATTGCTATTCAAGACATTGTTGCTTTTGATGTTCTTAAAATTATAGTTAATGATGCCTGATTCATCATCCACTCATTGCTCCTGCCTCTCAGAATGAAATGTGACTATTCCTAGTTTACAAAGAATATTTTAGAAACGGTAAAATCTTGCAGTCTACCATCTGTTCAGAGAGCTATGTCTTTTCATAGAAAACATAAGGCTTATCAACAATTGAAACTTCATTTCTTACCAAAGGGAACTGGACCATTTCTGGCAAGATGTAGCCACTTGGTCACCCAGTGCTTTCTCAAAATCCTGAATAAAACATGGTGAGGGAAATTTAAAAATACCTCCTAAACATTAAATCAAAGTACTTCTAGCCCACATTTCAATAACACTGTAACAGTGTTTGAGTACCTAATGATACAAGTGAATAATTACATCCTCTGTGTCTTTCTATTCCTCTTGTATCCTTGCAAGGCTGATAACGTCTCAGTTCCTGTAAACATCACCAAATGTTAGCACAAGAAACTGGAGATATCTAGCACATTTACTCTTGTCAGTACGTTTAGCAACACTGCAGGTTTCTGAAAATATAAAATTAAATGTTATGTAACGAAAAATGCAAGATAATTGATCTCTTTCTCACTGTTTCCCTCAGTTCTCTCTGTGTTTCCAAGTGTACTATTTAAAACCTTCCTGTTGGTGAACACTGTAACCATCCTCTTCTCTCTTCATTCCATTCTCTGAGTAATGTACTTGCATTTTCCTCATCTGTGGAAAAACCTCATGTATATCACCTGTTGGAGGCAGGGTTTTCTCTGAACACAATTTACATACATGACACATAATTTACAGAATTATTTTATAAATGGTCACCAAAGAGTCAAATACAAAAGAAAGAGTTCAGGAGATCCAGGGACACACTAATTCCAAAGAATCCAGCTGAGGACCTGGATCCCATGGCAACAACTTGCATGAGTTCAACTGAAGATTGAGAGGCCATGAGGAATCTCAAGCATGTCTATTTCATGGATCTGCTCTCGGAAGGTCTAATGGTCAGTGGTGGAAGCTAGAATGTCTGAGCCAGTGAGATGAAGAAAGTGCCCTGGAGTCAGGAAGCAAAGTAAGGACCAGTGCTTCCCAGAAAAGTACCTCAGCCATCCTCAGTGACACTGAGCTCCCGAGCTCTTCCAACAATGAGACATGCATGACAGCTTCTCCCAGAGACTGAACAGCACACCACCTTCCCTGCCAGAGCCAGGAAAGGGTAAAGTATGGACTAGAGCTCCCCCAAAGTGAACCACAGACTTTCTCAATGAGAACAAGGCCCTGAGCTCCTCTGACAATGGGAACAGCCAAGTTCATATCAGCGAAGAAGCTTGACAAATTCTCCATGGCAACAGGAAAGCCAGCAACATTGTGGAGAACCAACAACACACTACACTCTTTCTTCCCAGTCCTGCTTTTATCTTGGTGACAATCTTCAGGGGGCTATCCATACCCTGCACCATGCTCATTCAACTCAGCTGCTATTGCAAGTTGACCACCTGTTATCAACTTAGCACTTGAAATTCATTTTATTTTACTTGGATTTTTAAGTACAAAAATTATCTTACTACAACTTTTCTATTTAAAGTAATCCCTTTGAAATTTTTTTTATATTTTCCCACATTTTTTTTTTTTTTTTTTTTGGTTACTCTCCACTAATGTTGATATAGAGCTCCGACACATCCAGTAGGCAGTAGACCAAATATGGCTTAGATTCATGTTTTGTTTATCCTCAACTGTGAATTAATTTTATTGAGCTAGTTTCATTATCAACAATTAAAAATGGCAAAGCAACCTAAACAAACTAAATAGCTTATTTTACAGGAGGAATGTGTAATGTCAAGGAAGCCAATCTGATGAGGCATAGTGGCAGACTTCCCTTTGAAAGGACTCATTTCCCTGTGTCGTACCTTCCCAGGATTTTATTGTTTCAGTTGCAGCCTGTTACTTTAGTAGTTCCTGTAAGCATTTGTTTTGTAAGCCGTGTTTTTAGCTGTACCTTGAAAGCAAAAGATCTAAGCCTGCATTTCAAGCTGGCAGTTGGATGGCTTTATTCAAACATCTTGCATGGATTTTTATGGATAAAACTTTCTATGCTTGTTCTGGTAAAATTTTTCTCAGATACCAGACTGGAAGCTGTGTCCATTTTTATTTTCCACTTTCCCTTGGTACTGATTAATAATAAGCATAGGTCTTATAGATTCAGCTTCTGTAATATATTCTCTCTGCCAGCCCCTCATTCCTTCTTACTTAGGAACATTAGGCGCTTCTAAATGTTCTTCCCAGTGCAAGTTAATTCTAGGTATCACATTTAATTAATCTTCCAAATGCATAACCTTAATTATTCTACCTTGTTCAAAAATGATTTCTAAAAATTTCCTTTATTAGCCTAAGCCATCAAAAACAGAAATCAATGTTTTCTTTTATTTTGTTTTTTAGAGCTTTTAAAAACTGTTGTGACTTTACTAATTATTCAGTGCAATTCCTTATACATGCTGATTAAAAAAAAAAAAAAAACTAAGTCTCAAAGGACTGACACATCCATAGTTAAATAGGTAAGCAGCAGTTTAAGATCAAAACCTAGGTCTCTAGGGTAAGATCTCAGACCTATTTTCATACTCATCAACCAAAGTCCTTCCAGTCAACTAGGTTCTTTACTCCACAACAATCGTCATCTGAAAACAATGAACCAGTGCTTTTGCATTTTTCTCAAAGTTAAATTCTCTCCTGAAACCTTTGCTCCTCTCTTTAATTTGGTAAAAATATGAGATATCATTGTATTTTAGATCAGTATACTATAAATTTTAATTCTGTTAAGGCATACACCGTATTATCTATTACATTTCAGTAGCCTACTCTTTTGATTTATTATACCTAGATTTCTCTTAAAGCCTCATAGATCATTAGAAATCTCCTTATGGCTTCATGTGATTCTTGGAGGACCTTGGATTTTAGGTGTCTTACTGTTAACTTGCCCATAGGAGATGAGGACTGATTGAAAGAGGCCGGTCACTGCAGGTGTGTCCAGGAAAGTTAATCTCCCTCTTCGGCTCCTCCCTTCATTCTCTAGTTCCTGCCTGCCATAAGGCGAGCAGCTATGCTTCTGCCATGCATCACTACTGATTGAAATGTGTGCCAAAATAAAACTTTTGTTATTTTAGTTGCTGGTGTCAGTTATTTTGTCCCAATGATGATAAGAGCAATTAATACACTTCCTTGGATCCTATTTAATCTCCAATTATTCTGAAGGAAGAAACTATATTATTCTAATAAGTAGCACAATGTCTTGAAACTTAGAAGTTGAATTGTCATTAATCTGAAATCTGACCTCTTTTCTTTTTTTCTTTACTTTTATCTAAGGGTATCTTAGATCATCTAATTAGAAATTCTTCTCTCTGACTCAGAAAGCTTCTCATCAACATGGTTTATCACATGATTGTTTCTTTCACATTTACAAACACTGCAGTGACATTCTTGTTTTAGTTTTTGTTTAGCACATAACTAATTCCAATACCTCTCTACTTCCTCCCTTTGACATTTAGAAACATAGATTAGGACCAATAACTATTAGTATTTAAGCACCACAGTGAATCACAGACTTTCATCTAAATCATCACGGGTCTGAGCATGATACTGAATATAAATTAAGATTAGGTATTAAGATCAGTTATTGGTCAAACTCCTAGCCTCAATCTCTGCAAGTCTACGAAGCTTGCATTTGTAGAAAGTCTATACTATTCCTCTGGCACTTGCTATTACACTCTAAGAAATAAGCAATTTAGTAGTTACTTAGCTTAATATCCATTACTAAATAATTTTAATTTCATCAAAGTGTTCATTCCAGTTATAAAACCATGCTGTGTTGTGAAATTTAATCAAATATTAATTTCAATTTCAGGTCGTAACTTCCAGTTATCTCCTCATAATTAAACTCTTGCTCAAAAAGCATTGAAAAAAAAAGGAAACAAAGTACTTATGGTTAGAATTGAGTGTCTGTTACTTTTTCATTGTGCTGAAAAATAAAATAAGTAATGCAAAATAGATAAAGATATGCTATATACTTAAATATGGTATCGTGGATATCTTAAATTTTTATTTGAGAAAATTGAAGATATAAAATAATTTTCTTTTAACTATAATCTATGCTATCATATTGATAATATGCATAACCCAAACCCTATTGGATTATTATAATCAATTTTGACAACTACTTTACTTAATATTTAAAAGTACTTAGTTGTCATGTTAAACATTATATATTACTTAAATTACTGCTTATATTTTTAGATTTCCATATTATTTCTCATTGCATATTAATAATAGGCCTTTGAAGATATGTCTTGCAAAATTTGAGAAACCAAGTCTCACTTCCTGTAAACTCTCTCACTAGCTTATGAAAAACAGACTGTCAGATGACAGTCTTCTTAAACATCGCAAATGTGCAAGGAATAGTTGCATAACCGTCACTAAATCTCAAGCTTTCCTTTATGTCAATTTTACCTTTCTCTGCAATTTTCTCCTTCTTGCTTACTAACCAGAAAATCATATCTCCTCAAGATAAATGAATTAATTAATAAGTAATAAAGTTAAAAAAATATATAGCTTATAGTTCTTAGAAAATATTATAACTGCATTGAATAGATTAAATGAAGCAAAATATATTATATCCAGTGAATAATCTTAACTTAATAGATATTTATAATAGCGGCAGAAGCCATAAACATTAGGAGTTTAAAGATGAGTAACTTACTGACTTGATCCATGTGGAGCTCTAAAAGTACCAGTTAAGCAAATATGGGTATATTATAAGACTGCTGTGTACAGTGTGCCATGACAGCACGGAAGAGGGCCTAAGGAAGTGAGGGACAGAAAATGACTACAAATGTGTTTGAAAATTAGGAATAGTCATTCACTTGGTGGCAGCTGGCGAGGGGTCAGCAATAGAAAAAATTTTGGAATATGAAATATTATGAACAAAAAAAGATCTACGGGAGAATAAAAGAATGAGAAATTTGACTTGACCACAATACAGGATTTTGGAATTAATGGTGGGAACATGACAAGCTGGTAGGAGCAGAAACTATTTTGAAAGACAATTTTGTGACTGTGTATAGGCACTGAGGACCTCCAGAAAATTCTGAACAAGAATTATCATAAAATATCATTTGTGTGTACTAGAGTCAGCATAAGAGTTTATACTGAACTATAAGAGATAAATTAGTCAAGGAAAGTTACAGTACTCCACAGAGACAATAAGAACTTGAGCTAGGTTGGATTAATAATATTTGGTTTTTCTGTGTTAAATTATAACAACAAAAGAATTCAGAACAACCTAACTATTCTTCTCATATTTACAGATTTTTTTCTAAATTCTTCCATGTATTCACCAATATTTTCAATGGTAAGTATCCAGTAAGAATTTAATGAATAAAGAAACTGAGTAATAAGCAAGTTAGTATTACTACAGCAGAATGCATTTACATTTATATCCATTTAGAGATACTTGTTTTGATGCTTCTAAAGTATGTTAATAGACATACTAAAGGACAGTCTCTTATCCTAATATGTGTCATACAGTTAGAATGTAACTGTACAAAGTAATCCTTCTCACTTACTGGTTAAACTAAATGTTGAAAATGTGGTTTGCAATTCTACAACTCTTGTATCTTAATAGAACCCAGTGGTCATGACTCTTAGAAGGGCTAGAGTTCTAATGTGAATTAGCTAAATAAATTTGAGTTTACTTTTGGTTTGAAGACATTTAATTTGAATTACAAATACTGCTTATTCATTTAATCCCTGCATGAGATTTCCTGTTTAACACCATTATCTAAATCTAGCCAATGGTATCTCCATATGGCAAATAAATCGATCATTAATGTGAAACAATTTGTGACATAAATGTGTTGAATATTTCAGTATGTACATATATGGCTTAATAACTAAAATATTTAATGTTGGTATCTACATGTCTAATAAACTCATAAAGTTTTAAATTTCAATATATAGGTGATCTGAATATTAAAATTTAATACACATTTATCAATAAAGTAGCAAAAACTAAAAGATATATCTTGCTCCTTGAAATTACAATTAAACATTTAAAAATTAAAAATAATTTAAAATATACACATATATGTGCTAAAACTGATTTCTGATCATATATTTTTAAGTTATAATATTACATTTTAGATATTTCTTAGTGTTGTGGTTTGTGTCCACATGTCCTCTCAAAGCCTTACATAAGGAGATGGGCTTTTCAAGTGGTAGCTGAATCTAGAGTTTGTGACTGATTCATGGTCCAATGCTGGGATTAATGGTGTAAGTGCTATAACAGACCTACGTTGGGTAGCCTGCACACAATATAAGGGACTGGAAGAGGCTTGTTCTCTCTCTCTTTTGCTGTCTTCTTCTGCCAGGAATGGTTTATCCTATGCTATGTGCCACCCTGTCTCAGAACTAGCAGATTATGGACTGAAAATGCTACACACTGTGAGCTAAATAAACCTTTCTTCCCTCAATTTGGGCATGTGGTATTTTGTCTCAGTAAGGAGAGAAAACTAAGACACTTAATTTTAATTTATTTCTTATGACTTGACATTTATATATATTTAGAGAGCTACTCTGCAGTACAAAAAAGATAAATTTAAGTCACTTGTAGGAAGGTAGCTTCAGCTTGAGACTACAGTGTAGCATGAAATAAATCAGATACGGTACCTTACATATCACGTGGTTTGTCTTACGTGTTACTTTGTTTGGAGCCCAAAGTATAAATAAAAAGCAAAATAAAAGATAATGGGAAGTAAGAAGGGAGAAGGATAAAGAGATAGAGAGTAACTAGAGAAATGGGAGAGAAAGGTGATGGCAAAAGAATTAAGATGTGTTATGTACATGTACTAACTCCAAACAAGAAACGTAAACTTTGGAGTTCGAAAATGGCAGCTTTCTAGGGGGCTGGGTGCAGAGTCTCTGTGGAGAAATCAGATCAGATGGTAGAATGTGACAACATGGAGAGGGCCAGATGAATGGATAACAATTCTTATTAACCAAGGCAGTAACCAAAGGGAAAAATAAAACTTAAGAGGAAGAAAAAGAGTGGGTGGAGTGTGAATCCCAATGTACTCACTGAGCCCCTTTCCATGCTATACTACGCATGCCCAGAGGATCTAAGGTCATGCTGAGACCATGGCTGCAGATAATGGGAGTTGGCAAATCCCAGAACCTTAATAAGAGGGCACGGCACAATGAGCAGTGGATCCAAGGGGAAAAGTTGTATTGGCTCTTGGCGACTGCTGGAAATTAAGACCTGGGACCCCGCAAAGCAGCCAGGGCCACCTAGCTGTGCTAGACGAGACTATGAGAAACTCTGGAGCTCTGAAGCCAGACAACATACAATTTTTTGACCAATCCATGCTGTGCTGGCAATGCAGTGAAGACAAGTGACAGAGTGTGCAGTGGACCCAAGAGGAAGATCTGCATTGAGTCCCAGTGAGTACTAGGGACTGGTTCCTGCGGCTGCTGTCATTGGCTGGGGGACATCTTGGAGTTGGGCAGAGCCCGGCACCACAGTGATATCGATAGTCTTACCTGGCACAGAGAGGTCTGATAAAGGACAGCTGGGATTTGGGCAGAGCCCTGTGCTGCAGTGACATCAGTCAGCCACTCCTGGCACAGAGAGACCTGGCAGGGTCTCCTGCAGCTGAACCACACCTCTGGTTGGGACCTAATAACAGATACAAAATAGTCGTGACTCTGCGATGCCCACAAAGTATAGCCTAACTTGTGGATTGACTGGCACAGAGGCTGGAGGCTAGCCTGCACCATCCCTGCATCCCTGCCTACCTCAGATAACAGTAAGTTGGGGAGGGCAGCAAAAAATCCAGTCAGCATGCTCTGGAAAGACCCTAAGCAATACGGAGAGGGTCAGAAACCCCCAGGACACACCAGTCTGAAAGAAACCAGAAACATGACAAGAGATAGAAATAAAAAATGTCTCCAGCTGCCGAACCTGGGAAAATAAGCCGAGGAGAAGTAAACACAGAGAGGAACCAGCACAGTAACCATCCAATACTAGACACAGCATTAGCTGAAATAAAGAAATACCTTCATGACCTCATAGATGAATTCAAAACTGTACTTCTGATCCAAGTGAGGCAAGATATAAAGAGATTAATTAAAGAAATGATAAGCCCCACCCAAGAGAACACAGATGGGAGAACGGAGGAAATCAGAAAAGAAAGAGAAACCTCTGATGAAGAATTTAAACATAACCTAGAATATATGAAACAGATCCAAAGAGATTACTAGGAAACTAAAAACTCCATTGAAAACTGGCAAAATGCCTTGACAGAAACCAAAGTTAGCCTTTTGAAACTTGAAGAGAGATCTATGATATATGATCATGAAAGAAAAGACCACTTAAAAATAACAAGGAACAAGAAAGAAACAATTCAAAGGATAGAAGATGACAAAAGGATACATAACTTAAGAATAAAGCACATGAGTGAGGAAGCAGGAGTAACCAAAAATGAAATACAAAGAATATCCACAGATATATTAAAGGAAAACTTCCCAAGCATAGGAAAAAGAAATGATATCCAGATAAATGAGGCATACAGAACACCAGCCACCTACAACCAAAACAGATCTACACCCAGTCATATAATAATCAAGATTCCAGAAATCCACCAAAAGAACAGAATACTAAAAGCAGCCAGGAAAAAAAAAGCAGATAACATACAATGGGGAAATTATCAAAATAATAACAGAATCATCAACACAAACTCTCAAATTGAGAAGAGCCTGGGGTGGGGGATAATCCAAGCCCTGAAATAAAATAATTTGCAGCCAAGACTGATATACCCAGAAAAACTCTCTCTCAAAATTAATGGAGAAATAAAATGTTTCCAAGACAAGGAGGAACTGTGGGAATTCATGGCAACTAACCCAACCTTACAGAGAGTGCTGAAGGACATTCCAGAAAGAGAGAGGAAGGAATACCAGGATTCCAGCAACAGTGGCAGAGAGGCCTCAATACTGGGCAGATAGTGGAATGAGGGAGTAAGGTGAACAAATTATAGCAATAAAGTGGAGTAGCAGACATGAGTCAGAGATGGTAAGCTATAATCTTAGTATAGATATCTTTGATACACTATAAAAAAGGCAGAGGTCATTGTTAATAGTGTATCAGGATTTAAAAGTCACAGTAGTCTTATCACTCTGTTTAGTTTGAATTTATTTTGTTCCAATCTGTTCACACATATCAGATTTTTTTTTTTTTTTTTTTTTATGTCTTTTTCGTTTTTATCGGTACCGGGGACCGAACTCACGACCGCCTGCTTGCAAGGCAGGTGCTTATGCCGCTGAGCTAAATCCCCAGCCCCACACATATCAGATTTGAAGACACAGACATCTGACCCAGAAATAGCAGGTTATACTATGGTAACTATCCTTAATTTCCTATTAACTTAAACTGAAACCCAGTATTAATTACATTGTCTTACTATGACTGACCTTATTTGAATCTGATTCATTAAACCACAGTTTTGCCTTGGCTGATTTTATTTGAATTTGGTATGCTTGATAATATCAATTCTTAAAGTAGAGGCAAATACTCTGAAGATGACAAGATGTAAAAGATATCCATACCGGTTTTGATTATTAACAGCTCTCAAGTCCTACAATGTTTTTCAAAGTTGTGTTTTTATAAAAATAGCTATGTAATACTATGTGATGATGTGGACAAGTCTATTGAAAATAACAAGAGAAAGCATAGTAACTATGATAGATCACCTAATATTGTGGTCTTCTGTGTCTTTTTCATTGCATGTTTTTCTAGGAATTTGTCTTGTTATGATTTGTTTTTCCCTATAATACAGAGAGGATAAATATACATGCAGAAATTCACACACGGGAAGAATTTTTTTAAACTATTTACGGGAATAAATTATATAATGCAAGATGTAATAAAAAGATACTCTGAAGAAGAAGAGACACTAAGAAACCAAATGCTAATTCTGTAGCATTATGATATAAAATCTAACAATTCACTGTTCAGAGTGATATTAGTCTAGTCTCTTAAGTTCAATTTCAGCATACGTAATGATAAGGACAGCTACTATGAAGAGAATGAGAGACACTATGGTAGTCATTATTGTCTTCCCCAATGTCAGATCTTGAAGACCTAAAAAGCCTTAATCATCCTGTAATGATTTGATTAGTTCTATAATATGCAGTATGTATTTAATGTGTGTGAAGATAGGGACAACTATTTGGAAGAAAACTAGAGACAATAAGATAAACAGTGAAGATCTCCAGTGGACTTGCTTGATATCTGTATTTCCTTAAATTGTTTCTTTTTGAACTGTTTTGTTCTGTTTTGAGATGTTTAATCTTACCCTCTTTAAGATAAAAAACAAGTGTGTAGGACTGATAACCATATTACTAAGTTTTTGTTGGATCATTGAGCAGAACGATTGGCAGTTTCACTATTTGAATGTCACTTTACATACTTTAATTTTGTAACCTGAACAACTATTTCTAAGATGACAATATGTAACTTATCAACTGGTGATTTCTTACTGTTTATTTTTCTGTAATTCTGTATTATTTCTACCCTTTTTTCTCCATTTTTTGTTTCTTTCTCTTTAAATAAATAAAAAAATAAATGTAAACATTATATATTGCCAACATGTAAAAACAAAAAAAAAGATTTAAATAAAAAAGAAATTAAGAGATGACTAGAGGAGGAAAAGGAATGAAAATAGCAATTAAGATGTGTTATATAGGTGTACAAACTTCCCACAAGGATTGTAGACATTATGTACTATAAACATATACTAATAAAAAATAGTATTTATTGCTGAATTTACAGATTTCTAGATAATGTTTTCCTCAATTTGCCTTCTTTATTCAAATACTTATGCCCAGCTCTCTGAAAGTTTCCCCTAACTAGAGACAGCTGTCTTGTCAGAAGACTTTCCTTCCTAGAGACAGCAGACTTGTATCCTTCAATATGGATCCTTGGATGCGACGTAAAAAAAGACTCTTAAAGACCATATAGAATTCACAGCTCCTTGGGGTGTTTGGTCAAGAGTTCTGTTGAGACTCCATTACTGCTGACGTCTTCTTCCAAAGCAGCTGTCTGCTCTTACACAGTTATTTTGACCTAATGATTTGTAGTTCATCCCCAATAAACTTCCTACACAGTAATTTTTGTCACTAATTTTTGTATCAGAGATTGTGTCCTAGTGAAACCAAGCTAATAATTTTAAAGAAACCCATAGTATTTTCTTTCTGATGAAGAATCCATAGAAGCAGAAGAACAATATGAAACAAACATTTGAAAAATTATTTCAGAGAATTCAAGTCTTTAAGAGTTCTAAATCATCTGTGTGAAGGAAAAAAGGATGAATCTTTATTTAAAAAATACTAAAAGTGGGAACATGTTGAATTTAGTGTAAGGAACAAATCAATCCAACCAGTGTAAATGTGAGATAGGAGGCAGAGTTTGGCAAAGATGGATGGGGAAAAAATGAGATGTATGAAATAAATAAAATAGCACCAAAAAATGTCCAGAACCCTGTATGTGGAACTTCTTGCAAAGATCCCATGAGATGTGGACAACATATAAAGACACAGATACTATAAAGTGCCTCCCATCATGACCTTCATAGTAACCCACTCTGTGTCCTATAGACTAGGTACTGTGTAGTCCAGGCTGATTTCCTTCCTCAGCCTTCTGAATGCTAAGACTACAGCTGTGCACCTCTCATGCCCAGCTATATACTTTAATTTTTGCTCTTGTTTTTGTTTCAACTTTTTGTAGCCCAACTTAGCTCTATAGAGCCAGTTTCTCTTTTAATTCTTCATCTCTCACCTTTCAGATAAACTTTTGGCACCAATGTTGTCTTACTTTAGCCATTTATTTGTTCAAGAGAAAAAGGACCTGGAGTAAATTTGATCAGTGATCCACTTCAAAAGCAACTACATGTTAACCTTTTTTGGTGTGGTCAGCCTTAAGAACAAAGCTCAAGTACCAGGACCCAATGTAAGGCACACGTGACACGTTAAGTGGGCACATGTTTTGTTTTTCTCTGAATATATCACCAGGTTTCTTTCTTCCTTGTCTCTCTCATTCTATCCCCTATGCTGGGAATTAGGGGTGCCTCTTTGCATGGCACCACATGACACTTCCCAGGCCCCATGATGGGGAGTAGGCGAAAGGAATGTAGAGCTTTTTTGCTATTATTTGGTTTTTGTTTGCAGCTGCTTGCATTCACGCCAGTTTGTACCCTTGTTTTTTTATGTTATTTGCAACTTGTTTTGGAAATTAGTCTGGTCTCTATATTCTCTCATTTGCAAATGGCATTTTCTTGTTTTGTGTTTTGGTCAGGAGTATCACCACATTACCAAGCCAGGTCGCCAGCTATATTGCCTTGCCATGTAGCCAGCCACCATCTTGCCTCATTACATCATGTACCTTTCATGTGAGCAGGTGTCACCAGCCACTGCTATTTTTTTCTTTATCCCTTTTTTTGTTAATAACTGGCTTCCTGAGCTAAGCCTTTAATTTTAAAGAGCATATGGGCTTGTGAGAAAAGGAGAAGGGAGCCTCTTACTCTCTTTCCATATAAAAAAGAGAAGATATACCATCTCTTTAAGAGTCCCAGAAAACTGGGGGAGAGGATCTGAAACTTCAGCCAGAGGGCTGAGACCGTCCTGGGGAAATGTGTGTACATGCAATGGAGTGGGTGCAGGCAGTAAGCATGGCCAGTAAGGACTGTTTACAGTGAGGTGTGACCATCTTACTGCAGTTCTGAGAGGAGGAATAGGGGACCCCAAAGCCAGCACATGGGAAGAACTAACCCTCCCCTTCTGGGCACACAGGATGAGTTATCTTCTCTGTCCTTTCAACCTTGCCTTGGCACAGATACCTGGGTCATTCACCTGACAAGCCAAATAGCACAGGTTCGCAGGGCCACAAATCTGGGACAAAGGCTTAGCTGACTTAAACACCACTGCACCAAGTGCTGTGTCCTTACAGGTCCACACCAAGCCAAGAACAACAGCCATGACAGTCACCCTGCAAGAGCAGATTCTTGATCCACCTATGCTATATTCTACTCCCCCAGGTTATAGCAAACAGCACAAGCTGGCACAGGTGCTGTAAGGTGCACTGGAGACAGCTGTGTGCACTGGCCACTGAGCGTGCTGTCCATCAGCACTCCTCCTTCCAGTGCAGGCGCCTTCCTGATGCCACTGCCTTGGTCTTTTGTTTACTTATTTAAATATAAGTTAAACACTCATACCTGCTGCCTGAACAGAACAGCTTTTAACAACGCAACACTGCACTAAAGTCACTGTGAGCGTGCAAAAACAGAGTTACCCCATTCTTAATTCTTTTCCCACTGAAATAAATACAAGAGATTTTTTTTTCCATTTGGCTTCATTCCAGTTAAGAGGAGTCACCAAGGGATTTGAAATACCAGCCGAGGTATCAAGGGATTTAGAATAAATACAAGTTGGACCATCAAGTGATTCAACTAAGCGGTTAAAAGAGATTTGCTTTGAAAGTTCTCTCAGGAACTCATGAGAATAAGGTCTAAATATAAAGACAAAATCACTCAAAGGGCTTTCTTCTGTACTTCCATGTTCTCAGTACTAGTATTCTACAGAGGCACCTGTGTGAGGCACCTGTGAGCACCTTGCTCAAACTGTGTAAGTCTCATGAGAGGTGCCTTGTGAACTTCACACCTTCTGTGTGTTACACACTTCAAGAAGTGCAAACCTAGTTTTTTCTTCTCTCTATAGGTCCCAAGACAATTAAATGATAAATCTATTGGATCTTGTTACTACACAAATTCCATGGACTTTGTCAGTCAGGTGTATCCTTGACAAATAGAATAGGCTTGAGCCTGACAATTTAAAACAAGGATAACTTATCTATTAAGTTAACTTCAATATGGGCTAGGAGTTCATAAAAGATGGGTATGGAATGGTATTGTAAACTTTTCTTTGGCTGCAGCATTTCTGCTTGGAACATGAAAGATGCAGTGAAATGCATTATCTTCAGGATTTTGTGACTGTTTCCTAAAAAGAATGCTCAAGACCTATGATAGTCAGTGCAGGCCCTGGGGAGGAAAAATATGTCGTGGGGGACTCTATTTCAAGACACCCCACTTATTTCTCATGGGTTTGGCAGTCTCACTGATTTTTTAGGGAGGATGACTATCCTAGGAGGTCTCCTTGACTTCTGCCTTACAATCCTCAGATCAAGAGGCCAGAGTTCCACACTTGAGCCTAGTGCCTTAGAGGAACCCAGCACTTCTCACCTCCATTTTCAGGCTCCTCAGTCAGCCCTCAGTCCCAGGAATACATACAGACAGCTTGAAGCCCAAAGTCAAACCCAAAGCAGGGCTTCCTTCTACTATCATACATAATCTGTTCTTCCCTTAAAAGAGGTCCCAGGGTTAGAAGAGAATACTTAAGTATTGATCACTTTTTCAGTTGCACATGTCCAGCCATGCAAAGACCAACTAGGCCAACTATTAGGCGAGCCTAGAAAGTATGCAGACAGGGTTCCAGATTCTGACCTTTCCTTTTGATTTATTATGTCCAGTTCAGTTTAGAAAATTTGTGGTACCTCAGATGAAAGGTAAGACTCCTACAAGAGGTAGGATCTCTGCTGATGAACAGTATATTTTAAAAAAGAAGAAGGAATCCACCCCTGTGAGGTTATTTTCCCCTCAGAGAACCAAACTAGAACTATAATACTTGTCATGGGCTAGAAATGTTGCCTAGTGTGCTAGCTGCTCTTATCATGGGAATGAAGAGGTACATTTAAAGCACTTAATTATGATAAAGTGAGTGAAGCCATACAAGGTACAGTGGAAAATTCAGCTCTCTTTTATAATCAATAACCAGAAGCCATTCACAAATACCAATGCAGATCGATCTTCTAGGAAGGGAGAGGCAATAATGGATAACATTTCATCAGTCAGTCAGCTTCAGATATCCAGCATAAGCTACTAAATCTTCACACGCGACCACAGACACTGATGGCCTACTTGCTGAACACAACCTCCTGTGCTTAGCAACTGGGACCCAGAGGAGAGACAGAAGAGAAATACTAAGATTATAGTTGTCAAAATTGGCAATGCTTTAAATTTATCGGGGTCATCTAAGGAAAAACACAGGGACAATTGAGGAAAGGGCTCCTGTGTTTCAAATGCAAAGGAACTGGACCCTGTCCATGAGACCTGTTCAAGCCTCTTTTCCTTATGTAAGGCAGTTGATATGCCTGACTTGTGGCAATGGAGGTTTGACTATTCCCACTCCAGAGAGGGGCTATGATAGCCAAAATCATCATTTCCTGCTCTGATGCCTAAAGAGGCTCAGGACAATCTGCAGTGCCCTTTTTAAAGGCATTCTCACCTCCTCTGAGGGACCTTTGGTAATCTTAGATCTCATAGGTAAGACAATTCAACTGCTTATTGATACTGAGGCAGCTTTTTCTGTTTTGATTTCCTTCTCTGTAAAACACCTCTAAATCTATAGCTGTTGTTGGAGTCAAGGGGACTCCTAATCAGAAACTTTTATTTCTCCTTTGCCCAGAAATTAACCTCTTATCAGGCCTGACCTGAGAAAGACCTTCACAATAAACATGCTGCTCTGTACAGTAACAGGAATCCACTAAAAGAATCTGTGCTGCCCTCAGCAAACAGAGCAGATGGTCATAAAATATTTAGGAGCAGACATCCAATATTCCAGGTGCCAGAACGTCCAGCAAGCAGTGTCTACACAAGTGCTAATTAGCCTTGGAAATGACCCCACACATTCCATTCCGACTCCTTGGGATCAGAAACTCTGTCTCTAAACCATATATTAACTCGAGACCCCTGGTGATATCATTCTGATTTTAGCCTGTCTATACCTAAATAGAATTAAATCTAGACCTTCCCCAAACAAGTCTTTCTCAGGTATTTCCTCATGTGTAACCTTTAACATTTTGGTGCTTGAAACCTGGGATGAGAGGGCTCTCTTCTCCCACTGAGGCTACCAAGCCATGATGGCTCCCTGGACCTTGCTCGAGTGCCTCAGGCAGTTGCCCAGCTTCCATCACACTGACCACTTCAGACCTAATAAACTCTCTCTCTGCTCTGTGAGCTTCTAACACTTTCTGCATCTTTAAGACTTCCCCTCTGAGGCTGCTGCTGGCTGCTCCCTTTCTAAGCCCTTAAGACTTCTCCTTCTCCTTTGCACTGCTGTTCCCTAGTTTTGCCCCTCCCCTCAGTTATCTGGGAAAAAGAGAGGCTTGCCCTGATTTTTTTGTGTCTGCAAACCTAGTGTCACTCATAGAAACACCCTCCTCCTGAGACTGGCTCCCCTTGGTAACTGGTCAATTGCAGTGATGGCGATCTTGATCACTTAACAATGCTCCATTATGGACTTGCATCACAATCGGAAGTATCCTTTTAGGGACCTGTTGCAGCCCTCATTTTACCACCCTAGACATAACAATTACCTCTCTCTGCTCTTCATGAGGAGCCTTCCTCCTTCTCTTTCCCCTTCCTCCCTCTTAGCTTGTCTTTAACAAATAAAT
The DNA here is from genome assembly GCF_034190915.1 of Cavia porcellus. Lineage (NCBI taxonomy): Eukaryota > Metazoa > Chordata > Mammalia > Rodentia > Caviidae > Cavia > Cavia porcellus. The sequence goes on along the minus strand of NW_026947495.1, from coordinate 32,650,930 downwards.
CTGAAACCTTTACATCTCTATCCTGATCTGAAGCGCAGGTGTCTAATAGTGTACTGCATACCATCTGACCACAGTACAAACTGGAAAATGGTGCATCCTGGAGAGAAAATAACACTTTTGGTTTCTTTATTTTTCAAGACTTAGACAAGTACTGCCAGAGGCAGAGCAACAGTCAGCACTGGTTAATAATGAAGCTTTTTAAAATATTCCATAATATTCCCACTTTGTGTGCCTCATGTGATGCTTCACAGACATTTCTTCTCTCTCTCTGCTGTCTATACCCAGTTCGTGAGACATAGACTCCTCTCTGACAACAGATCCAACCAATCTGGCTGTCCCTTGGCAATGTCCAGAACTTCCTGCCACTGCAGACACCTCCTCCCTATCCAGAGCCTCCTACCACTTTAGCTTCCCCCCTTTTTCCCCAGAGCCTCCTGCTGCTATAGCTACCTCTCCCTTTTCTGGAGATTTGCACTGCTGAAGCCCACTTTCCTCCTTTCTATTGAGCCTCTTGCTGATCCAGTATGGTTGCTTCTATTTAGTCAGCACTTCCTCTTGACTTTAATCCTCCTCTGTACATTTTACCTGACCCCACTCCATTCCATACCTGATTTGGATTGCAATTCAGCCCCCAAACCCTGCTTCTTGTTCCCCAGTTACCACTCTAGGAGGTGGCAGAAGCAGGAGTGATAGTTAAAGGTCCAGTTCCTTTCTCTTTTACAAACCATTTCGAAATTAACCAGTGCCTGCGCTCCTTCTCCACAGGTCCCATCGAATATATCTAAGAGTTGTGACACTTAACTCAGTCATATAACCTAATCTGGACTAGTTCAAATGTGATCATTGGCTCTACGCTCTCTTCAGAAAAATGGAAATAGTGATCTTCTGGGCCTAAACCCATGGAAATGAGCTGCACCTTTTTCAAGCTGATCTTCCAGTGGGCACTGTGGCTGCCTAGAAGGAAAATATGCTGAAATTATCAGACAGAATTTGAGGACATAACAAGCTGAGACCACATGGTTTCTTACTTAATAGAGGGATTAGTCAGGGTGGCCTATATGACAGTTAATTAATTAATTTTGATAAGCTAAAGGAAACCATTGAGAACAGGGATGAAATTTCTACTCCGTTTAGGCTCACTTGGTTGCTGCCCTTAAGTAATACAAAGCAATAGACCCAGAAAGACCAGAGGGAGAACTTATGCTAAAGATGGATTTTATTACTCAATCAGCACCACATATTCATAAAAAAATTACAGAAACTTGAAGATGGTCTTTACACCCCACAGAAGGAGCTTATCAATTTGGCTTTCAAATTCTTTAATAATAAGATGAAAGTGCTCTAATACAGCACTTTTCTGAACTTCAAATGTTAACCTCTTCTGTAAGAAACACTCAGGCTGAACCAGATCTCCAACTGATGGCCAAAAAGCATTTCTAAGGTCTTCCTGCCCAAGGAGTTCCCTCCAGGGCCATTTTTCAAATGTTGCCAGAACAATCACTGGATTAGGGAATGCCCACCTCTTGAGATTCCTCCATAAGCCATGTTCTTCCCGTTTGAGTCCCTACTGGAAGTTAGACTGCCCAATGCTGACAGCCACTCTTTCAATATGGCCCAGGACCCTTTTACTGGCTTTCTCCCAGGCCTTCTTGGCTTGACCACTGAAGACTGACTCTACTCAGGAGCTTGAGAGCTCCCTAAGAACATCTCAAATGCCAAGTTCCAGGTAGCACTTAAAGTGGAGGGTAAGTCCATGAATTTCTAATTGACACTGAGGTCTGTCACTCCACTTTACTTTCCTTCCAAAGGCCAAACTTTTTGGCTCCAATCACTGTTGTGGGTATTGATAATAAAGTCTTCAAATGTGTAAAAGTTCTGCCAGTCTGGTGCCAGGCTGGGACAATACTTTTTTGCACATTTCCTTTGTGTCCCATTCCCCTTATAGAGTGAGGTATCTTAGCTAAGTTGTAGACTACTCTGACTATCCTTGGGAAAAAATCATCCCTTGTAGCCAACTAATGGCTTCTTTCCTATTCCTCTTTCCCCCAGGTGTCCATCATTTCCCCTCTTCTCAATTCTGAAGTCTGGAATACTTCCATTTCATGTTTGGCTTCATTTCAACAACCACTTAATATTCTTCTCAAACCCAATCACTCCTACTCTGCCCCAAAACATTATGCCATTTCTGAACATTTTAACAGGGACTCTAGTCCATTATTTTTTGCCTGCTGTGATATAATCTTTTAGTTCCTGTCAATTTCCTCCTTACAACACACCTATTCTCCCCTGTCTGAAAGACAGCTGACTCTTACAGGTTAATACAAGAACTCTGTACTATCAATCAGATCATCTTTCCTGCACACCCTGTGGTGCTGAACCACTATACCATTTGTCCTGTGTCCCTCTGTCTACCACTCATTACTTTGTTCTAGCTTTAAAAGATTCGTTTTTTACTCTTTCCTTATCACACACTCTTTTCACTTTCACCTGGACAAACCCAAGCACTCACTAGTCCCAGAAGTTAACCTGGGATGTCTTGCCTCAGAGTTTCTAGAACAGCCCTCACTACTTCAGGCAGGCCCTTCCAAGTAATTGACTTCCTTTAATCCATCTTCTCTGACCTTATACTGCACATATGTGACCATCTTCTCTGCATTAGTCATAGTAGTAAGAATTTTTGTTGTTGTTGTTGTTTACTATCTCAACCTCTAGTTTGCAATGCAATGGATATTATGTCTTTTCCTTTAAGGCTCAAATATCTTCTCTTTTTGTCACCTATCTGGGTATAATCCTCCACAAACATACCAAAGACATGCCTGAATACGATGCCCACTCGATCTCCCAGAACCCAGCTCCTACCACCAAACAATAGCTCCTTTCCTTTCTTGGTAGAGTAGGATACTTTTGGCTCTGGGTTCCTGGATTTGCCATTCTCACTAAACCCCTCTATGAACTTGTAAAAAGAGCCCCTGCTGAGTTCTTAGATCATAGCACCATTCTTCACTCATCCTTTCAGGCCTTAACAAAATCCCTAAAAACAGCCTCCTTCTTAGCACTTCCAGATCCCACATAACAATTGAACCTTCATTTAACACAGGGGATGTGCAGCAGGAATTCTGTCATGGGGACAAGCCCAGACCCCACTGCATTTCTGTCCAAGCAGCTTGACCACTCTCTCTTAGGCTGGCAACCATGCCTGTGTGCTGCTGCTACAGTGACCTTAATGCCCCGAGGAGCACTAGACATCACTAGATGTACTCCCCTCCCCCTTTACTCCTCCCAAAGTCCTCAGGACTCATGCCTTCATCCCACTGCTCACATCTCCTCTCCATCCTTTGCCTTTTTCAGCTCTATGTGCTTTTCATAGAAGCTCCCAGAGCTATTATTGCCTTGGGTCCCGACTTTAACTCAAACTCTCACTTCATTAACCCACCTCCCCTAGGAAGACCAATGCCACATGACTGTATGTGTCTAATTAACCTAGCAACTTGCCCTTTCCAACACATTTCCACCCCATACCCTATCTTGAGCACACTTAATTTATCAATGAAAGTTCTGGTAAACACATATCCAACTACCTTGATGGGCAAAATATGTTATATCCAAGAATTCTCTTATAGAAGCTTCAGACCTCCCTCTGTCCACCACTGATCACTGGGCTGAAGTAATCATGCTGAGCCATGCCCTCACACCAGCTAAAGACTTACAAGTTAGTATCTATAAAGAGTCAAGGTATGAATTCCATATATTGTATAATCACATGAGCATCTAGATAGAAAGGGGATTCTCACCCTGGTGCATCTTCAGTCATTCACACCCCATTCAGTAAGGCCCTTCTTTAGGCTGACATATTGCTGACGTGGGCAGGAATGCCTCACTGGAGGAGACAACAGAAACTTTCAGTTCCCATAGCTGCTGAAAATGCCTTTGCAGATAAAACCACTAAAGAAGCAGCCAGCCTCTTCTACCACATCCCTAAGGGTCAATATTTTGCCCCTTCTCATAGAAACCCAGCATCTTCCCCTTCTGAACACCAACAGTTATCAAGACCTTCCCACAAAAAATGGATGGTTCCTAAGTCAGTGGAAATTGTTCTTCCCTATTACAAAGGTCCATATCATTCTCCTTTTATGACAATTTCCACACAGGTTATAGATTGGTGACCTATCTCCTTGAGCCTATTGCTTTTTCTCTTGGAAAACTTTTCATCAAACTACCACTGCTCAATTCTCTGTCTGCCCTGCCACCACAATTAATGGTTTTTTGAGCCTCCCCCAACTCCTACCCACCAAGCATGAGGCTTCTCTTCAACTCAAGAACCAGCAGATTGATTTCATCCATGTGCCACAAAGTGCAGAAGTTAAGATGTCTCCTAGGATGGGTTACCTCCTGCACTGGAAGGGTAGAAGCTTCCTCCACAGGCTCAGAGAAGCCCTCAGCTGTTACTCATTCTCTTTGAGACAATATTATTTCAAATTTTGGTCTCCTCTATTTCCACTGAGTTAGCCCAGCATTTATTAGTCAAATTACCCAGGCGATGTCTAAATTGCTTGGGATCTAATGGAATCTACCTAGCCTTACAGACCTAATCATCTGGTAAGGTAGAAAGAACTAATGGCTTTCTTAAAGCTCATCTCACAAAACTAACACTTCACTTTCACAAAGATTGTGTTTTCTTCCTTTCAATTGCTCTCCTTCACATCTGAGCCACTTCCAAAGTGCACAGAATAAGATCCCGAAGACACTTATATGCCTTCCTCTTGTTTTTCTTATAATTTTGTCTCTTTTCTCAGTCTGTACAGATCTTACCTGCTTTTATGCCCAAATCGCTACTCTGTAGTATCTCTTTACAGGGATAGAGGATATCGTTTTTCAGGGCACTCTCTGTGACTTCCTTTTTACTCACCCTCTTCCTGTTCAATGATCCATAGAGAGGAATTTAAACCCATTCTGTTTTTATAATGCTGTTTCCATTGAGACACCAACTCAATTATGTTTTGCTACAAGGAAGAAACCATTTTTTTCATGCCCATGTCACACTCACCCTAGTTAGGCCCTTCTTTCTCCTTTTCTATGATGTCTGGCCCAGTTATTAACATTCTTCTTTCTTTTACAATGCCATGCTGTTTCATTCTTGAAGCTCCCCCTGTTGTTCCTGATTATCTTTACAAAACTTTGCTTTTAACCTATTCCTTGCTGAACTGTTCCAGTCCTACTTTAGCCAAAGATTGTTAGCTCTATATTTTTACGCCTACAGAAACAAATATGGTCATTCCACTTCCTCACCAGGTCTAAGTCCTTTCCAACCTTACACACCACTCCCAGTATGAAATGAGGGCCCCATTATAAGCTTCAACAAAACACCTGCAACCATTTTCACTATCACTGATCAGACACAAAACCTCCAGGCAGAACAAATGGCCTGACTCCTACAGTTTTATTTTACAAACACTTTTGCATACAGGACCCCAACTAAGCCCAGGACCACTGATACTACTGTATTAATCAGGGTTTTACAAGAGAGAACAGATACAACATGGGATATACAATGTAGAAGAAACAACAAGATTGGCTTACGATGGTCAGCCACAGAGTCCGATGCGGAAGTGTGCAGAAGGTGTCTATGCACTGAGGCCGAAGGATTTAATCCAAGGTCTGGAGTTCACTGTAGTGTCTTGTGCAAGTCCATACCAGCAGGCTGATGGGTCTGTGACAGAAGGCTGAAGGCTCTATGATGAAAGGCTTAGGAGTCTATGCCAGAACGCTGAAGAGTCTACACTGGAAGCCAGGAGAGGATGTCCAAACCAAAGGCAAAGTCTTTCCTCCCCTTTTATGCCTCCAGGTTGTGAGTCACCCTAGGGTGGGTCTTCTTCTACATCCTTGGATATAGAGTTGCTAAACCCAGGCCTCATGAGTTTGAATTGTGCATTTGTTATCCGTTCATTGTCTAGTGCTTGGATTGATGGTGTCAGTGCTCCACCCACAAAAGGGTGGAGCCAGGATGTGATGTAATGGCAGGAGGAAGGTATGTTTTTCTCTTTGCTGGTTCGAGCTTGCTGTTTGCAGCCACCATGGTGGCCCAGCCATGCCTGCCTGTCTTGGAGCCAACTGAGTGTGGACTGAAACCTCCAAAAACTATAAGAAATAAACCTTTCCATTCCCAACTTTGGGCTTCAGGTATTTTGTCTCAGTGATGAGTAAAAAGTAACTAAGACACAAGTTGACACAATCAACAAACCACTAAAGCCATCCTGAGGTTCAAAGACCCTGTTTGCAGGCAGTGTAATCTCTCTATACAACATCACTAGAGCACCTGCTCAGTGTAACTACATACTACTGTTCCCTGAATCCTAAAATTAGGTCAGCTTCCAGGTTACTCAGGATGATGTTTTTCGGGTCCTCACAAAGTTGTGACTATTTCAGTTCTCAATAGACAGAATTCTGCAATGGGCATAATTTCCCATGAATAGCCTTTCTCTCATAGACTCCTTGTCATCAATCTCCCACTTATTCAAACTGTCTCTTCTTTTCAACATTTGATCATACCTCACAACAGCACCTGATAAGCACAAAAGATTCTTCTTACAATTGAAAAAACAGGACAACAGGCACCAGTTAGCTCCCATGCCAGGGACCCATCCAGCCCCTGACAGGTGCTACTCTAACAGGCACACTGGGCATCTGGGAAAGAGGAAACAAGAGTGGCAAACCCCTTTGACATTCACAACCAATTCTGTTTATTCAGTAAAGGCGTTTTCCTCCTCTGAGGGACCTCCACATACCTCTGCCTCTCCACTAACTGGACTGGCATCTGCCCAATGACATACCTTGCCCCAAAAATAGACATTTCCCTGAGTGACCATAGCCTTCCACTGGCCATCAAAACCCACGTCTGATGACAGAAAGTCACACATCTAGTACCCCTGCTTATTGGTTTGTGTATCAGCACTTCTATAGGGACAGGCATAGCAGATGTAATTACCTCTCTGATCTTTTATGGCTCCCTCTCCCAAGATCTTTCTGCTTGTCTCAGACCAACAACTAACTCCATTTTCAACTTATAAAACCAGATAGATTCCCTGGCAGCAGTGACCTTTCAACACTATAGAGGCTTAAATCTTCTCACTGCCAAGAAAGGAGGGTTATGCATCTTTCTGGGGGAAGCATGTTGCTTCTACACCAACCCATGAGGCATTGTTTGGGATGCAGGCAAAAGTGACAGAAAAGGCTTCTGAAATTGCACAGCATTTGTCTAACACTTGGGCTAAATTTTGGGGATGAGCTTCATGGCTTATTCCATTAGCTGTACCTCTTATTTGTATTATCTCCCTTTTTTTTCTTTGAGCGGTGCCTCTTCTGACTTTGCTCACAGTTTTAACAGGATCATGTACAAGCGATTACCAGCAGGCAAATGCTGACTATGACCATACCTCGTTCCCCAAAATTTCTCTCCCAATTTGGCTGCCCACACCAGTTCATTTGTCATGCCCAAGGTAGCCATGACAAACACCACCCAATTTCTGCCCCTCTCTGTATATAACAACAAAATGATGAGACTATCAGGCCTGACCTGAGAAAAACCTTCACAAAAAAAAAAAAAAAAAAAAAAAACATGCTGCCCTCTACAAACAACAAGAATCCACTGAAAGAACCAATACTACCCTCAGCAAACAGAATAATGGCCATAAACAAATTTAGAACTGGACACAGTATTCTAGGTGCCAGAATGTCCAGTAGTGTCTACACATCTGATCTAGTCATCCTTGGAACTTTGATCCCACCCAGATTCCTTGAGATCATAAACTCTGTTCCCAAACCATGCATTTACTACTCCTCCAGACCATGTGGTGATATCACTTTGATTTCAGCCTGTTTGTACCTAAATAGGATTATTTCTAGCCTTTTCCCAGACAAGCATTTCTCTGTTATTTTCTCATGTGCCGCCGTTAACAATACTTTTGTATACAAGTAATCTCCTAGATATATGCAGGAGGTTAAGATATCATTGGCCTGCTCTCTGAGATTCCAAAGAGGTATGGTTGACTGATGAAAGTATCTTTGTCCTAGGACAATGAAAGGCCAGCTATGCCTTTACCATCACACATTAGGTCACTGAAGAATAATAGTTTTTACTGAGACATCAATATTGGGAAAAGGCAGAAGGTTAAACATCCAACAGACCCCAGATAAGCATTTTTGGTGCTACACATCCTTGCAGCAATCTGGAAGAAAAGAGGATTAGTGACAAATAAAGAATCATCTATCAACCACAAGCAGGAAATTCTATAACTCCTAGAGACAGTCTATCATCCCAAGAAGGTTACAGTCATGTACTGTAAAGGACACCAGGGAGACACATCTAAAGTCTCCTTGGAAAATCTAACGCCAGTTAGGGAAATAAAAAGGGCACTCCAACAGCCCTGTAAGACTCTGGCCTTATTCTTAGTTCCTGAGGAACCAGTAAATCAATCTATATACCCCCAGAAGAAAGCTGGGCTTTAGAATAAGAGGGAATTATAAAGGGATTCTGGTGATATTTAGAAAACAAACTGGCCTTTCACTAAGGGATACAGTGGAAGGCTATAAAAACACCTCATGATTCCTTTCATGTGGGAAGAAATGCTGTACTGGAAAGGTCACTCAAATTTTCACAGGACTGGAATGAGCAGCAACTCTTCAACATGTTTACAAAGCTTGCCCACTCTGTGCTCACAACAAACCAGGCAAGCTCAAACTGCCTCCTTTACTAGAACCTGTAAAGAAAAGAGGGACATACATTGGAAAGGTCTGTCAATGAGACTTTACCAACTTACCACAATGTGTAAAATTTAAACAGATTTTGGTCCAAATTGGCACCTTTAAAGAGTGGCTTGAAGTTTTCCCACGTGTTTCTTATAGAAATCATCCTCAGATTTAGACTACCCCAGTTTCTCCATAGTGACAATGAATCTTTCTTTACCTCCCAAATAACTCAGAGTGTGGCAAAGGTTTTAGGAATGAAGTATCATATCTATTCTACTGGGTAACCTCAGTCTTCTTGAATTGTACAAACAGCCAACCAGACTCTAAAGTGAACTCTAATAAAATTTTCAGGAGACATTTGAGTTCTGGCTCCAATTGCTACCAATAGGACTCATGAGTATTCATACCATGACCAAACCAAACAATTTTGAGATCATTCAAGACATACAGAAAGCCATTTCTACCCTTCAATATGAGAATATGACCAGACATTATGAGGCTTTCAATATCTCATCAATCTGAGCCAAATACAATAGACTATTCAAATGTAGGGGAACAGATTCTTGCCAATTATGGGTATGGGGTGGAGCACATGTAGTGACCACCCTGGAGGCCAAATACATATATATGAAGTACTGACCAAAATTACATTGACAAACACATACATCAGGGCTCACACTAATGCTTACATATACTGCTCTGGCATTGAGCATCTTTGATTACAGCCACACAAATGGCCAACATTTGGTCACAACTCAAGACAAGGTTCATAAATTAAATATAAAGTTCTGGTTGTAATCCAAATTGTTTCTATGTCAGGCAGGTCATAACTCAAACGTTAATTATACTTGCTAAGATTTAGAGAAAAAGAACACCTGCTGATCAGTTAAATCCAAAATGGAAGGGTCTCTTTTCAGTGATCCTTGACACACTAACTGCAATAGAGGTGGTGGAGATAGATAACTGGATTTATCTTCTTAGATTAAAACTAGTCTCAACTGAACTGTCTGAAAAAAAATATCATTCAAAAGGAGAAAGCTACTCCTATGAGCCTCTGGAAGACTTGAGATTTCTCTTAAAAGGAAAAAAAAAAGGTTCCAGTTCTTCTACAGATAAGTAAATAAGGTCCCGTTAACACCACAGCTCTATGTACTTCTCTGACATACATTTTTCTCTACAGGTAGTGTGGAAGTCTGACCTGCTCTGCACATTTGAGCTAACAGCAAAGTTTCTTTTTCTCCCATCAAACAGACACCTTGATAGTCCTTAACATTTTTCTCATTATATTCTGACAGGTATTTTATTTCTTCAACCCAGCCAATGAGTCACAGAACTCCAAGATTGTTAGAGAACATATAATCCCTAGTAGGTAAGGTCGACAGCCCCTCCCCGCTTGAAGAAGCTGTAGAAAACACACCAAAGGAATCACAGGATTTATGTCTCTCAGGGGGAAATGAGATAAAAGGTAGCATATGGCCAAACAGGCTGTGGAAATAAGCAGAACTGGTCAATTACAGGATCCCAGAACAGTGTCAAATAACTCACAGGACCCTGGGTGCCTAACTTCTTGCAGGCTCCCATGAGATATGGACAGCTGAAAAGGATACAGAAGCCACAAGTGCCTGCTGCCAAGATTTTTCACAGTATACCACGCTGCGTCGTCTAGACCAGGCTGCAATTTTATTTTTATTCTGTCTTGCTTTGCTTTTCCTCTTTTGTTTAGCCCAAGTATGAGCTGCAGAGTCAGTTTCTTCCTTAACCTTTCACCCCTCGCATATCAAATAAGTTTGTGACGGTTTTTGACTTGTCACATTCAATCCTTCCTTTGAGGCAAGAAGGACCTGCAATACATTTAATTGGCAAGTCATTTCTAATAGAATAATATGAGGTCATAACCTAGATGCATTATTTATTTATTAAAATGTCACTGAATGCCTGTTTTGGAATGTCTGTCTGCTAGGCACTATAAAAAAATAAATGGAAACTGAAATTGTAATTTTAATAATTAGTGAAACAAGTAAGACAGAAACAGTTAAATGCTGATTGGTTTTTCCATAAAAACTCTAAAATATAAATGAATACATAAACAAATAAATGTGAAATAAAGGAATATGTGTTAGAATATAAAACAAAATGGCAGATTTTGTTTTTTTTTTGAAATGGCAACGATAATCAGGGGAAAGGGTAAAGAAAGCTAATAGAGAAAGATGCTCAAGGAATGTGAAATGCTCGAGGTACATCATGCATGTACATGCACTGTTTCCTCAAAACAACATAAGCCATTGTATACTGCAGTAGATGTTAATTACAAAACAGAATAAAAAGAACATATGGTCCATTCTTGAGAAGAAAGTTGCATCTATAAGGGGCAACTGATTTGAAGAAAACTTTTATATACCATGCAGTTTTTTAAAACTTACTTTATTTTAAAGAGATTAAGACAAAAGAGGACAAAACAAAGCAGATCAGATCAGAACAATGTAACCAACACAGTACTTCACCACAAGACAACCGGATATTAGCAGTAGCTACCATAATATCTTTCTTTGAAACAGTTGAGTGTACTTTCACATACAATAGCATCAAGCATAACAAAATAGTATAAAACCATTCAAGAGAATGAAACTATTACACAGCATTCAGAATCAAATAACAGAAAATGAACAATAGCTACTATATTACCTCCTTTCCCATACAAATTTTGTTTATACTATCACACATTAAAATCCAATAAGATACAACATGATAGAACTAATGGAAACAGAAGAACAAAAGCATGGTAGGATTCAAAGCAAAATGATATTAAATCAGCAATGACTGTCATAGTGTCTTGTTTTCTTCAAAATAACTATCATACAATCATGAATAATACAATCAAACAAAACAGAATAAAACCATTCCAACTAATGAATGAAAACATTATAAGGCTTCAAAGAAATATAATGGGGAAGCATAATTATCATAAAATCTTATGTACTTTTACATTTCTTACACTAGAGAGACTATATAGTATTTGTAAGCATGTGAGTTTGATTTATTTCACTTATGAGTATGGTCTCAAGTTGCATCCATTTACTTGTAAATATCTAATGTGATCATTCTTTATAGCTAAGTTGTACTCCATTGTATAAAAATACAAAAATTTTTAAATTAATTCCTCAGTTGATGGACACTTAGGTTGTTTCCAAGATCTGGCTATTACAAATTGTGCTGCTATAAACATGGGTGCACATATATCACTGTGGTATGATATTTTCAGTTCTTCTGGGAATATGCCTAGAAGTGGAATAGCTGGGTCAAATGGCACTTCCAATCCAAGCTCTTTGAGGAATCTCCAGAATGATCACCACAGTGGTTGCACCAGTCTACACTCCCACCAACAGTATAGGAGAGTTCCTTTTTCCCCACAGCCTCTCCAGCATTTGTTGTTGGTAGTTTTCATGATTCTGGCCATTCTTTCTGGAGTGGGATAGAGTCTCAGTGTTGTTTTAATTTGTATTACTCTAGTGATTAATGATGATGAACTTTTTTCATGTATTTATTTGCCATTTGTATTTCTGTATCTGAGAACTGTCTATTCATCTTGGATGCCCATTTTTGGATTGAGTCTTTGAATTTCAGGCGTCTGATTTTTTTTTTTTAAATTCTTATATGTTTTAGACAGAAGTCCTGTGTCTGAGAGACAGTTCACTAACATTTTTTTCCCAGTTGGTGATTTTCTCTTCTCTATGCTGGAGATTTATTTTGACATACAGAAACTTTTTAATAAGATGTGATCCCAGTTATTGATTCTGGGAAATATTTCCTGTGCAGTTTGATTCCTGTTCATGAATTCTCTAATTACCCCTATGTCTTTAAGATTTTTACCTAATTTGTCTTCCAACAAATTTAGTGTTTCTGTTTTAATATTCAGATCTTTGATCCATTTAGATTTTAGTTTAGTACATGGTGATAGGCATGGGTCTAGTTTTAGTTTTCAGCATATGGAGAGCCAGTTTTCCCAACACCATTTATTAAAGAGACTGTCATTCTTCCAGTGAACATATTTGGCCTCTTAATCGAAGATAAAGTGATTGACTGTGTTTGTAGTTGTGATTGTGTATTCTAATCTATTCCATTGATCTTCAGATCTGCTTTTATTCCAGTACCATGTTGATTTTATTACAGTAGCTCTGTAGTATAACTTCAAGTCAGGGATTGTGATGCTCCTGCCTTGCCTTTGCTGCTTAGAATTGCCTTTGCTATTCTAGGTCTCTTCTGATTCCAGATAAATTTTAGGAGTGATTTTCTCTAGATCTATGAGGTATGTTGATGGTATTTTCATTGGGACTGCATTGAATCTATACAACAGTTTTGGGAGAATGACAATTTACACAAAATTTATACTTCCTATCCATGAACAAGGGATGTCTTTCCATTTTCTGAGATCTTCTTCGATTTCTTTTTCAGGGTATTATAATTTTCCCTGTATAGGTATTTTACTTCTTTTGTGAGATTAATTCCTAAGTATTTCATTTTTTGGATGCTAGTGTGAGGGGTGTGGCTTCTCTTATTTCTCTCTCAGTGATTTTGTTGTTAGTGTATAGGAATGCTATTGATTTTTGAGTACTGACTTTGCATGCAGCTCCATTGCTGAATTTTTTTATTATATCTAGGAGTCTTTCAATGGAGTTTTGGTGGCCTTCTATGTAGAGTATCATATCATCTGCAAATAATGATAATTTTACTTTCTCTTTCCATATCTTTTCTCCTTTTATTTCTCTTCCTTGTCTAATTGCTCTGGCTAGTATTTCCAGTACTATGTTGAATAGGAACGGTGGTAAGGGATATCCTTGTCTTATGTCTGATTTTAAAGTGAAGGCCTTCAATTTTTGGCTTTAATATGATGCTGGTTATTGGTTTGTTGAAGATGACCTTTATTATATATAGGTATAGACCATCTATTCTATTTTTCTGTAAGGTTCTTATCATGAATGAGTGCTGGACCTTATCAAAAGCTTTTTCTGCATGTGTAGAAATGATAATGTGATTCTTACTTTGGCTCTATTTATATGGTGGGTTACATTTATTGATTAGTGTATGTTGAAACATCTCCTGCATGCCTGGGATGAATCCCACTTCGTTTTGGTGTATAATCTTCCTGATGATTTGCTGTATCCTATTTGCCAATATTTTATTGAGGATTTTTGCATCTGTCTTCATTAGGGAGATTGGCCTGTAGTTCTCTTTTTTAGTTGAGTCTTTCTCAGTCTTTCTAGTCTTTGGTATAGAGTAATATTTGCTTCCAGGAATGACTTAGGAAGAATTTCTTCCCTTTTGATTTCATTGAAGAGTTTGAGGAGTGTCAGCATTAAGACTTCTTTGTATTTTTTGTAAAATTCTGCAGTGAATCCATCTGGGCCTGGGCTCTTCTTTGTAGCTCAGGAATTAATTACATTTTCAATTTCATTAATAGAAATTGGGTTATTCAGCAGTTTTACATCTTCTTGACCCAGCTTTGATGCTTCATATGTTTCTAAGGATCTATCCATTTCTTCTCAGTTATCAAACTTATCAGAGTAGAGGTTCTCAAAATAGGTGTTGATGATCTTCTGTATTTCTAGAGTCTGTAGTGATTTCACCTTTTTCATTCCTTACGCATGAATTTGAGATTTTTCTTTCCTTTCCTTTTTTTTTTAAATTTTATTTAAGGAGAAAAAGGAAAAAAAAAGCAGAGAAAGTGTACAAGTTATACATATATACAGAAAAAAAAAACAGGAAATCACTAGTTAATGGATTACATTTTGTCATCTCAGAAACAATTGTTCAAGTTACAATATTAAAGCTTATAAAGTGGACATTCCAACAGTGAGACTACAAACAGTTCTGTTCAATGATCCAACAAAACTCAGTAATATCATTATCTATCTTATACACTTAAATATACATGCAGTTATATTGTTTAGAGCACTTTCTTTTCCTCTCTTTTGTACAATGACAATTACACATTTTGGGTTTTGTTGCTCTCACAGTTCTTATTACTTTTTTGGAAGAGAGTAGAACGAAATGTGACATAACAGAGCAGTCAGTCAAATCAAAAGGGTGGACGTAATAGATAATGTAAAAGCATAATACAAGGTGATCAACAATGGTTACCATAATGCCTCCTGCTATCTCTAATAGAATTGCCTATATCATTAGTTATAATAAAATTGAACGAACAGTAAAGAACAAAACCAACAAAACCAAAACATTGGATACATTATAGGTCTTCAAAAGTAGATAATAGTCAACCAGAATGGGCGTCATAATGAGTCCCACTATCTTCACAGCTGTTGCTTAAACTTTTGAACCTGGTACTATCAAGCAAAACAGAATAGGGGGACATCAGTCAAAACAAGATGGTGAGAGCAATACAGGGTTTTAAATCAAGATAATGGAAAGTCAAAGTGGGTTACTATAATATATTCTGCTATTTTTTGATTTATTTTTCCCTTAATTAAAAGGATAAAAAAGGTAAATAATAAAATGGAGATTGAGATAAAAGATGGCATAACAGCAAATCAGCGCAGATCAAAACATAACCATTTAAGCAAAATAGTGTTTCACCACAAGATTATCCCGACATAAAAGTAGTTACCATATTGTCTCTTTCCTTGAAATCTTTGAGTATAACTACGTATACTGTAGCATCAAATATATCAAAACAATGTAAAACCATTCAAGGGAATGACAGTATTACAGGGTATTTAGAATCAACTAACAGAAAATAAACAATGGTTTCTGTATAATCTCCTTGTCTATAAAAGGTTTTGCTTATACTATCATATATAATAAAATCCAATAAGATACCATCTGTTTAGACCAATGGAGACAGAAGAACAAAAGCTTGATAAGACTTCAAAACAAAATGATACTAAATCAGTATTACCTGAGACGTCATTTTTCCAAAATAGCTGTTCCTATCATCCAATCTACTCTGCCTCATTTCTGTTGAGCTCTTTTTCTGTCATTAGTTGTCAGTTTGTCTTCTTCATTTTGTTTTCTGCTCCATTCATGGTGGCCTCTCTGCCACTATTTCTGGATTCTTTGTATTTTTCTTTTTTAGAATATCCTGTAGTATTCTCTGTAGAGTTGAATTGGTGGTTGCATATTCCCCTAGTTCCTCTTTATCCTGGAAGCACCTTGTTTTTCCATCAATTTCCAGGGATAGTTGTGCAGGATATATCAATCTTGGCTGGAGATTATTATCTTTCAAAGCTTGAATTATTTCCCCCCACACTCTTCATGATTTGATGGTTTGTGCCGAGAAGTCTGCTGTAATTCTGATGGGTGTTCCCTTTTAAGTGATCTGTTTCTTGTCTCTGACGGCTTTTAGTATTCTGTTCTTGTATTGGATTTCTGGAATTTTAATTATTATATGACTGGGTGTTGCTCTGTTTGGGTTGTAGGTGGCTGGGGTCCTGTATGCTTCATACAACTGAGTATCTTTACCTTTTGCTAACTTAGGAAAATTCTCCTGGATTATTTCTGTGAGTAGCTTTTGTAGTTCATTTGTTTGTGTCCCTACTTTTTCTTTTATGTTCTTAATTCTTAAGTTATAGACCCTCTTATCATCTTCTAGTCTTTGTATTATTGATGTTTGTTTCTTTGTTATTTTTAAGAAGTTTTTCATTTCATGCTCCCATATTACAAATCTGCCCTCCAGTTCAGATAATCTGTCCTTAGTTTCTTTCATGCTGTTATGCCAGTTTTTGATAGACTTTTTAGTTTCCTGATATTCTCTTTGAACCTGCTTCACATATTCTATGCTTTCTCTATTTTCTCCATTAAACAATTCTCCCCTCTTTTTCTGTTCTTCCATTCCACCATCTGTTTTTTCTTGGGTGGTGCTTAGCATTTCTCTAACTATTCTGCTTATGTCTAGCTTCAGGTCATTAATAACTTCATTCCTGAACTTGTCTATGAGGCTCTCGAGATAGCGCTTTATATCTCTTGGTGCTATGTCTGCTGTTGCCTCTTTCTCAGGATTGGGGGCCAAGGACCCTTTCGTGTTGCTGCCTCTTCCCATATTCTTTGTTCCTTATATATGCAAGCATATATAGGAGGCCCAGCTTCCTTCCCTGTCAGCCACAGTCTGATTGAATTGCGCCAGTTAGGTGTTCCCACCCACTGCAGTGCACCAGGAAGTTGCAGACCAGGCAGCCTATGCGGGGCCCGCCCCTCCAGGTCACCTTCAGGAGCTGGGACCTGGGCTGTGCTAGCCTACTGGGTCTCAGCCAGCAGCATCAGGTGGGCTAGGCACTGCTCACCAATCCCGCTTGAAAGGCGGATTGGTGACTGAAGTCGCTGCAGCGCCCTGTTCCCGCAAGTCTGCCCAGTCCCAGAATGTCCTCTGTTGGAGTCTCCTAGACCATAGAAGAGACCCAGGGAAAATTGGGTCGCTTCTACTCACCGGAGGTGGATGCACGGCTCCCTGCCCATCCCGCTCTCAACTCAGTTCACCAATTCCGTTCGCTGAGCTTCCGAGCGTCTCTCTCCCTGCCAAGCCACAGACACAGCAGCGGCGGCGGGAAACCCAAATTGCGCTTCCAATGGTGTGGGCTCCAGCTTCCATGCTGAGGCTTAATCTGTTCCTGTTATAGCACCAGGATTGCATTCCCAGTTGGTTTCTCTCAGCCCAGTTCGTTCTTGGGTCACCGGGGCATATCTCCTCTTGCTTATGATTCCTTACTCAGCACCATTCCTGAATTCTAAGCTGGGTGTTTCAGAGAGCCTCCATAGCTGCTGCTATCTGTCCACCATGTTCTCCTGGAAGTCTCTTTCCTTTTCTTAATAAGATTGGCTAGGGGTTTATCAATTTTATTTATTCTTTTAAAGAACCTACTCTTTGATTCATTGATTCTTTGGATTGTTTTCTTAGTCTCCATTGAGTTAATTTCTACTCTGATTTTTATAATTTCTTCCCTTCTTTTGGCTTTGGGCTTGACTTGCTCTTCTTTTTCTAGATGTTTGAAGTGTAGCATCAGGTTATTTATTTGTTTTCATTCTGTTTTTCTGATGTGGGAACTCAGGGCAACAAAT